>NW_027526295.1:77585815-78193315 GCF_048455015.1 Haemaphysalis longicornis
GATGGTGATGATGGCACTGAGATGAAGATGAGATGAAGATGATAGCACTGAGTGCGCGCATGCACAAGGACCCGCGGTACTAATAGCCACGACCGACTTTGTACATAGCAAGCCACTTGCCCACGGCAGCACGCGAAAAAGATAGCCAGCGTGCAAAAAATTGAAGTGTAGGGTCGGCGCGCTCCGTCAGATGGGGTAAGTGTACGCCCCAAACTCGCAAGCTTCACTTCGCTAACATTGCGGTCAGGGACTGCTCGTATAAAAAGCAGCGGTCGTACCAATCATTTTCTATTGTATCAATTCCTACGTAGAATACAGGCCAGAAACGAGTTTTCGCGGTTCTTAGCTATGCAAACACCAACGTACGCAAGTAAACAACACTGCTACCATATCCACCCGCTCGACTAGCATTGCTTATTAACAGCGGAGCTGTTGTTACTGGCCGTAAGTTCGGGGTTCGTGCGCGCCGAAAACTCCCCGTAAGCAACGTTAGCATGTAGGCGTCGCGCAGCTGCCGCATAACCCACTCTACAACGATAGCGGCCGCCGCAACAATCGAGAGGAGCGGGCGCATGCGCTCAGGATCGTAGGAGAGCCCTTCGCGCTAGAGCTGGCATCGTTGTGCGCATGCGCTCAGTATAGTACAAAAGACCTCGCGCGCAACGTCTTCGCAGTTCTCGGCATGGCCCGGCCCCGGATAGTTCGCATGGCCGTGGAAGTGGCCGTGAACCGAAAGGCAGGGCGCGCTACTTAAAGTACCTATAGTGTATCCGTCAATGCTCACCTAGAACAGCTTCGCGATTCAAGTATTGCGCGTGAGTGCAAGATTCCCTAGATTTTTTCAATCATTTTTGTTAATTTAAACGTGCGCAAACTTTGTCAAGTTTTGCTTTATGTCTCGGAGCCTTCCTTGGTCGGGACGCTCGTCTATACACGTCCAAAAATTCACAGCGAAGGCTCGAATTTGTACAAACTAGCTTCGACACGGACATTCTGTCCATGTAAGCGCCGTCATTCTTCCGCGAAAACTGAGTAGGGAGCACTACACGACGGCGACCTTTTCAGTGGCTGCGGCGCATTCACCATATCTGAAGCCACGCTTGTAGGAGCTTCCTCGGGGTGGCTTACAAGCCCAAGAAGTGGCCAAGTTGGCTATAACCACGGCAGGCTTTATAGATAGCGACCTGCCCATCGCAGTGGCGAAAATGGGAGCCAGCGTGCCAAAAAAAAAAAAAAAAATTCCCGCGCCTTCCCGCGAGGGGAACACGAGTAAATGCAGAGCATTGGGGCCTCAGTACTGATTGAAGGCAGTGTTGCTTCCATCGCTTCTTCCGTGATGCTGGAGTGGCAGACACGAGTAAACGTGGGCACGAGCGTCAACCAAGGAAGGAAGGAGCAACGCAGTGACTGAAACACGAGCGACCGCTAGCCGCTATATTTGCAGCGCGCGCAGTAGAGGGAGAGCAGTACGGGAGGGAGAGCGCGCATGCGCAAGCAGCGCGCGCCCTTCCACGCCCCACCGCGCTGCTATCACGCACCTGTTACGCCGAGACCGCGACGGAGCGAACGGGCTGACTACGACGCATGCGCGCGCCAGCTGCTGTTGAGAGAGAGGAGGGAAGGAGAGGCGCACCTGCTGCGGACGCGGAACTGTTGACACCGTCCGACGCAGGAACAGGCGAGGCTAAGAAATGCTCTGCATTTAAAAATTCCGTGTAGGGACCTCGCGCTACGTCAGGTGGTGCTAAGTTTAATCCGCAGATTCGCCAGCCTAGCTTCGCTAGAAGTGGGGCCTACTACTTGACGCATAAAAGTAGCGGTCGTTCAGTAAACGCTGAGTGTACCTATCACTATCTATACGCCTCGAGCTTCGCGATCGCTGCGCCGCCTGCCGCCGCTTCTCCGCGGCGTTGACGGGATTTGCTCTGTGTGACTGATAGGGGCTCGTGCAGTGTTTTGGTTCTATTTCGCTTCGTTTCGCCTTTCCGCGCCATAAAAAGAACTTGTTATGGTGACGACTATAGGCAAAGAGTACGTTTAGGTCACTTAAAAAGCAGCTGCGTCTTCGTAGAGTACGCGATCGCCTGCAAGAGCTACCCGGGGACGGGGTTCTACGCGCTTCGTCGCCGCTCTTCCGGGCGTCGGCGACGGCAGCAACATATCACACATGTCACCTCCAAAACATCAGGCACAAATGAATTCTACTGACGCCTCATTTAGACCTCATACTGGCACAATGAGAGTTGGCTTCATTTTGCAGCGTGGACAACGAATGCGGCTTCGTTTCGCCAGAGTCCTTCAATGCTTTACTGGTCACAAAACTTCGGCGCTCGCTTCATATAGGGACCGCGCGCGCCACTACAGGCGCCACCGCCGCACGAAGGTCATCCAGCCGCCGCGCGTGCGGCGTATTGGCCAGCTCTTGGCGTGCAAACGCTCGCTGCTTTTGGTGTCTGCGCGGTGTTAAGTGTTTTTTTTCGTAGTAGTTAGCGATGAATAGTCCAGTTATTGTGTTTATCACCTGCCTTCAATGGGGTTTTATCTTTCGAAGTAAGTTACCGTAGACTTCGGCCGCGAACGACAACGGCTTCTGTGTGCTCTGGCACAAGCGCTGCGCCATCGTGTTTACGGATTTTTAAATCTATATTGCTTCTTTTCTTAAAGCAAAGTTGTAAATACCACACTTGCGGTAGCTGTGTAGTCACGGACTGCTGCGGGACTATCGATAATACAATAAAAAAAAACTGAAAGAAACCAAGTACGCGTCGTTCAGACTACGCTTAATGAATCCGTTGATTGCTCTGGAATGCACAGACCGCTAAAAGAGATAGCCCAATAGTATTGTCGTTTCGATGAGTGGGTACATACTTGAGAACATCTAAAAACGCTGCAGAAACGCGAAGGATCAAAACACGAAGAGATATATGTTACTCCATGTGTCTTTCTGCTTCCACGCTTTGCAATCCTTGCAAAAACAGGAAGCGAAAAAAGAACAATGAAACTGATTTTATCACACGCAACAAAAGATTTCAATGTTACGAAGGGAGACAAAAGAGCATGGTCCAGCGTACAAAAAATGATTTTTTCGCGCTGCGATGTGCAGCACACGGAGGAAACAGAATATTGCCACGTAGCCAAGAACGACGCAAAGCTTTTCTGAACACAGCGAGCTAGCGATCTCCTGCACTACAAAAGACTAGAATGATACAAACGTCTAAGAAGCAGTCCGCAGTGTGACGTGAACAGATGAACGTCGATAAAGTGAGTTGCGCGGCGTTTGCTAGGCATGCATTACTCTTGGAACGTTATTAATTTCAGATCCATGGAAATAGGATCGAGAACATTGTCGAAGAAACAAAAAATAAAGTTGGCGACAAGGTGGCACTCTTTCCATGTAAAACAATATTGTCCGACGAGACGTACGACAAAAAGAGCAAACGGGCGCTCCGGTTGAAACGCCAGATAAGAAACTGGAATCGGCCGCGCGCGGTTACAAAACAAACAAAACGAACCCTAAGGGATAATTCGCGGAAATATGAAAAGTAAAGGCACAAGGATGTCCCAAAGCTTTTTTACACGCGAGCCCGAGCGCAAGGTAATACAAGTTTGCAAACAGGTAATGAAGCACCGCTACAACCTGACTGATATGACAAAAATCCGGCTTTAAGTTAGCCTTGTACAATTCTAGGCCCACGATGCTCTCAAAAGGGTACATTGCTTTTTCCATTCTCACAAACAGTGCATTTCCACACACTGTCGCACACTTATAATCGAAGCTGAAATCTCCCGTTGCTTGCCTTGGAATGGCGCCCCTCCATTTCTCACACAGCTGCCTGTCGCTCGGTCAACAGAACAAGGAAACATTTTCTGTGGTATCTTTGTACAAGGAAAGACATCCCGGGACGCAACACATGTTCGGCATCGTCGTTGCACTACTTAAGTCGCATCACAAGAGCGCGATATGCATGTTACATTTTTTCCCCGCATAAAAGCAACACAACTCGCCGCGGCTCCGCCGTTCGAGCCAGCGCAACGCCGCCCGAGGAATGACCTCAGTGAGAGGGTGGCGCCACCGCGCGGCGGCCAAACGCAGCATATGAAGCTCTCCCATTGAGTTACGGAGCAGTTTCGTGACCAGTAAAGCATTGAAGGACTCTGGTTTCGCATATATACGCCGCAGAGAAATGTTTCGGGGATGTGATTACCCAATCTCGGACAATAACTTATGCCTTTTATAAGAATATAAACCATGCGAAAATGTAAAGTATATTCCAAGCCTGTGCGTCGTTAAATATGTGCCCACAACGACAGTTCGGTTTCCGGCCAGGTTACTCCACTAATCTTGCTCTAATAGCGCTGACTGATCAATTTAAGAAGGCAATCGATGAAGGTAAAATAGTCGGATCCGTTTTCATAGATTTTAGTAAGGCATTTGATTCCATAAATCATGACATTCTTTTTCAAAAATTATCCTCATATGGTATAGTTGGTCCCCCTTTAAACCTCATTAGGAATTACTTGCTAAATCGAGAACAAACCGTTAACGTATCAGGTGCAACGTCGGATATAAAAATTGTAAATATAGGCGTACCACAAGTGTCTATCATTGGTCCAATCTTATTCCTAATTTACATTAATGACCTCCCAAACTGCCTAACAACTCCAGCCGACTGCCTACTTTATGCTGACGACACAACCATTTACACCGCCCACGAAAATATCCATGAAATAACACAGCAGCTAAATAACGACCTTAGTAAACTTAGCATGTGGTGCGACAGGAATAAGCTAGTAATTAATCCATCTAAAACACAATTCATGTTATTTAGTTCCCGTAAGCTCAGGCACGATAATGTGACCATACTTATTAACTCCCACCCCGTATTCCCAAGCAATCAATGCTTGTTTCTCGGTGTTCAACTGGACTGCTCCCTTAAATTCACTGCACACATTCAATATTTAAAAAAGAAGACGGCATATGGTATTAGAGTTTTGCTAAAAGCGCGTCAATATTTTAGCTTATCAACGCTCATTTCCCTGTACTATGCATTTGTTCATAGCCACATCAACTACTGTATCGTGTCTTGGGGCCTTACTTATCATTCGCACCTCACCCCCCTTCAGCACATTCAAAACCAAGCGGTTCGACTGATAACATCCAGCCAGTACAACGCGCATGTGCCCCCACTTTTTCGAAAACGTAACCTCTTTACCGTTGACAAACTCGTTCTGTATAACCTGGGAATATTTGCTTACCGTTTAACAAAAAGTTCGGAACACTTATACATAATCAATAGAAAACAACTTACCAATCCTAACAACACACGGTTCTCACTTCAACACAACTATCTGCTTCCAAGAGTGCGCACAAACTATTCGCTGCCATAACGAACTGGAACAGCCTCGCTCTTGAACTTAAAGATCTATCGCCTATTTCTTCATTCAAACACTCACTAAGGACATTTTTATCCCGCTAATTCATGTGGTGTGTTTTTTGCTGTGATTACTTAGAAAATTCATTATTACGCCTATGTTCTTCATGACCAACCTTTAAATCTGTTGCACTGTATAATTATGTATTCTGTCTTCGAAAATATTTCTTCGAAACACAAAGGTATATTATTTTATTGGCCTTGTTTGTCGTATTTTTCACGTTATCTACTGTACGCGCGACTGCATTTTCTGTACCTTTTTATATCACTTTTCGCATTTACTAACAAGAGGTCCCACTACAGTGTTCACTTTGGGACCTCTTTCTGTATATTGTGTTGTATGACATTCACCAGGATCTAATAAATAAACCTTGTTTAAAAAAAAACGCCATACAGCAAGAACCAAGGAAATGAAACCACGGAAAAATAAATGCTGTGCCAATGCGGAATTTAGAAACATAATAGCTCTAACGGAAATGAAAAAAAAAAGTGCAGCTTCTGGCATGCTAAAGACGTTCGTCTAAACTTAGGCCAGGTAGGTTTCACAAGACCAACTATACGCGAAATGCACTGCTATTTCGCGAGACATCGGTGGGGGGGGAGGGGCGGGGAGGGGGACGCCGTGTACAAATGCGAAGCGGAATCAAGCAATGAGTGTTTTAGTAATCCCACACATAAATCTCGCGTTCACTTTACTTTTGTTTTTCTACTTCAACGAAGAGCTGATCGTACGGCGGACGCATTTTTGGAAGTATACAGGGTAGGCTGTTCAACAAGCGATGAAAGGTGTCGTTGGAAGAGTGTGGTATGTGATAAGGCCCTCTGATTTCAGTTTCTGGTTTATTTTGCAGGCTCCCTGTGCCATATGACGATATTTCGAAGAACATTTCGTCGCGGACGCGGATTATATTGTAAGCACGTGTCCGCGCTGCTCGCAGAGGATATATGTAGCAGATGAAGGTCTGCGGGCGCGCACCTCACGACAAGACGACTCTGTCGTGTGCTGATCCCCGAGTATAATTATGCTTTGTCCATCGTACTATTGTTGAATATTCCTGAAATTAACACAGACTGGCTTGTAATTGGTGGTGATCAATATCTGAGGTATGAGTCAGGTATGAGTGCTCTGCTGATTATGTAAGTGCACAAAATCGGTTGAAATCGTAGTGTATAGCCGTAGCATGAACATCTGAGGAACCGGTGGTTACGGAGACACGGCTAGTAAATTCAGGTCAGTGTAACTACAATCGGCTCCATCATACGCCGGTTCCGCGACGCTGGCCTGTGACACACACCTGGCGCTTATACAATACCACACTAAGATCGCGTCAGAAACATTTACACTCTCGTAAACACACCCCATTTGCGAACAGAGTGACTGCTCCACACAAACATGGATTTCAAACGCCCACAAACGGTAAATCTCAGCTGTGAACGTGCCGCAAAAGCAGCGGCGTCACTGGGGAGCGGGGCGCGGACTCCCGCGCCTGCTTTCGAAACGGGCCGCTAGGGGGATTTCAGTGGCGCCCCTACAGGCCGCGCTCGAGGCGTATAATACCGGCCAGAAACGATAACTCACGCTTAGAACCGTTTCTTAGCTATGCAAACGTCAACGTACAGAAGCAAACCACTCTGCCACCATAACCGCCTGCTCGACTGGAATTATTTGTAACAAAAGGAACAAATTGGCTTTACCGTGCGCCTGCCGGGCTTGCTCATCTGTACGCAACAAATAATATAGCGTACGATATATTCTCTGAAATTACGATGTAAAAAAATTAGCAGTGGCTTAGCTCGGCTGTGCCAGGATATATGTAGCGTGAGCTAAGTTTCAGCAATCGAATCCAATCGAATCCAGTCCAATCCAATGCAGTCCATTCCATTCTAGTCGAGTCCAATCCAATCCAATCCAATCCAATGCAGTCCAGTCCAGCCACTGCTCTTCGCGCATGCGCAGCACGGCTCTCCAGGAGCCACGCGAAACGCGGCTCCGGCGAGCGCCACCCAGACACGGTGTTTTCAATTTTGAGCTTTAATATTTGTCGGCCGGATCCAACATAAAAGCCAGCATGAGCCAAGTCAAAGTTCTCAAACAGTACGTGAAAGGAGTGCATCTCTCTCAATTCTGCTCGGCAGCCCTCCCCCGTCCGAGCTGTCTCGGAGGCCGCCACCTCACTGTGGTGACGTAGGACCAAGCGGAGGAGTGCGTTTGGCGGCCTTGTAAATTCTAGGTGGCGTTCCTCCGGCGCAGCGTCAGACTTGGCTACTGCGTAACGGAGAAGGCGCACAGCTGGGTACGTGCCGGCGCCACTGCATCTGCCTCGGCTATGACGTCACTCCTCTGGAATGCGCAGACCGGCGAATGTGCAGACGCAATTCTCTACACACCCGTACTCCAATTGGACTGGATTTTCAATACAATCTAATTCAATCCAATTCAATACAATGCAATGCTCCTCGCGCTTGCGCAGCACGGCCCTTCAGGGCCCACGCGAAACTGCCCAGCCTCGGCCAGTGTAGGTTACCCCACAAAATATTGCAGGATCTTTCAGCATATTCTTTGGCTAGGTTTGTTCTCGAGCCGAAATAAAAAGACGAAATAGACGAGAAAAAGACGAAATAACAGTGAAGGCAGGCCGAGCAAACGCGTATACAGCGGAGAAATGGGGATCAATTGCAGGGCCAGCCAGTGCAGTAGTGTCAGAAAGAACGAAAAAAAAAGCCAAAGAAGCAATAACAAATTCGCAACGCGGAATCGGCAAGCATGAGCAGGCCGGTACCTATAAAGACGGTCGTGCCAATAACGCAACACTTTTTTTGGATCCGAAGTGAATGTGGGGAGTAGCGTTATGTACGACGGCAACTAATTGTCTCCCTTGTATGGGGAGACAGTTTTGGCATACGGACGGTGATGTGTTTGCTGTTTTTTTTCTTGCACAACAGAGTTCTCTTTGTGGGAAAACTGCGTTGGTGCTTGCCGTCATTACGCCCGTGTAGTTCGTTCCGTGCAAGGCTGTAGGCCCACATCCAGCTTCGCTTCGAAGTGCTGAATAACAAGCAAGGTTAAAGCGTGATTCCTTCTTCCGTCCATGGCTTTAAACTGAAGCACGCACAAACTACTTCTAACTTCATCTGGCGAGTTTGCTTTTCTGAAGGAAGTGCACTTGCCCGAAACCGGTTCGCACTGCCACCACCACCACCGCAGCTGAAGTCTCAAGGGAAACACCGAACGCGGAAGAGACCCCGGGTAGCCCGAGGCGAGCTCTGCGCAGACCCGCGGTCACTGAGACGTGATCGCGGCCGCATGTGGATAAATTCTGCTCCTCCGCGGTTCTGGAGTGGCGAAACCAACCCCCTCGACCTGACAATGAAACATGCCCTGAGAGGCGCCTTTACCTTATAGGCCGAATAAGGAGTTCCCCTTAAGTAAGGAAGATTCTGACCTACCTTAACAGTCATTTTTCCCCATAAACATTGCGGACTGTGATAAAGACTTAGTAGAGTATGTATGAGGCGTTGTTCACAAGAAATGAATAAGGCTTTAAAGCGCGAATCGTGTTTTAAACAACGGAGCTGTTGTAAATGGACGTAATGTGTGTCGCGTAACGCGTAACGCGTTAAAAATGCCACAAAAATACCAAGGCCGCGCGCCCGTGAGGGTGTGCCTGGCGGCGACCATCGACCATCCCCGGCACGCGCAATGGCTTTAGTAAAAAAAAAAAAAAACTGGTGAAGATTGCACTCAGTTGCGCAAGGCTTGAACCATAGCTAAGCTGCAGGATATCGTTTTAAGTGAGGTTTGAAGGTTTATTAAAATATATCGTTTGTACATTGAAATACAATAATTGGTAAATACAGAAGGAGGTCCCAAAGTGAAACACTGTCCGGGGACCTCCTGTAAGAACCTTATGTGGTACAAGAATTCACAGAGGTGGAGCAGAATTCGACTGCGGTAGTATTACACAATAAAAACCGAAAACGGCTGATAAATAAAAAGCATGGTACCGAGTAGGTTTTGTGAGTTGTTCACGCGACGTACAATGCTTACATAAAAAATACAACACACTGATGCGCTAAGTACCGAGATCTAAGTAGCTCTCAAAGAAAAAGCTTTTTAATCTACAGTGAAAAGAACGAGACAATTCAATTTCAACCGGTATTGTGTTCCCGAATGTAATGCCTGAAAACAGAAGTTTGTTTGCCATAGTTGGTGCGTGCTTTTGAAAGGAGGAGGTTATGACGCTCAGAAAACCTGGTAGTGTTGGAGTTTGTGAGGTCATCATGGGGAAAGCCATCAATGACGATGACGTGAGAGCGGAGGCGATGGATCAGTAGTCCTAACTTGATTAGCACTAAGCGTCTGACTGGAAGGATTTTCAAACTGTTGTAAGTAAATGGAATATGTAGGTGCCCTGTAAGCGCTGAAGCTGATTATGTGAATAGCTTGGTTTTGTAAGTTTTCAATCCCAGATAGATGCGCTCGGCAAGTGTTTCCCCATGGTGAAATGCAATATGAAATGTGGCTGTTAACGAAGGCAAAGTAAAGCAAACGAAGTATGTGAACAGAGAAATTAAAACGTGATCGCAACAAGACACCGATGCCAAAGCATAATTTCTTAGTGAGGGATTTAGCATGCAGATTGAATTTAAAATGGGGGTCTAAGGTAATTCCCAGAAATACAGGTGATCTAGATGCGGTTATGCAGTGATTATGAAGAAAAACGGAGGGAGTTGAAGGAAGCTGCCTTTAAAGTGAGTGAGTGATGTGAGTGACCATAAAGCTGGTTTTAGCGGGGTTTATATGAAGCTGGTTTTTTTGCACACCTGAGACAAATATTTCTTAAGTCGGTGTTGAGTCGTTTCGTTACATAGGTCAAGTTTTCGTTCCCAACAAATAGAGTGGTGTCATCGGCATAGAGGGTGCAGTTATTATATTTAAGGCAAGAAAGTAAATCATTAATCTACTAGAGGGAAAGAAGAGGGCCTATTTGGGAACCGTGTGGTAAACCTGCGCTAATAGTTTCTGGTTGGGATAAGGAATCATTAAATTTTACGATTTGATTCCAGTTAGCCAAATAACTGCGTAAAAGATTTAGGACGGACCCAGATATTCCGAGTGATTCAAATTTCAAAAAAAAAAAACTTTAGCATGATTAATCTTGTCAAATGTATTCGTAAAATCAAGGAACAAGGCCTCGGTCCAGTAATACTTGTCGATAAATGATTTGATGTCGTCAGTAAGGGTTATCAGATCCAATTCTGTAGAGTAGATAGGACGAAGACCAAATTGTTTAGATGTGAGCAAGTGCTCCAAATTTCAATTCGGTAACAAATATTAATAAAGATGGAAACGAGCTGACAGGTGGTTGTCTGGTCAACGCTGTCAATGAATATTTTGTTAATTTAGTAAAAGGATGTATTAGTAGCAATGCACTGAATACTTTTAAATTCAGGAGTGATGAGACATTTTTGTTTGCGCCCGGTAGCCGATAACAAGGTGAAATCAGTTTTTCTAGAATTGAACAACAGCGGAAGCTGCGATGCCTATGAAATTAAAGTAAAACCCGTAAAGTTTGTGTTAGATCTTATACTTAGATCTAGATCTAGCGCCTGTGACGTTTGCCACCGTCCTCGTCTTTTTTGCGCTAAACCTTCCATTTATTTATACTACCGATCCTAACACATATATTTAACCTTTGCCTATCCCAAGGTGTTTTCCCGCAACATATGCAACTCGCCAGGGTGAGTGTTTTGTTCAAGAAAGGCGACAGGAATGATATCGGAAACTACAGGCCAGTGTCAATACTGCCTGTATTTTCAAAAGGACTGGAAAAGGTAATTATATCTAGAATGTCTCACTTCTGCGATAAGCTGAAGTTACTGACCGACGCTCAATTCGGTTTCAGGAAGCACCGCTCAACAGAGCTTGCACTCTTAGAGCAAAAAGAATTGATTTTGAACGCCTTTGAAGAAAGAAAGTTGGCTGTTGGTATATACGTGGATTTTACCAAAGATTTCGACTATCTGGTTCACTCACTCTTACTGAAAAAGCTAGAATACTACGGCTTCCAGGGAACGCCTTTGATGCTTCTAAAATCCTATTTAAGCAGCCGAATGCAGTTAGTTCAGATAAATGAGCACACGTCCCCCGTGAAACCTATCCTATCAGGTGTGCCACAAGGCAGCATATTAGGCCCATTTTTATTTAACATTTTTGTTAACGATATCCCACAGATTGATAACCAAGCGAAATTTGTCATTTATGCAGATGACACCACTTTGCTATTTTCCGCTTCATCGGCAAATGAACTAGAATTGAAAGCAAATAAAAGTCCTGTAGAACTAGGAAAATGGGCAGATTTCAATGGACTGAAAATAAATACTAATAAAACTAAAGCTATTGTGTTTCGCACTAAGAATACACAACTTAACCGCGTTATGAATTTTGAGCTATGTGGCGCGAACATAGAAATGGCGCGAACATAGGAATAGTTAGATCATTTAAAACACTGGGTGTAATTTTCTCAGAGACCATGAAATGGAACGAGCACGTAGAATATGTCGCATCGAAGTTATCCCGCATTACTGGCCTTACTTTCGTTAACAGACAGATCCTCCCTAATCGAGTGAAGCTTCTTATTTATAACTCCCTGTTTGCTTCGCACCTAAATTACTGCTGCTTAATTTGGGGACATTCGGGGGCTGTCAATCTACAGAAATTATATGTCTTACAGAAAAAAATGCTAAGAAACGTAGCAAACGTCTCGTATGATTACCCTTCGCATTTATTATTTCGAAAATACGAAATAATGACTGTCTATAATATTTATACCTACCCTATGTGCATGAGCTATAAAATGGCAATAAAAAGCCCAAATAATTTCTTTCACAGTTTACCCGCTTTACAGAAACGACCCGCGATACACGCAACACGCAGCCGTGGTGTTTGGAACATTCCCTCGTTTAGAACAAACTACGGACAAGAAATGTTGAGACATAAAATTCCGGAGATGTTAAACTTTTGCATAAATTCAAATATAAATTTGAATACTGTGAAGAAAAGGGATTTACGAGTGTTGATTTGCAGCCGTAACGAAAGCTAATCGTGGCTGTTCTTCATTTCTGTTTTTGTTGTATTGAGTGCAATCGATGGTTTGTTCCTTTTCGCTATCTCACTATCAAAAGTGGTTTTCTGTGTAAAAAGCGTTTTTAATGTTGCAAATGTTGTTTGTATATTTCTGAACCGTGCGCTGGTCTACTGTCAACGCTGCGTTGCCAACAAAAAGTGTTTTCTTGTTTATGTTTAGTTCTAGTTTTGAACTGTTCGTGTCAGCCCTACGTTGCGGTGTGAAATGGAGAAGTTTTTTTCTGAAGGTGTTTTTTGTTGTTTGTTTCTTTTTATATGTTGCTTTGCTGTTTTACTAGCCTGCTAGTTCTTCCAGTGTTAAAGCGTTTGTGAATTTTGCGGCCGATTTCCATTTTCCTTTTCTTTTCTGTTTCTTTTTTTTCGGAACGCCTGTAAATACAGCGCCATTGCTTTTTTTTTTGTTACTTGCTTTTTTTTTGCGCTTTGGGCTGTGCTGCGTGCCTCTTGAATTATCTATGTATTATTCGAGGAGGAGGGAGCGCCGTCAAGCTAACCAGATTAGCTTTTTTTCCCTCTCTTCCTACATCACTGTGGATGGAAAATAAAGGCATTATTATTATGATTATTATAAATCTGTTAAGGTAGCTGATCAGGAGGCTACCAAGAAGTTTTGCGATGAGTTTGCTAAAAAACGGCGAGGTAGTGATTGCGCGATAATTAGAAAGCCTATCACGCTCTCCCTTTTTAAACGAAGGGACAATTTTGCTGTGTTTCAGCTGGGTGGGGGAAATACCATTCTTAAATATTTGTTTACGATATCAGCGAGTACACCACTTGGCTCACTGGATACAAGTTTAATTTTGGATGGCTTGATTGCGTCCAGCCCAGCTCCGATGTTTTTCAGGCTACTCAGTACGAGGTAAGCTTCTTCCTGTGGTGTGGCGCGTAGGAAAATATTATGGGGGCAGCGTGGGAGGTGAACTTCATCAGTGACCTGAATCGGAATACACCCGCCACGGTGGCTCAGTGGCTATGGCGTTGCGCTGCTGAGCACGAGGGCGCGGGTCCGATTCCCGGCCGCGGCGGCCGCTTTTCTGATGGAGGCGAAAAGTAAAAACGCCCGTGTGTGCGAGATTTCGGCGCACGTTAAAGATCCCCAGGTGGTCAAAATTAATCCGGAGCCCTCCACTACGGCGCGCCTCATCGCCTGCGTTGCGTCGGCGCGCTAAACCCTACAATTAATCAATGAATCGGTATACCCATTGAGAAAAAGCATTTAACGCATTTTCTATACCATCGGGATTAGTCGAGCACCGACCGCAGGAATTTTGCTGATGCCAGGTACTAGATAAGCCAACTTTAGAAATTCTTTAGTTAGCTTCCAATTCTTATATTTATTTGTACCGTTTTTCGGGATTTCATTTTGGTAGACGGTTTGTTTGGCTTCTTTTAACAACTGGGTGAGTGCGCGAGAGTATTTTGTAGGCGGGCTCGAAGAGCTACGTTAAAGGGACGCAGTTTCACTTGTTTTTCCAGTAGGTTATCTCGTTTGCACATGGACTACAACTAGCCGCGTGTTATCGAGAGATTTCGAAAGGCGTTAGAACGCTTGCAGGTCTCTGATCTTGATGTGGCTGAGGTGATAGCTTTTTTATTTTATCAGAAAACATGTCATATTCCTCTTCAACATTTTTTTCCTGAATTATATCCTCCGAATTCTTAGCAGAAATGTTTTGAATAAACTACGCAGAGTTAACATAAGCAGCATGCAGAATTTGTAGGGTTCTGATTTTCGATAACCAAAAAGACGGGGTAGTGTTCCGTAATGTTAAAATGAACAAATCAGGCAATCTGAGATTAGATTAGGTTTGTTAAGACATGCTTGATCAGGGTGCACAGGCCAAGCGGCACGTATCACGTGGGCGAGGTAATCAAAGAATCCAGTCCCGAAAGATGTGCTTCCGGTCTGCAGTCTCGCTGTGACAGCAGAGTTTGCACTTGTCGGTCAAGTACGCCTCCGAATACGTTCGGTGCACTTGAACCGCGGTGTGTAGGGACCTGATATGAAGCTGTCTTACTAGGGCTGCCTCCACCCGGCTCAACCCGGGGTTCGGGGGTGGGAGATTTTCTACAAGACAGGCGGTAGGCCTTAGTGTTTCTTTGTTTGTTTAGGCAGAGTACAAGCACACAGCGCAAAATAGTATCATTTTCAATCTTCTGCCGAGGTATACGGGCCCAAAGGCGTTTCGGCCAATTTGAACGAGCCCGATTGATCCAGCCCGATGGGGCCACCTGACGAGGCCCCGTCCCTGATGGAGCACAACGGCAGCAGCACTAGCGATGCACATTCAACAACCAGTGAATCAAACTATAAACATGAAACAAACCAAACGGCAACATAGGTGAACTATACCTAAACAATTGTTGGCTATATAAAACAATGACAAAGCACCAAACAGCAGTATAATGGTAACAGGTATACACTACGCAAAAGGTACAGACCATGACATAAGTAGAAAAATGGTGGTTCATTCCTCTGTCATAGGAATCGGTAAAATACGAAAGTCAAATGTGCAGTGAAATCTGCAGCTGAGCCCGATTTGCGGGTCAGCGGCTGTCTTGCAGGTGCGCCTCGCGAGGGACGTCGTGGTGGCCGGTCGCTTCGGCAAAGGTGTGCTGGCGTCATCTCCGTGACGGATATGACGTCAGGGAAATCTGGGTGCATCCCGGCATAAAACCCTTTCGTGTTAAGATATAAAAACCGAAAACGAACAACCCATTATATAACGTACTTTCGGTTGTAACGGTTGCTTCCCCGCAAGAAGACCATATGTGCAAGGGTGCACCCTTTACAGGCCACTTGCTTCTTTGTACTGGCATCACTTCCATGACGGATATGATGTCACTTATATGTTTGTGTATCCCGGAATAAAACACTTTCATGTAAAAAGTGTAGCAAAAGGAAGTTTTACCCGACAATACCAAAGCAAACCGTTTTGTTTTCACCCTAATCCGTCACTCGGTCCTTGGTACCGAAGCACGTTGAACGGTCAGTGGCGGAGGCGCGGTTGGTTGGTGCTCACGCCTCCACGGGTGCCGTCTCGTTGGGATTTGAGTGGTTACTCGACGCGTTCTTGCCCGCATGCGCCGGGATCCAGTTGATTGCAAGAGTCGTTGGGCCTTTTAGAGGTGCCTTTTGCAGCACCTGCGAAGCCTCCTTGCAGATGCGTCCTTTGGCGTAGTTTCGCACTTCCGTTCCTATGTTGCTGATCACCGACCGTCGGTAATGGCCAGGGCGATGGCCGCCTCCCGGAGTCTGTGACAACTGCAGCGAAGGCCCCTTGTTGTTATTCCGCCACATCTACGCAGCAAGCGTGCTTATCCTTGGAGTGTAAGTCGACGAGGGCTTCAGCCTTTGCCCCCGAGATTCCTTGTAATCTGGGTTCATGTCCTTCGGTAGATGATCTACCCTGGTTGAGAGAGCGGTAGCATCAAGGACACGCTCCACTCCCGCAAGACTTTGCCAGATAAAGAAGTTCTCTCTCTCTCTCTCTCTCTCTCCCTGTCTCCAGCGACGTATCTCGTCCTGGATGGTGAGCTTGCCATCACTTCAATGTGGCGTACATATCCTAGGCCTTCTAGGATTTTCTTCCAGTCTTCATTGTGGATAAAAAATGGCAGCACCTCTAATCCGCAGATGATGGTGAGGGTTCGGAGTACGGGGACTCGAAATGGCATCCAAGTTGCGCCCGGAGTGACATCCGATTTGTGGCCCGACTGTTATTAGATTGGAGCCGTGAGTTACACCTTGATTATTCCCCAAATGAAACTGCAACGCGCGGCTGATATCAAATTTCGCTTGATTTTCTCTTGATGGTGGTGTGCGCACGGATGGACGCGGATAGACATTGGGACTAAGGTACTCCACAGCTAAAGCTGTGCTGCGGAAATATCTTCCGCTCTGGTAGTGAAATCTGCCACGAAATACCTGCCGCGATAGTAAGCCTAAAGTTTTCTATGCAAACTGGCGACGGCGAGCCAGCTGAAATGGATGCTTTGAAACCGGTGCGCAGGCGCGTTTCTCGGCATTTCTACAAGAATCAGGCTGCGCCCACGCTGCGTGCAATGACTGACGCGTCGCGCAAGCCTCGTTTCCAGGTCCCCCCGTGTGCTGGAAAGGCCGTCATTGATAAACTCCCCTTAAATTGTCATAAGTATCGATTTAGAATGAGTGGTGGAATTCACTATGCCTACCCTTTGACGTCCTTTACAGAAGACTTATGAAACTAGTTAATTTAGTTTTCCGGAAACGTGGCTTAATTTTAATCGTACTGCCGTTAATGAATGCGCACTGTCATATTTTGGGCATGCATTACTAAATCTGGTAAGAAGTGGTATGGTCTAGAAACCTCTGAAAGACCTAAAAAAGCGGCCACCTATATCACCATGCGATAGACTTGAGCTGCAATTCTATTACCTTACGCATCACTGAGCACGTGATCCTCGTTTGTGCCCTCAATTATATTACTGGCTTCTGCTTTCATATAAGGCTCCCACCAACATTATTCACGGAACAGTCTATCAATATATTAAACGATAGCAAGCAACTTCCCGTTAATGCATGAAAGATGTGCAAGCAGAAGCACAACGCCCATTCTATGTCGAGGCGGGAAGCGGGCCCTAGTTTCTCGTTCTACGCAAATTGGGCCGTGAGAGCGGAGATCGTAGGACTACATTTCCTGTGGGCATCTAGCCTTTTATATGTATCCTAAGCTGGGAAGCCAGAAGATGACTTATTGCTCCTCGAGCTCTTGGGATACTCATTTGCAATGCAAATGGCTTCCGTACTCGGAATCGCGCTTCGAGATGGTCCGACATTTGTCTAAGGAAGACGAGAAGGTTTCGTGCCACACCTACAACAGATGACTAAATTAGGCGTGCGCAGCTTGTTGAGCAATATGTATTGAGTACGCACGCTTACGAAGTGAACGCTTTTTACAACCTGTGTTTTTACTTTTGTCTCTGTAATGGAATCTCGATGGAGAAGGAGCGCCTGGAGCTAACCCGATGGGAATAATAAATTTATTGCCTTCGGCGGGAACAGAATATGCAAAATCGGGATACATTGAAACACGAACAACGAAGCGCGCGGCTTTGAGTACATGCCGCATACCCTGGCGGTGGTTGCGCAGTGGCAACAAGCTACGAGGGTTTGTGGCCAAATTTGTCCGCAAATACCATCGCATTTCTATCGTGTATTGCAGGCTCGGAACCAAATTAAAAAAGTCAAGGTATATAGCTGCGTGCGTCATTTTCACGCAGCGCAGCGACGAAGTTAGATAACGCTAACTTGAACGGGAGCCAAACGCGGCGGGAAGACCAACCAAAATGCTCCACAGCTTAGTCGCTAGGATACTTCAAGCCAAGAAGTGCGTGGAACTAGATGTTGAAAAATTGACAGCTGATTAAAAATTTATGCTGAGTGCGACTTGGTATTTTAAATAGTATAAACCAGGCTGCTAGACTATAATCTGGTTCATCAGGTTGAAAGCTACGACATCTGAACCAGTGAAATAACGATGCCGACACAAATTTGGAGCCCCTGTGGTGTTTATATTTTTCGCTTCATTATTTGTATAAACAAATTAGCCTTAAATATATGTATTTTTGTTTGTTTTAGTAGTTTCACAGACACCTTGTGTGCCCAAACTGAGGCTCTTATTGATAAAACAATAAACAAATTCGTTGAAGGTTATGCGGTTAGGTTGTGTATTCTGAAACTGCAATTTTCCAACGAAACCTTCAACTGCAACCGCAAATGAGCTACGCACTTCGGAGTGCATACAGAAGCACACGGAAATGACCGGAAAGTTTTCCGCAGTTGCGTAAAACTCTCTCCGCATTACTTCGTATAAAAGCTATGCAACCAGGGGACGAAGGCAAAACTAAAAAAAAAAATCTACGTTTTACTAGCAATGCATAGTTTGCCACCTTTAAATTACTAACGCACAGGGTTAAGGGCCTGGTGTGTCCGAGAAGCCGGATTCGTCGGCGGCTTTGACCGTGAGCGAAGAATGGGCGCGAAATGATTGATTGGTGGGTTAATTGAGTGGTTGATTGGTGAATTCACTGTATTGGTACACATGACAAGTCATCTCCCCAAAGAATCTAACACTCTATGTTGTAATACTGGTTTATTTCTAATGCTGCTCTTATGGCAGGCTTTAATAAATTTTGTCCGTTACATGTGGTAGCTGCCCCAGGCAATATTCCCCTCCCTGCTCTTCTTCCGCCAGCGTTCCATTCTTCTTTTAGTCAACTCTACAGCATTGAAGTTTACTCCGTCTGTGCTACCTCTAAATCCTTGGAAAGAGCAAGCCAAAAGTTTCACTCATGTACCTTTGGGTGGACACACTCGCATTTCAACGGTATGTGCGGTACACTTTGTTTCCTTTCCGCGGACCATGCATACCCTGTGATTTTGTGTAAGCTTCCTTACAAAGCTTATAGTTCTGAAGCGACATGCTCTAGCCTTCAAAGCAAAGCACTGCCTCTGATTCTCCTTTGTCACGTACAATTTCTCAGCCCTGTTCATCTCTAACAACGTTTTAGCTTCCATTTTTGTCTACATTTATTTGTTTCTGTCTGCATTGCTTTTTTTTTGGTTACGTTAGCTGTCTTTGATTCTACACTGGTTTTTCTGTATTTCATCTTTAGCCTTCTAGTATCCTATAGCCACTGCGTGCCCATGCTTTTCGAGTATAGGTACCTAAACATTCTAGCTGCCACCCTACGTTGATCCATTGCTCTCAACCTCCCCTCAACGCAAATTTACTCTGAGATTCTCGAAATTCAAACGGCGCCCAGCCCATATATCACTGCATTGCTTCGTTAGTTGTTTTACCATTCGCTCCTAAGGCCAAATGGCCTACCGTTCTCTGGTTCACTTCAAAGCATTGTAGAACACCCGATTTTGAGCAGATTACTGCACTCCCAAATGTGAGACCCCGAACCGTTACTCCTTTCCGACTTCATCTGAATACTTCGTATTTGTTTTACTGCGTTTAGCTTTCCTTTATTTTTAAGTTGATTCTCGTGAATTCTGAAGTGGTGTTCCCTTTTTTTATCCACACTTCCAAATATTTATATTCCTTGACTCTGGATAAATTTCTATGGCGGATTAACACTGCGTCCATGATAGTGTCATTGAAAACAATTGTTCTCGTTTTTTCAGTGCTTAAATATTACCCGAAGTCTGGATGCCTGGTAACTAATATTCATGAGCCGTTCCATATCTAATTGTCCATCAGATCTAAGAATAATGTCGTCTGCGTATAACTTTGCCGGAATACACTGTTCTACCACTCCGCTTTGCACGTGTGCGTTAGGCTGAGCGCTAATTGACTTTCTTGTAGTTTGTTTCTTGCCCTACACGAAAGTCTAAACAGTATTGGGATCAAAGGGCATCCCTGTTTCAGTCCTCGATGGGTGTTGCCCTGATGTGTGCATTTTTTCCCTTCCGATATCAGGTGCACTGGATTATATTTAAATTGCCTTGGTAACCGTAATAACTCGTCATTTGAGCTGAAGTTACGAGACACTCCACAGCAGTTCTCTGTTTATATTGGAACATGCCCCTTTAATGTCCAAAAACCTTACCCATAATGGTCAATTCTGAGCTTTCGAAATTTCAGTGGACAGTGTTATCAAGAACAAATTATCATCGAAGTGCCAGTCTTGCCTTAATCCATTCTGCAGTGCCACTAATTTTTCATTTTCTTCCATCCATGCTTGAACTTTTATCGCCTGCAGTAGGAATCTATACACTACTTATGTTACTGTAAGTTGTCTGTATGAATCAATACTGGCTTTGCTGCCTCTGCTTTTATATAATAAATTTATCCCAGGCTGTTGCCAACCATCCCGTATTTGCTTGGGTTGTGCTAGCTTATGCTTTGATCAATGATGCCTTACTTTTTGGTCCAAGCAGTCTACCAGCTGCATTGGTATTCCGTCCGGGCCATCTGCTCTTTGTGGAGAAACCTACTGCTCCATATTTTCCAGTCAAGGTTTCCCAAAGAAATTTTCCTTTCCGCAGTCTTCTGTGGCGCTGTTGTCATCAGTGCAGGCATAGTTCCCCTGCCTCTCTAAACTTCTCGCTAATCTTTCCATGAATGTGTTCCAATGCCTGCAATCCTTCTAAATGTTTTCCCTCATCATCCATGAATAATTATCGATGTATATCGTTTTTTGAGCCTATAGTGCTTTTAAGCGGTTCCAAAACTTCTTGGGTGCGCTTTTCTCCTTCTTCCGTAATGCTGCCATCAATTGGTCGCTTTTTTGTATGATCTTTACTTGCACCATATTCTGCACTTCCAGTTTCTTCTCCCGGTAGCTATCGCAATTTTCCTTTACCTCCTTTTGTTCCATACCAGTTCTTTCTGCCTCTTTATAGTTTCTCGACGCCTTTTCGCGCTAGTCAATAGCCTCTTTTGTTTCCTTATCAACAGCGAAGCTGTTGAACAAATCGTTTATGTGTGTTGTCTGCAGTTGTAACCGAGCGCTCGTGCACGCGGGCACGAGCGAATGTTCATCAAGCTAAGCATACCCAGTGAGGGAGATTGGACAATATTGGCCAAAACAAAAAAATACAGCTTTTATTTTCGGCGTGCCTCGAGCGCATGTTCATCAAGCCAAAAATACCTACTTAGGGGAATTGGCCCACATTGGCCACACACACACACACACACAAAAACCTTTCGCTGCTGTTGCCGCGTGATATTTCATATGCCGCCAGGGGGTGGCGGTTTTCTGCAGTATATGTAGAATATCATATGCTATCGAAAAAACCAAGCACCCATGAATTTTTTAATAAAGGGACACTGTAAATATCCCATGTGTATTAATTTCCTGTCTTATATTTGCGTAATGCCTTGTTCTTGTTCAACAAAGTTGACAAGTATGAACACATAAACCGGGCTTAGACGTTTACATTTGGCTGTGAGTATATAAGGCTATTGCGCAGTAAGCATTTTACTTTGGCCGGGTGGCTGAATCGAGTTACAGACAGACAGACGGATAGACAGACGCACAGACAGACCAAAAGTTCTGGGTTTAAGTAGCCCAAGAAAGACTATCGTCTTTAAAAGAAAACTCCAGCGTTCGCCGTGTCGTGGCAACACTTGCTCGGAACTAGAAAGACACATCATTACGTCACCCCTCGTTCGTTCATCATGGTGTCGTCGTGCGCATGCGCTCTGTCCCTTAGAAGAACCGCGACTTGGACGTCGAAACTTCTGTACGTGGTTATTGAGTCTACATGGTCCGGCCGCAGTTCGCACGCCCGAGGAAGAGGCCACGCTTGGAGAGGCTAGGCGTGCAAAGCATCCTCTAGAGACGGCAAACCGCACTTGTAGAGTGGCGTACGAAAACGTCGGCCACGACGAAGAGCTCGCGCTGGCCTTGCTCAACATAAGGTCACTGAAATGCCACGCGGCCGACGTCAACTACGAAACCACAACGATACTAAAACTCAACTTTGTGTCCTCCTGTGATCACCTACAGCAGCTTCGCCCTTCAAGTCTTGAGCGTGAGTGCAAGCTTCCCTGAAGTTATTCCTTCAGCTTCTCGGCTTTCTCTTCCCTTTGCATTTCTCTTCCCTTTATCTTCCCTTTTCAAGACCATTTCCGAAGTATTTACTACTCAATGTGTTCACCATTATATGATGAACATATTGAACAAGATATCATGATGAACATTCCCTATATCGTGTTGAACAGATTCAGCGCTGCACACTGAATGGGCACGGACATGTTTACCTGCGTTCCTGAACTGAGGCTTTGCCGCGCATGCGCCGGAACTTTGCCGCGGCAGCGGAAAAATCAAATGATACTCGCCCATCCTGTAACGTAGGATTAGTTGCCCGGCAACAATTCCTGCGATGCCGTGTTCCTTGCGAAAACCGCTTTAATTGCAAGTGTATCAACGTGGGAGGCGAGGGTTATGAATTCGTCGTGGGCACTGGCGTGTCATTCCTTTACGAGGTGTAATGGAGCGGGCGAAATGAAACTTTCCGGCGAGCAGTCACTGCCATGGGGCTCCAAGAGTCGTTCAGACCCGTGCGAGACCGCTGAGTCGCGGGAATTAGTAACGACCTTGCCAACGAGCATAGAAGATTTGTCGCCTGCCGTGCGTCAGCTGAAGAGTGAAGATGGAGGTAAAAACACTTCCACCTCGCAAGAAACACCGAACTACTGCGCAAACATCTTGGTCCACCAGTCACTGTTTCGACTGAATTGTTTCCTTGTGTAGACGGTCGCCGCAGAGCCGTTTGTGATGCACCAGTGCCTTCGTATCACACTGGAACCGTTCACCTTTAAGTGGCCAGTATTCGTCTCTAGCAGACGGTGCGGGTGTGAGAATGGGCGCCTTTAGTTTCCCCGAGTACTGCAGAAGCCATCTGACATGAAGGGACCTACCGGCGGGCACGAACAACGACTTGTGAAAGCCAGCGTGGTTAAAGCATAGTGGAGCAAGCTTGTCTTTCTTCCCCGCCTTCCGAAAAAGCGAGCCCTTTTTGTATCAAGGTGAGACCCTTCGACAAAGGTAATAGAGGTCACTGACGCTCTCCGTGCATCGCTTCCAGAGGTCTCAGTAACGTGCACGAAACTTCGTTCGAGGTGAGGGTACAGCCTGCCGAAATTTTTAATAATATCACGGGAGCGTCGACCGGCGGTTGCATCAGCGCCTTACCACGGTAGAAAGCGGCGAAACGAGCGAGGGCTGTACGCATGCGCAGAACGTTTCTGCCAGTTAACATTACACCATGGATTCGTTCTTGCGGTAGCAAATAAGTAACAACAGCGGCTCCAAACAGCTGCGAAGAGAGGCGAGACAAAAGCACAGAAAACACAAAAAGTGTCCGCTCGAACCACTACAAGCATTACAAAAGTAAATAGAAAGAATAAGACGCGCACTGTCCCAACAGGGTGTGCGCGATCACTGCAAGCATGAGAAAATTGTATTGAAACGGCAAACTTTATTACTAAAAAATTAATCGGCGCTAAAACAGGGATGAAGAAGAAACACGTAACACACAACACGTTGCCGAAAGAGGATGGTCTACAGTTTAAGTTCGGTGCAGGGGAAGCAGTAGAAGAAGAAACAAAGAACGCTGTGTCTAAAGGTACGTCGGACGTACCCGCAATATTTCTTAAAGATACGTCGGACGTACCCGAAATAATTCTTAAAGATACGTCGGACGTACCCGCAATATTTCTTAAAGATACGTCGGACGTACCCGCAAGATTTCTTAAAGATACGTCGGACGTACCCGCAAGATTTCTTAAAGATACGTCGGACGTACAGGGCCCAGAGTGGCTCGAAAGCGGCGTTGCTCGAAACTATCGTGGTTATCTCGAACCATCGACGGCAAAACCATCACGCGTTTGCTGTATATAAGCCAAGAATCTAACGATGCCTAACCTGACGCAGAATGTATTTTTTTTCCTCGTGTTCTCTAGTTGGACCCTATTTGAAGGGGCGGTTAGAGCCTTCGCTGAGGTCAGAGATCGAATGCGAACCACTACGGGTTCTCGCAAGAGGGAAACAAAATCATGTGCGACGCGAGTATCTTTCTTTTTTTTTCCCCTCATATGTTGCTGTTTAAAGCCATAACCACATGGACGCGAAATCACGCGTCGCGCGAGCGTCGGCGTCGTTCGGCGTCAACGCGCGGGCCCGCAGGAGACCGGCGAAGTCGCGCGCCAGTCGCTGCGTCGGCGGGCGTTGCTGGACACGTATGCCATCCTCTTGAAGTCGTTTATGAGCAGTTATTGTCGCTTCTTGAACTGCAATTATCAAGACTTCAGCTTTAGCAAAAAATAAATCACTTGGAGTCTTTATTTATTGCTAAGTATGTTGGCGGGCAAATATTGAAATGCTGCGAAATGTATCTCGAGCCATCACGGTCAAATCAGAACAAAATAAGATAGAATGATAAACGAAGACGCACCTCGCACAACTGCTTTAGTTGCTACTTTATTTAACCATCATGTTGCGTACCGACTGCACGTTCATGAATTCAAATTGTAAGCAAAACAAATTTCAGCGCTGCCTTGATACTGAGGTTACCGTCGAACGTCATTTGTAGGTTGAAAGGCAGGGTACTCTGGCACCCTGTCCGTACCCTGTAAAACAAAAATGATCCAACCTTCACCGAAAAAAAAAGGGTCTTTGCTAGGATTCGAACCACGGACTTTCAAAACAGAAGCCCAGCTTTTAACCGCTCGACCACGCGAGGGGACCAGGACGTATGAAGAATTCCGTGTACCAACTGAGGCTGCCCACGAATAGTGTCGGGTGTGCTTTCTTTTGGTCGTATTTGAGAGATTTGAGCAGCGGTAGCGCTTGGTTCTTGCTCACCGATCTTGGAACCGAGGGCAATAATGCTAGTGCTGCAAGCGATGTAACCACAGCTCCTTTATTTGAGTCAAAAAAAGCTCTCGCACATCCCCGGTCTCCCCTGCGCGAGCCACGGGAGCTAGAATGGAATGAATTCTGGCCGTGATAACGCTTGCTCGTCACTCACCGATCTTGCTGACAAGCCACATTTTGCTAATACTGGATGCGATGTAACCAGAGCTCCCTCATTTAACTCACACAAAGCTATCGCAGATCCCCGATCTCCGCGATGAAAGCCGAACAAGCCACAAATGGATGAGCGCTTGCGAACAGAAATAGCTTGCAATTTGTCTCAAGGCAACCGATTACCGTAAGTTAAAAAGGAATTGATTGTTTTCTGCTGAAAGGAACGACCCCAAACCACGCGAAGACGGACGCTGCCGCTCGCTTTCCGATGCTCTCTCGCGCTGCGTCGACGCCGATATCTGGCGAGCGTAGACATCGGCGTCGCTCGAGTTTCAGCTCGCGTCGCCATGCATTTCTGGCGACGCGACGTCGACGCGAGAAAACGCTGAACGTACGCTGCACGTTTGGGCCGAGTGAAACCGCGAATCACCGACGTACTTAAAAAAGTTTCGCGGATACGTCCGAAGTATCTTTAAAAAATCTTGCGGGTACGTCCGACGTATCTTAAGAAATCTTGCGGGTACGTCCGACGTATCTTTAAGAAATTTTGTGGGTACGTCCGACGTATCTTTAAGAAATGCTGCGGGTACGTCCGACGTACCTTTAGACACAGCGAACAAAGAATGGCCGCGTATCTGCTCATTTCGTTGCACATGTAGACGAAAGACGTACGAAAGTCGACTGGCGCCCCTGACAAGGAAATGGCAAATGTCTCCCTTGTCTTTCCCGCTCACCTCTTATGCTGTTCCTCTCCTGTCTCGTACCTACCAAGGTAACACGCCAGAGGTTTGCTCAAATCAATTTAATTTTACCGCGTTACACTGCTCCAAGCCGGCTGTCTCAATGCCAGCGCTGCCGTCCGGCGGAGACGCGCATGAATTGAGGCACACTACTACAACGTTTATAGAACCACGTTGCCCTACCTCACGAGCATTCCAAGCGAAACGCGCATCCTATCTAGTGAAACCTTTCGTAGTGGTTGTCGTTTTTTTTTTTAAATTCCGCCAGGGGGCGCGGGCGACGGTTTTCTGCCGTTGATGTAGTATTTCATTTGCTATCGCCAACAACAAGCGTCCATGATTTTTAAATAAAAGAAAACTGCACATATCACTTAAGTATTGATCTTTTTCCTTATGTTTACGCAATGTCTTGTTCTTGTTCAACAATTTAGAAAATTATGTACATTGACACGGGACTTAACGTTTAGATTTGGCTGAGGGTGCATAAGACTATTGCGCAGCGATTGTTTCACTTTGGCCGGTTGGCGTAACTGAGTCACACAGACAGCCCGACAGACAGACCCAAATTTCTGCGTTTAAGTAGAACAAGAAAGACTACCGGCTTTAAAACGCGCAAGGGTGATAAGGACGATGACCAGAACGAGAGGTCACGTTTGGAAATTGACACATTTCTTTCGCGCGCACTGCATAGTGAGCTTTCTTATTTCTACAAGCCAAGTTGATTTATGCGCGTGTGCGCACGCACACATTCTAGATGACGTTTTGGGGTGTAATGCAATTCTTCCGCAAAAGAAGGGACTGTTGCATCATCAGGCATAATTTCTCGTTTACTAAAGCGCGTCCCGCAGACTCCTATGCCCGAATTGCGCCACAAGTAAGCAGCCCTCTTTACGATTTTGTTCGTAAAGGCTCGCATCTGAACTGCGTAGCGCTGAATGACGTCTAACTTAACTTAGATTTTTTTTTGTTTCGCTCTCTTTAAAACGTGCGCTTTCTACGCACCCTGCGCTCACTCAATTGGGGAGTCGTATTTATCAGGGCCCACAGCTCCGTCTTTCTCGCCACATGAAGGTGGTGCTAAGTGAACGTAAGGGAAAGACAAATACAGGTTCTAACATTCCACGTTGTAGTGTCTCGCCAGGGTTTAGAAACTGCTAGGTTTGACTAAACTGCACAATTCCCAAACTGCAACCCAAGCTGATGCAGAAACTGGAGCGAATCTCCTGAAAGCGGAGGAATTCCTTTTACAATGTCTCCATTTTTATTTCACCCAGCTCAGTAAAGAACGTTTTTCACCACACCACCACCACCACCCAGCGCAATGCAATCAAAGCGAGCCTGGAGTGAAGCGGCCCCGTATTCACCTTCCGTTTGCGTCCAATGTATTACGCTGACGCGAGAGACGATGCCTAATTTGCTGGCTCACGTCCGAAGCGGCTGGCAACGCCTGCATAATTACGGGAGGAGCTGCCGGCGCCTTCGGAGAATACGTGCGAGGAAGCCGGAAATTTGAATTGCAAATGAACCCGCAGATGAGATACGCTTTCCCCACCACCACCCCTGCGTCCTTCCCCAATCGAAAACGATACTCCTTTAGTAAAGGAAAAAAAATAGTGCACGGGGAAGATACCCAATCCCGGTAATGTGGAGGTGATAAAAGATCTCCGTGCTTAGCATAAATCGCACGGGGGCCACATAGGGTGCACTTTTTCCGCTTGCTTATCTCTTTATCCTCGACTTATTTTGCGCGTCCCGTATCTTTTCGCTCTCGCTTTAGCAGGAGACCAGGTGTTCCCGAATTCAGGAATAAATGGCCTTAACACACGCACTGGGCGTATCTCAGCACTTGTGCCTAAATACGAAACTCCCTTATAGAGCATCGACGTCCTTGTAGAGCTATTCGGCCAATATTCCCGTTTGGGTATATAACTACCATAGGAACGTACACCGTAAGATGTTTTTCTTGCAAAGAATACCCCCAAGAGCTCTGGAACAAGGAGGAAGTAGACGTTCTATAGAATAAGTTTCATACAAGGTTCAAAATATTAACCGGTATTGTTGCCGCTAATTTTTCTTGGAAGGCAGACAGTGAGGCGTGTGAAGACTGCGATACGCGGGGTTATATAAAGCACGTTTAATGAAGTGCTGACGTTTTTCATCGCAAAGAACGCAGCTCTCCTCAGCGTCGTAAAAGCTATAAACTGTCCGCGGCCGTTCTTTAAGGAGAAAATCGTGGGTCACTGGCTTTTTCCGTCCCCAACGCACAAGACGACAAAAGCGATCATGGGCTTTGTGAGAGCAACGGAGTTGCACAAAAGGCTGTAGGGTAAAATACTTCAGGGAAGCTCAATGGACTTTTTCCTAACGTCTTGTATCCTACCCTGGGAACACCTTTATATTCTCTCCCATGACCTTTGTCCTTTTTTTTTCGGCTTGCTTCTTTTTCCCCATTTTCCCCCTTCCCAAAATGGGGATAGCAGACTAGGGCGTAGTTGGTTAACCTTCCTAGCTTTTTTACCTTTATCGTTGCTTCCTTCAGGTTGTTAAAAACGATGAAATAAGACTTGCTGGAACTTAAGGTAAGCTGAGAACCCCTCTCCGGGGGTGTACACATTCAATTTTAATAAGACCGTTGGGTTGGTT
This sequence comes from Haemaphysalis longicornis, assembly GCF_048455015.1. Taxonomy (NCBI): domain Eukaryota; kingdom Metazoa; phylum Arthropoda; class Arachnida; order Ixodida; family Ixodidae; genus Haemaphysalis; species Haemaphysalis longicornis. The sequence continues at coordinate 77,614,306 of NW_027526295.1, forward strand.
ATACATGCAAGCACTCAATTTTAAAAAAAAGGTAGCTGCATTAAATAACCTAACAATAACCAAATACTTGTCGCACCATTCGCTAGGCACTTAGTAACTGGAGGTAGCAAATGAAGCACTAGTATGTTTACTAACTGAAGCAGCTAGCAAGCACCATTGCCTTCAGCAGGAATGTCCTAGAGAATAACATTCCCCTTAGCTACCTGCTTTCACTAATTGGCCATGCATAAAAAAAGCGGATATTAATCTAGCGTGCACACAAAATATTTTAGGCGCGAATTATCTTAGGGGCTCGGGCTGTCGGCGTTTCCTGTCGTCGTCATCTGTAGTCACGGTATTAAACCACTGGGGAAATCGTTTTTTAAGGCCTCGCCCGAGAATGCTTAGTGGTTCAAAGGCGAGAGACTTTCACAAGAAAGCTTCATACCTCTACCCCCCAACGGCTGCATCTCCGTGGGCAAAAACTCCAGTGCGCGAAGGCCTAAGGCGCCGAGCACTCGGCATCATTAAGACGAGGGAGAAGAACTGAATAAATGCATCATGAATGTTGACTGGCATTTACCTACGCGATTGCTGATTATATATAATAAATGTACATATGTATATACTTGAAAGAAAATCGTCTTCCGCCTCTCATAGCCCATTAGCAACGAGTTTCCGGTGGGAAACACCGGCGCACACTGCATGCTTCGTCCGTCCCCAGGTTTCACGTTAGTGGAGATGGCAGGAGATTTTTTTACACACTTTTTGGCCGAAAATGCTGTAAAAAACTTGCCCCATGGCACACACCTTTAAAAGGTGTTTTAACAAAGGAGAGGGTGTAAGGATGAAAAAAAGGTGTGCTTGTGAGCACCCTAAAGTAAGGATGCGGGCAGCGCAGCTACGCGTCACAATGTGGATCGGCTGAGCACGCAGCACGACACGGAGACACATTCAACGCGCACATATCACACGTAGACCACAAATAAATTGAGTAAGAAAAATAATGGGGCACACGGGGAGAGGGAGAATCACTTAGTTACCTTAGAAATACACCTGCTCTTTTTGCTTTTATAGCCAGCAGCGCAAAGTCGTCTGATAGCGTCGGTGGGCTTAATTGACACAAAAATCAAATATTCTAGCCATATTTTCGGAATTATGCACTTTATCTTCACAAGTCAGGATATGGGTTTGTTGAAAACCAGGAAGCAGGCCCGGGTTAAAGGACACCGCTTTATTGACGACTTTCGAGTGGCTAGCGTTATTCGATTGCCGAGGTAGATGTCACGAAACTCTCTGCTTGTGCGGTGGCTGCTCGTCTTCGCTTCGGTGTCGTCTTCCTACAAACCAGATCACATTTTGTAACAGGGTTTGCAAAATTTTTCCAATCGTGAGGTGGAGTGGGAAAAGTTCTGTAGGTATTATGTTCAATAAGTCACATAATTTTGTTAGTACCAGTGAATGTTTGTATAAAGGAGAATTTATTAAGTGCATGGTCTAGACTAGTAACGATATCATTTAGGGTTCATACTTAGTGGCAGAGCTTAAGTACCGTTCTGCGGAGTAATTAAGGTTCGTAAAGAGTTCGTAAATACAGCCGTTACTATCGTTTTGCTAGCTTTTTTGTTAGGAGTGCTGTTCACTCTGCTCATCGAAGCAATATGTGCTACTCTGTTCAGTGAGCGGGCCGAGATTTTATTTATTCCGTCTGCCGCAACCTCGTCAATCATCTGGTAGGATGGCTGTAATGCTGCAATTTTTGTGGGTAGTTTTGCAGCCTTTCTTTTGACGGCAGATCTGGGAGGACAGTTTTCCTCCATCTTCATCACCAATACTCCAGACGCCTTTTTCGTAATTGTCAGTAAGGCAAATTCACCCCTGCTTAATAGCGTCCTCGATAAACACGGACTGGGGTTGCCCCCGAAACAGGCGCGGGGCACAGTGCCGCACAGTGCTGCCAACCTGCGAAGCCACTTTTGCCCTAGCTCAGCCGGAAAATGTCCCTAGATTTTCCTAGATTTTGCTGAATGCGGTTATCAGACGTTTTCTCTCAGACATTGGGTTCGTGTTATGCGATATGACTGCCGAATTTACTTTTAGGGCATAATTATAAATTCGTTTAAAACCATTTTTGAAGTAACGGACATGAAGCTGAAAAAATATTTGAGCACAATTTGAAATGCTTTAAATATTTTATTTCATCAAACCACAAACGCGATAGAGGGTCATTACGCGGGGGGGGGGGGGGGTGGGCAGGGGGGCATGTAATAGTGAATAATACATGTAAAAATTAACTAGAAAGTAAAAGCAATAGCTCAGCGCAGACACAACGATACGACAATCCAAGACGCACTACGTGTTACAGCGCCTTGTATATAAGCCGAAGACGTGTTAAATTATAAACATAACATAATCAAGAACACCGCAGTTTAATGCAAAACACAAAAATCTTGTACTACGACACAGAGCACTTGTAATAGTATCCAAGTATATATGATAGAAGGATAATAGGAACGAGCACAGACGATGCGCAGTGCATGAGATATTCGAGCGAGCAAGTTTATGAACTTCATCAATCATGTTCTTTTGATATTTAAACCAGCAGTGTCAAACGTAAGAGCGATAGCTTCGCTCGATGCACATTTATGGGAAATAGATATCTGCGCTTCATCGAGAAACTGAAATGCATAGGTACGTAAAAAATAGTAAATGTTAAACTTAACAAATGACACCATTACACGACTGAAGGCATAAGTCCATGAGGACGCAAAAATTTCCCTAGATTTTGACAAATTTCCCTTTTTCCCTAAAGAGAACGCAAATCCCCTAGATCTACGGAAATGTCCCTAGAGTTGGCAGCCCTGGTGCCCCACGACGGTGCGTACTGGCACGGAGAGTTCATCGAGGACAAACTGGGTGGTTCTACACTAGCGCCATCTGTTAAGCTAAAAAAGCAACTCATAAAAACGTTCAAAAGTGGCAATAAAGCAGCGTAACGTGACACAGAGGTCGTACAATGTGATATTTATTAAAGGCCAATGATTATATGTACACACAACCCCTATCCGACACACGTACATGCGCGACAACGTACTTCCACCTCTTTCACTTAAAGGAGCCATCAAGACAAAATACAAGTTGGGTTTATTAGAAAGACGGCTTAGTCCCGATAACAATGATACCAATATCATCCCAATCTTCGAACAAATAACAGAGATATTAATGAAAACGTGTGAAGCAGTCGCGACCCCCTAGACACTTTCCCGCAACTCTTCTATGACGTCACGGAACCTTGTGACGTCATTCTTGCTCATAACACGTCACTGTGGCGCAAAATCTGAAAGTTTTTAAATACTTCTTGCTTTTTTTTGTTAGAAACATCTTTTGAGGCTGTAATGAAGCTGAGTGGGATATTGAACCCTAGTTCTTTCAAATTACACGAAGTTGAATTTTCTCTTCATGGCTCCTTTAACAGCTGCATACAAGCTGCTTCTCATCTTCATTACAGCCATAAAGCGGGAGCCTGTTTTGTTCCGCGCTTACACTACAGCAAAGCATGCAGGTCGTCATGGTCTAGGCACTCCAGTGACTTGTTCGTGATACATAATTCAAATAACCAAACGAATGCAAATCTCCAACTGGCTTGTAATGAATGCAGCCTTCGTTGGAGTACACGAATTTTATGTCCTCATTTACAATCTCTGGCCGTTTTTGCCGCCGTTCGGAGCCTGTCGCATCTCTTCCGGGTGAATTCGGAAGCAAGAAAACCTTGAAGCAAAATGGAGAGACGAGCTAGTTGGTTCGCAATTTCCATGAGTGAAACTTAAGCGCAAACGTTTTTCACAGGGACGAGAAAGGGAACGACACAGGCGCTTTCACGGACACGGTAGTAGTTTTTAAGCACAGAGACCGTGCCACCAGGGAACTTCCAGAAGCCTTCCATATCCGGATAAAGGGTCCCGGTTGTATAAGTCACCCGTCGCTGAGTATTTTAGATAAAGAAGTGCAACTTCTCAAGGAGAGGGGTAGAGGATGAGGGAAAGGAGAAGAGAAACGAGAAGGGAATGGGGCGGTTATCTTGTACGCATGTGCGAAGGGCGCACGTGCTGGGTTGTTCGGTGTGGGGGTGGTATAAATGTGTATTCGTTTTCATTAAAAATTTCAGTTGATAGTAAGCGCCTGTGTCGTTCCCTTTCTCGTCCCTGTAAAAAACTTTTGCGCTTAAGTTTCACTCATGGAAAGAAAACCTTGTAAGCAACAATCAACAGCTCGTTCCGCAATCACACGAGTACGCCGATGCTACAGTTAACTGTACCGATGCGCCGTCGCTGCAGAAGACGGCCACGGCGGAAGCCGCTTCGCCGGTGGCGTCCGCGATATATCTTGGGATTGCACTCCGGCACCCCGTCGACCAAACATATCCCCGCGACGGTGCGCCCCGGTGTATCAAGGACAGATGGTGCACACCGGTGCGGTTTATCGAGTGTGAAAAGGCCCACCGGTGCACCCCGGTGTGCACCGGTGCGGTTTATCGATGATGCTCTAAGACGAAGGTGCTCTTTGTAACTAAAGAAATGCCTATGGTATTGAATACCCGCTGAGTATACCAGTGGTGCTTCGATCCTCTTTTCAGGAGGACACAAAGAATAGCGCTAGTAAAGAGCTGAATGAACGTAACGGCCTTTTAATGATTTGCCAGTTGACTTCCACAGTTACTGTTATAGTACGATGGTTATCTTCGACGAACCGTAGTGGGATAAGAAGGGAAAGTGCAGCATGTTTTGGCGGAATTGTTGCTGGAAGGAGCTTAATTAGTTGTTCATTGCACGCGTGCGAATCAGGCAAAACTATATATCTCAATCACTCCCGCTCACTAAATACCAGACTCCTGCGAAAAATAATGTATGCCCTTCGATGTCATTGTCGGCGACGCGGCACCCTAGGGAGTTGAATGGCGGCGTTGGTGTACATTATTATTCCTATGATGAGTCTCAATACGTCGTTGCAAAAATTTCAGCGTGTGCACCCGATAACTGCGTACGCCTGCGCGAATAGCTCAGATGAAGCAGCAAAAGAATATACCAACATCCTAAATAATGATAGAGAATATACGTGGTTGGTAAAAATTACAAGGAAAAAGGATCTGTGTTAAATGACGCCCACATGACAGTTGTCAATGTTTTTCAGGTCCAGAGCGCGCCAAAATGTGTGCTGCCAAAGAGTGCTGAAGTCTTTTGGGCTGAACTGGTGGCCATGCTTGAAGCGTTTGCGTTTCAACATAACTCGCTGACCTCGAGTTTGCTCTGCTATTGCAACGTAGCGAAAAGCCTCCTAGGTAATTCGAGCGACAGCCTTGAACGCCACATCAAAAGCGGGAAGTAGTCGTTATCGTCGTCGTGGTCTTAGTCAACGTAAATGGCGTCCAAAATCCCGCCGGTGGAAAAAGAAAATCTATACCTACAAATGAAAGTTCCGGACTACCCGACTAATTGAGAGACTGAATCATTAGAGCCACCCGAAACTGGTGGCGTACGACTAAAAATTTCGGAAATACATGTGTATTAATATTGGCGGCCCAATCACCCACAAAACAGGGACGAAGTAATAAAGACGACACGGCACCAAGTTCCAACCTAGTGGCTTAATGATAGAAACACACATGTATATAATGGTACATGTCGCGTGATAGGTTCGTTTCGCTCAAGACAAAACAATGAAATGACCTTCCAAAGTAAATATAAACATTCAGTACCACACGCGGCAAACAAATGGGGATGTATGCAAGAAACAAGGAAGAAAGAAGCAGGCAGGCGAAATGAAACGTTGAAAATCCCTGTACTTTTTCCACAGCGTGTGACCAACTACCACCAGCCCCATTGTTCGTTCTGCTGCAGCATTTTTGTGTCATGGCGTAAGTGCTTACTAAGGATGATTTTCTGCAAAAAAACACCCCTAAGGATGTAAAAAAATGAACACGTGTTTTCACAAATTACTGATTATAGCGCTTGCGCGTTGACGTATCGAATATGTTATGGTTATGTGTATTTCGCACAAATATCTAACGAATTAGGCCACCTTCGCAATTAAAATGCGAAAACTGAGGAAACCGCAGAGCTGTACCATGGAGGTTCGTCCACTTTTTTACACCATGCCTAGGGAGTAAATATTTTGCTATAGGTACTTTTCAGGGCACATTACTTGTTAAAAACTTCATTTCCGGCTAGTTTGCGTTTACAGTGTAGCTTTAAATTGACTTTTCATAGGTCTCCGGGAGACCTAAAAAAGCTGGGAGACCGTCTCCCAGCTTATCGCTGGATAGCAAACTGATACCGGCGAGCGCACGCCGTCTCTCTCAACTAGGAAAACACCTGTACGTTAGAGCTTACGTCATCACTAGTCACAGGCAATCACCAACGCGTGCCTCCCCACCCAAACATCTGCGCGACAACGGGCACTGCCCATGCCTGTTCGTCGGCTCCTTACCTCCTCGCCACTTCCCCTCGCACTTCTTGGCCTGGTGTTTTCCTGCTCTCCATCTTGACGAGTTACCGTGTACTTATTTGCGACCTTGCAACCGCAGCCTTCGTGGGAATGGCGCAGGGAAAAGATACCCCCGACACTTTGCATCCCACAAACATGTGCCGATGTGGCCCAATGGGATTGACATAGGCTTCGTAACGAAGGAAGCCAGATTGGATCCCGATTAGGGGAAGCGGTGATATTTTCAAAGCCTCTGTTTGGGTGCGTAACGCCGCGTTACTTGTTACGCGTTACTGCGTTGGCTAGATACCGTAACTACGTACAAGCTACGAAGACAAGCTCTGACGACAAGCTCCGCACTCCGCACTTAAAAATCCACTACAGCTCGGTCGAAACGATGACGAAGGGAGTGTTCAAAACTTTTCAAAATCAGGTCCAGCCCCAAAGGAAATAACCCGACTGCGAAAAAATGTCTCAAGGTTTTTTTATGAACGATAATCATGTGCTTAAAGGAGTACGGGCACGAAATTTTCGTGTTGTGTTTTTTTCGCAGCTATGGGTCCCTATTATAGCCCACTAATCATGGAATGGCACATTAGGCCGTCGATCGCAGCGTAAACAATCATTTACGGCGTGGTTTATTCGTGTCAATTTCGGTTTCGACAAAACGAACGCGTGCGGCCGCCATTACAGTAGGTAACGCCTGACGTCACCATTCTTGTTGCACCGCTGCCGGTCGAGCGCACGTGCTCGCCCAGAGCGGCCGAGCTCTTCCCCAACCCCGCGCGACTGGACAGCATGATGTCAGTCTCAAAACCATGACGTGTACAGTGTGTTGCGACGGTAGTTGGAACACTTTAAAAATTTTTCCTGAGCGAACCGCCGCTCGGTTCGCGCTCGAACTTCACACGAAGGTCGCATTTTGTGGTATATTTTGTTTTGCACCGGGAACAATGACAGTACTTACCTGTTTATCCTGAAAATAAATAAAAACGATTTTTGCCTATGTGAAAATGGCGGCTGATTTGGACGTGCGAGCCCGAAAACCGAGTTTTCGGATCGTCGGCTAGCTCATTTCTAGGTGCATTGTCTGATCGTCTGCTGCACCATTTGGCTCCGTACGTGAATTCCGAACGTGCGTTTCACCCTGGAGGTGGTTCCGTCGTTCCAACATCAACTTGCGGTGGCTCGCACGTCCAAATCAGCCGCCATTTTACCATAGGCGAAAATCGTTTTTATTTATTTTCAGAATACACAGGTAAGTACCATCGTTGTTCCCGGTATCAAACAAAATAGACCACAAAATGCGACCTTCGTGGCAAGTTTGAGCGCGAACAGAGCGTCGGTTCACTCAGGAAAAAATTTTATACTGTTACAATTATCGTCGCAACACCCTGTACACACGGCGTAGCAGCCAGCGCGTCGGCTACGTCACCGGAGCCCCGACGTCGGCAGTTTGGGGCAAGTACCAGATCATGTCATGCTGGCCCGCTCAGGGCTTTCTCGTGCGGGCAGCGATTAAAATTAATTTTCAATATGTTATACTGAACGGCTACTGTTCAAACTTGCTGGGAGGTGTCTCCTGCTAAAAAGGAAGCATTTTTACATAGTTTTCTCAGCTTTGAAATTTTCGTGTCACTACTCCTTTAAAACTGGACTGTAATAATCTGATTCAGCGCCCCGTTGTATGTGAGGCGTTTATTGGTTTTACTGCTTGTACATAGTTCATTTGTCGATTTGGTTGTCATTTCCCGTGCATTCCATATTCATTCCTTTCTCTTTTTATACCCAGTAACCTCCCCCAGTGACAAGTAGCAGGGCTAAGATGACTTTCTGAGGCCGACCTCTCCTACTTTTCAATAAACATTTACTCTCTCCCTCTATCTCTCCCCAGAAGCGAGCAGTCTCTCATCACACCCCTTTGCCCTACACATAAGGTATTTCTTATCGGAATGGTTTCCTGTACTGCAATTGGTACGTGCTGTCAGTGCTTTACTTATGCGGGCATTCCAAGGCCTTCCCTAGCGGTTTACTATCGCCGTCGTTAGGTGGAGGGGAGCATCCTCTGTCTAATTTTGTACGCCCGTGTGCCTCTCTGCAAACTGCTTCGACCGTGCCGAAACTGCTCAATCAGAACGACGTCGTTTTCATAACGCGGAGAACCCAGGTTCGATTCCGACCCCGGAAAGCGTTTTAATGTTTTTTTTTTTTTCACTGCACTCAGGATCGTAATCATCGTCATAGGAGGTTGGCTTTCCTGCAGGGGGTTTGGGGAGACTGCAGACTACATCAGTGAGGCTGACAGCTTAGCTGAAATAAATACTGCTGTCAGCACGTGCAAGCACCGGAGGATGCAGAGCGCGGGATCATATTAAATCTAGCACTAGCGAGCCCTACAATGCCTGCCATCCCCGTCTATTCCTCGCCATGGTCTGTGGTATCTACTGCACCGCACCAATTCTTTTGAACTCCGGCGTTGATCCTCGTCGGGAATTTTCCGCTCTAATCCAAGTCCTTTCGAATTTCGGAAATATTCTAACCCGCTTCAAACACTTGAATTCCTATATACCCTCAAGAATGCAATAGGATGTCCAGCGGAAACGGGTTTTTTTTGGAACGTTTACGTAGTCCCGCCCATGACAGCAGCTACATTCGTTCATGGCTGTCGCCGTAAAGGCCGCGAAAGCGTTACAAATGCACAGACGAAATAAATTCTCACAAAGGGGTGCGCAGGCGACCTTCAGCTAGCCTCACGCCGCAGCGCAATGTAGTTCAGCTCGGAAAACGCCGGAAGCGGCGATGACAACAACCGTAGACAAAGGCAGGCTTTGGACGAACAGTATAATAATTACAGCTAACTCAAAGATTAACCAAGTGAAGCGAAGGCGTAACCAGGCTAAGTCAAGCTTTCGTTTTGCATATCCAAGGTTAGCTCAGCTAAGTCGCAACGATTGTTTTATGACCCAGCATCATTTTTATAGCACATACACGCTTCCCAGCCAAATAATAGCGCACATTCTATTGGCCAGACTCCAGTGAGAATCACTCAACTTGAACATTTAGTGCCCTGGAGCGGGGCACACCTGTCTATTTACGCCAATGTTTCTTCTTCCCCTTTCTCTTTTTCCCCATTTACCCTTCCCGGATGTAGCCGGGAAAGGGTAAATGGGGAAACTAGGCCTGGAAACTAGCCGGTAACTAGGCTGTAGCCAGGTTAATGTCCATGCCTTCCTGCCACATCCTTTCTTCCTGGTTTTGCCAGCCCGTTGAGTCAGTTCAACGGGGAGGCCGACCCCATGAGTCTGCCCGTTTGCGTCCCTTTTTTGCGCTATTTCTGGCTGGATCACGAAACTTGCTGCTACTTTCAGTGTTGAGAAGTCGTACAGCGTGTCGGGAAGGGACGTCTGACAAGACTGGCAAATAGGAGGAGGTCGGGAACGTTTTATTGCGCTCATGTACGCGAGTCAGAACATCCGCTAACACAGGCATTTGCTGGAAACATGTTACACAGAGTTTGGGGTTGTCGGCTCCTGCGTGGTCGTGGTTTCGGTGGCCACTTCAAAGTCCGGCTTGTCTGTGGTAGCGATGGTCACCTGGGAGCGCCTCCAGGGGTAGCTGAACACCAACACCGAGAGAGGAGGAAAGGGAAAAGGGTGCACCGAGAGGTTAAAAGGGGCAACACCAGGGTAGGGAAAGAGTGCCACTAGGGGCAGGGGACTTGTACTGAAGGCATGCAGTTGTAACAGCTTTTCAGCACCGAGATAAGTGCGACATAGCTCAATTCACCACCGTAATATACTATACCTGCTACAACAAAACAACAAGGTTAGCATGTGGGGTGCGTATTCCAAGACTATGACGGTCCGCTGTATTGTTAGAAAGTGGTTATTTCCAATAGCCAGCATTGGCTCAGAGGCAACTAGCAGAATCAACTCATGCAGTGTATATCAGAAGAAAAAGTCCCAGACTATGCCTTCGCGTTGTGCCTTGATTAGTTGGATAAGACAGTAAAGTGACTTGGCTGAAAGTGTGTTAGTGCTTCCAGAGTGCAGTTAAACTTTTTAAGTTTTGTAATTTGTGTATGCAAAAGAAGTTTGGACCATCTTAATCCCTAACGTTTGCAGGGTGGTCAGGTGCAAGGCGACCTTCACGACCGCCTCTGGAAATAATGCATTCGGGTATTACGGGTTCGCATTGTGTTTGGGGACGTTATTTCAACGCGTTTTATGGTCGTTCTCGCAACCGAAATGCTTCGGTTTCATTACAGTACACCTGCCGCGCTTTCAAATCACATAAATTAGTCGCATATTATTGGCCACTGTGCCATGGTAATGCGATTAGGATAAGGTCTTTTTTGTGCGGCGTTTTCTCCTAACAGATGACAAACAAAAATCGCCTTCGATAATTGGTAAAAACGTAACCGTGAGTTGTGCGCCCTGAAGTATAACCCGAAGCTGTGATCACTGTTAATGCAGCCGTCTTCCGCGTGTTATAAGGAGTGGTGAGTAGGCAATACGGCTGACATATGCGGCGACACGCCTGTTCCCTTTCGAAATCGGTGGTTTTAAAACCGCGTCAGTTGTATTGCCGGGCAATTCATGAGGACCTCAACCTGGGTAAATAGTTTTCGTAACGCGCTTACAATTATTCATAGATGTTGCATTCCGGAATTTGTTTACTACTTCAATCCATTGTATACAAGAGCGAACAATTTCTTGTGTAACCTGCCCCAGTAGCTCACTGGCTAAGGCGAACGTTGTCCTGCTGAGAACGAGGACGTGCGTTCGGTTCCCGGCCACGGCGCCTGCTTTTCTGATAGAGGTGAAAAGCAAATACGCCCGCTTGCTTGGAGTTCAGCTGAGGTTAAAGATCCGCACGTGGTCAAAATTAATCCGGAGCACTCCACTACGGCGCGCCTCATAACCCGTGTAGCCTCGGCGCGTTAAACCCCACAATCAATCAAGTTCCCGGACATGGTGCGTTGACACTAAACGGGAAATATATCAAAAGAAGTTAAACGAATTCCCGGCAAAGTAGTACCGCATGCAGGCGAGAGACAGAGCGCGCGTGCATGCAAACAATTCACGACGGAGGCAGGGCTCTTCATAGCTTCCGCGTTGATAGGCAGAAGGGTGTGTTTACTAGGGGTAGTCGAAGGGGCACGTTCCCAGGAGCTCGTCACAGCAGACAGCGTTGACGCACTGGCCAGAGCAGCAGTCGAGGGGGCCGATGCACTGCGCAGAAGAGGGGGAATGAGGAGAGAGGGGGGGGGTTGAACTGCGTCGCGGCAGTTATGCGCGTTCCTGTCCTTTGCGCTTGTTTGACGGGGTGGTTTTGTGATATTTGTGCACGCACATGCAACCACCGTGATCCGCGTAATGTTTTCTCCAGGTAGGCTCAGCGCTTTGTCTGCCGCGAGGATAGATTGGCAAAGAACAAGGACGGGGAAGGTAACCATTACGGATAAGTTTTTACCGTTTTATTGAGAGTAGCTAGCCGAGACGATTTGCTACGTCAACGTCAAGTAATTTAGCAATTTCGTCCTGTTTAAAGTATTTCCAGCCATACACGCTTCAGCAGTTCACGTAAAAGTCGCTTTGCACAGTCTTTGGTTTCACATATTAGTGCAAATAGGCTTCACATACGTTTTCAAACTGCGAGGTGAGGGATAAAATCTGCAGGTGAAGCACTACGCGCACATGCACGCGCTCAACACAAACAGTGGTGGCAGTAATATGGCACTTTGCTGGGGCGTTTGTAGTTCATTTGGAACACATGGTTTTAGATGCGAGCTTCAACATCCGTCAACATGGCGGGGAGACTGCCCGTCACGCTGCTCTTACCACGTCCCCGTTGGGCGAGCAGAATTGCCTGGGCGCGGCATCCGCGGCGGCAACAAGGAGCGCAGCTCCTATGGCGATCACCACAAGCAGGCCAGCGGAGTACTTCATGATTGATTATCCTGCGCGGAGGAACAGAACACGAGACCAGTTAGTGCGCAGGAGAAAAAGCAAAAAAAAATGCTGTGGTGAATCACCAAAGCGGCATACCAACATGGAACCTTATCACCATAATAATCATCGTCATATCGTCCATGAGTACGCCAATCGTTGTATTGTACCGCAGACGGCAAAGGCACCTACTGGTAACTTAACGAGAGCAGTGCCATAACAATGCGTGCGGAGCTAGTACACTTTTCCCACTGGACGGAGAGGCATTTTATTATAAACAACCCAAGCAAACATCACACTCATCATTCGTGCCTTGGTCACAAGCATTCAGCAGCTGTTTTGGCACAAGGACTTTGGCTGAAGCGCTCTCTAAAATGCCGCTCAAGGCACGCACGACGCTCCTTGTGCCGTAAAGGAGCTTATAATGTGGGCGAAAACGGTACTATAAAACATCATCCGCGCCGCTAGTGAACGCGCCCACGTAATTCTGCCGGGATGGTAAGCCTAAACATCTGTGGCGGAGCCAGGCCGCTGTCTCGAGCGCTTAGAAATTGCCGCAATGAGGCGCGCGCCTCCCCAATTGGCGCATGCGCAACACGGACGCGCATGAATCGAATGCAAAAACGCGCCATGGGGGTCACGCTTAAAGGAGCAATGAAGACAAAATTCAAGTTGGGTTTATTAGAAAGACTGCTTAGCCCCGATAACTATGATACCAATATCATCGCAATCTTCGAACAAATAATGGAGATATTAAAGAAAACGTTTGAAGCAGTCGCGACACCCTAGCCAATTTCCCGCAACTTTTCTATGACGTCACGGAACCTTGTTTGTGCGATTGGCGGCCGCCTAACTGACCTGTGGCGACGACACATGACTGGACGTCTGTAGTGGGGCCTCTAGTTCCATTTGACCGCATCACTTGAATGCTAACGTGCGGTTAACGCACTGAAAATTATGTTTTATTGTTGGCCCGTATGACGTCATTCTTGCTCATACATGTCACTGTGGCGCAAAATTGGAAAGTTTTTAAATACTGCTTGCTTTTTTTTCGTTAAAAAACATCTTTTGTGGCTCTAATGGAGCTGAGTGGGATACTGAATCCTAGTTCCTTCAAATTAAACGACGTTGTATTTTCTCTTCATGGCTCCTTTAACGGCGGAGTAGCGCTCGTCGCCATGCGTTCTGTCGTCACGCGATCACTTCCCGAGACGGAGCCGCTATAAATGGCTTGCACTGAAGTCACCCACAAGCACGGCGAGAGGCTGCACAGTAATATGATGCTTTTATCTCTGGGAACTTTAAAAAAAGCTGCAAGTGGGTCACAAGAAAGGGCTGTAATGACGTCATGTACGCGCCGTGACAGAGAATACTGCAGTTCGCGCTGCGCACAAATTTAACGTTATGAAGTATAGTAATCGTCGCCGTTTTTTTTTCCTTTCGGGCCACCCTTCGGTACGCACGCAACGCCTGATATTGTATTTTGCTCGATGGGCACCCACAGCCCATAATGCCGTTTTGCTAACGTGGGGTGATTACGTTGAGTCTCATGGTCTGTTCGTTTCGCTTATCCTAGCTTTGCTTGACTGCCATTGATACCCCTGTGTCACGTCGCAAAAGCTACTTCGGCTGCGTAAGACGGCGGGGCGCTTTTGATCGAGTAGCGGCGTCAAGTTAAAGGTGGTTACCTGCTTGAATTATGCAGGTTATACTCGTACGCAGGTTTCGATTGGCATAATTAATTCTGCTACTGCAAAGCGCGCGGAAAAGAACGACCGGAAGTAATGCGTGTGTGGCTTGCTCAGGTCCACATTCGTTCTCATCTATTCCGATGTAACAGTTCATCCCTGACATCGCTATGTACTCGAAGACATTCTAGACATGTTACGTAGAAGTGGAGTTTGTGCTAAATCTTGCCCGTCATTTGTGCCCGACAACGCGCTGTTCTCTTCACATTGCAGATCGGTTTATGGTACTTCAATGAGCTGCTAATTCTGGACCGGATAAATGCTGTTCATGTTCACTGTGGCGCCACAAAAGCCGGTAACTATGATTGAAATGAAACTCGCTTCAGCAAATCAGGCTCCTTTTTTTTTTTTTTTGGTCCGGTGCATTTTAACAGCCGAGCTATTGTAGCTGGAGGTAATGCATTGAGCGGAACGCGTTAAAAATACCAAGAAAAAGCATAGAGCTTGTGAGCGCGTGCTTCGCGGCGACCGCCGAGCGTCCCTGGCTGGCGCAGTGGCTTTAGCAAAACAAACAAACAAGAAGAACTGGCGAACACCCCGAGGAACGCCTAGCGTGGCCCAGGAACCAACAACGCCACAGCTGACGCAACACCTGCTTCACAGAACCCCGACGTGACTCCCTAGCTGTCGTCGTCAAGCGCTCCCGCGCTTGTAATGCCCGGAATTAAGAGCACGACGATATCGTTGCATATGACGACGACTACTACTAGTAGAGGGAAGAGCGACGACGGAACATGTGAACAAACAATTTCTAACTCGCCCAAATGCGTGCTGATGTGTCCTTCAATGCTCACGTAGAAAAAAATCCTGCAGCTTCGCTATGGTTCAAGCCTCGCGTGACTTAGTTCACGCTTCGCCAGTTTTTTTTTCTTTTTTGTTGCCGTACACTATCTGTAGCTCACGATAAGGAGCCGATCATCTCGATCTGATGCCAAGTGACTAATAATACCTGAGCTACTGGGCCGTTTCAAAGGCATTCCGGGGGCCTTCGAACCAACTGCCTATCGAGTGCCCCATTGCAAATACATGAGGTGCGCTTGCAGCTCACCGTTCAACTGTGAAATGGAAGTTGCCATATAGCACAGGCACAGTTGCGCTGCTCAAACAAACAAGCAATGAATACGAGCATCTGCCCCCGCAAGTATTCACGAGTTGTCACACAACCCTTAAGATTGATCAACAGGTTAGTGCTCAGAACCCACTTATGTTTAGGAAGGGCGGGGGGGAAGGTCAGCGCCACTGGTTGCCTTAGTCGGTAGACCCATCAGGAGCACGTCAACTCGACGTTGTAATTCGGCCCCTCCCTTTGGAAGGCAGCGGTACAAGGCTTGGTGGCGGCAGAGAGGCGCAATCTATTTTGAACCAAGTTCGCTGTAGTTGGGAAGGTCAACAAGCCCGGTTTGGGCTGAGGTTTGGAGGCGCAGTGTTACGCTACTTGCGTGTATAAAATAAGCAACTGCATGTCGCAGAAATCACCAACGAAACCCTCTTTACCCAGCTGCTGCTTCGGCATACGTATTACCATACGTATTACGTGTCTTACGGCTTGTAATATACAGACGGGAAACCGTACCCGAAAAAAGGACACTTTGACGGAAGTGCGACCACTCTTATTTTTTTGTTTGGAATATTGTAGCATGGCTTACCGGTAATGAAGGCGATCCTAGGTGCGGTACCGAATCCGAGATCGTGGGCTTTCCCTGGGTGAAGCGACGTCGCGGTGCAAGGCGAAGTGGCCTGACAACGTTGGTCAGCGGGTATTTATTGACGCCGTAAAATGGGGCTCCGTTTTCGGGGGTGGACGGGTGACGTCATGCCACCCAAGGGCTGACGGGTGCTGACCGGTCATCCAGCCGCAGGGGAGAACGACAGCGATAGAGGAGTAATCACGTTGAATGACCTTGATAAGACGTCGCTTTGGCGCTGGGAATGTATTTTAGTGTGCCGGCGTTTCGGTGGGGGCAAGAAAGCGGGCGCGTATCTTTTTAGGCCATGAACTTTATTCATGCCGCGAAATCGACCTTGAGTCATCTGCTGTTTCATTTTTGACTGAAACGAGATGAGTGGACGGGATAATTGTGCGAGTGAAGAAGGGCGAGGTTTATCTTATTCTCGGCATCTGGTGCTGAAATATCTCGTAACGTTGCTAAGGTAGAGCGGAAATGAGGATGAAAAGTTCCGCAGTTGAAACTGAAGCTGCGTTTTGAGTTTGCGTTCTGCTGATTGCTGCGTGGCGACAGATTATAGATTTCGCGTACTAGGAAATGAGACATTCCGGAAATGACATTTGTATGAAAATGTGGTTCAAGGTTGAGACAGAAAGCTTCCAAGATGTAAAAGTAAGCTATAATCGTGGTTTCTGCTTCCTTAAAGTTAGCAAACAGTTAACTCATGAATCGACGTGATTCATGGTAAATGCGGGAGTAAATTCGCGGAGGATGACGCAGCCGCTTTTTTGATAAAGTAAGCCTGGATAATCTCCTTTTCCGTCTTTCCGAGATTACAGAGGTTTACTTACCACAAAAGCGGGGGGATGACTGCGTCAGCACGCAGTTAGTGGCACTTAGTGATAAAGAGCTGTCTTTTATTAAAGATAGCGTATAATCACCCAGTGCAGAACGTGCGTTAGTCATCGCAGTTATGTGTCTGTAGTATCAGTAGTGCACGTGTGTACCTACATGTCAAATGCTGTTACTATTTTGCCTGTGAGCCGTCAGCAAATGTTAATTCCTGGCAGTAATCTTGAATGTGTACTATTTGTAAGCGTGGTTTTCATGAATATACAGTTGAAAGTTGGCGCCTGTTTGTGGTGTGTGGGTCTACTTCGTCGTCGTCTGCGTAGCGCCCCTTTTATTCTTTCCAATGAGCTACTTAGAAAGTTGTACTATTAGGCCTATAGTGCGTCTTGGACATACTTCAAAATATCGGCCACTCCGTTTATACTCCGTGCTCCGCCCCTCTTTTTCTTGCGCAATAAAAAATTCTCACGCAATTTCAATCTTCGAGAAGGTGATTGATCGCCGAGGCAAAAATCACATGTTTGAAGTTTGCCGAGCGGACAATAAAATACACTTGAACTAAAGGAAATGCTTTGTGTAGAAAGAAATGTAATGTTATAAAGCCATTAACTTGCTTGCCTTCTTCACTTTTCTCTTTGGACGTCTACTTCGTTTTTTTTTTTTCTTTTTTTTTTGGGGGGGGGGGGGGGGGCTGTTGCTGGTATCTGATTTTATGGAAAAAAAGAACTAATTATTTTTCCAACGTCAGAAGTTTGGGAGAATAAACCCAGTTTGTCCACCTCTGAAGCGGGAGCCATATTCCCTCCTGTACGAGTTTTTTCTACATTGAAACTGTTTGCGGCTACACTCTTAAAAGCAGCTGTTCTGGCATTCACTAACCGAATACTAACAAGTTACTTGTCCCAGTATACACTAGGTACTCAGTAACTAGAGGCAGTCAACGCAGCACTAGTGCGGATTACTGTCTGAAGCAGGCAGTAAACACCACGACCTTCACTAGTAAAGTCCTAGGGATAACACCCTCCTGAGCTACATGCGTTTACTAACTGGTCATGCATAACTTAGTCATAAACATTACCTTAACCTGATGTATACTACTTCCTACGCCCAGTTAATTTTCTAATCATGCAGTTTCTAGTGGCAGAGCCTACGTACCGTACCGCTGGGTAGTAAGGTTCTTAAGGAGTTAGTAAATACGGCCGGTACTACCTTTTTACGACCATTAGGAGTAAGATTTCCTCAGCTTTGTTCTTAGGAAGCCACAAACACGTTGCAGCAAAGCTCCCAAAACCATACAATCAGTA
Organism: Haemaphysalis longicornis; assembly: GCF_048455015.1. Classification (NCBI taxonomy): domain Eukaryota; kingdom Metazoa; phylum Arthropoda; class Arachnida; order Ixodida; family Ixodidae; genus Haemaphysalis; species Haemaphysalis longicornis. The sequence continues at coordinate 77,632,287 of NW_027526295.1, forward strand.
TCGGCCGCTAAGGCGACTCTGTCACAACGCCGAGTTTCGTTTACTTGTCGTATTTAATTAAGAGTGAAGTTGGGAAACGTCAAGAATTCCCGTCTGCTGTCACTACGTAAGCATCTGCGACAGAAATATTGTTACAGAAAATGGCTGTGTACCTTTGTTTAATCGAAACTATCGCTCTGAAAAGTATGTGACAATTATTCGCTTAGACGGCTCTTTCAACGGAGACTTACATTTACTTGTCAAGGTGAGTTCACAGTAAAGTTTCAAACGTTGTGGAATTCCAATTTCCTGTCAATGGATGGGCTCTCAATGAACGTCCCGTGTTTCTGTGCTAGAATAAAGCTCTAGTCCTGATAAGTTTCATTAAGCAATAAAGCCATTCTCCTTTCCAAATGAAAATATAAATACGTGTGTTCTCTAACCCTTTGTTTGATGTGTATTTTATACAGCCTTGCAGGTCCTCCACCTTCGCAGATTATGATAGCTCCTGATTCTGTGATATTTGACACTCGAATATCGAATTCTACATATACAGTAAGTATTTACAAATAAGAGGACTGACAATTCAAAGTAATGGAGCAATGCTGGTATAGTGTGAACAAATAAAGCATTGGAATAGTTATCGTGCAATTACGTACTGTAACAGCAAGAAACGAAACCTTTTTTCCCTGCGTTCTGAGGACTGACTGAAGAAGTAAAAACAAAAACAAAACAAAACAAAACAAAAAAAACTTGCACCCGCGCCGACATTGTGTGGCTGCAGAGGCTACACGGTGATAAATCAATTTAGCGGCTCTCGAAGGAACGTCTGCAAACACACAAAGGCCGGAGTTCCATCAAGAGCTAGAAAAAGAAGCTTTATGTTCTCCCAGAACAGGATGCACTAGACGTCAAGAGGTATATAAACAACGCAAACGCAACAAAAACCGCTTTTTGAAAGGTTCACTGTAAATAACGGCCTGCTTTTCCCGGGATTTCCCCGAAGGAGTGGCGAAAGCGGTTTTGGGCGGGAAGGACTCGACCACAATATGGCGCTGAGTGATAGGAGGTGTCAATAAAAGGATCGGTGAGCTGCTTTTAAATTGAAAACTACAAGTGAGATAAAATGCCTTGAGTTTAGACGGATGTATACAAAGCAAAATACTGTAGAAACGCTCTTAAGTACTTCAATAAATAAGGTATACTTTCTCGGCGTTTGTCCATAGCCCAGTGTACATTGCTATGTGGGCATCCATCACAGCGTATGCGCCGTTTAACAAAGATGCTCTGCCAGTCCAGAAGTACTGCGTTGGCACCTGGACCACCAGCAACAAAGACGGGATTCATAACCACTCTGGAACCGGCACTCGTTTCCTTCTCTTTGGGTATTTATTGGATGTATATAGACGTATATTACAGAACGATATAGCATCTATGCAGCACACAAAACAATGTTCTGTTTTTTTATTTCGGAACATCAAAACGCCGGCAATTCACAGAGGAGGCGATGCATTTCTGATGAGAACTATTTACGAATTAGCGAGCTTGGACTGCGTAGTGAAATTGTAAAGCTGAAATCAGAGCTAAGCATGGACACTAATACTGTTGGTAAGTGAGCAATGTAAAGCATCCAGGAGGAACATGATAGCAATGAAATGTGAAATCGTTTGGTCAGATTTACTCTTCAGATTATTTATCATGTGACCTGCCGCGGTGGCTCAGTGGCTAAGGCGTTGTGCTGCTGAGCACGAGGTCGCGGGTTCGATTACCGGCCGCAGCGGTCGCTTTTCTGGTGGAGGCGAAAAGCAAAAATGCCCGTGTGTACGAGATTTCGACGCATATTACCCCCAGGTGGTCAAAATGAATCCGTAGCCCTCCACTACGGCGCGCCTCATCGCCTTGCGTTGCGTCGGCGCGTTTAACCCTACAATCAATCAATCAATCAATCAATCAATCAATCAATCAATCAATCAATCAATCAATCAATCAATCAATCAATCAATCAATCAATCAATCAATCAATCAATCAATCAATTTATCATGTGACTTAAGGGCAACTTGGACGATGCCCTCGGTCCAGTGTGTCAGTCGGTCACGGGTCTTTTCCACAGAATACGCAGGGACACCAGAAAAACGAAGATCTAATGAGGCACATCACAGGAAGCTACAGCGTACCGCAATGTCAAGTCAACGTACCTTCGCAGTGCACGTTGAAGGACATTCCAGAACAGTACAGCATCATCCTAGTCAACGAAACATTGTTGTTTTTTCCTGGGAATCACGAAGCGGCAATTCACGCAGGACGCGACCACATTCTTTACTAGTTATCGGTGTGTGATCGTGTGCGATAGCAAAACATGCACTGGGTATTACTTCTTTTCAGCCACGCGTCCACACTTGCACCAAGTGTTAATTGGGACGATAAATCGCATACAGCTGAGGCCAACGCCCAGAGTATTATTTTTGATGCACTCACGGAGTTTTGTCGTGTGAGTAGTTAAGAAAGGTGCCGCCAAAGGTCGGCTGAAAGCTCGAGAAATACGGTCGCACGCGGCAGCTCGCGCGGTCGCATCGAACCGGCATCATTTTAGTCGACGCACAATGAGAATTTTCTTCTTCAATCCTGTAGCAGGCCATCTTTTAGGGGCGAAGCTCCTTAAGGCGTGGGTCTGTCCATCCTCGACGTATGTATGTAGCCACCTCTAGTTTAGTTCTTGGATTGTTTACTAGATGGCGTGGCTACCTCTAGTTTAGTTCTTGGATTGTTTACTAGATGGCGGTACTTGTATATGATGAAAAGATGCGCTTGGATTGTTTACTAGATGGCGTGGCTACCTCTAGTTTAGTTCTTGGATTGTTTACTAGATGGCGGGGAGCGTTGCAATAAAATCTGTTCGCTGTTGGCGCGCGCTCGGAGTCGCCCGATGGATAAAGGCCGACCTCCATGCAGCGAAATGTAGGCGAAAAGGCGGCGAACGTCGCCCGGCGGCGGCCGCTCCGCCGCCGGCGTCGAAAATACGGCTGTTCGTCGGCGATCTACGCGAGCTAGATGTCGAACGCGCGGCGGCGAACGCGACCGGAAGCGGCAAACTGCATTTTGAGGCCGCAGCCAATCACAGCCCCGTACTTCGTTGTACTTCCTGTCCTGTCTTCCATCGGCGGCGTTCGCCGGGTCACGTTGCATGGAGGTTGGGGTGGACGAAAACTGAGCGGCGCGTCAAACCACGGCGTCCGCCGCAACCTCCACGGCGGCCGTCGAGGTTGCGGCGCGCGGTTTTACCGATGATTTCCCCTCAGGAGCTTCGCCCACTCATCATCATTCACCCCGTGGATATGCTGTGAATTTTTTTTCTTCAGAAAATGCTGCATGATCAAAATTATCTCTTTGTTGTTGTTTTTGAAGCCCGCCCAGTCTTTTTGAAGTTGCTTCAAATTTCCGTGTATCATACTTGATACAGCGGGTGTTCACTGATGGCACAATTTTCGAATGACTTTTGATACGCTTTCGAACACAGCTCTCAACTACTCCAGGTGCTCCAGGCGCTAGCACATGTCTGATATAGCTTGCTATATTCATCTGCGTTATGAATGCGTGGAATGTCCACAGGCTCCAGAGTCACCAGTTGAAGGAGCGGCCACTCAAGCTGATGACATTTCCATCGTATCAGAAAGCCCGGACTCCGCAGGAAAAGCGCCAAGAGGATTGCCGACAAGGTTCACTTCGCCTTGCGCAAAGAAGACGAAGGTTACGCGGAATCAGCCCAAAGTGATTTTTACAGAAACATGGCTAGGCATCTTCCAGTTGTGACAAGCAAGCGACTTCGACGCTGGCGCTGCGTACCAAAAGCTGTTACGTTTAGAGCAGTTGTGTTCGCGAAATGCAATGTACCTCTTTGCCTAAACAAGCAACGCAACGAGGTAACAGGAATGCCACTGTATCATATACAATACATTTATTTAATGTTTACTGACTTGAAATTTCATTTTTATTTTTGTATAAATAAAGTCACATTAGCACTATATAAAGGTACAAACGTGTCTGGAAGTTTTATTTGCCTGGAAATATGTTTGGCCTTTGTGGGGCAAAAGGGACCATGCAACACTTTTTTCGACTTTTTTACATCCTAAATGCTTTGAGAACGTAGTCAGCCAGCCCACTCAGTAATTAGAATAAGAGGTCACCAAGTAGCTCAGACAAAATTAAACTGGTGTATGCCGGTCAGATAACTTAGTAAGTTGCCCAATATAATTTTCTCTCTTTCCCAGTGTTGGCGTTCATTGAGCGCTCGAATGACGTCATGACGGTGGTGTAGGGGCCAGCTTTCCTTCAATTGCAGCAATGAGCACACTGGATAGCCACTTTAAAAAGAAAGCCACAAAAGCACACGACAAAGCGAAGCCGTATCTGCTACGACGAGCAAATCACGCAGTCTTAAATTCTGTAAAGAAATCAAATATTAGGCTTATATGTGGTCAAAAAGCTCCTTTTTACTGCTGATATTAACTATGTAAACGACAAAGTAAAACAAATAATAAATAGCCTAGGAACATTTATAGCCTACAACTGGGGATTAGAAGCAAATGCCTACAAAAAATTCATGTTAGCTGTAGAAAGCATATAATCTAGGCCTCTCTAATTTGGTATAAAAACTCTTCGTAACAATGAAAAACTAAGAAATATGCGAAGCACAAGTCTCATTAAATTACCAAAGCATTTAAAACGGTACCCAACATGGCCTTAAAGGAGCCTAGAAGAAAAAATACAAGTTTGGTTTATTCGAAACATTTCGTATTTTACGGCGTCCTCGGCGCTCGCGCGGCAGCAAATGATGCCGTATTCACTGAGACATTAATCAATTTAGGTTAAAATATTGATTCTCCCGCCAAATCGTGTGTTTTGGTGACGTCTGCAATGAAGTCATAACGCTACGAACTTCCACTGCGTCATAATACAAACGAACTTCCACTGCGTCATTCGGCTCTGCAGCCTTGCTGCCGTCAAACCTCCAGATTGCGCTAGTATACTCAGCCCACCGCCGTATCTTTGTTTTTCACCGTATTTACACCCGGCGTGTTTTTGTGACGGTAGAAAGTGATCGCTTTGTGAACCATGGGGTATGCTTGACAAACAGGGTCACGTAAGACAACGTCGCTTACGCCAATCGGCCACCGTCGTATAAGACAACTCCAAAGAGCCGGACTGCTGTGCAGCGAAAACAAGCATAGTGCGCCCAGTACCAACAGCTGTGCATGCACATAGTTACTTCAATGTTTACGTGTATTTTCGTAACTTTTGTTGTTTACCGCAGAATTCTTACTGCTGTAAAATGGTTATGCGTGACATTTAGGCTATAATAGCTCGTTCGGCAAGCTTATAAGCTCTGCCTAATTTGCGTTTGCTTTTGCCGGCCTTCGCTAATCGCAGAGCAGGCTGGTATCACATAGATTCTGTTGCTGAAAATGAGCTAATGGGTCGCATGGCCATTCTCTGTTTTTCTAATTATATAGCTTATTTGAGCGAAGTTTACGCTAAAAGTGGAGTCAGTACGATTCTAATGAGGCAATCTTTTGAATGAACCAAACTTGTGTTTTGTCTTCATGGCTCCTTTAAACACCCAGCACTCGTGTGTGTCTATATCTCTTCATTTGTGTCCGTGTTCCAGCGGCGCTGTCAAATCCTAATTATATTCAACCAACAAGCCCAAATAGCCACTTTAGTGCATTTCACTTAAACATAATAGTAAATGCCCCACAAATTCACTTCACGATCAAAAATAACCTACAAATTCGGATAATCGCCTACTCATGCGTAGAATTCCTTTGCCGCTAGTCTGGAGTTCCAGTTCCTTACAGTCAAATGTTTGGGTTTTTAGAAATTACGTCCCGCAAATTATCTCCATTTACGCTATTATAACTATTAAAGGTGTAACTTCTGCGATATCTGCATTATTGTGCAAATATACATGGTTCGCCATTTTGCCTTTTACATTTTTCTTAGTTTTTGTTTTTTCAGAAGTCGGTTCGATCATTTTTCTACATTTACGCCATTCAACCGATTAACCGGGGAACTTCTACGAAATATGCATTACTATGGAAATGAAGGGCGTTACACGGTCCTGGCTGTGAGGGCACTCGGCCAAGAATGCTAGGCATTAATAGGAATTGAAAAATTTAACGTACTCTTTGCCGGAAAAATGTTCTCCTGGGGAAACCGCGCTTTCACAGAAGACCAAATAAGCAATACGATAGATATATTACTGTAGCATCCAGCAGAAAAGAAAACTTTCACATGCATTACTCAACCAATTTCTCATGCAGGCTCTAGAGTGTTTACAGACAGCGCGCAAAACAAAACCGACATAGGAGAAGCTTTCATAATTTTATGTAAGGCAGGCAAAATAATACAATACAATACAAACTTCCGAAGTACAGCAATAACTTTGATGCAGAAGGAATAGCTATTTTAAAAGAAATTGAATATTTCCAAAGTAGCTATAAAGAAGGGAACGTAGATTTATTTACCGATAGTCGATCAGCCCCAGAAGCAATTAGCAATACAAATACTCAAAACCCGAACATATTTGAAATTAAGGACACGCTAAAAAAGAGATAACCATTTGAAAATTATGTAAACTTACATTAAAGGTCGCAGTGGCTATGTTGTCAACAACATAGCGGATGAAATCGCCAAGAAGGCAGCAAAATATTGCGAAAATTGACTGGCCTACTTCACTACAGTTTATCAAGAAGCAGCTTGATAATATTGTAACAAAGCGATTGAACATTGAGTGACAATAAGAAAAAATTAAACAAACATTCCGCTGGATAACAAAAGTTCCCAAAATTCCACCCCACTTTCCCACAAACTATTACACCTTGCAAGTTATTACTGCAAACGGAAGATTTGCGTCTCACTTTCAATGGTTTGCCATTAGAAATAACTGCAAATGTAAATGTAACCTAGCAGCAGGCAGCTCCGACCACTACTTACAGGACAGCGCCTTAACAAAAGAACACGTATAAATAACAAATAATCTCGCAACAAGGAAACCCGAGCTAATGAAAAATACAGAAACTTTGAAAATTCTACAGGAAATGAGAATTTTTATTAACGGTAACATTCAACAATAATAACTCCTCAAACATTTCTACGCAAGATTACACAAACACGCAGACACACAATATAAGTGGGAAAAGCGCAAGAATAACTTTGAGATGATTATCTTAATTTATATCCAGCGTGTTTGTATTGATTTATTATCTGGTTTATTTATCCCGTGTAATTAGCTTACCTTGTTCGCACAATTTTTCTATTTGAAATCGAAACATTCGTATTCAATGTTTTTTTAGCCGTTAAAGTTTGAAGATAAGGGAAGGGTCTCTGATGGTATGAGCCTGTTTAATAAAGCAGCCAGCATAGCTGAGGTCTTTTTCTATCGTTGCGCGATGTGGCTACGCTTAAAATATATAATAATCCTGTCTGTATTTTGTTTCGAATAATTGCTCTCAAAAATATTATCCTGTGCGTTGCAAACGCTAAGCGATGACCAAACGGGCCAGTGCAGAAAGGCAAGAGTAAGTGTTATTGTGTTTGTAAAGTCTCCGGTGTGTCTAAAGCAGTGTTGCGGAGTTGCCACTCCGGAATTGGAATGATTCCGGATTCATTCCACCTTTTGAAGATGTCGAAATGGAATGGGAATGGAATGACGACAACGCTTGGAGGAATGGAATTGGAATGGAATTAAGGGCCTTTTGCCCGGAATGGAATGGGAATGGAATGGGGATTTCTTAGACGACGGTGTCACCATTGCTGGCGCCTTCCAGCTACTTAATTAGTCTGTGGCGATGACTGCGTCGGTATATCTAAAAGGTGACGAAAACGAGAACGCATACCCGCTATCTCGAGTGACTGAATCCGCGCAACCTGCCGCAGCGTGTGTCAAAGTGAACTTCGACCTGCGCAAGCACGTCTGTGCGGTGGTGCTGTTAGGTCGGCTCTTCAAGCTTCGGCAGGCTGCGGGTACGGAGGGAGGGAGGAAATAATGAAATATGCAATATTGAGGCATAGCTTCTCTGTACGACTGTCCGTGGCGCCGATGGTAGACCGGCGTCTCTCACATTGGCAAGCGCTGTGTAGCCAGGCCAGCAAGTGGGGAATAGCGTGGAGAAGCAGAGGGGATACGAACGGTGCGCATCCGAAGCCGCGGTGTTTCTCACCGCAAGATGATGCTGCGAAGTCTTGGAGCTAACAATATAAAGCGTTCGCTCATGAAACACGAAACAACGAGTAGATAATTCAGAGGCTTATCTACTAATGCGTAGCATTCTTACGCCGCCTGTCGTGATTGTGGGTTTTTTTTTTCAGCCACATTTTTTTTAAATGCTGTCCCACCAATTATCTTCATTTACGTTATTACAACGATTACATTTGGGACTTTTCCGAAATCTGCATTATTTTGGAAATGCAGGCGTTACATGATTCATTTTCCCTAATTATTTTATATTTGTCTTCATTTTTTTATATTTTTTTTTCAAAATTTCGTTCGAACAATTATGTCTATTTACGCTATTACAACGATTGCAGGTGGAACATTCGCGCATGATGCATTATTGTGGAAACAGCATGCGGTATACGATTTGACATTGTCCGTATTTTTTCAATATATTTCTTATTTTTTAGTTTTTCAAAATTTCGTCCGGCCAATCATCTCCATTTAGGTTATTACAGCGATTACACGTGGAACTTTCACGAAATCTGCATTTTTGTGGAAATGAGGGCGTTACACGTTTCGCCATTTTCCGTAATTTTTTTTTGTATTTCTCTGATTTTTTTTTTTTAGTTTTTCGAGTTTTTGTGCGACCAGTTATATGCATTTACGCCATTACAGCGATTACAGGTAGAACTTTCGCGATATCTGCACTTTTGTGGAAATGCAGGGCGTTACACGGCTCTGGTGTAGGAGTACTCGGAAAAGAACGCTACGCATTAAAACTGTTAAAGGTGTTCTGTGCCGCTGCCCTCCCGTCTCTCGCATTGGTGCAGTAGTATTAGTGTAATGCTCGATGCTGTATATTCACTTGAAATCATTCAAGTAAGCATTTAGAATACGTGTACATGTGAGCAAGCTCCGCGCGACATGTCTCTTAGTCATCCACAGCATACTAATGGCGTTGATACGATGGTACGCAGAGCAGATAGCAAGATAGCATGCGACGGACTGCGCAATGAAACGAAAAAAGTCTACATCAACGTAAGAGCGTAATACCTGTTTCGTCTCGCATCGCTCAATAACAAACCGTTAAAACCTAGTAACATGCAAATACTATAATATATACTCGATCCGTTACTTATTATGCAAAAAGGGGCAGTGCTACACTGAACCTTTTTAAAGCGAATGCTTTCTTAGTAGGACCGAGAACATTCTCTCAAAAATTTATTACATTACCATTTATACTGGTTGCTCGAACGAAAAGCTCTGATAAGGTCTCTACACACGGCGCGTGCGTAAAACCGGGGACCGCAAATGAAGTCTCTCTTCTTCTCTGTCTTTCTGAAACTGGACTTCCGTTGCGTCAAAATGCTTACTTCAAAATCGCAAAAAACGAACGGGTTTAAATAAGACAACACACGCTTCGATCATGAAAAAGGAGTACAATAATGAACCTTTACCTTTACCTCATAAACCACGTAACTTTGTACATACATTTAGATCGTTCGTAGTTGCGTTTACTTGCGAAAAATTGTCTCATGGGTTCGTTCTTCGCTTGCGATTTGGGTGTTTGAAGGTTTGACGATCGGCTAGAAGCACTTTCAGCGAAAGCTGGACGCACTTTTAGCTTTCGCGTTTCTTTCTACTTTCGATAAGACGAGACGGTAATTTTTTGCGTTGGGTAGTTGTTCTGCACGATATATGTAAACAACCTGTAACACCTGCCAACTTGGGTGACAAGTGGCACATTTTGCTTACTTATGCAGTTTTAATCCCGTACGATAACGTAAGATACACGTTGCGTTTCTCGGCAACTCCATAAAGCACCTGAGGCAATTTTTACGATGCGGAATTAAAGGAATGGAATTGAGCTTCCCATCCATTCCAGGAGTGGGAATGGGCTAACACATGTCATTCCGAGGAATTGAAAGGAATGGAATCACGACAAAGTCTAATTCCTCGGAATGGAATTGGAATGGAATGGCGATGCCCATTCCGCAACACTGGTCTAAAGGCCGGTTGATCAGCAACAAATGCCGTATCGAGCTCACCCCAGTTCTCCGCTGACCAGTTTCCGAAATAGCTACTCCTGTTTGACTTGCTTCTACACTTTCAACTCTTTTTATTCATCACCCCGGGAATGCTTGACATTGATGGGACATACTACCACAAGGAGGAGGCTATACGAGGTCTACAAATTCTGTGACGAGGAAGAAATTGATCCCTTCGAAAACGATAACGAGAAGTTGTGGTAACAGAACAGGAAATTAACGCAGCGATTTCTGGATTGCGCAGAAACGTAACCCCTGGAGCAGAGGGCCTCCGAGCCACGTCTGTACAGTGTCGATATAATAATAAAAAATGATTGTTTGGGGCTCTTTATACAGATACATCACCATTAGATACATTCTATCAACGTGGAAGGCCTGGCTTCTGGCGAGGTCCAGAGCCACTGCGTTCGCACGGGTAAATCTATACTTCCCCACTCATTTCCATGCAAAACAAAAACTAACAACATGATAAAATAAAGAAACTACAAAATGAACCAAAACGGCTTACGCGAAAGTTACCGAAGTGCCTGTGTGTTTTCCAGACGGCCTCGACGTTGCTTTTTTTTTGAATAATTGACGCTGTATACACGTGCTCCCATTTGAGGGGTCATTTCAGGAAACCATTCTACGTGTGGCTGTGAGCGCTGTAATGGCCGTTTTGCGTAATTGCGGGCTCGGCTGTAGAAAAAAGCTATTTCGCGCGCGCTGCCGCCCAGGCCGGCTCAAAGAGCGTACTGCCGACGCACGCCTATCCGCTCGTTACCGATATAGCCTGGCAAACAAATGCAGTCGAGCACCGGCTAATTCCTCGCAGTGTGCGAGCTCAGATCGGCGACGCGGCACTGATTTGAAACGCGTGCTTTGGGCCAAAAGTGTACGGAGCGGATACGCGGGGCATAATGGGGGGCTTGTAAGCTGGCAGTAACGCACCCATGCAGGCGTAGTGAAAGGCGCACAGAAACTGAACATAAAAATGGCTCTGTAGTTTTTTTTCTTCTAACTTGTGAAGCGGTGATTGTGCGTAGGTAGTTTCCACTAAAATTATCATGTAAAACAAAAAACGCGTTGCATAAAAATAGTTTGAATTAAGCCTTGCTTTTGCGATTTGCATTAGTAGAAAAATGAAAACTAGGACGAAAAAACGATTGAGTTTACTGAAAAAGTTTACTGCTTGAGTTTACAGATGTACCCTTGGTAACTGTGATGACAAAGTAGCTATCATTAAAAGCAGCTTAAGTTTGAACGAAGCAATTATATTAGGATTTCCCTACCACTCAGTAGCTTTTTGAACGTTTGTATCTGATGAAACACTGGTTTCCCAGTAACAAAAATGTAGGAACAGACCCTGGACATAAATGTTGCCTCCTAAATTTGTTGTCGTAAATGAGGGAGCTCGCAACGGCGTCAGAGGTGAATATTGGTTGACATGGCTTTGATTGCGACAGGTTTTACACACTGTGATTCGGGAGAGGGGATGCCACTTTGTGTGCGGCTTCGTTTTCCTGATCACGAATATTTCACACTAACACAATTGCATTTTGAGTTTTTGCGTCGCTAAATAGAACGCGATTCAGCCGGTTTGGCGCGGGAAAACTCTCTTCTAAACATTTTCCGTTAAAAGCGTCGTAGATCGCATGAAACCAGCGACGGTGCCTGCTTGCATTGATGTTCTGTTACAGATAAACTTTGCTGAATTTTTAAGCAGTTGAACTTGCGATTTCTTTAAAAGAACCCGACCGGCGACACCGAACCTTGCTTTCTTTGAAAGATCAATCATTTCATATTTTATCCCAATTCTGTTTAACAAAGCAGCTTACTAACATAAATTAATAAATTTCCTGCTATTAAAGGAGTAGATTTTAAATTGACCGCATACTGAGCCATAACGCGGCGTATCAACGACATTATGAGGTCACCTATAGTCTGGTCGGAAAAGCTAAAAACCTCTATGTTTTAATTTACGAGACGCCAATAGCCTCGGTCGAGCAGAATAGGGAAGATGAGAATTGCCGATCAGGGAACGAAAAATGGCGGGGAGTTTTGTCGTGTATTAACTCCATGACGTGAGAATGTGTATACATATATGGGCTTCATCCTTGCTCCCGTCGGTGAAAATGGCCGGTACTACCTCGGCCCAACTGAACACTGCGATGCTCATCCGAGGAAACGGGGGCGCGCGGGTCGTTGCGGAGGAAGATTTGTTCAGAATTCTTCTGTTGTCGTGGTAATACGAGACGTGCTCGGAATCGTTTTCTGCGCTATCGGTGCCATTTCGCAAAAAGCAAGGCGTCTCCCGAAGTTGTGTGCGGTTCGGAGCCACGCCGGAGTTGGACACGAGGAGAGAGTTATGAGGAGGGATAGCAGAGGTGGCGGAAAAGGGTAGAGGGAGGAAGGCGAAATGAATCGGTCCTAGAATGGGAATCGCACTGCGGAAACTGCAGGCCATCAATTCATTTATCGTTCAGTAATTTGTCTCGTCCGAATTGTGATTTCTCGCACGTTTCCGCACTTGTACAACGTAACCGTTTGTTAATCGCCATATTGTTGCAGAATGAGGTTATTTTATATTTCAAATCTCTAATGAGTTTTAACCACAAAGGCAGCATTTAATCTTTTGCTGATTCTTTGTCAGGCTCAGCCAACCGCACAAAACAAGCATATGACGTAGCAAAGGCAAGGGCCAGAAAGTTCAGTCCCTGCTGCAGCCTGTGTTTTCCTTATAGTACCAGATAAATCGCCTGAGGTCTGCGTTCAAATTAAGATGAACGTTTTTAGGAGAAGGAAATATTTGATTACAGCGATTTGTCTACATCGTGCATTAAAAAGCGACATCAGTAAATTTTCGAGCATACGTTTTGTGGTACACATGGAATTCCTCGTTTAGTTTTGTTGTGAACGTGCAAACATACACTCAGAGCAGTAATTTTGTTTAGACCTCAAAATGTTGCGAAAGTTGAGATGTGGCGACATATTGTCATTGTCTTTAATGGCGTGTCTCCGTGGCCGGAAAATTTTGCCGCCAATGAATATTCTAAGCAAGCTTGGGAAAACAATATAAAGACGAAACGCCAGAGAAATTCCGAATATAGGCACGTTGCGCTGATGCTTGCCTCGGAAGCAGCAGCGCCGTTTTCTATATCCTGGTGGTTCGTGGGGTCATTGCTGTTGTGAAACATGCCACGCATATTTCGGGCTTGGTTCGTAGCCTTCATATTACGTAAGTGTCGGCGCTCTGTCTCAGTCACCAACAGACGGGATTATCACGAGTCACACACGGGCGCTCACACAAAGAAGGCATCTAAGGTAACGTCATGATAACAAGGCCGAGAAAGAACGAACAGCTTGAGTGGCGCAGGCGAAAATACGCCAGTCGCTGCTATTGTAGCCGACCAGCCAGATTGCAGATAATACAGATGGCAGGGAGGAACCGACGCATTCATCACGGCCGTCTTTCTTTACACGGTGTCTCAGTGTCAAGCTCATAGGTTGTTAAAACGGCATGCTGCAGGCAGTGGGTGATAAGTGCTCGAGGAATCGCCGCTCCTGTATCGATGCCCTAGCGTGTGCTGCAGACAACTTTAGTAGGAAAAGTGCTGCGCTCCCAGCGGCCTCTGTGCGGTGCAACGTGCCTATTGTCTGCTAATGCGTGAGCAACTCCGGCAGCTTTTCGTTTTGTCAACCATACCTCTCCTTGGTGCGATCGAAAGAAGACGCCAACCCAGACACTCACTTTGACGGTTTTTTGTTTTAAGATAATAGTGTGAAGGTGGCGGATAATAATGACATTGGTGACAGCAATAGTTTTATTTGCAGAGTTTTAGATATATTTTGGCTGTAACCCATCGTATCAAAACTTCCAAAACAAACGACCGCTCAGTCATTACGCCGAGTCCCACATTAATACTTTTATAATTATTAAGCTCATAATAAAAGTGTTTGTAACTTTGTTCCAAATTCTTTGTCCCATCTTTGTCGGGTGCTTTTTTAGAAAGCTCCGCTGGCAATCCACCATTCCGGACTAAAATGGCTCATGAATTACATCAATTAAAGCAGTTAATACTGGATAACGATTAGTGAAAAGTTTTATTATTTAAGCAGTAAAGGCAGGGACACAAATGCAGACAGAGAACATTTTGTAGTAAACTTGCAATCTACTTTTTCTAAATTTTGGTCAACAGCTCGAGTGAAGTAATCGGTCTTCATGTGTGGCCGTCAGCCGCATTAGACGAATCAGCTTTTCCTCTCTCGCTCAGAGTGTCTTCTTCTGTCTCCTCGCCGGCTGGTCTGGTAAGCAGGTGTAGGATTTGTCATTAATTTTCGCCTATTTACGCTGTGAGACTTTTAAAAACCGCTGGAAGGCAGGCTGGGAAGCACGAGACAACCTTCCGGAGACGGCTCGGCCACTTTTTCACAGCACGGTTGTCACGGGGTTTCCTTTCAGTGATAATAGGGTCAACAGGACAGCGGTAAGACAAAAACCGTGTTGAATGCCGATGACAAGGGACCAAACTAGTTGGTGAAATTTTCCTACCCCGTAATTCTTCTCAAACGATTGCGGGAGGTCTGGTGGTTTTTCGGGGAGTTTGTTTGCATCTAAACAAACTACTAAAAGAGTTAAAATATGACTGGGCATTTTTTGACACCAATTAAAAGTGCTGACATCACTTACGCCGCGGATCCTACCGGGTTACAGGAACGCGAATGCATACAACTGGCGTGCGCTAAAAAGTTGCGGTTGCTTGCACATCTAACCTCTGAAGGCCACCTTCTGAGCTCTTCTGAAAACATTCTGCCAAAAGTGGAAAAAGCATCCACCGTGCGCACTGTCTTTGAACATTCGCCTTAAAGGGCGGATCGAAGTCCGCTTCGAAATCCGCTGCGTCGCTTCGGAGCTGCTTGGAAATCCGCGATTAGGAAACCTGGCGAGGGAAGAAATCTGAAGGAGGGGGGGGGGGGCTGGCTTCACTTGCGAGTGCCTGCATGCAATACCAGGCGGAAAAGTAATTATAGCACATGTATCATGCCGCTGTGCATATCTTACACGATCGGTATGAAGCAGCTACTCACTGTGAATAACTGAATGTACATTTTCTCGCTTTTAGAGATATCAGGACGTATGTGAACGGAAATGACACTCATTGGTCAGCAATTTATTGTACACCATGAAAGGTGTAAAGTTGGTGAAACACCCCTGGTGCTGTCCGAATTGTTCCGTCACACAGTACGGTGAGAGGCTCCAAAAATATATCGAACTTGCTCTTCACACTGTCTACTGACGGTAGAGAGTGACGGTAGACAGTATCGTGCTTTTTGCGACTTCTCGTTGTCAGAGACGTTTTGGAGACGTGAGAAATATTTGGCTTACACCCTTCTATTCTTCCCCCTCGTTTTGCCGCAACCTTTTTTTTTATTTCAGTCTCCCTCTTAGTGACTGCTAGAATGGGATTATAAAGAAGCCCGATTATTTCTGTCGGCTAATCAATTGTTTATGCTACAGAAGCCCCGTCAATTGGTAACGCATAAATTCTAGCGGAATCGAGGAAGCCAGACTGGTGCGGGAATTGTGGCACGCGTTTGCTATTTCCATCGTGGTTTCGGCCTTGGAGGCGTTTTGGGAAGCGCAGTTCTGTTCCAGGAAAGCGGCGTTATCAACCATGTGAATACGTACATTGTTGAAAAGCCCGGGGTCTCACCGGCCAAATTTTAGAGGGTGTGGGATGGTATCACGTGATGTGCATAAGTGTGAAGAGAGGGCGAGAGAACGCTTTAGACAACCTGAGTTATGGTAACTAATTTGCAAGTAATTTTGTTCTGTTTAGTGCTAATAAAGGCGTCGGGCATAATAGCTAGGACAAGCTGTATTGACTCCCCAGCAGCTAAACAGCATCCCGATAAAGAATGAAGGGCGCGGCAATCGAAACACACGATTGTTAGCTTTCCAGTTACATTTTTGCACTTGATCCACATGGGCTAAGAAATCGCGTGCGTACGTAGGGCAGAAGCGACAAAATAATAATGATTTTTTTAAAATACAGGCAGAACACGAAAAAATGAATGGAGAAGATCACTGCATTTCAAACCTTGAGTATATGTTGGAATGCTGTGATATGATGTGGGTCAGAGGAAGGAGTACAATGAGTGGAGGTTTTGTTATTAGAGTTTCCTTTGCGCACTGAATAGAAACAAAAATTTGGGGAGACAAGAAACATAAGAGCACGGAGGAAATAAAAAAGAACTACTTCAAATTTTGGTGAATAAGAAACGATTTGCTGTGGAGGCAAACTTCGCTAATCACCGAAACATATTGATCACAGAGGGAAAAAAAAACGAGCTATAGCAAATTTTGTGCAATAAAATGGTGAAGGGAAAAGCGCTTGCGCAAAGAAAACTGCGTCATGAAAATGTCGGTACACAAAGCAGCGTTCGATAAAATGTCGTTCGGTAAACTGACCGAATGTTGGTGAAAAGGAGATCCGTCGCGAAGAAAGATGTTCAATTTATAATTCAACCATTCTTTTAAACACTTGCACTGAATGCACTAATAAAAGCAAGTTTCATGTATCGTGCTTCTGTGTGATATTATCAGAATTCATATTGGCTTCCTGGAAGGTAAAAATGGGTAAAACTAAAAAATACGTTCATATTGGTTGCCTACGTTCCTAGGGGACAGATTTGGAGAGTAGGGATTTTATAAAATCACTGGAAAGGGAGTGGAGATTGGGGAGCCGAACGTAGACATCTCAAGCAACCAGATTGGCGATAATATCCGATTTCATTTCTAGCCACACAACATATACGCAGGATCTCCGGAGTATGCAGGCAGGCTTACGCTAACTGCTTGGTTATTTTTATGGTCGAATGATATAGCACCCGCAGTGATGGGAACGGGAAACAGTTTGTTGACGCACACAGGCGACACACCGCCTGCAAAAATGAGTTCCCGCATCAATCGAAGAGAGGGAATCGGGTTTTAACTGAAGGTCTATATCCACACACCCGGACGCACGGAGTCATCTTCTATAAAAACACACGGGGAAGCCTTTTCCTTTGTTACAATTCTTTTGCTTCCTTACCACCCGACTCGGCCCGCTTGCTGTAAGCAAAGTGACACCCGCAAAAGAGCAGCAGCATCCAGGGAATGCCGTCCATAAGCGAATCAGGGAAGAAAAGATCCCCAATCTGATGTAGAAAATTACATTATTCAGTAACGGCTTTTCCTCCAGGATACATTGAGGGGCCAAACGTTCTCGGCGCAGTCGGACATTGCGAACCGGCGCAATGTTCTAGGCGTCGTCGTCAGAAAAACATTGACGACAGCGTAATGCGTGGCACGGAGACGCGTGTGAGAAATGACAAGCGCAGTGGCTTATGATTTGAGTGCAAGGAAAATAATACATGTCTTGCGCAGTGTTCTTGTCTGCCGCGAGGTGCCCCATTTTAGAAATATGAAGTAAAATGTACCCCGGCCTTTATTTGAGATATTTGCAGCGAGAAATGCGCTGCGTCTTTCTCCTCGTCATTTCTGTGGGTCGGTATCGATCAGGCCCATACGCTTTGCCGCAAAGCTAACTTTTCCGTGAAATATGGTTAGCTGTGAATCTGATGTAGATACTATTGAACTAATCATGGTGCACCGGGCCGCTGAAACGACTTTATGAATTAATAGTAGTAGTAATTGTGCGTGGTCCTTGCTGAGGTGGACGTAACCATCCGTGAAATTGGCGGCAGTTGCTCCGCTTATAAGCAGCACCCAACATCATATCACATTAAGCACGCGGGCAGCCACCGCTTACCACTTAGCGCTGTGACGTGCAACAACTCAGTAGGAGGAGAAGCACGCGCTTCCGGCAATGAGGTGGCCATCACGAAAAATAATCTCTCCGATTTGGCAAGTGGTACTTCTAGATTCCGCAGGTCAGGGTAAAAGTTCTACTGCTTCAGTTTGTGTGTTGAACCGTTTATAATCAAGTTATCAATCTCCAGATGCACTGCATGAGGGGCCCGAATGGGATTATGATGATGATTAGGCTGATAACTTTATTGGGTGAGGCAAGGCCAAACTTGTATACCCAAGCCAGTGTATACGCTGAGGCTGTCCTTACAGGGTGTAGCAGGCGGGGCGCCGTCAAAACAGCACACGACGAAAGGGCACGCGACAGAAGAGCACTGACATAACAGCACGGCGTCAAAAGGGCACGCGACAAAACAGCACGCGACAAAACAGCACGGCGTCCCAGGCTTCGGTTCTTCTCTGGCTCTTCGTCACAGCAGGTTGATGTGGTGAACGCCGCAGTTGCGATGTTAAAGTGATCGCGTGCTGCCTTATTCAGTAGCGCTTGGTAGTAGCACTGCCCTCTCACCATCGTGGAGGATTAAATGCGTACCGTGCTAGGCTGCAGGTTTGTTTTCAGCTATTCGTACGAGTGAGGGTACCCACTAGAAGTTCACTGACAAACCGCTGTGGGTGATGCCCTCGGGCAGACGTCAGGACCGCTGGCACGGCATTTGCGCAGGTGTAGCCGTGTTTAGCAGCTGAATAGCTGATTTTCGTCGTTCATTTCTTGCACGTCTCACGCTGCAAAGTTGGACAGCTTGCGGAACGCGGCTTCAATGCCAACGCACTTACTTTCGGTAGATGAAACCACAGGTATTATTCACTGTGGCAGACCACGCAGTATTACAAATGGGTATCAAAAGAGGCGGCACACACCCCTCTTTTGCATCTACAGCGCTATTGTTATACACTTGCAAGCTATCACCGTATTCTGTCATGCTTAAAGGACCCGCGGTATTGCTGCTGTCTCTGGTGTAAAGCGCTTCAAACAAATGGGAGAGACGCTAGTTCAAAGTTTAGGGTCCGGTATGACTATGGCGGGTACAAGGATGTTTTGGGGGAATTAGGGCACACAAACCTGAGGGTTCAACTTTACGCCAAGCTTTATTTACTTTTCGGATTGTCTTAGTTCCCGGTAGAGTTGTAAAAGAAGGAAGGAAGGCAATGAAGGATGTAGAAGGAAGGCAGGAATGTAACTTGCCTAGAGCCTAGTTTGCTATCCTGCACGTGGGAAAGGGCAAATAGGTTAAAAAAGAGAAATAGAAGAATTAAGAAAATGGGAGCAGACAGGTATGCCCAGCCCTGATGCACTAAACGTCCAAGTTCAGTGGTTGTCACTGGAGCCTTTCAGTCTACAGTATGGTGTTTAAGTTCGCCGCCCGTAGAACGCGTAAGAGTTCGGTAGTCGCCTTCTGAGCGGACGGCAGAGAAGTCCAGTGCGACAGAATTTTCTCCTCCGAAAATGGCCGCTGGGAGTCCAGATTCCTGAGTGCTGACGTCAGCTTCTTTCTTTGAGGGGAGTAGCGCGGGAACTCGCATAAAACGTGGCGTATCGTATCCGCCATGCCGCAGCTTTCGCACACCTCATTTGATGTCATTCCGAACAAGTAGCGTAAGCATTTGTGAACGCCAACCCCAGCCAGAGACGGCAAAGAAGAGTTCAGTCAGAACGTGGGAGGCTTAGTGGAACAGGACGTTGCAGGTACGGGTCAAGGGCACCAAAACGTGCACTTGTTAATTCTGCAGACAATTGAGAGATTGTTGTTTAACGGGCAACTATGCTGAGGGCCCTATATATCTGTGCCCGCCCTAGACAATGGAATGTGTACAGTCGCCGCTGTTTATTTATTTAGCCAAAACAGACGACTGGGCGAGTTGGTACATTTTCTTGCTTGGTAACAGCGCAAATAAAACAGGACACAAAAGGAAGAAGGAACGGACACAGCGCTTTTATTTTATTTATTTATCATAGTGCCCACAGCGCCTTTTCAAGGCATATAGAGGGGTTCCAAAGCCGTCCAAAGGATCTGAAACAGAGTAACGACCGCTGCAAGTCGTTCCGCCATGTAATGGACAATTTGGAGAGAAAGCAGAAACTTTTATGTCCTATTTCCTACAAAAGTAAAAAATATCATCTCGGGAAAAGTTTCTCCGAAAACATGGGTGACCAGACGCCAAAACTAGTGAAAAATGCGGACGGCCCCAGTGAATTGGGTAACACAAAAAGCAGGGCATTTTGAGAGACAACACCAATGAACGTAGAAATGTGATAAATGTATTTTATCAGGCTTCCAATAAAATAGGGACGTCCGTCCGTTGCCGCTCTCGGAGTATTAAGGCGCTTCTCACTATAACACTGTGTTTCCAAGAGGGTATTTTTTTATTTGCCGTGAGACCACGAAGGCTGTGGTGCTTCTTCAGAACGACAGTGGCTGGTCAAGAAGAACCTTAATTTCAAGCACAGCTTCTTATAAAATGTTTGTGAGATCCCCAGTGCAACTTTATTGAGAAAGTATTCTTGGAGTCAAAGAATCTATTAAAGCTGAGAAACAGAAACACACGAAAAGGTGCTTAACAAGTTGCAGGTATGAACGGCTGGTAATATAAGCATTTGGAACTTTAAAAAGAAGGCGTCGTGTCTCACCGGTATTTGTGTCGTCAAAGCTAAATATTGCTTAAGAAAAGAAACCAAGCAAAGTTTTCTCATGCATTTCACTCAGAAGATTTAATCATGAACCAGAACTACAAGGAAAAAGAAAGCGCTATTACCATCGCGTACTGCTTAAAGAAAGAAATCTTCATTTCTATTATTTTCTACAAAGCAGGTTCTCGTTTTGAGACTAGTGTTTTCACGTTGTGAAAATGGGTTCGGCGAAAGTAGTAAAAACGGAAATTTCGGAGAACGCACGAAAAGGTCATGAGCGTGAGACGCTTTTCGAACATTGTCGAAAAACCGACATTAGGCCCAAACAGCGTTTATATTATCGGCGACGTGACATGTTCCACAACCAGCAAGCACAACGTACGATAAAGAACACAATAAAACACAAAGAATGAAGCCACCAGGATATAAGTTTGAAGACAATGTTTGAGCCCTTGCCCATTTTGAAATAATGCTTAAGGTTACTTTTGAAGCACGCGGATTTTTGGTTGCCTTAGTAAAAACGTCCACTACCCTCAAAACATACCAATTTCACAAGAGAGGTTGTCGGCAAAATTCTGCCCGGTTGAAGCTTTCATTGCGGCTGCACACGTAGATAAGCATAGTTTAAAATACATTTTGCTCGATTTTGTAGAAGTTTTAGTTGGCCGATATACGTAAATATTTCTGATATGATATATACGCTGGCCATTCCGCGATTGTTTTGATGACAATAAACAACAGTAATGACGGTTAAGAGGAATATTTTGCTAGTACTGCAGTCAACATAAGAAGTTTGTTTCGGTTTCAAAACAGTTAAAATTGGCACTATAGATGAAAACTGTTAAGGACCTTTGTAGTTCACACTTTATTTCGTAAACCAGAATGCCGGAGGTAGAGGACGTCCAAATTTACTTATGACTATGTTTTTTGAAAAAAAATACCCTTGTCACGAAAGTGGGAAAGACCCGTATGTTGCGTACTTTTCAAAAACTGTGTTATTCGACTTGACGATGTGAAGGAAGGCACAGAAACGCGAAAACGGGGCAAAACATAAACTGGAAAAAGTCTTGGACTTACCAGAACAGCGTTCAGTGCATTATGTGTGCAAATGTTCCCGATGCATCGGCTTGCACCTTGTGGATCAATTTGTTCCTCAATGTGTTCCCCAGTTGGTCCGGCGAGGTACAGAAAACAAAATTAAAGTGCAGCAATTAGTTTGTGCGCAGTTGGCCCAGTACAAATTCCATGAAAAAAAGTATACAGTGAAAGCTCGTTGATTTGAAACTCAATCATTCGAACTTATAAATATCTCGAACTGTACTTTTCTGTCCTGCCGAGCCTCCACAGAAGCCGATGTATAAAAACTGAACCATGTTCTACCCGGTGTGAAATCGGGTGAAACAGCGGGGCTGTGGCTCTCTTGTTTCGGCTCTAACGTCAACGGGCGCTCGTCCGAGAGCGGCAGCGCCGCCGCAGCGAAAGTTCTGCGGTTCGTGCAAAGGAATCGGCAGCTAAACGGTAGCAATGGGAGGCTGTTTCTCATCTCATTCCCCTAGCGGAAGGGAGAGGAACCCGCTCCTGCGAGACTACTGCGCCCTCTATCGGTGGGTTTGAGAACCTCTTTCAGTGAGGCACAGCCTCCGCGATCGGCTGCCGGCGGCGCGCCGCCGGTAGCCGATCGCGGAGGCCACGGGTGAGGCCACCGGCGGGTTTGAGAAGCTGCACCCACCATGCGTGACGCATGACCTTCAGCAGACGGACGAAGAGGCTCCACATACAGCTCTACTGTTTTGAAGAAGACGTTAACTCGAACGCGAGTACGTTCCGCTATGGATAATTCGAACTACGCGCAACCCCAACGGTGGTTTCGCTTCTGACGGACGGGCAGAAAAACGTACCGCTGCCTAACCACGAGCATCGTCTCTTACGGAATGAAGAAAAGGGCACAAAAGGAATGAAAAATTGGGTAAACTAATCTAAAACTTGTATGATACACGTTATAGAGCCGAATTCTTTGCGGAGTACGTCAACACGGATGCCAGTGCAGAGAAGTGTGGTGCTGTGACAGATGAGGACATCATCTCTCACGTCAGAAAAGCAGAACGCGCTGCTGCCAGTGACGTCAAGAATAAATAAGACGAAGCACCACGGTTGCAGTTCACTCTGGTGAGATGGCCGGATGGAATTCCGGCCGTCTTTAGTTTTGAAGAAGACGAAGAGGAGGCACGATTCCGCTGCCGTCGCTCGTAGGAGCAAAAAGGTCTGCCTGTCCCCTTCAAGGACAAAAGGCAGACTGAAATCGCGGACATTTTAAAGAATCCAATTGTCGACATGCCCTACTGGTTCCCCACCGGGGTGTAGTGTTTTATTGTTTACATTCTTTAGTCCCAACTTTCCTTATTTCAAGCTAAGATGGCTTCTCCCTACGGTTTTGATTAACGACCTTTTACTGCACAAGCATTCCACAACACTGGCTTTCCACGAACGTACGCCTGAAATTCTTCACTTTGGCGCTCTTTAAAGGCACGTTTCCGCGTTGCAGCCTCCTACAAGAAGCGGTTTCTCGTGATGAAAACTCGCGTAACCTATCAGTTTCCTAATTCTTGGCGCAATATACTCCTTTTGACCACGTTTATTTAAGTCCCAGCGTCAAAACAGCACAAAAAACAATATCTATGCAGCGAGCACTAATTTTCACGTCGGGAGATATTTTTACCGGAACAAATTTTATTCTTATGTGTTTGTCTATAGCATACTGAAGGCCCCTTGAAATGCCCATGCCAGAGCGTATCAGAAATATATACTGCCTCACGCGATGCAAGTAGTACCCATGGCGAAAATAGAGCGAATACAACTACAGAAATGTGCAAAAGTTTCATTCTAAAGACATTTAAAATATTCAAATGGCCAAGGGAGTGAATTTTACTAACAGTCAATTTAGCTAGCTTGTTATGAGTAATTTTTCTCAGAAGAAACGAATGTTTCAAAATTATAATTACGTCACTATAAGGGAGCGGAGATCTAACGTGTCCATGACGTGTTAATCGGGATTTTTATGCTAGATGTACTCGTCAAGTCCCTGGAGAAGTTTTCAAGCAAAGCTTTCTATACCTTACTCATGGCGTGGGTAGTGCGCGTAAAAACGCATTGCAGGAAATCTAACTTTACGCAGCTGATTTCACAAAACGATGGTGATGATAAGGAAAGATACATCAGACGCCCTAAGAAAAAAAAAAATCCAGGGACATCTCCACTAACGTGAAATCTGGGGAGGGGCGAAGCATGCAGCGTATAAGTGTATTCTTGGCGCCTTGGCGTGTTTGTCAAGGGAGATGAAACCGCTGGTGGGTAGAGGTGTACAGCTTTGCTGTAAAAGTCCTTGTCTTTGAAGCACGGAGCTCTCTAGCAGGAGGCGTAAACGAGTTTCCCGGTGCTTTAGCAGTGTGGGTACATGAGACGACGATTACGACGAGGACGACGACAGGAGGCGCCAACAGCTCCAGCCCCTAGGGGCTCCGCCCCCTAAAAACCCTTCCCGTGTTCTGAATCGAACCTTGCTCCCTCGCGATATGAAGCCTACGTCTATCGGATTGCGCTATTCCGTTTTTATTAATTTTTCATTGTCTGCCGTTTTCACACAAGTCACAAAAACAGACACATCACTAAGTGCAAAAAAAAAAAAAACGCCAGCACATCACTTGTTAGTGTGTGATGGTTAAAAAGGCGTAAGACTTGCAACACTTTCCAACACTTTCAATCACTCTGGTGGCAAGGTTGTGCCTTATGCAGTTCTACGATGTCTCGTACATTTTGGCAGAAAACTCACTGCTTGGCCTTGCATCAACATCATTATCGAAATCGGCCATTCTAGATTTCTCTACACGCGCTTTCATCATTACGACATCCTTGTCCAGGCGCGCGGCGCCCGTTCATCATCGTTGTCGTTCATAGGCTCCTTAGGTGATCGGGCTCCCGCTCACTATTGTCACGTAGCCAAAGACGACGCAGCAGTCTTGAAGAAAAAAAATTACACCATCTTCTCACGTGGGAACCCTGAGGGGATGCAAAGCCGTGGAGTAGTAGCGTGTTAATTGGTTGTTAGAGTAAAGACACGTGTAGTAGAGTATTAAATGTCTCCTTTATTTATCGAGTAGTGGGGAACGTTTTGCGGCTTCTCGTTCTCGAAGCGAGGAATCCGCTGTTCGACGCTCGCGTTTCGAAGCGTTGTCACGTTGCCGAACGCCATCTGGATGAGCTACTCGCCGCTGGCGTTTCAAAGCGGCTTCTCGTTCTCGAAGCGTCCGCTGCTCGACGCTGCCGTTTACGTTCGGCGTCGCCAGCTCTCCTCTGTGCAGACTTGTCTTCGGAGGCACGAGACGAGCCGAGCGGCGAGAAGGAGTGGCGAGGAGGAGAGCGGCGTTATCACAGCTGGTTAGGGCTGGAGCGATAGTGTTGCCGGTGTCTTCCTGAGCCGGCATGAGACGAGCCGAGCGGCGAAGAGGAGAGCGGCGTTATCACAGCTGGCGTGCAGAGGGGGACGAGGAGGAGAGGTGCGGACGCCGGATGACGGAGCGTCGACTAAGAGATGCTTTGCTTCTAAAAAACAAGTTCATTGGAGCGAACTTGTGCTCCCCTAACAACTCAAAGAATACACAGGCGGCGAAACAGAAGTCAACAAAGGGACGTGCGTAGACTGGTGTCGGCGATTAGAATGCCGCGTCATCTGCCCAGCGGGAATTTATCACTCGGCGCGAGGGTTTATGGAATAGTCGAATTGTATCCAGAACACTGTAGATCAACGAAGATTATTCTAGGCTGTTCACATTCGTTCGGAACGCTCTCCCTATCAGAAGAGATGACACATGCGGCACAGAAAGAAAGAACGGAACATGAGCCTCCCTTGGCACAGAGACAGCAGCGATAACACAGGCAGGCGCAGCCGGGCGGCAAAAGCAAAACCTAAATAAACAAACCCAATTCATGGTTCGCGGCAGTATATAGGGCCTTCTCGCTTTCAACGAAGCCTGGTGGTCTAAGCCTCTAAGTGGAACAAAGCTAAAAAGGTGGCACCGGAGACTCATCACACACAAGCTGTGATCCCAATGTACGCCCCGAATAATTAAGCGGGGTTTGCTGCTCCCTTAAAACACCTTGAATATGGGACAGAACCAGGCGGCTACATTACTTACACTTGCGAGACCGCAGTGGTGAATCGGATTGCAAAGATTCAGCGCACCGATGAATGTGCGTTGTATATTCAGTTGGTATATAATTCCACAAAGCATGAGCGCTGATCCGCTACATGAGCGGGTGTGGGAGGGCCGGCGTTTGCAAATCTGTATGTGTCTCAGGACATAATTGGTGGTTCCCAATTATGTAGCCACTTTTGTGACCCTAGAGGAGAACCTCTAAAGAAAGCACATGTACTTACGTACATGGCTTAATTGGTCCGCATGGAGAACAGTGCAAACCAGTGCAAGCATAATCATGATGGGTTCAGACCAAATATAACGGCCAAGGAAAACATCAAGGAACAAATCGTGCAAGGCAACTAACTTTACCAAATGACATATCATTTCAGGGATCAAATAACCAGTAATTTAAGCCGCAATGTTTGTCGCGTGAAAATACAAAAACAGACGTTTGGAACGGAGTTGCTGCATTATTTGTGTCTGCATTCCACCGCTGAAGACCAGCCAAGAGGGTAACACTAGTAACAAGGTTATTATACTCTGCGAAATTCCAAAACAATGACTCATCGGCGCAAGCGCCTACCGCGAGAGAAGGAATGCCACTACTCAGGCACGGCGCATTCTGAAACCACATACAGTCCAACCTCGTTATAACGAACTAGTATCCCGACAGTTTGTTAGTTCGTTTAGTTCGTTATATCCGATATTTAGTTGGTCATATCCGACATTCATTGTACACTAGAGCCAAAAGTCGGTTCAGACGCCTGGCTTCCGCAAAAATCCTTGATGCAAAAACGCTATATTTTAATCTTCAAGCCTACTATAAACAAGGTCACCCTTATCGTTCTCCTTGTGGCATTTCAAGCCCCATAAACCAGAACATAAAAGGGGAAATTACAACAGAACAAAGTCCATGTGCCGAAGCAGGTCTGCGCTCCGATTTATTTCGAGGAAGGGTGTGATCTTTGTCTCGTGGCTATTCCAAGCACTGAGCACGAACAAAGTGTCCACGACCGAAGGGGCCTTTTCTACGTCTGCAGTTTCGGGCGCTGGAGGTTTTTGCAAGTTGTTTCTCAGCCTACTGGGTTCGTTACATTAATTCTATTAAAGGGCGCGTGGTCCTCACAGTGTCACTTTCGCTACAAAATAATAAGTGTCATCGAAATAAAGCGTCACCAACCAAATTTCATATTCAGTTCGCTATAGCAGATAATTCGCAACATCAGTGTTCGTTAAAACGAGGTTCAATTGTACGTTCTTTCTCGCGCGCGCCGTGTTCTTTGTCGGTGAGTCTAGCGGAACGCCTCCACCTCTCCGTACTCTTCTTATCGCTGCGTGTGGTTCTATCTGTACGCGGGCTCTCCCTCCCAGCTGTCTCCGTATTCGCCTGACGTTGGTCGTGGTGTCATCCATCTCCGCAAATTGCGAAAAGTACGGCCGAGCCTAATACCTTTAACGCCTCGTTTAACGCCTAGTTGAACGCCTTAAAGTACCTTTAACGCCTAGCTTAAAGCCTAGTTTAACGCCTAAAAGTACCTTTAACTCCTAGTGCCTCATCCCAGAGATGGATCCTTTGCGGTCGCTTACGCGACCCGGGATAATCTCATTTCTCCTTATCCAACTACAACTTTTCGCAGAATAATCGGAATCACTACGCCACACTGTCACAGGGAGAGTTGGCTCGTACGCTATCGCGGTAAGTCACCGACCAGGCTAATAGTAAATATCTGATATATGGCATTGTCGAGAGTAACCTGTGCCCCGTGTTTTTTGACAAACCGATTTACATCCTGGCACCTTGCCGTACCATAGCCATTGAGTAAAATAGAATTAATAAGGCATTGTTATAAAGCTCAAGGGCCGAAAATTAGGATCAGTTCACAGACCGTACGTCTTACACATACCCGGAACGTACGCAGATTTATTGTGCGCCCTGCAGTGGCACAGGAAATACTGAACACCAATAAGCGCACGTTATTTACAAAAACCGTCACTCGCTCGCAATAATATTAGTTACCAACGCGTACACACTGGAAGTAGAAGCCATAAATGTGGCCGACAACAGTAGCGACAGTGGGGAAACAAGCCAGATGAACCGCCGGAAGCGCTTTTGAAATTTTTCGGGTTTTTCCTCGTACCTGCATACAGGCACGGGTTATTTCAAAAGCGATTCAAAAGCGATTTCAAAAGCAATTCAAAAGCAATATAGCTAGGGGAAAATATACCGAGGTTTATCAAAACCACCATAGTGTAGCGACGAGTTTGTCTACACCGATGCTGCTGCGTCTTAAGTCCGGTTATGAAGTACACGAGCGGCTTTTTGACGTTCGAGGCTAACTAGCTCACTCTATTCAGACTAACTTTTGTTTACATTCACGGCCTGCAATCTCAAATGTTACACGCATTACATCGGAACAGAGAAAATACTCAAATGAACTTAGCGAAACACAGCTGATGGGTGGGACGTATCTCGCCGTTTTATCGCGGGTGCCCTTGTCTGCCCCTACAATTACAAAACACATCGGTTTCATCACAAAACCATGCCTCCCAGAGTGAGGTCAGAACAGGGAACGCCGAGGTCTTATCAATTAGTCTAAATCAGGCTATTGATTGGCCACACCAACAACCAGTTGTAGGCGCGCGTAGAAAGAGTCACGTGACCCAACTCTCTTTTTCATGCGGAAACATTAAGGCTTTTACTGAAACCAGTTACCAAACCAATAATAAGAAAGCAGAATTGGAAGACTCTCAACATTCTACAGCAACCCTTCAGAACGGTCCGTGTTATGTGCATTCGTGAAATGAACAAGGGTAACAATTACTCTTTGTTAACACACCCCATGTTTACTCAAAAGCCATGCGGCAGGAGCCCACACAAAAGGCAACACTGCACGCTTGTCGAAGCGCCACAGGCATTGTGGTGACGGTGTCAGACGCGTGACGAGGCGAAATAGAGCCCCTATTGTCGGCCAATATAACCGCGGCAGACACAGCTTCGCTTGTGCTCATTCATACTTGTGACGCTTGGTGTGATGTCGCAGCACCCATCCTTCGAACGAGAGCCTCTAATTACCGTTACTCCTTCGTGCACCTACAAAATTATCAGCATCTTCTCTCCGTCAGACAGCAAAGGTGGCGCTCAGGTTCCGAAAAACAGACCCAGTTCCCAACATTTCCCTGGCCGGGAATATCTGTATTGGCTACGCATGCAATGGCACCCGTTGTGCGCATATATCACTCCCCTAAAAACGACTAAAACCTGAATGCCAAGGTATCAGTAGTAATTAGAATTGAACAAAGCTGTTAGTTATATTAAAAGGCGCAGTAAAATTAGCACGCCAACTTGCCTTAATTTACACTTAGCATTCTCGCCCATTCGCCTTGTCTGGCATTATGGACTGGTCGATTTTTAGCTTACGAATCAGCCTGTCAGATTTTATACTGGCCTAAAGTAACATGAATTATAAGATTCGACAGATATGGAGACATGTGCAATATTTATCGGTTTCCAGCCAGCTTCTTTCCAAAACACTGAAACTGATAGACAAGGGAGACGACGCAAAGGAAACGGTGTCGCCATTGCGCTAAAGGGCGGTGCTTGGGTTTGTTCGTGTAAATAATTCCGAGTCGTTAGCTCCGGCATTATTTTCTCTTTTCTAGTTAGCAAACTTGCTCCGGTTTCACAAGATCGATAAACAATAATTGCTTAGTGTTAGCCATATCGATGACTGACTGTTTTTCAGGCGACTTGGAACCTTCCGTACGTATGAGGGTGCACGCACATAACCCACGTGACAAAATTGCAGCCTCCAGGCATTGTTGTTATAGGGGTTCAGGATTTTTCTGCTCGCCGCAACCACTTTCCGGGGTTTTCACGTTACGCAGTGTAGGCCCCTTTCGGACTGGGGTGGCTCTCACAACTTCTGTCTCCCGCACCAAAAGACCGAGGAACATGTCCCAAGTATTCGGCTCCGGCGGCTGGTAGCGGATGTAAAGCATCTTTTGTGGACGTGCACTGGAACAAGGACAGCTCGGGACAGTGCGCTAAGAGTGGTTGGTCTTCGGTGGGATAAACCGCGTGACTTTAACCGGTGGGTACACGAAGACCGCTACTTCAGGTTCTGCTGGACGTTTTACACAAGACCGGACTCTATGCCTACCTTTAGACTTGTCCAGTGTCATCAATTTTCTGACTACCTGTGATTTTGTACCCCTTCTCTCTCTTCTATTTACTTTCTTTTCTTTTCTATCTAATGCCGCATGGCAAGAATACGAAGCAAGACAAAAAGGCCCTTTCCAGCAGAAGCGAGGGCACGGGATGTTGCGTGCGCCAAGCCGGATCGCCCGGTGCTCTTGAGCCTCTATGGTAGCACTTTTCAATTCATCCAACGTTCTACGTCACGGTCCGTTTGGCGTCGCTGCTTCCTGTCGACAAAGCCGCTTCTTCCACCGTAGCGTGACAAACCAATTCCTCTCACTGAGTTTAAGCGGGGCACTTTCCTAGGTTATTCTGCGGCCGGGGAATACGACCCATTCGGACAATAACCTTCCGCTTGTGTATACGCTGAGTCCCGACAGCGCTTATTAACTGTGCAAGCCAAACGTACCGGCTGAATGAACACGCACGAGCACGCGAAGCGATATTAACCCCATCACCACTGCATGCCCGATAGCCCTTTACGGAGGCTCTCCGGCCGCTGTGTAATGCACTGTTAATGAGCGAGTGGAGGCACGTTCCCACTTGGGCCAAGCAGACACCGCCGGAGTGCTCCCTCTTGCTGTGGACGGGAGTGACGATAGTGACGGTTTTTGTTTTGTTGTCGTTAATTGCCTATTACAATGGCAGTTCCCGACAGTCTGTGCGAATTTCTCGAGGGCACATGACACTTTTGCTCGTGCACTCTTTTTGGAGGTGCCGAAGCTTTTACGGCACGTGCCAGTGAGGCGCCTTATTTTGAGATTCCCGTTTCTCTCTCTCCATAGTACGTTAGTGGTAGTATTGCAATAACAAGATCACCAGTCTGGTAAGGCAGAAGGCATCTGTCGTTGACTTCATAAAGTTCGTAAGTTGGCCGAAATGGTAGCGACAGTGAAGACGAAGATAATGGGCCCGCAGAGAAATGGCTCACTTTTTTCAAGCACCCCTGATGAACACTTCTTAGAACATTCTCATTGTCCATCTATCCGCTTTATTAATCTCCCCACCGTTACAAATCAAATGCATATGCAAATTTTACCATTTTTCTAAGTACTTCATTTCGCTTACCTGAAGTGAGACAGACCTAGTTATACGCTTGTTTCCTTTAGCTTTTTATTGAAGAAAGCGTGCACTGTTTCACGCGCCCAAAATTGAAATCGATGCGTAGCTGTCGCATCTGTCGGAACTGGGTAGTTCGGCTTTATACTCGAAAGAGTATTGTAACAATCATCGTGTTATTCGTTCGGAGCTTCTAGCACTAGCCTTGGTAAGCTTGCAATATGTGTTCCGCATATAGCATAGTCGGTCCAGATGCCTGCCAGCATCCGAACCAGCATATAAAATTAGACGTAGTGTCCAAGAGCAAAGTTTTTTTACGGCCGTTTAATTGTTACAAGGTAGAGTTACGAGCTGTTCCATTGAAGGAAAACAGCACTACAAAAGAATGGTGCATGAATGACATCCCACAAATATAGGTGACCATTGCGAATGTAAAGGCCCGGCTACTGTTAGAGGGTTGTCGACCTCGGGCGTTTGCTCGGCGGCGGTGGGCAGGGCTTCGGCGCTACCGCCGTCATGTACCTGCCTCATCGGTGCCCGGCAATGTTAGAGGGAGCATGCGAATGGCTGCCCGGGATCCGCGCAGCGCCCGGACAGCCATTCGCAACCACCACGCTGTTTTGCAGGAGAGAAGAAGAGTTGCAGACACTGAGGTGCCTGCAGCCGGTCCTTCCGGCAGTCTGTTACAATGGCCGACCACCCCTACCACCTTGTGGTTAAGGGAATTTCACTCCCGTATATCGTCACTACTGGCGCGCCGGTATTGGCTTTGTGTACGGGAAATAATGCGTCTGTTTGTTAGTCGTTGTGAGCGCAGTGAACTTTGAGGGGAGCAACCAAACAACCGAAACAACCTGATTTCATGGCTTTGATGACCGGCCAAAATGTAGGTGTCCCGGATTCAACATTGACTGTACAAGCAACACCAGTTGCGAAACTTCGCTTCACAATCCGGGCACTGCGAATACCCCTGTTTGGTGACAATGAGAGGCAAGTGTATTGGAGCGGCACCTAGGAGACAAAAAGTGAACCTTGCTGCACATTTCCTGTATAACATATAATAGTAAAGCCTGTTTTTCCGATTCGAAAACATTACAATCGGTAATGTTTACTTTGTTTTCAAACTTTTTTTATGACTCACGTCAGCAGTAGCAAGTTGTTGTTTTCTTCTACTCTGACCACAACTGGCACGCTAGTTCGCTTGCCCCATTCGCCGTGGTGGCTCAGTGGCTTAGCCATTGGGCTGCTGAGCACGAGGTCGCGGGTTCGATTCCCCGCCGCGATGGCCGCTTTTCTGATGGAGGCGAAAATCAAAAACGCCCGTGTGTGCGAGATGTCGGCGCACGTTAAGGATTCCCAGGTGGCATAAACTAATCCAGCGCCCTCCACAACGGCACGCCCCATCTCGTGCATTGTGTCGGCGCATTAAACCCTATAATCACGTACATTTGTCCCATGCTTTGCCGTGTATACCCCCAAGTCAGTGGGCCAACCACGGACCGACTTCTGATACATAGGGCCTATGGGGAGATTCACAACTGGTGTTTATTGTGTTTATTGAGTTATTTTCTGCACTATGGTACTTTTTTCTATACATGTTTTTGCTGTTTTCGTTCTTACCTCAGTTTGTAATTGTTGTGGCCCACTTCACTCAATGATCTACTGCGGGCCTGTGAAATATCTTGGAATGAACTGTGGGCAAGGCAGCAAAACCTTTACTTGCGACTGGCGTTGTTATGTCACTGCCTTTTTTTCTAACCTAGTAACTCCAAGCACGCGTAAACGGTGGCGTGAACACCTATTGCGACTCTCAATAGTGAGCGCTCTCCGCCTGGCATTCTTCCCGTGTGTTTTCTGAATACATGCGTTTGCGGCAAGGTCTGCAGGCAACGCGTCTGCTCTCCGCCTTGGAGTCAATTGTTTTCTTTCGGCCATGTGGAACAAGAGCGGGGCCGCGAAACGCGGGGATGCGTATAGGTTTCTTCCAAATCCGCGGATGTCGCCGTGGCCAGTACTAATCCGCAATTATAAAGTACTAAAAAAACAGGCGTTACCAAAAAGAAGGCGCGGAGTAAGAAATAAGATACAGGGCAACATCGCCTCATCGGTTCAAAAACAGCGCGGACAACTTGAACAAAGTATCGGAAAACCACAAGCGCAGTGGTTGTCCGCTACGTTATCGGAATTTTTTAAGCGATAACGTATACCCAATAAGCCCAATGTGAAGCTTTTGTGGACATCGCCTTGTTGAATAGCGAAGCCACCCCTTTGGCTAATATTTCTATTGCTCGCTACTAGGATATGCAGAGTTAGAGTATCCCGTAAATAGCCCGCACAAGGGATTTGCATAAAACTCTTGGTCAAGGTAGATCCTGTTCTGTTGATAGCCAAATTCAACCATCGCACTTGTGCGGACAGTTTGCCGATTACTTCCTAAGCATGTCACAGTCACACTTCCAGTCGAGAAGTTTGCGACAGTCCATAGTCAGTGCGCTCTCGGAAGCGAACCAAGCGGCTTAAGTCATTGCCGTACCCTAACATAGTTCTGGCTTTACTGCAATGACGATATACTGAAGAGTTCTATTTGCTTTAGCGAAATTCTCTTTACTACGTAATATCCTCGGGTCGGCATTGGCGAATACAAATTTACTAGTATTTACTGCTCTGCAACTCACACGATGCAAAAAAGTTCTGGGGGTAGGCATGTGTTAGTGTAGCCATTTCACCTCTTTAAATAGGTGTCATCGCACTTGTTGGGCTTAGGCTTAGGCAGCTTCAACATTTATTCTAATGACGCACGAAGCTATGCCAAATTCATTGTAGAATACTGGTAGCAATCTTTGGCCAGTACACCTCAGCGGTTGTTAGCCATGACCTTGTTATGCTTAACGTTTGGTAGAGTCACATTAGGGGGCAAAAGAGTGAAACTCATTGTACGTCAAGCTGCGGGCACCTGTTAACTTAGTTAAAACTGAAATGGCAACGTTCGGCCTGACATCCCACGATCTCATACGTCAGCCCCTCGTCATCGTGCTCCTGGGACGGAAGCACTTAAAGGGGCACGAAGACGAAATAAAAGCTGGGTTCAAGAAAAAATGTCTTTGTACGCTGAAAATAGCACCATTTTACCGTAGACTTCAAACCGATCAGCGGGATATCAGGGAAAACATGATGTAGAGGCCACAGTTCTTTCTGGAGATTTCTCAGTGACCTCACAAAATCTTGTTTGAGCGACTGACGGCCGCCGACCCCCCCCCCCCCCCCCCACACACACACACACACCCCAAAAAAAGAACATAAAAGGGTGTTTCTAATGGGGCACTTAGTTTTCTTTGCTTCAATGTTTTCTTGGCTTCTATTAGATGGCCTAAGGTAATCAATGCTCAAACGTTTGCCTGGTTTAGGAATTAAAGAGGTCTGCGCGAGTCCACGTTTGAGGCAGGGTACCTGCTTTCCAATGTTAGTTGAAGAAGTAAGTTAATGTGGTAACAGAGTTGTCGTCTAGATTACGTAACATTTTGTTGGTTACCCCATCTTAACTTGGGGCTGAGTTAGTTCTGAGATTAACAAGTGCTGCCCTGACTTCCACCTCCGTGATATCTGCATCTAGGTGCTCATTAGGAACTCCCCGATAGTCGGGAAGGGGGCGTTTTTCACCGCTGGGAGAGTATTTCTCTATGAGAGTGATAAGGAGCTTTTTATGTGTACCAGGGTAGGTGTGTATTGACTGTGTCATGCGATTAGTTTGTTCTGTTTTGGACTGAGACTGAAACTGCTGTTTTGGGCTGAGACTGAGACATCTTGCATAGGGAAACTTCTAGAGCATATCATACATTCTCGCCTCCTCAAACTTATAAATCAAAGAAACTCTCTCACATTCACAATGTTTGGCTTTCGTGCTGGCCTCTCAACTAATGAAATTAATCTTCAACTTCATCATGACTTCCTAGCCACACCACCTAGACACAACTGCAATTCTAGCCCTAGACCTTGCAAAGGCCTAGACCTTGCAAAGGCAATTTTACAGGGACTTTGTACCATCTCCCCCGGCATAAAAACCTACAACTACAGTAAAGATTTTCTCACCTCACGAACAGCGACGCTCCGCCTTGGCCCCGTAGAAATGAAAGAATTAGACTACCAGCAATAGGAACACCGCAATTAACAGTGCTTTCACCGCTACTGTTTAACTTAGCCCTAGTTCAAATACCGCAAGCACTAAACAAAATACCAAATATTCCCCGTAGTATCTATGCGGACGATATTACACTCTGGACCAAGGGGGGCAGTGATGCAGAAATAGAAATCATCCAAGCTGGTGTGACAGCTGTAGAATAGGGCGCCGTCCTCACTGGACGCCATTGCTTCCCCACAAAGTCAGAGCTATTACATATACCCTCAAGGAAAAGGCAGGATTGGAATCCAAATATCTCTATTTACATTGAGTCAACCCCTATACCGATTGTTTCAAAAATCTAAATTCGCGGATTCACTACAAATCGCTCCAGAACTACTACGGACTTTATAAAACAACTTCCTTCTCATGTCACCCAAACCATCGGGTGAATTAAAAGCATTGTTACCCGAAATACCGGCGTTAAAGAGGCTAATCGACTACGTTTAATCCAAGCATTTATCATCAACCGTATTACTTACTTCCACCGCACCTCTTCCCAACTGACGCGGACCTAGCGAAAATAAATTTTCTGATACGGAAAATATATGAAGTTGCCTTACAACTGCCACCCGGCACTTCCACTGCCAGGCTTGACTGCCAGGCTTGAGGCCACCGGTACTTACAAGATGGCACAGGAGCTCGCAGAATTGCACCGTATTGACAACGTAATCTACTAACCAAAACAGTTCCTGGACAGCATATGCTTCAACGCCTCCAACTCAAAGCGACCATCATCACCGCCTCCAAGTCTTCTATCCAAGTTTCAAGCTTCAAGTTTCAAGTTTATTTGAGACATGTCAATTACATGGCTGAGGAGGAGGGAAAAAAAGCCGCAGCTTTGAGGCTTGACAACGCTTCCTTCCCTTGAACTACATCGGAGCTACATCGGAGCTACATCCCAGTGGAAATTCACGCAAGCATCAAAATCCGCCCCC
Source organism: Haemaphysalis longicornis (assembly GCF_048455015.1). NCBI lineage: Eukaryota > Metazoa > Arthropoda > Arachnida > Ixodida > Ixodidae > Haemaphysalis > Haemaphysalis longicornis. Next base: position 77,668,566 of record NW_027526295.1, read on the forward strand.
TCTCCCACTAAATATGCACTCTGATGCAAACCGGGGCCGCCGGATGCAGAGGGGCGAAGTGCTTCCAGAATAGCACCCGATACGTCCAGACACAGTGTATGTCGACGCAGCAGAACACCGGCACCGCAATGCATTCGCAATAGCATTCATCCATGCACCAAACAATCCGCCACTCACTTCTCTCATGATCCGCACGGCAGGAGATGCGGCATCGCAGTAGCCGTTGCAAGTGGGCCACCGTCCTCAATCATATTTTAAAGCGAAGCTGCTTTGCTTCTTTCGTCCAGCGATTTCGTGGACGATGCGCTAGGTCACCTTTTGACGTGAGACGCACCCCTGGTGACACACCCGTTGAAGCGCATCGTGTGATTCGACGGGCCCGCTGTTGGCACCTGCTGGCGCCAACAGCAGTCGCCACCGCCGCTGCGGCCGAGGCAGCTGACCACCCCCGCAAACTCCCATGCATGCGGCGCTAGGTCACTTGGGAAAACGTGACTCGTCTCGCGCACGGCGAAAAGGAACGGTGCACTCGCCATGAATAACGCCGCGTTCATCCCGGCGAACGCCGCATTCGCCCGGCCTGCTTGTGTGAGCGTTGCACGAAACCGAAGGGCTTTGAGACGTGGTCGGGAATACAGCTAAACCAAAGGTTAACCAAGCAAAAGCAAGACGCAACCAGACTAATCCAAGTTTTTCATTTATATATCTAAGGTTAACTGAGCTAAGCCGTAGCCATTTTTCTGATTCGAAAACGGCCATTACAAATTACGCTGCGGGTACCATCTCACCTCAGGCCCTAAAATGTTTCCTTCAAAACCCACCTACATTTCAAGTTCAGCTGATTTGGACTCCTGCCCACACTGGGCTTGGGGGTAACGAGGTGGCACACAAGAAAGCCCGAGCACTCACCTCCCGGGTGTGCCTCAGATCTCTAGCCTCTTACGGAGCCAGATCTGCCCGAGATAGCCTATTGAACTGCATAGAAATAACTACTCATTAGGGCCTCTCTCGCCTCAAATACCCACCGGCCCGCCCCTCACTGATGTACACGGAAGAACGGCTATGGAGGCTCGCACATACCGAATCTCTTCCCAATAGGGCCCTCCTCCAGCACATACATCCCTCAGTTTGTCCCTCGCCCTTTTGCCTACTGTGCGGAGCCAAGGCCATGGTACATCACATGTAGGACTGTTCATGTAATCCCCTTTCCCAAATGAATTCTTCGGAGCTCTGGGAGGCAGCGTTGAGCTGCTCTGACCCGGAGAGACCGAAGATCATCATAGCCCGGGGTACGAAGGTCACCGCACAGCTCAGGCAGTCGGCCACCTCCCTCGCTTAGCGGTCTTTAATAAAATGCTTCTCTGTGTCTCTCTGCCTATCTCTATTAGTTGAACTTTGGCGTGAGGGTGACGCGGATAACTATGTTTTAGAGGCGACTGCATCTCATTCACTCACCTTGTCCCTCCATACGCCGTTGTGGTTGTCCGTCCACACACCTCCCCCATTGTCCTCGCCGCGCGAGCTGCGCTCTCCGCCGCTCACCCCCTCTCCTCTCCGATAGCGAACTCTCTCTCGCGAGGGGCATTGGATTGGATTCGATTGGCTTGGCTTGGCTTGACTTGGCTTGGCCTGAATAGGATTGGATTGGATTTGGATTAGATTGGATTAAAGTGGATTGTGTTGGATTGTGTTGCGTCATAGCCGCGGTCGTTCCAGCACCGGCGTTCCGATTTCGGTCACGTGCATAGACTTGATCTTCGCTGCAAATTGCACGGTGGTCCCGTTACTTCACCATCCACTACCCGTACACATCAGCGACCTTGTGGCCGTCATCGTTAACGTTACGCCGCGTGTTAAATAAAGAATACATCATACGCGTTCCTCATACGTTTCACGGAATTAGAGAATCAACCCAGCACGAGGTCGCGGGTTCGATTCCCGGCCGCGGCGGCCGCTTTTCTGATGGAGGCGAAAAGCAAAAAAGCCCGTGTGTACGAGATTTCGGCGCACGATAAAGATCCCCAGGTGGTTAAAATTAATCCGGAGCCCTCCACTACGGCGCGCCTCATCGCCTGCGTTGCGTCGGCGCGTTAAACCCTACAATCAATCAATCAATCAGAGAATCAACCCAAAGGAAACACCAAGTGAACCCCCAAGATGCATCGCATCTCCACAGGGTTCCCGCGCGGGAAGGTGGGGTAATTTTTTAGTGCTCGCCTCTTTAACGCCCATGCTACACATGTTGCGCACTGTCCGAGAAATTTTACCGTTTTTATGCTTCTTCAGTTCTTTCGGTTAAACAATTACTGACTATTTCTATGCCCTCTAATGCGAAATTTGTGCGCAGCACGAACTGCAGTCTTCTTGGTCACGGCGCATATTTGCTGCATACCAGAATGTGATCCCCTGATCAGTGGACCCACGCTGGCACGCGGTACTCTGCCGTTTACTCGTAGCGCGTCGCCACCGCCGAGCATGTTGGGTTTAAATCGTGTTTAAACTTCCCGTGCAAATGCCATGTGGTTCGGTTGAGCCACGTAGCGAGGAGGACGCCGAAGGACCACGTGGAGCATGAAGGCTGCTCGGCTACGCCTCTTTCCCTCTCACACTTTCGCCACACTTTCCTGCGCTGTTTTCTTTCTGCCTTCGCTCGCTCGATTACGACGCCGTCGCTGCCGTCACCCCACTGTAGCGGGCGCGAAAGTGCTTCGCACTAAAAACATCATTTGTGACTGCAACAGAGCCAAGTGAGATAGTAAATACCAGTTATATCAAATTAAACCAGATTATATTTTGTCTTAATGGATGCTGCAACGAAAAAATTCTTGGGGTAAGCGTTTGCCAGCACACCCTTTCGGGCATGGTTTGCTCTGAGCACTAATAATGCATTGTCGGGCTTCGCGAGGAAGAAACGCGAAATACTGGGATATGAGATGTGTGCTGCTCCCTGGGCGAAAGAAGCACAGGTGCAGACAACTGATAGGACCCGGATGCAGCGGTGTGTTCGGGCCATCTCGCGTGTGGTTCTTTAAGCGCTTGTTCCGGCTACTGCTATCTAGTGAGACAGGGGAGTGAGGACCACAATCCTCTTTCTGAAGTGAGAGGCGGAGAAGTCATCGCACCGCTTCACCAAGCCTGATCACTTCTCCTTGTTTTGTTTTTTGCTAACTCCGATTGGGGTTAGCCGGGTGCAGCGACTCGGTAGACGACGTCGGGAGTCCCACTTCCGGTCAGGAATCAGGTGGCCGAACAGCTTCCGGCAATGAAGCTTTCCGGTTTCCCTGCGCGCTTTCTTAATCAAGTGCCTGTAGAAAAACAGAAACGATAAAGTCTGCCGAGCTGTGCAAGTGCCTTTGCAAGTAGCCCGGATGGTCGAGCTGAACAAGTTGTGCTTGCGTTTTTTCTGCGGTCTCTTCGTTCACCACCGAGTGTGCGTAAGTATTACGGCACGTCATAGAAAGTGCACCGAGTTTTATCTTCGGTTAGTTCTGACGACGTCGCTTTGTGGAAGGTTGACTACACACTTCGCGGCTTTATTATTCGGGTTACTCTACACAATGATAGGATTGAGTCAGCTGCCGGAGAAACGAGTTTTGCAACCGAAGGGAAAACCGGGCTCGTCGCTTTTTGTGCTTTCATTAAGAAGGGTAAGTGGTGAGGAATGTTTCTTCTCAAGTAACCAAGGAAATTTTACTTGTGTTACATTGAGATTATGCCTTATTGTAGGCTATATATGTGTACACTTTTTCCTGCCTTGCCAGCGCAGTTTTGCTGAACGGGCGGCTTACGCTGCATTGACTTCTGAGATAGAGGATAAAGTGTAAAAGGTGGAAAACCGAAGTTGCGAAAGGAAAGTAACTTTTGTTGTATTCTTTACAGATTAATATCGCCGTCACACCCCCTTCGATGTTAAAGGAGCCATGAAGAGAAAACACAAGTTTGGTTCATTCAAAAGATTTTCTCGTTAGAATCATACTGACACCACTTTTAACGTCAACTTCGCTCAAATAAGCTACATAATTAGGAAAAACGGGAATGGTCATGCGACCCACCAGCTCATTTCCCGCAACAGAACCTATGATGTCACATGAGCTAAGCTCTGCGATTGGCGGAGGCTGGCAGAAGCAGACCCAAATTAGGTAGAGCTTACAAACTAGACGAACGAGCGATTTGCGCTTACATTTAGGGCACATTCTTTACAAAGCAATAAGAATGATGGGACAAACAGTGGAAGTTACGAAAGCACATGTAAACATAGAAGTACTGATGCGTTCTGCTGTTCGTACTGCGCACAGCGTGCTTGGTTTAGCTGCACTGCACTACGGGGCTTGGGGTTGTCTCAGACGACACTGGCCGATTGACGCAAGCAACGGTGTCTTACCTGACCCCATTTGTCGAGCGAGCACTGTTTCAGGGAACGAATATTTTCTCCAAGAACAAAAACAAGCCAGGTTTAAATGCGGGCAAAAACAAACCAAACGCTTGCCACGGTATGGTGGCGCCATCTAGGTTACCGAACGTAAAGAAACGCGGGAACAAACCAACACCGCTGTACAGGGTGGAGACAACCTTTGAACGGTCCCGTGCCGCCGCAATTGGGCCAACGGGCTCAACGCGTTATTCTTTTCGTTTCCCACGAGACCTAGCAACGCGAAACAGACAATATGATTCAAACTTCTTCAGTAAACCACGTTGCGGCGATAATTTTAGAGCGGTTTTGACACAATGACTTGCTTCGGCGGCGAGCGAGCAACCGAAAATGGCGGCGCCAGCGTATACGTGTCTCTACCCTGTACGGCGGATGCGTGAATGATGGTACTCTAGGCTGCAGAGCGGTCGGTTCCTGTGATGTCATTTGGGACCACGAAAACGCACGATTGAGAGGGAAAATCAAAATTTTAACCGAAATTGTTTAATTTCTCAGTGAATAAAGCACCGTTTGTATCCGGACAAGCACTGGGGGCACTATAAAACACGAAATCTTTCGAATAAAACCAACTTGCATTTTCTCTTCATGGCTCCTTTAAGAATACGAATAAATATTTGCTTAGTTTCATATAAGTGTACACAATTTTAGACAGCAAGATATTGTCACTACGCTAAATACCCAGATTAGAAACTGCAGCGTGATAACGCCCCAATCTTATTTACTCAAGGGACCTCATTTCTTGCAGAAGCCTCCTTCAAAATCCCTGTAGGCCACCTGCGCTGTAGTTAGGCAGACATGCGGGGCACGAGACGGCGTGTGTAGTACACGAGCAGACACCCTGCTGATGTTTGCCTATACTAGCGAACGGGCAGTCGAATTTCAGTTATTCGTAACGGAGTTTAACGAGATTTATTCGTATCAAAATGGTTAACTTATCCCGAAATTTGGCTTCACTGGTCAAACAAACCCAAAAGCAACTGAATATTTTTCTCCCGCGAACAGCCCAGCGAGCTGCCGCGCGCGCAGTTATCCAACAGGTAGGGGTTGGTGCGTATATATTTTCGCTCGGTGCTTTCAAACCGCTCCTTTTTCCGTATAGCTAGAGACAGAATGACTCGAAAACACAGAACTTTGCTGCCATCCCTCGGGACAGCTGGAAACAGGTGATTCAGCGGAGGACGATGCAGCAAGCACAACTTAATACAGTTAAAGCTGGATATAGCGAAGTTTACAAAAATTCGCAATTCTTCGTTACATGCAGGTTTCTTTACGTACAGGTTTCGAATTAGGGCTCACGTTAATGAAGCAGAAGCGAAACCAAAATGCTAGACATCAGTGACGGTGAATTCACCTTTAAAGAACCTATTTCACGGAGAAAAATTACGCGATTTGCACCTGCTTCTTTCCCGCTAGCTTTGCCACTACACTGCCCTCCCAGACAGCAACGTCACTCAGCCCCGTATTCACAAACCTAGCTTAAGTATCACCAGAGTTCTTGAATGCTTTTCTCTGGTATGTTTTTCTGCTGGTATCTGCTTTGTAGGCTTTTTATAGTACCGGAGTCTGGTATCACTTTTGCCCTTTGGCACTTTTTGGTTTAAAACGCGTTTAAAAGACCATACTTATGCTTTTGTATGAACTTAATGCTCTTTTCAGCCCACAAAATGTGAGAGACTATGGCAGCTAGTGTACTGTACCGGGCGGTTACGTTCTTCTTTCTCGCCAGTGGAGACGGCACTTCAAATTGCGAGCTTGTCTTGGAAACCACAATTGTCGTTTCCTGGAAGCAGAATTCACCATCGACGAACCGACACCTCACATAGCAGCGAAGACGCGCTACTCTACACGCCGACAAGCAGGCCTACCACCTAACAACGCAGGGTATACAGCTTTCGGTGCGGGCGAAATTCGCTAAATTAGTGCACCTTTCCCGCCGATGTTTCAGAAAACAGCGCAAAGAATTCGTTACATCAGGGTTAACCGTCGCAGCGCCTTCGTTGCATAGAGGTCGCAAACACATTGGTTTCAATGGGGCTGGCAATGGGGAATCGAAAACCTTCGTTAAATCCATGAATTCGTTACATAGAGGTTTGTTACATCCAGGTTTAACTGTCGTATAGAGGTAGCGTAGCATACAAATCGCCCTAACTGTGGCACTGGCGACGTTCTTCACCCCATTCATACGGAGGCCTGAAATATGCTGTGATACTGTGTACTCGGCTTGTTGCTTTATGTGCGTAATTAGAGCGAATTGCTCTACTACGCTACATTTACAAGGGTCATGCATCGCGTCGCAATGACCTTCAGCCGACTCTGGGCACGCTGTGCCTTTCTTGCACTTGGCTTGCGCGGAGCTTCTCTGTTGCGGTACCAGGTAACTAGGCGACGGTAGAACAGCTGCTTCTCACCCGCCTTAACGCCCACCGCCGGCTGGGACACCTGTACGCGTGGTTCAGCGGAAGCAAATCACGTGACTAGGCGAGGGTTTAACGACTGATGTATGAAAAGACTACGCTGACTGAGTTTATATGAACGAAGACTGCAGACACACACGCTGCGTGGTCACGAAAGCGCTGCTTTGCCATCGGATTGGCCGGCGCGTCTTTTCCTTGATTTCGTCATCGATGGGCCGCAAAATGGGCTGTCTGCACGTGCCCTTCCGCACAAGGGAAATGATCCATTCAATCATTCAGTAAATATACCTAGAAGGGAGGCAGGGAAATCTGAAACAAAGGTAAACTTTAGTTAAGGAAACACTGCGTGCATAGTCTTCGCTGTCGCTTGTGATAACCAGGTTTAGATGTGTTAAACCTGAGTACAATTTTGCCGTGAACAGTGTCGTCTCAGTTCAAATTCAGAGACATCGTATTGTCAAAGCAGCTGAACATGTCACGGTTCTGTGTAGGCACTCAGTTCTGCCACATCAGCTTTTAAAGCAAAGATTTCCATGCCTCAGTCATGGGGCAGGTCACCCGTATAAAAATGCACTGCGGCAAAGCGAGCTTTACAAAGGGGGATTCGCAAAATGATGATGATGATGATAAGAGAGGGCACATGAAAGTCCTCAAGAAATCAAACACTTCCTGTGGTTGGAATCGATCCTGAGTCCACCGCGCTATGAAGCCGACGTTTGTCCGATTAAGCCATTCCGAAGCGGTCGAAGCAGTCTGGATTTTGGACTATCACTTTGACTAAGGTTGCATGGAAGAAATCTGCGCGTTTTAACCCATTTTCTTTTACGAAAGTGCGCGCGGGCTGCTTTGGGTGGGGCCGAAATCACTGTACTAAACCGTCCCCTGGCACTCATAGCTACGCGATCGGGTAACCCTTTGAAGGGCCAACAACTGTTAAGAGAAGTATATCCGAAGGAGGAAGCTTGATGAGGATTTATATGGTGCATGTCACTCATGAGTCGCTAAACTAACTCTTTACAGCGAAGATTAGCAGCTGTATATTACTCTATATAGAAAGCATCAGTGGCTTAAAAAGCGAATAAATTAAGCACAGCTACACTCTTAGTCAATTCCTGGTTATCCGACCCGCATGCAGGCGGGCTGCTGCGTCTATTTAAAGCCACTTATAAAGCAGTGGTTCAGGCGGGTTCGAGCGCAAGCGGCCCGCCAAGCACTCGGAACACCGAACACGCGGCCCGGCGTTTAAGCGGCCCTCTTGAGGGCCGCCTAACCAGGGGCACACCTAAACCCCGTGCCGTGTGTTCGGCGGGCCGCTAGCCGTAATTTTTCTAAGTGGCCCTTTCTGCTAATCTATTCCCGCTTACGAAGCGGCCCCAAAATCTTACCGCCCCTCAAATAAGCGGCCTTGTTATTTTCACTAAACAAAGCCACTCGACCAGAATTGATCTTATCCATTTTTTTTCGCTCGCATTGCCAGGCCAACGCCAGCACCCCGTGACGAATGCTCTAGCACATCTTTACATCATACAAGACACAGAAAATACACAGAAGCACATACACGTAACCCTGCGGAGAATCGAACCTGGGTATACTACAGCACATCAAGAGGCGGATATCATAATCACTGCACCATGACCCACGGGCTAGGCTGCTGGGGAGTGCAATCATGTGCTTATAAGTATTCTGCATGGTGTTGCGCGTCAAGCAGGAGTCTTCAATGACACATTCGGCGGCGAGTGGGTTTCTTGAGAGCACCGTTTTTGAATCGCTCTAACAAAGAGGCATAATACTACAGTTTGAGGGAATTTAAGTACATTGGTACGAGGGGACCCTTTTGGCATGCTGTGTGCCCGTTCCAACGGTATCATGCGCCGTGCGGGATTTATTCCATCGATGCAAACGGAATTGATAACAGTTCTTTTGCCTTGTTACTAAACGTATTCTTGGACATTGGTGGAAAGTGCCCACTATAAAAATGCTTGCGAATAACTAGCACGTAAGGAGCATTGTCGTGCTAAAACTAAGAGCAGTCTCGTCACGAGGGGCAAGAATACCCAGCATGAAATGGTGTACTGAACTTTTTCTGCCCATCGTAACTCTTCTGACAGTACGGTTACATGCCTTGACCTTTATTTTTGTAAAAGGTTGGAGGTAGTAAATTACGCATCTGGTAATGTAATAAACGAATATTAAATCACTCATTTTATACAACATTTTGTCGCGATGCCTGCAGAATTGCTGCGTTGATGGCGCTCCAACGCCCAGGTAAACGCCGTCGGACGGCCCTCTAGATACTGGGTTTTTTTAGGGGCGAAGCTCCTAAAGCCATTGGTCTGTCCATCCGTTGTGTCTCGTGGTACGTGACCGCCGCATGCTTTCGGAGATGTCGCAAAGTGGGCCGCGTTGCACGCGCAAGAACCGGCTGCAACCGGCAGCGCAAACTCGGCACCGGGAACGCGAGCTTGTCTGTGTTCGCCAACGGAGGCGCGAGAGCACGTGCACTACGAGGGGGAGATCACGCAAGTGATCACGCGACGAACGCAGACAGTCGTTCCCGGAGATCGAACGAGACGCAAGGACCTTTGCTCGTTTCCTCTCGTCTTGTTCGGGCACAAGTTCGCCCTAAATAAAAGTTCTACCGTTGTGTCCCATCCTACGTGACAAATTGTGGTGGAGGCGCGGGGTCTTTCACCAGGTCTGGGCCTGGGAGCATTGACTCCGAAAATAAAAGTTGATTTGTACAATGTACGCACACAGTCTTACGTCTTTCTTAATGATGTAATGGGCGAACTTTCACGGGAGAGTTACGGTTACCGATGATCTCCCCCTTTCGTGCTTCGCCCCACTTATCATCATTCATTCCGTGGATATGGCGTGATTTTTTTTGATGGACTGCGAGCGCCCAAAGAATATCTTAGCGTTTTCTCGCGCAGACCGGATAAGCGCTCGGACGAGTAACTTCTAACGCCCAGTATTTCCAGAAAAATGCAGGTCTCGCAGAAGTTCCACCTTTATTCGTTACAATATTGTAAATGGAAATCATTGGTCGAACAACATTTTGAGAAACTAAAAGTTAAGAAAAATATAAAAAATGACGGGAAATGGCGAACCGTATAACGCCCTGAATTTCCACAATAATGCAGATTTTGCGGAAATTCCATTTGTAATCGTTATCATAGCGTAGATTGAGATAATTGGTTGAACAGAATTTTGAAGAACTAGAAAACAAGAATATATAAAAAATACGGGAAATGGTGAGACCTCTAACGCCCTTCATTTACAAAAAAATGCAGATTTGGCGCAAATAACGCTTGTGATCGTTATAATAGGGTAAATGGAGATAATTGGACGGACAGGACTTGGAAAAACCAAGAAAACTGGCTCTAAAAGACCCACACTCAAGAGAAGCGGCAGAAGAATGGCGCGCATTGGTAGAGAATTCTCTGAATTTCCGCAATTTTTTAAGTGGCCTTGTTTCATTCGCGCTTCCGTTATAAGCGAGTTATATAGCTGTACGCAAGGTCGCGGTTCAGCATTTTCAACAATTTCAAGGCCAGTCACCAAAACTATAGCACTTGGGCATGAACGCACCATTGTGCATCGGAAGTTCACGCCGTATAAAACAATGCCACCAATAAACGGGTTGTAATGATCTGGAATTGCACGAGCACATTTGTAATTTGTGCACTTCTGTCACATGTTTATGACCTCAGTTTTCATGCAATGATGTTTTACCTTCATAATGTCACAGTGTTTTGCCACCTGATTTATCAGGCCTCAATGCACATACCACGAAATAAAAAAACTCCCTGTATTTATAATGCCAAGGGGCAGGCAAGAAAAGCTGTCAAGCAAGTATCTGTATACACCTTAAACCTTAAACTTAAACCTCAAAGCTGTCAAGCAAGTATCTTATACACCTTAAACGATAGTCTACTCATACAAGCTTGGGACACGAATAGAGAACTAAGTTGGGTATATAAATGTTAAGTATTTTATCATTTGCGAATTCATGAGCATGCAGAAGTGTGAGATTAAAATTACATAAATGACACCACGTCGAAGGAACGATGTTTTATTTTTATTTGACATCCAAAACGCAAATATGTACACAAAATAATTATAGTGAAATAACAAATACAAATGTTAGAAGACTGTCCTTATGGAACACACAAATGAAACTATTTTTTTTTTGTGGAAGAGCAAATAAGGACCTGTCAAGATAAACTGATTGTTTTTATTTGTGGAATTTTCAACAGCTTGCTGCTTACAAAACCGGGAGCAAACTCATCTTTTTGCAGGCAACTGACTGTATAACGTCCAACGTGTGGCCTAAGCTGACGGGTATCTCATGTTCTTAATGTAATATCTTACCAAACAAAGAAAGAGTACTTTCTCAGGGCTTCAATTATGGTCCAGGTACACAACTTCCCATGATGTAGATGGCCTTTGTAGAATCTCCCCAAGCAATATTTGGCCCGGGAGCTGCTGCTTTTGGGATTTCGTTGCACTGGAATGGAAACAGCGTTGTAAATATTTCAAAAACGTTGAGTCACGGGTAGCAATCTGTTGTGTTGGCACTGCGCAAACAAAAAAAAACGGCAGGTGAAAAAGTGGCCAGGTAGAAATGGTTGCGTTATTTATCGGCGGTATAACACTATAGCCTGAAGGGGCGCAGCAGAAGTATCACCAACGCCTCAGCAGATATGTGAAAATATCATAAATGAGACAAGTGCATCGCTGTATTATAGGCAATTATTTCTTTCTTACTGCTTGGGGATTCAAACGCTCTCCAAAATGACGTTTTCTTCATATACATAGGAAGGCCGAGCACTTTTTCTGTGCGAAGGCGTGGGAGAAAACGTTGCTATAATTTTTGTTTGACGCCGACACGTCAATTGGACGTAATAAAGAACTCTGTTCGCGGTTGCATGCGGAGGGTAATGTGCCCTAGTTTCTTTTTATAAAACAATTTCCACCAATAGTAGGGCGCAATACATTTTATTAAAGATCGAACAAAATTGCTAGCAATATCTTTTGCTAAAGTATAGGTAAACTGCGCGCACGGAGCAACAGCCAGCGCAACTGCAACATCATTAAAAGCCACCGCTTCGAGGGACCTTCACGCTGGCGTGGCGCCGCGTTTGCACTGTCAGGGCCGCTCGATGGGAACTAGGTCCGGCCTGCTCATTCACGCGCCGGCAATGGGCGGCGGCGTGAGAGCGGTGTTGTCAGTTGCCGCCGCTACTTTCGGCGGGCGCGCCACGCATCGGTGACAGCTCCCGCGGCGGTCGCTTCGGGGCGCCTACGGAATACCGACGGTCATCGTTCCTTCAAACGTCGTTCACTCGCATTGTAACATGCGTATCTGGAAAATAATAACACCACAATTTACGGCAAAGACATGCCTCCAACATCTAAGAATTTCATCTGTTTGACGGCGGTAAGTAATTCTTGCTCACGGTTTAAAAGGACGAAAGCGATGCGACCGCTCCCGCGACCCAGTTCCCGCGATGTTCGGGAATATGACTGTAGATGTTACAATGCCAATTCGGTTTGAACACTGCAGCCCGTTTGTGCTGGAAAATAAAATTCTGTTAAGCTGCCATTTACCATATGCTAATTGAAGGACAATGTTAGAACGGCCGTGTTTTAACATGGCCAAGCACAGGCTCAGCAGCACCAGGGCTGTCTCATGTTTGAATTCAGGCACGGTAATTTTGCCCCGAACTACGTGTCCCCAAATGCGGAGAAATAGTTGGCCACATCACTTAGTAAACCAGTTATTTACTCGTTAAACAGGGACGTAAAATGCTGAGATGCGCTGCGAACCTGATTGTTTTGCTAGAGAAACACCTGCGTGCTATCGGTAATGTGTTTGTGGTTTGCTTTCTTCTTTCCGTATTTCGTTTGAATCGTGGTTTGATTTCGCATGTGCGATCGAGTGTCCCGTATGTGTGAAATTTATTGTGTGAAGTCTGAAAGGCCGCTTGGGTGTGTATTCAAAGATGTAATAAAAACTGCGTGCGAGTGAGAACTTGTGTATTTCTGCGTGATTCTATGTCGTCTAGCATTTGCACTGCTTCTCGTGTTTCATTTTGAACAGCAACGAATTAGCTCAGCTCCCAGTTTTAGTAATCCGTACATGTTAACTTCAGGAGAACAGCAACGAATTAGCTCAGCTTCCAGTGTTAGTAATCCGTACATGTTAACTTCAGGAGAGTGGAACCGGAATAACCCGGGCAAGCAACACGGTTGGAACACGGACCCTCGATGGGATCCATCGAGCAGCCGTGGTCGGAAGGATTAATGCGGCTTGCACCATCGCGCGTGGGCGACGGGCGAGGTCATGAAAGCGAAGCTTACGGTTGCCGCGTGTACTCGCAGTGGGGCGCCACGTATCAGCGCAGACTACGGTTTGGGCGCGAAAAGCAGCAGTGGCGGGAGTGTTGAAGCTCGCGTGAGCGCTTTGAGCTTTTCGTTTCGCATACTCCCGCGCATTGCGCGCTTAATATAACGTACTAGTGTGCTTCAGGCTATGAAATGCCTAAGTACTGCTGCGTGCCGCGCTGCAAGTCGAATTCCTCGAAAACCTCGGAAGTCTGCTACCACGAGTTTCCGGCCAAAGAGCAACTCCGTGACGCCTGGCTGCACAACATCTCCCGTCAAGGTATCGACAAGGGCAGCCAATGGAAACCAAGCTCCCGATCAGTCGTTTGCTCGCTGCACTTCAAAGAGGATGACTACAAGGTGGGATTGAAGCGCAAGTTCTTGCTACCAACAGCTGTGCCGACAAGAATCCCGTCGTACCCAACGTACATGCAGCCGGGAAGCCCGAAAAGAAGGAGGGCGCTTGTTCGGCCGCCGCTCGAGGCGTGTGCGCCGTCATCTCAAGCAAGCACTGAAGAGCAAGTGAGCACAACGGCTGCAGAAAATGAAACGACCCTAACTGGGAATGAAGAAAGACATCAACCGATGCCACCGCACTCACCAACAGATGCAGACCCAATCCTCTACTCTCTCACGGACAAGCAGTCATGCGGCAAACCTAATTTTGGGACTCAAGAATGCCAGACTTCATTCGATCTGACAGGCTTTATCACTGATACCAAGAAAAATGCCCACCGCCTTCAAATGCAAGCAAACAGACTAAACGAAAAACTACAAAAACTGCAAGAACGCTGCGACGAACTCCGCGAACAAGTGAAGAAGTTCGAGGGGGATCGCGCTGTGCAGGCAGTTGTGAAGATTCGTGACGCCGCAAAATAGGTTGACAAAACCGCTAGGTTTCTTCTGGAGCAAGTGGAGAATTTCGACAAAGCCAGACCAACATGGCAAGAGACAACAGTAAGAGAGTGCGTGCTATGGAAAGCGTGCTCTCGGAAAGGGTACGACCACGTGCGTACCAGAAACCTTCTGAAGTTGCCTTGCAGAAGCACGCTTCAAAGATTCGTTGGATCGTCCACAGGCGAAACTGGAGTGACACGCCTCATCAGGGAACGGCTGCAGACGGAAAGGCAAGGTTTCCGTTCAGATAACGAGGCCTACTGCAGCCTCATCGTAGATGAAATGTCAATACAGCAGAAGCTCATTTACGATCGACAAGTTGACAGGATCTTTGGCCTTATCGATGCTCAGTGTGAAGGGCCAGCACGTGCTAGCGAAGTGGCTAATAGGCTTCTTTGTTTTGTACTTCGCGGTCTGTCAACGGCGTACGTTATCCCGGCAGGTTACTTTTTCACAAAGAACCTAAAACACGACAATCTTCTGAATATGACCCTTCATGTCATGAGGGCAGTTGAAGAATCGGGTTTTCGGATTGTGCGCATCGTTGCGGACAATCATCAGACCAACACCGCAATGTTCCGGGACATGTCGGAGGACGGCACGCTGCAGCATGTTGTGCCGCACCCCATGCGCGAAGGAGCACCCTTATTCCTGTCGTTCGATCCAAGCCACCTCATCAAGAACCTTAGAACCAACCTGTTGGAAAGGGAAATGTCTGACGGAGTAGGGCCAATTAGAGGTGGTTTTTTCTTGAAAGAGCTCCACAACATCCAAGAGAATTTGCTGGTGAAGCCGGTGCGCATTTTGAGCAGAGCTCACGTTGAGCCGACAAATTTGGAAAAAATGAAGGTGTCTCGTGCTACGGCTATTTTTTCTCCGGTAGTAATTACCACCCTTGAGTACCTTCACAGCAACCCACAGTGCCACAAGAGCGCTAAGAAATTCGGAGACTGTGGGTCAACCATTACTTTCATGAAGTATGTTGCCCGATGGTATGACCTTCACGATATTGCTGGGTGGAAATCCAGAGAAGCGCCGTTTGTTTCAAGTGATGATGAGAGGCTAGCGTGGCTCGAGGTTGATTTCGTCGCCTACATTGAAGACATCAAACATGAGAGCATGGAGGCTGGGACGAAATCCCTCACAAAATGGACCCATGAAGCAGCTGTCATGACAACGAAGTCCACCGTCGCTGTCGTGGAATATCTTCTGAGTGAAATCGGGCAAGTATAAATTTTTTAGAGATTTCATCTCCTCAGTCATAGTTACGCACCCACATAAGCAGCTTATTGTGGTGTATCCATAATGATTCTCTCCTACTTTTTTAGCTTCAGGTACGTGCTGACAAGAGCCCTAAACAGCGATCCAGTGGAGTCGGTTTTCAGCTGCTTCCGACAGTTTAACGGCGGAAATGACCGTGTTGACGCCAGAGCAGCCGTTTTCACAGCTGAGAAGCTTCTCAAGGTTCGTAGTATCATATAGTTTCAGCTAGCCGCCATGTGTTCCCAAAACTGCTCCACTGAAGAAGCGCGATTTGCCGTGCAGGTTGGTATTTTGCAGGACAGCACGAGTGGAAATGCGCCCACCAGTTCAGAGTGCCAGGCTGCACTCAAGCTTGTCAGCTGCGTCAGCGAAAGGGCAGCTTCGGAGGTTCCCAGGTGCCCTGACTGCGCCCTTGCTGTCCTCTGGAAGCTTCAGCACATAATGAAGCTTGATGAGGTCCCCACGGAACTGGAATTCGCGCCCTTAACCTATTTGGCTGGTTATCTGGTCTTCGTTTGCGAGAAAAGGGTAATTGATTGATTGATTGTATGGTTTAACGCGCCGACGCAACGCAGGCGATGAGGCGCGCCGTAGTGGAGGGCGCCGGATTAATTTTGACCACCAGGGGATCTTTAACGTGCGCCGAAATCTCGTACACACGGGCATTTTTGCTTTTCGCCTCCACCAGAAAAGTGGCCGCCGCGGCCGGGAAGCGAGAAAAGGGTAATCATTTGTACCTGTGCACATTACGTTCACTTAATTTACCTCGTGACGCTGCTTGAAAATGGGACTGTTAGGTGGTGTACTGTACCTTTCTGTCAAACATTGCAGGTGACGTGCCCTGAATGCAAGGTGCAGCTGAAGGGGAACGAGGCCACTGGCGGGGCGTATCAGTTCCTATACAGCCTCGACCAGGGAGGTTTGAGCTACCCCCGACCGCAAGCGGTCTGGCTGTGCAAATTATTATGCACATTTGTGGAAAAGGCCCTGCAATCTTCGCATGTCCGACACAGCGGACAAATTTGTAAGCTTCTTTTAGACACTGTCTTCCCACACCTCGCAGACTGTCCACTGATGTGGTGCGCCAGCAACAGGGACCCGTACCACTGTCATGAGCTGTGCGAAGTGTTTTTGAAAAAGCTATTGAGGCCGCTTCTTGCTAAATGGGCTGGCGACGTTAATAGCTCTTTGGAGAATTTACTGAAGCTTTCGCGAAAGCCTCTCTCGCGAAAAGTTCTCCGCTTGTAAAGCTGATTGCCGGGGATCTGTAGGCGAAGAGGAAAAACAATACATTTTCGTTTAAATGTATTATATTTACCTTCTTATGTCCCAGAGATTTATTACATTTTTATCTGCCTTCGAACTGTACATTGCGTTGTTTAACTAGTGCAACTCAAGGAACGACTGCACCAGTTTTCCACCATTCCAATTGCATCCTGTACACATTTCCGTGTGTTTTGGTTCCCATGTAAATAGTGTTCTTGTTGTAATAAATCAGTTCATAGTTGCGTTCGCTCTGTCCACTTCATTCGCATGTCCTCCATAAGTTTGTGTACTCTGTAGCTTAAAGTGCAGTCGAACAATATTTCCCAAGCAAATGAACCAATGGACCCTAAAAGGTATTACGAGTATTCCAGTTTTCTTTGAAAACGCAGGTAAAGCTATGTTTGAGAATATGCAGTCACATTTATCAAACGCGCATTGAAAAATGGACGTGTACGACACATCATGACGCATTTATGTGATTTTCGCGCACGCGGAAGTTATAGGCTGGTACGTAATAAACAGAAATGCGATTGCTCACAGTAGCTTGCCACGCTAAATATTATTCCTGAAAGTTTTGGGAAATTCCTTAGAATAAATCTGCCTATTGCGCATGACGTTACCAATGCGCCACATGATAACGTCGCATGCGGCGCGCTAAAGGGAAAACAAATGCACCGCTGTGCCTACCTCGGAAATACTGGTTAGTCTGCGACGCCTGTATTGTGAGTTTCTGCCTCACGTATCACCGCATATTATTATAAATTATGAAGATGCTCACTTCGGCCGTCAGTGTGCTCACAAACAACTCGCACCGCATGGACACCGCGACCGCGACCGCGGCCGATGATTAGCGCCACGACTGACGCTGCGGCGGAAAGGGAAACTAGCGCCGTCACCGGCGGAGAGGCGTGTTCGGCAGGCCGGACCTAGTTTCCATCAAGCGGCCGTGGCACTGCCAATGCTAACATGTTTCTCCAAACCGCGACTTGACACTCCAGACAAACGACAGCTGTGGCGAACACACAAGATTGGGTCTGGTGTTGCCCATGAATGTTGCTTGATGTGAGAACTTTACCACCTAAGCGCACCGTAATGAAGTTTACAAATCGCCACAAAATCCACACTACTCACGCGCCAGAAAAGCCGAAACTAGGATGCGAAAACCTAGTTACGAAAAAACTTTTTGCTACGCCTACCAAAAATGACAGGCAGTGGCCATGGAATATTGAAAACTACAAAATTTAAACTGGGTTTTATGTACCTTGACCTAGAAAATGAAATGCATGCAAAAATGCAATTCTTTATGGCACATATCACTGGAAGCTTCACGATTGCCCCCCTTTTTTATTTATTTCCTGGTGTCAGGCTGTCTTCGAGTTTATAGCCAAACACGGGCCGTTGGCGCCGCATATAAGCGTGCTGTAACCACCAGAGGTTTTTTCACGAAAAACATTGGCCGCGCATCTGCTCCTTTCATTGCAAATGTCGTCAAAAGAGGATAGTCTTTGTAGACATTTGCCAACGAAATGCCCCCCTTGGCTTTCCCGCTCACCCTTCATGCTGTTCCTGTACCTACGCGCTCATTCCAAGGTAAACACACTAAAGATTTGCGCAAGGCGATTTGAATTTACCGCGTTCCGATGCTACAGGCCGGGTTCCTCAATGCCAGCGCTGCAGTATGCCGGAGACACGCGTGAATGGAGGCGGCCGACTAGAAGGTTTATAGAGCCGCGTGGCCGTGCTCGACGTGCGTTCCAAGCAGAACGTGGAACCTAGCTAGTGGAACCCTTCGTTGCTGTACCGCGTGATTTTTCATATGCCGCCAGGAGACGGCGGTTTTCTGCAGTAGAGATTGAATATCATTTGCTATCGAAAAACCAAGCATCCATGAATTTTTTAATAAAGGAACGCTGTAAATATTCCCTTGTGTACTAATTCCTTGTCTTATATTTGCATAATGTCTTGTTCTTGTTCAACAAAGTTGGCAAGTATGAACATATAAACCGGGCTTAAACGTTTACACGAGGCTGTTAGTATATAAGACTATTGCGCAATATTCACTTTACTTTGGCCGGGTGGCTGAATCGAGTCACAGACAGACAGACGGACAGACAGACATACAGACAGACCAAAATGTCTGGGTTTAAGTAGCCCAAGAAAGACTATCGCCTTTAAAGGAAGTCTGTCAGGGCCCCTTATATTACTGTATTGAGGCTGCCCACCCCATATAAATAGGACGCCATCCGGGACCCGACTAAGGACGCGACTCTGTGCGCGCTGTGGAGCCCAAATGATTAAAAATACATCGAACCTGGGTGCTTGTGGCGCTGAAAATGATACGGGTATCTTAAAACTCAGCCGTGAAGCAGGAATCGAAACTATCGGAAAGTTTCAAACGGCGGGGAAATAAACGGGCACCATTATTTTTCTTATTATTTCATTCATATGTGTATACGTACCAATCAATGCAATTCTACTGGGGCACTAATCCGGTCAATCTGTGCATTTTAATTAACCTCAATTCAACCCTATCTTGTTTCATCATAAATTACGTGTATTGCATGCACAAAAAGCTATAATGTGGCTCGTCGGGGTCCATGCTTCTACATGGCAGACAGTGAGAGCTAAAAGGGGCACGTGCATCTTTGGCCAGGTACGTGTTTAATCCTTTTTAATACATTCGGAGCGCACAGAAGATGAATGACAGCCGATTTTCACTTCAAAATGAAAGAGAAAGCATATAATGAGCTAACAAAAAACTAAACTGCATAGTTCTAATGAGCTGAATACCAAACACTTAACAGGCAAAACATCACTACTTGAGTTCAGTTTTGGAAACAACACAAAATGTGACACATTGGTTGAGCAACCACAATACCAAGAAAAGAAAGAGGAAAGGCAGTAAAATATATATAGCACGTTACAAAATCACCCCATCAGAAGAACATGTTCCGTGAATCCTTCAACAAAACAGTAAAACTGTCGTCGTTTTCTACAAGAATAAATTAGTAAAGCATAGATGGTAAACAAAATTTAAGCATTTGTTTTGCGTATTTCGTGCGACATGTATACACTTGCCTTTCTCAGTGCGACACATGTATGATGTATTTACGGTTTTTCGAAGTTGAGCGAGTCTACCAGCAGGTCTGTATTTTTATTTTTGTGTTTTTTCGTAACGTAATAATTTATACCTGTGGGGAGGTTTTACACTCATAATTCCGTTCTATAAACAAAGAGTATGTATGTGACAAGTATTGCACTTTTCTGATGATACGTACCATCCGTTTTTTACTACGAGCGCTTCATCAATAGGTTGTTAAGCGTGGTTGTACTCCATATTAACACACCGTAGTTCAAAAACGAAGAAAAGAACACTTATAAATAATAACGTTAACTGATATCGGTAAGTAAAAGCAGTGTTTTTGCACACTACCGGTCACACCCGAGAATTTTCCTCTTAGGCACTTAGAGGGCTTTTCCTAAGACATCGGCTCTGTGAAATATACACCTAGTGTTCCGAAACCCGGCCCATTGTTTATCCTTATTTTGCTAATCTCTACGGAAAGACGTTTTCTGTGGGGACCTAACATTTTGAGTTTTCAGCCGTAATTATGAGTTTCTAAATATGTTGTTTATGTTATACTTTATTTCTAGCATACCTGGGTCTGCATTTTAGCGACCACAAATTCTGGTAACTGCACCTAGTATTGGTTATTGGTTCAAGAAAAAATAGCCGCACACGGCTTCCCGTGCCATAATTTGCAGGGATAACCAATGACACTCTGCTTACGTTATGCCATCTTGAGGTGCACGAGCGCAGTAATGAACACTGTAATTATATGCAATGCGTGAAGCACGGATGAATATTTTATTAACCCTCAAAACGAATAGCTACTTATATTACCAATTCAGGCAAGAAAAAAGGCATTCAGGGAGCTGAAACTCACGCTAGCGCACAATTCTTAAAACAAGTGCTTGTTCTGAGAAAAAAAGTTGAACTAATTTTTGGAAGCAGAAGCTAGGCGACGTAAGATGGTAAATAGAGGAAATGGAAGCCATACAAGGACCGAAAACTGGCACTGACTTGATATTGCCTGTCAACTACCCGCGATTCGCTGAGTGTCTGCTGTACTTCATCATATACACAGTTATCGCTCGACCCTGTGCAGCACTGATCCATACCAAAAGCATACCCAGGCCACTGCTTCATCCCACAGCCCTTTTAAATTGCTGCCAACCATCCAAAACAAGCAAAATCAAATCGCGCGCAGTCTGCGCGCGAGCGCAGCATCCTTTGTCGGTGCCCGGAGCCATCGTCGCACTAGTTGTGCAATAATAGCTTAGTGCACTCGCTTTTCATTAATTACGAACGGTAACTGGAAGCTCTGTGTCATCAAGCTCATACAATTAAGGAAAAGCACTCGGCTGAAACTGGACCTCTATTTGCCCATCGGTGCACTTGAGAGTGGGATAGCACCGTCACTGCACCTGGCGTTTCCTCGACTCTGTAAATAAATTTGCGCCTTAAATCATTTTTATTTTATGTGAATGGAGTGACCAAGAATATAGTTCACCCTCGTGGTTGACTGGGGCCCCTGCCGTAAGAATATTGAAAGCTCCGCGTTCATGGGCATTGATAAGCAATACAAACACAAGGGAAACGCCGAGGCGTGTACTACCCTAGGCCTCCCTCTCTGGGGCGCCGCCTGTACAGCCCCGGAGGTCTAGCGGGTTTACGCTATGCGAGGTACACCAAGCACCCCTACACTCCCTGAAATCCTGATTAAACTGCAGCACAATATTAGATTGTGCAACAGGATAAGTAAAACGTAAATAAAAACATGAGTGGATGCCTTCGAGGCTTATGCAGCGGCAGTTTATTGATTGGTTTGCCAGTATATTTAAATGAAACCAAATTTTAAGTCTGACAGAAACCATGTGCTTTAACGTTATGACTTGGTTAACAGCAACACATGTCTTCAAATTGTTTACGACTCTAAAGTTAGGTTCCATAAAAATTGGGATGAAAACAATTTAAAAGGTGGATGCGGGATGGAAAGCTTTGTATGAGTTCAATCTTCAAAAAATAAGCTAAACAAAAATTAAAATCACAATAATTTCGAAAGCTCGGAGGACCAAGACGGTGACAATACTGCGCTCCTCACACCCAGCTTAGGTGTCTAAAGGTTTTGCTACTGACACTTGTTATTCGCTCTCCGCGTTTACCTGCGTTCACATAACGTGAAGTCTGAGTACTCATTGTGGGGAGTACATCTTTCACAGATACAGACATAGTACAAGAGGCTGCTGGGTTAATCAGATGGGCAGCGTTTATTGGTCGAACAGTCAATACAGCAGCACACATATATTTGTAGGCAAAACAGTAACAAAATAAAGAGATATAAAAACTCCATCTTATTAGAGAGAAAGAGGTATTATTATCGAGTTCTTAAAAACACTCCGTCTTTTTTAGGCAATGTGACAGTGGTTCCTTAGTCCAGGATCCCATGTGCTGTCCGGGCTGCCCTAGCCTTGCTCACCCAACTGGAGTGTGTCCTCAGATCAACAGCTGGGCACTAGTATCTCCTACTGCTAGTATCTCCTACTGCTATCTCGAGGGCCCAGACGGTCTGGAGTTTTTGCACACGGATTGTTATGTGTTTCAGGTTGAGAGGATCCTGGCAAGATTTTCTTGTAACTGAGTATTGTGGGGGGAAGAGTAAGTGCATACGAATTGGGTGGGGAAAAGTTCCTCCGTGAGTATGTCTAAGTGTGAGTTCTTGGCTTTTGCTTAAAGATGAGAGCCTCACCAAAAATAGCACTGCAGAAATCGAAATGGTCAGACTCACCCCAGTACTACCGAGGAGCAGTGGGATTGAGCCACATGCGGCAACGATCACGGCTCAGTGACCACGGGGCAGCAAGCCGGGAATCGCGGGGCGTCCGCGTAGAACGAGTCTGGAGGTCCCGAAGGGACCTTTTCCTGTTCTTTGACTACCGCTGAGACTATGACTCCGGTGGCGGTGGTGGCAGCGCCGGAACTTGTTCTGGCCAAGGGAACTTCTCTCGCCGAGGTAACTCTCAAAGGACGAACAGGACTGACCGCTGTACGCTTTGCGTGCGCAACAAAATCGTTGCACGAAGTCAGCCTTTGGGGGAAGTCCACCATAAAAGCTTGCATTCCCGTGGTCGTGTGCTCTATAACAAGGTCCATGCGGAAAAACTAACTAAAAAAGTTCCAGGGAATTCCAAAAATAATTTACGCTGCAGAAAATATAAACGAGAGACGGCCGGAAAGTGCCTGTCACGTCCGCATTTCCCGTGTATTTTTAGTGCCAAATTCTTTTTTGTGTACTTCAAAGCACATACCCGAGGAGCAAATTTTATTGAACCTTCGCTTGCAGGAATGTCGCGATTGCCACTAAGTTCAACTAAGGCAATTAAACTTCACTCAAGGTTGAATGATATTAAAACGTGTTCTTATATATTTCGTATGAGTAAAGGAAAAAGAAGACGAAATAAAGTTTATTTCATCCTTTGCATACAATACAATTTTACCATCTTGGCCCTTAGCCAACTGGCTAGTACCCACACAACCTGCACAACAGCACAAAATAGGAGGTGCCTAGGTGGTCATCCCAGTTTAAAGCATTAAACTGAGATAAAATCGAGGAAAATAAGACACCCGAGACAAGTTGGTCCCAATTGGTTCTTTATATTTTATTGTTGCCCAATACATACACACACATTCAAAATGTGAAATGTCTCACCCTGGTGTCATGGTGGCTGTATTGTTTGGGCTCATTTCACGGTGCGACGTGCATCAACTTGGGCAAACTTTTGCCCCCCTTGAACAGGAGAAGTAAAGCATGCTAACATGGGCGTGCTCGGAGTAAACGTATTCTCATACCGGTGTCCTAATATCGCATATGTTTGTCCTGTCTAGACTTCTGAAAGATTGTAAATCCTAATAGTTTATTTTCAACAAATTGCCGTTCCACTTCAAAAAATGCCAGGGAACGCCGGGAATCAGGATATCTTTTATTATCTGCTGACTCATGTGTGACGTATTTAGCATGAAGTTTAAAAAACACTACAAAATAGATTTTAGCTCTACATCCATTATTCATATCACTGGTCCGTCATAGTTTGTGGTGAGGACGTCTCACCTGATAAATTAGTACTTCGGCAAACCAACAATTTTAGGCATTTCCTGATAATGCGACTTTTTTACTTCAAGAATTTGATATGAACAAGGGTAACTTTTATTTGAGCCCACTGATGGCTTCCTCAACGTTTCAACAGTGCCGATGCGGCTGTTATTGAGAGTATTATTGCTAGTAGCACAAAAAAAATGGTGGTCAATGAGCAGTAGTTGTGCTCAGGTCTAATTTTAAAATTTAAATAGTGTGCAGTGACCTCAAAGTGTCGTTCAGCGCGACTAAGTTATTAACAATATTCCAAAGTCACATATTGCATGCACAAAGCTTTTTAACGTAGCACAGCTGGAGTTTTGACGCACGATATTATATTGGTATAACTAAGCGCTGCGCGTTTAAAACTCGCGTGCCACACAAATAAGTCCGAACCGAGTGCTGCGAGAGCAGTAGCTAGATTAAGATATTGTGGCATTGTAAAGATTAACTACACAAAAAAACAAGGAAGTTCAGAGATAAATCATGTTCAACTAGGCGTGAGAACGTTGACCTAATGATAGCTAACCATGTTAACATTGCTGGTGCCCAAACACAGAAAAACTAGTGTGCTTAGCTGAATGATTTGGAAGCTAACCCAAAAAAGGAGATGTAAAGCCCAGAAAGTATGACGGTTTGTGAGACACCATGTTCCCGTCGCCTGCCTTAGCTTGCTTAAAGCAAAACCGTCGTTACGAGTAAAAATACAGGGTGAAACTTACGGGATGGAAGACAGGTTAAAATAAAGAACACAAACAGGCGCTTGCCCGTGTCGTTACTTTTACCCGTTTTTCGTATACTTTCTTTGGCTCGGGTATTTCGAAGTGTAGACTTTAAGGAACGAACCCAGTGGCACTGTTCATTTCCATGTGTCGTACACCGGGTACTACAGATGTTGTGTTTGCAAATATCTATTGAAAGCGGACGTGGATCCTAATGTACGGTACCTATCCCAAGTGTAGAACTTAGCTTAGCTCATAATTCATAGATATTTTATTTTAAATAGGAATATACGGCTTACGGGGTTCTAGGGACGTACAACGTAAATTCGTCAAACGCTACGGTTGAAGAAATCTGGAAACATACAATAAAGGAACACTGCATAGACTACAGCTCCATTTCCTAGGTTCAGATGATAGATATATCATTATAAACATGTCCAGAATCAATTATCATTTTCTCTGGCAGGATGGCCATTACAACTGTATTGCGAAATATGCGACGTTTGCGCATTAAACTTTTTATCTGAAGGAAACCATCTGTTTCGAAGGCTACTCGCCGGCGTCCACTGTTTTAAATTATTCTTTGTTCTTTTGAAGGAAGTAGTGTGCATAAACATTTAGCATAGAATATTCCAAAGATTAAGTATACGACGCATGTTCTTTTATAGATTTTTTACATTTGCTTCGGTCAAGAATTTTTTTGGTTCCAGTGTAGCAAAGACCACTCATATTGATGCTGTTACTCCTCAAAAAAGAATAAAGAGTACAAACCAAACAATGCTGTGTGTTTGCGAAAATGCGCAGATTGACCATTTATAAGTCTTCGTTACGAAGGTAAGCGGTATATATCTCGACTACAGCTCGATAAAGATGACGAAAAGCACATGAAAAATATTAGAAAAATATAGTGTGCAGACACAAGAAACTAATCGAAATGATTTCCGCCCCTATGAAAACGTGTTTTAAAAGAATTGGCGCTTGGCAGTCAAAAAATGGCGTTTGGAAGTCAGACGTTTTGCATTGCTTGGCATTAGATTTTGTAGCGCTCATCTAAATTTTGTGGCACGTAAATGTGTAAATACTCATAAGTGTAGCATTCTAGGTACGTTGGTGCTCCATAACTACAACAAATAATTGCGCAAAAAGGGGGACACAGACGCAAAGGGACACAAACACACGTACACACGCATACAGCAAACATTCAAGTACAGTTTATTGTGTCACTGTGTGAACCCTATAAACATAACAAAGATCAACTACGCATGCGTATTCATGAAAATTATTAAATTTTTGGTGATGCGGCTGCCAAAGAAGCAAATTCCTTCTCAGTGAGCGCAAGCTATGCCGAGCTGACACATTTACCTCCGAGTCTTGCAATCGCCTCAGCTTGCGTGATATCTCTCGTAAGCTGAATCCAGCCACGCTATAAAATCATAGACTTGTCAAAGATAGGTTTAAGGCCGAATTTTAAAAATGTGCAGCCAAAAACCTGCCAGCACCAGATGGGACGTACTTGAGGTGGTCGCGTAACCGGTCGTCCGAGCAACACCCGATCTGCCCAATGTATTGCCTTTTGCATCAAAGCAGGAGGCTGTAAATTACGCGGTATGCACAAGCAACAATACTCTTCCGGGGCCACCTGTTGCATTTCTCGCGGGGGGGGGGGGAGGGGGGGGGAATTTGGAGTTATCTTGGAGTCAAAGGAACGGGGTTCGCTCTTGGAGTCATACGGGTGGGTCATGCTCTCGTGAACAATTCGCTTTGTGTTCTTCCCGACCGTAAGGAAGGGGGTTTTTATGTGTTCTCCACAGGAAATTTTAACGGCAAAGCTCTCGAAGCTGTAAGTTATGTTTTCAGCTGCCATAAAGATTTTTCCCTGTCTAAAGTTAGAGCGCGAGCGAAGCAATTGTCCAATAGGCTTAACCTCCGAAAACTGGCCAAGGTTATTGAAACGCATAGACGGGATAACCGCAGGTTTTCTTCAGTGCCACAATGCATAAGCCCGATGGACCTTTTCGGGTGATCGTTTCGGAAAATGGTGCTTGATAAAAGCCTTTCGCCGTCTTTTACAGGCTAAACTCGACATCTTATCTTTCAGAAACTCGGGACCTGTAATTCACTTTATGAAATGTGATCCTGACCCAAACCTCCAGTCATTGTCAATTGACATTAAAGACCTTATTATTCCTTACCGCATGAATGCTTAGTGTGCTGTATTAGGCAAAGTATTGACGAGTTCGGCATTGTTCCCTTTCAGAACGAGATCGGTCTGTCTAGTAGTCAGTTTTGAGAGCTTTTAAAGTTGTATCTTAAGTCAAATTTTATCACATGGGGCAATTAACGCTATTTGTCTGTAGTGGTGTCTGTATCGACTAGTGGTGTCTGTATCGACTTCTG
Organism: Haemaphysalis longicornis; assembly: GCF_048455015.1. Classification (NCBI taxonomy): domain Eukaryota; kingdom Metazoa; phylum Arthropoda; class Arachnida; order Ixodida; family Ixodidae; genus Haemaphysalis; species Haemaphysalis longicornis. The sequence goes on from NW_027526295.1 coordinate 77,695,537, forward strand.
CATCGCTCCCATTCATAGAGACGGTCTTTAGCCTCTTTAGGCAAGGAAGTTTTAAGTCAGGTGCAGGGTAGCATCGTTTGTCGAGCTTTCAGGTACGTTGATTATTTGTAAATTTTTATTGACTGGCCTTTTGACCTGTTTGCTTTGGGGAAGGAAAGGCTCATTCACATTTGATGAGTGCTTAATTTCCCTTCGAGCTATTCATGAGTTGCCGGTGGAAGGGTAGATTCAGTTTCTTGATCTTCGCCTCACCTTTATTAATAGCGACACCTGTTGGTCCTAGAAGCCGCAAGCCAACACGCTACTTTTGCCATACACGTCAGCCCATTCTAAACTTGTAAAGTGGGCCATTGGTAGTTTGTGCTTCAAGAATGCTCTAAGAAAGTCTTGCTGCCAATTAATGGGCGCAAGCTCTGAGCAACAAAGTCAACGTCTACATTCTGCGGGGCACTCTAAGCCTGTGCAGGTGTCGGTGGCGGAAGGGATACTGACAGAGTTGCGACTCAGCATACTACAACCAACTGAAGATGTCGCATCCAGCAATATTCCAAAAGTTGGCCAAGTTTGCTACATGCACAGGATAGCCCACAGCTTGAAGAAGATAGGAGATAAGGCGAACGTTACCGTGTTTTTTCGGCTAAAAACAAGTTTTGGAAGCTGTGTAAACGGACGAACCCCAATCACACCACCCCATAGAAGTGCAACAAGCGGCACCGGAAGAGGTTTGCTGCTTGTGCGGACCAAGTAGTGTAGACCCTTCCGCTTTCGTGTAAAAGGCTATACATAGGGCAAACCGGGCGTTGCCTGAACGACCGGTTACACGAGCCCAACAATACCTGGCGATTTCTTTTTGGCTGCACATTGCTTAAAATGTGGCTGTAAACCTATCTTTGACAAGTGTACGATTTTATCCCGTGGCCGGATTCCGCTTATGTTGCAAATTACGCAAGCTGAGGTGATTGCAAGACTAGGAGATAAGTTTGTCAGCTCACCCTTGATTGCCCTCACCGGGGAGGAATTGGCTTTCTTGGCTGCCGAATCGCCGGGCATTTAATCATTTTTATGAATGCGCATGCGCATAAATCCTTGTTTGTAAGGATCAGAGTGGCACAGTAAACTGTAGTTGGAAGTTTGCGCTCTACGTGTGTCTGTCGTCACTTCGTCCGTGTCCTATTTGTATTTGAGCAAATATTTGTTGTAAATACTGAACGTCGTCATTTTTTTGTGTTTATCATATCGCCAAAAAATTTTCGCGTTCGAAAAAGTTCTATTTCAGTAGGTTGAAGCGTCGAATCCCATTAGTGTGAATGCGCAACGCCTATGGTTCTGTTTTATCGCATAGTTATGTTTACAGCGGACAAATATTTTGTGCGGCAAATGCTTGATGACCCTCGCCCATGGCATATCAAATTATGAGTGCCGAAATTGCACGCCACCAAGTTTCTCCTCTTCGCGACTGTGCACCGAAGCCTCGAAAAATGCTGAAACCGTTCCAGCATGATGGCTGTCTCTAAGCACGGCTGTGACACGGCGAAGTTCACAAATGAGAAAAAAGGTCCACGACACACCCTGCTTCAAACACTAAGTTGTTATGTGCATGCTTCCCTTCAGATCGAAGCTGACAGTGCGGTTGTGGCCCGGCACTGATCCAAGTACACAGACAAAAAGCGCGAAACGCATCGTTATCACTCATTCTAAAAGTGCGTCCACGCCCAAATGCTTACAAAGTGGTCGTCGGGCGTAACTGCATTCTACCCTACTTTGGGAAAAAATCAGTAAAATACTCGAAAGAACGATAATGTGGTAACATTCCAGAAGATTGATGGAGCTCCGTTGATGGCAAAGACAGGACGCACCTTGTCAACGGAGAAATAAAAGAAGCAAGAACAACATGGCAAGAACAACAAGACGTGTCGTTTCATTCCTCTAAAGGATGAGTCGCAAAAGACTAACATAAAAAAGCGATATATAACGACGGCAGATTCGGCAGTTTTTTTTAAAGGCGATAGTCCTTATTGGGCTTCTTATACCTGAAAAATTCCGTCTGTTTTTCTGTCCCTCTATTCAACCGCCCGACCAAGAATTAAAACAATACCCAACAAGTTCATTACATCATACGAGTTCGTGACTTCGTGCTTGTCAACATTGATCAGAAAAAAGAAATCATTAGGAATATTTCAGGCTGGTCATCAATACATAAGTAGTATATGCAATGTTCTGTCAATTAAACCAATTGATTGCTTACTTTTTGTGAAAGTAAATAAAAAAACACATTGAAAACAGCATTTTTACTTTAAAATACAAAAGGCCTGTTCGCATTCCTCGTGGCGACATTTGAAGACGACCGACAGCAACGAAAGGTTCCATTTGATGGCGGACGAGCAGTGGAACGCGCAAACCATAGAGGTTCCTACTAATATATAGGAGAGGGAAATCTGGCGCTGCAATCGCAAGCCGTCGTGAGGTGGCGCCATTGAAGCTAGCGACTTTCCTCGCCTACTTGGCTTAGCTAGCCGTACGGCTTCTTTTTTGTCTCGAAGCCAGAAAGGTAACATTTTTTTCTTCTGCCTTGTGCATAAGGCTTCTAAATAATTACTGATAGGTAAATATTTCTGGAAGTTCAATTTTGTAGTAACAAAACAAATTTCAATTATCTTTTAGAGTAATATTGTCGCTTTTTGCAGCCAGAGGCAACTTTTCAGCCTATTCAGGATTCATGCCAAGGACAAGTGGAACGTGCCTGCCCGGTACATCACGGCACGCTCGCTGAAGCGCGGCTCCCCTAGACAGTGGTGCCAGATTTCCCTCTAGTGTATATTAGTATGAAACTCTGTGGCGCAAACATTGAATCGTTTGGAGGAAACCTCCACCATGTTTACCGTCGGAGGAGTGAGGTGGATGCGGAGGAAGTGTGACGGGTGAGCGGGGAAGTGAAGCTAGGCGTCTACGTGGCAGCGGCGGCACAAGACCGCCTGCCTCGACGACATTTCCAGCGAAATACGCAGATAAGCGGCCAATTTTTTGTTTGAATTCAGTCGCTAGAAAATAATTTGCTTCATTAAAACGATGCGATCGTTGCGCCACGGTTGGACATGTTAAGGGCGAAGCCCTTTAGGATCTCGCAATGACTGTGCCGTTGTCAGGAGTTGTCCGTGCGCACAGCATTGTAAGCCATCTATCGAGAGCAGCGCACACAGTAGTACCATCCGCGCGCCATCTGGGGAGAGCGCTGCAAGCTGCAGTAGCAGAGAGCGCGAATTTCAAAGGGTACAAAACGCAAAAACAAAGCAAAAACCATAAACTGTCACACAAATTCCGTCCCAGTGCTTCGCACCCTCGGCATCGTTCGCGGCGTGGAGATGTGTGATTTTTTATTTTAGGGTACCGGGATGGCATCCGGGAAAATTTGTGCCTTGGGAACACGTCATAATAAGTCTTGACGCGTCGACAGAAACAACGGAAAGATATTTCAAATTGCACGGGTATGCCCGTGCCGGAAAGAGCCAGTGCGTTCTGGTGGGAGTTTAGAAAAAAATGCAAAGAGTTGTTGAAATATAACGGGCACAATAACTTCGCAATTCTAGACATTGTTGGGATTTTTTTTTATGGGAGCGACTGATCCTACATGTTTGCTTTCATCATGTTCTCGTCGTCATCAAAGCTTCCTTTGCGGGTGACAGCGGCAAATCAAGACTCCCTGTCTCCCCACTTGCAAGGGGTGTGATCTAAGGTGTAGGGTAAGAGAAAGATGTTGTCTTTAAGGAGACTAGGTGAGTAAAAATATTCCAGAGAAAGCGAAAGTACTCATGGCTCCTACTTGGCGCCAAGAGCTGTCTTGTACCTTCCTCTGTCTCCCTCTGTCTCCCTCTGGTATCCTTTTATTTATTTGTCTTTGCTACGTGCTCGGCGTTACAGAAAGTTTCATTCTGATCGCTGGCGTTCCCCTAGTGCTTAAGCCCAACACTCTTTCTTAAAACTCACACCCGACATCAAAACCATGCACACCCTTCTTCTCGTGTGACTCGGCGGAGCATAGAACCCAGTATCTTTCGTTTTTCGCCTTACCTGGCAGCCAAAAACTAGCGTCACATCAAGCTGTTTTAGAGACCACTATCTAAGCAGGCATTCGCACTTTGTCCCTTCATTTATGTAGGCCCGAGTCCTGAAAAATAACTAGCACTCAAGGTGGAACGGTTGCAATACAGTATAAGGACGCTCGGGGCACTTGAGTCTGTTTACGGCTTGTGAACGAAAACCCTGAAGAAAATTGTTAACATTTTTACTGCTTCGTCGTAATTGCGTATCTTTCATCGCTTTTCTTTCTCAGTTGTTTTGCGCTAATTACTTCAACCAACTTTTTTTTTCTGCTACACCGTGTTGCGTCTCTTGCTTCGCTTTCCTTTCTTCGTTTTATGGCGCGAGTTACGCCAGCGAGCCAACGGGCATCCGACATAGCTTTCCTGGAATCATGGTTCTGCGCGGCTGATGTGCAACACCTATTACATTTACATGCCATCACATCTAAAATTCACGCGGCACGCACTGTTCTACAGTTTTTACGTTTACAATTCCTAGTTTTGGGAATTTTGTGAAGCGGGCACATTAGCCCCTCAGACGTGCCGATTTCAGGAAGCCCCTGAACGACGAAAAGAAGACTACAATGGCAGCAACTTTTGTTTCATCGCTGGCAAATACACGCCTGTATTTCCAAGATTGTGCGTTTGCCCTCCTGTTCCGGAATGCCCGTCAAGAATTGAACCTTTGACAATATGCGGCAATTTTGAAAGTCCAACGCTCGTCAGGATACCAGTGGTTGCATGTTGTGGGTCGGTTGGGATATGCATTATTTCTACTGTTTTGTAAGGTCAAAAACAGGCAATATGCGCACTTACCGCAGTGGATGCGCATTCGGCAGCTGGGGTTAAATTGCCGCATATCACGCATGCGTTTTTTATTTACTCCTTACAGCGACGGCCATTTTCGTGACGGCACAACAACAAAAACATGAAGTGTTTTTTAGCATAATGGGACATTTACAACATCCTTCTTTAAACTTTCCCCCAAATCCATGGTGTGAACGTGATTGTACAGAAAATCGGACAGGCACAAGTGTTTGTAATAGGCGATTGGGCGCATTCTTCAAGTAACTGGCATAGCGAAACTTGAGAGGGTTACAGTTTTATCCTAGCAGACAAACATTGGAGCGTCCGTTTCAGCGTGGCCTCCTCATGCGGCTGAAGCACTCAGGAGCAGGGGAAACGAGTTCTCCAACTTCCCTACAGGGAAGGAGTTTCGGTCACAGCAACACCTAGCGTGAACTACAAGGTTTTGAACAAAATGAAGGCTATGCGTTCAAAAGACTCCAAGAAAGTGAGCAGTAAGCCGGCAAACGAGTTGTGGAAAGTGACTGCGAGCAAATGTGCATCGCGGACCGGTGGCTCCGTGGCTAAGACGTCTAAGTTGCTGAGCACGAGGACTCGGGTTCGTTATCCGGCCGCGGTGGCTGATTTTTTGATGGATGCGAAAAGCCAAAACGCTCATGTGTCGAGATTTCGGCGCATGTTGAGGATACCGAAGGGTAAAAATTAATCCGGAGCACTCCACTATGGCGCGCCTCATTGGCTGTGTAAGTTCGAAGCATTAAACCCCACAATCAATCAATCAATCAATCAATCAATCAATCAATCAATCAATCAATCAATCAATCAATCAATCAATCAATCAATCAATCAATCAATCAATCAATCAATCAATCAGCAAGGGTGCACGCGGGTAGGCCCTACAGTGCATGCGCAAACTGGCTTTCAAGCCAGCAACAGTCTATTTGGGGTATTAAAGTAACAAAGAACGTACCAGAATTTGCTCTCGAAGCACGGAAACAGGTTTTAATAAACAAAAGACCTTCAAAAGCACTGCAAGGCTGTCAGGCACGCTTTCGTAGTCGTCCCAGCATTTCAAAGCTATTATGGATACGTTGACTGCGCTGCTTGCGGGTGGGAGACGTAAAATACCCAATGGGAACCGAAATAAACCGCAAGGATACCTAAGCACCCCTCATTGATTGTGAATGTAAGAACATAGACGTAAAGCTGAACGCCTCAGTCGCATTGCTTCCACCTCGCAGTCTCGAAGCCCTTGTTCTCTTCTCCTGTCACATGGAACCCCTTGCATTGGGATCTGCTTTGCCGCTTTATCAAGGCCTTGATCTTACTCCTACACGTAGTTCCGCTGCTCACCCCGAAAACCGCGTATTTGGTGAGTTGGCAAGGATAGTGAACCTCGCTGCGAGTCGTTTGTCTCGTTCGGCTGCGCTGTGCCGCTCCCCTCATTGGCGATGCTCTGGCATGGTCTCGCAACTCTCTCTACTGCCGAGTTTAAGCTCGCGCTGTCGAGCGCGTCGTGCTAGCGGCGCTTCCAAAGGAGCCGTGTCACTCTTACGGACTCCGGACGCTGGTTTTGTCGGTAAATTTCACATTTGCGCATTCGCCCTAATAGATATAACTCCAGAAGCTGGGCTTTCTGCTTACCCCAGCACGGTAGAGAAGTAGTGTCACTAAATGAAGCTAACAGGTAATAGTGACTCCGGGAATGAGTCTAACAAAACATCTTTCGTGTTATTCGACATAAAATCTATCGTCATAGGTTGTACCCAATTTTACCGCGGGAAATTACCCAGTGATAAATTTGTGAAATTGTGCGGAGCAGATTGTAATTATCGCAGCTGTGCCAATAAAACATGAATTCAAGGTAAATTGGTCGTTAACAAATAAACTTGGAAGTAGATGTTTACGCAGACAAAAAGGCTCACAAACGCTGGCAGAGGAATTCAAAGCACGTCTTTTTTACTCGTTGCAAGCGCTGAGATGGCTACTTCATGTATGAATAAAATAGCTAATTTTGACCCTGCAGCGAAGGCTTGATCGCATTGTCCGTTACCGTGGACCCGATATTGAATTCCGGTGGTGACGCCGACAGTATTGGCTTCGCTTGCCATTCAGCTCCTCCGCGTTTTCGTATCTTTGTACGGGTGTGTCCCAAGAGGGAATCATCGAAATCACTTTTTGGCAGTACCGCTGATATCTCGACGTTTAATTCAACTAAGCACACACCAGTTCCCCTACAGAAAGAACGGACGCTGCGTTGCCACTCCTTTTTCGGCCGCACGAGCGTGAAAGCAACCTCCCACTCGATTTGACGGACCGCAAGGCTGCACGCCACGCAAAAAACATTACATCACGACCATGGTACCAAAACAGAATGCGACGTTCTTACCGATGCGTTCAAACCGTTTCTTTCTCTCTTTGCGGGGGCTCAAAAGTCACGAACGATGTCATCAATCACCGACTAATAGGCGATGGTTCCTGGTAAGTGTCTACCCTGTTCGTATCCGAAGACTCAGGGACAATCCGTTTGCTGAATAGAGGCAGCGCCCACAGGAAACCAAGCCATTACAGAAACTGTCGAAGAAAGGGCGGCGTGCATCTTTTCAGAATTGCCCAAGGATTTCTATGCGTCTGCTGGTTGCCAGCTTCTATCGACGACGTTTTTGTTGTCTCTCCACTTTTAGGACCGTAAAAAGACTTGACTCGGCAGAAAAGGCGGATAGAAGGAACAGACTTGTATTTTGCGAAATCGACAATACTTTACACACAATACCGGTTCGCATCAAAAGCCGCATCGTTTATTTAATGCTTTCTTGCCCTTCCAAACACGCCAACTTACTACGCAGAAAAAATAGCTTCTTTTTCAGCACTTAGGTGCTCTAATTTTTCTTACTATATTCTCTGCTCCAATATCCCTGAAAACGCCGAAGTGGCGTGAGTGTTACGCGCGTCTTGCGCGTCAAAGAATCTTTATTTGCAACTGTTCATGTACTAGCCCGGTTATATGAGCGACATTAAGGCTAATATTTATACCTGCTTCGTTGAATATACAAACGCGGAGGGTATTTTATAGCGTCCCAGAAAAGGCGTCAGTATTTTTGTCCCGAGCTCGAACCATTCGCTTCGGCTGTATTCACGAGAGTAAAAAAAAAGGCATTCCAACTTGACAATCCCCAAAACTGGGACGGCTTCCTTTCGCCTTTCCATCGTCGCAGACCCCGCGCGAGGGTCGCAAAACGAGAACTTCGCGAAGCGATTGCTCTTGTCGCATCACGACCATTGCAAACCATTTAACGAAGGACGGCTACCGCATGGGTTGACGCGGCGCATTAGCCCCACAAACCAAGCTCGCTTTGTGGCTATCGGCCAATCCAGAAAAGCGGCTGGGTACTTGGCTTCTTTGGACAGCGGGGTCAGTGATTATCGAGTTATTCAGGGAATGGCGGGGGACTCATCGGTATTGAGAAATGTGTTGCATTGTAATGACAATGTTCCTCGACAGCAAGATGAATGATAGGAGGTCGAATAACTTACCATCGTTCTCCTACTTCCGTCAGCGCATATACGATGGGATATGTCAGAAGCCTGAGGGGCTCAACGCCGCCCCAAACTTTCCCCTCTTAAAACAAGTCACTTTTGCCTGGCGGGATGCGAGTGCTGTGACGTGAAAGCATACGCTTCTATTCCTTCCCGCCATAATCGGCGGAAGAGGACTCATTTGAAATATGTATTTTCCTCCCCTCCTCCAACCAACCACAGTTCCTTGGGCACTATGTCAGGTTACTTAGAAGGTAAAGTGTTTTGCGGGGTCGTCAAGGGCTTGCAGTCGATCACTCGTCTTTCAACTTTACATCTGAGCTTCCGGAGATAAAAATGGAGCTGGGCAATGTCAGCTCAGTTGCATGAACAGTACAGGTATTTCCACCTGCTCTTGACACGCAAGCGTATTATATGTATTGTAGCGTGAGCTACACTGGCCGAGGTTGAGCAGTTTCGCGTGGCTCTTGGAGCGCCGTGCTGCGCATGTGCGAGGAACAGTGACGTCACACGGTGCTCATAACGTTGCTCGCTGCCCGGCGTCTCTCACACACCCCACGCGCCCAGCGTCTTCGCCAACTTCCGTTCCGCACGTGGTGGCCCGGTCCACTTGATGATCATTCGAGGGGTGGCCGGGTGTGGAACCGATGGCTCGTGCGTCGCAGCGACACCGGCGTGCGCCTGTGGAACCAGCTTAGCCCTGGGGCGACTGGTGACGCTGCGCCAGAGCTGTTTGATAAATATACATGTGCCACATAATGCGTATAACGTGTGTGTGTCATTGAAGCAGCAGTAAGCATGATAATCAAGCTAATCCTAGACAACCAGGAAAGCTAAGAATAACCAGCTGACCCTTAGCTAACGCTATGTATATCCTGGCATGCCCGAGCTAAGCCACTGCTAATTTTTTGTAACACTGGAGCTATTGTACAAGCCGCAAGTTCGCCGTTGCAGGAAAAATACCAAGCAAATGCCGAGCGGTTCTGAGCGGGTGCCTCGCGGCAACCGATGAACGTCCTCGGCTCACGGAGAAGTTTAGCAAAAATAAAAAAAAAACCTCTAGCGCTGTCATGAAGCCCTCTCGCGCACGTAAAAATAAACTTCAGTGGTAATGCTAAACTTAAAAAGGCACCGGGGTCACCGCAATGTCTAGCAGCCATTATGGATAACTGGAGACATGGCTACGAGTATGCCAATCCTTCCCGAGACGACTTGCAGATCCCGCCAGCGCTGGCTCCAGTCGAAGACGAGGAGCTCGTGGGAGTCTACAATGCTGAGGATGACTTTTCTTCCACCTTTCACCGCGAAGACGACGACGACCTCTTCCATGCATGTGACAATTATTACTAGTATCGCCACTATGCAAATAAACAAACAAACTCTAGCTTAACTATGTGTCTGGCAATGCTCACCTACAACAGCTCCGCCATTCAAGTCTTGCGCGTGAGTGCAAGTTTCCCTGAATTATTTCGTCTTCGAGGAGTAATACCCGTCGCGGTGGCTCAGGGGCTAAGGCGTTGCGCTGCTGAGCACGAGGTCGCGGGTTCGATTCCCGGCCGCGGCGGCCACTTTTCTAATGGAGGCGAAAAGCAAAAACGCCCGTGTGTTCGAGATTTCGGCGCACGTTAAAGATCCCCAGGTGGTCAAATTTAATCCGGAGCGCTCCACTACGGCGCGCCTCATCGCCTGCGTTGCGTCGGCGCGTTAAACCCTACAATCAATCAATCAATTCGTGGAGTAATGTTTCTTTTAAGCACGAAAAAAAAGGTACGAGAATGGTCAAGAACCGGGAATGACCATGCGACGCGCCGTCGCGTCATTGCTTGTCGTCAGTAGGAACACCGACTCACCGCGCAGGGTGAGCGAGTCGCAAGTGGAATCATAACGTATCTGCCCAAAGTTCTCCGTCGAATTTAGTACGAATTATCCACTTACGAGTGCAGCAGGTTGGTGAAGGTTCCTGGTAAAAACAGACCTGTATTATTCAATACTGCGTTCTGCGTTGTTGAACTGTGTTCGAGCATGTATTACTGAGCATAATGTTGAGCTGGCATTTATCAACAAATATGGGACTTCTATGGAAAGGTTTTTGGTTATATTGTGTTTTACCTTGATTCTACGGTGATTGAGTGGGAAAAGTCTGTGTTTTTGAAAAAGTAGGGGGTGTGTATAGGCTCTGCAGTGGCTCCTGTGCTTAGCAGCCTCTTTCTAGGCATGGTTGTTTGCAAGGTGGGCTTGGCTCTTGAGGGGCGCGCCACAAAATCTGTCGGTATGTGGATGGCTTTGTCATCTTCGTAAAAACCACAAATTTAGACGATAAACTGCATGAGGTGTGGGAGGCCTCCAGGGAAAACGGTTTTAAGCTTGAATTTACCGTAGAAGTTTCTGAAAACAATAGGTTGCGGTTTTTCGATCGGGAACGTACTTTTTCCCGTGGTGATGTATGTTGGGTGTATAAACTACGAACGTTGAATCCTCTGTTAAGTTACCAGTGAGGCCACTCCAAGATTATAAGGATGGTACAGTGGTGTCGTGCATTAAGGCAGCTGTAACAAAATCTTGCCTCAACACCGTGTCGTCCAGTCTATGTGAGCAGGTAGTCAAATTAAAAATGCTGGCTTTCCGGAACCTGTGCTGTCACGAGGCTGCGAAAAAGTGCTGCGCTGTGTCAAAGAATGTAATCATCGCGGCGATTGTGAAGTCTCAACACGAGACCAGCTTGTGGTTGTGCCCTATATTCACAAAGTGTCGCACGGGATACGAAAAGTAGCATCAAGGTATGGTGTCAAGGTTGTATTCAATGCCCCTGTATGGCTAAGGAGCATTTGCCCGGCATTACAGAAGGCAGCTGAGACATGTACAAAGCAGAGGCTGCAAAATGGCTGCGGTGTCAGCAATGGGTCGAATTGTTCCCCGTGCGCCCAAAATGTGGTGTGGAATTTGCCTTTGCCCAGTGATGAGACGCCCGTTGGCCAAACTGGAGGTGTGTGAACGTTCGATTGAACGAGCATGAACGATTCATAGGAAACGATACCTCGGCGCACTTGGCCGCGCATACCCGCACGTGTCGTTGTGTCGCGTGTTTCGATGGCACAGCAATTCTCGCCAAGCATCGAGATAGACTCACGCGAGAGGTAATCGAGGCGCATGCAATGGCCAAGCAGAACGAAAAATATATCAGTTGTCCATCTCTCGCCCCTTTTTAAAAGAGACCTTGGGTATCTTGATCACGCACGACCACCGTATCTATCGCTTAGCTTAGTACTAACTGGTTTTACCTCGTTTTTCTTGTTTGTCTTTTTGAAGATATAGCCAGTATTCGATGACATGGAATGCATGCAGGCAACCAAGAGCGCGCCGCCATATCTGTGGCCAAGCATCTGTTGCTAGGCGACGTTGTGCGCACGGCCCACAGATCAGGCACCCCTCTTCTCCTCCATGCAACCGTGCGAGTGCGCCATCACTCGTTACGTGAGGCTCCGCGGGATGGCGGTACTTGTCCATGCTAAGCACGACTGTGAAACACATGACTGTTTCACTTTGCAAAGTTTAATTCAGCGCACGCAAAGTATTTCCTCGAGTTCAATGTGAGTGCGAATAATAACATCTCTGTTGACGCCACCTTTTAGAATCGGATTGGAACGGTGCAGATGACGCAAGCCGGTGTTTTTTTTAAATTCGGCGTGCGGCTGCAGTGGCCCAAGCCGCACCGTGTCTGTGGCGCATCGCCCATGTCTGTGGCCGTTACCAGCGTTGTCAAGCGAAGAAATTGACCGCTAAGCTTTTCAACGAATACCGCCTATACACTATAGGTATGGCTGTTTTTCTTTATTAAAATCTTCAGTTGCGAGTCAGCGCCGTGTTTGTGTTTTCCCTTCTCTGTATTCTTCTTTTAGGCACTGTTTTCAGCATGTACGGATTATCCAGAACACTTGATTTTATCGACACTGAAGTTAAGAATGAGGTGTAGGCAATAAAAAAATGAAGGCAGCTCAAACTAACGCGTAAGTCCTGAAGGTAACGAAGCTGTACGCAACCTTCAACACCATCACCAAGGTTAGGGTACACCGTACACGATTGCAGCCGATTTGCTTCTTCTTCGCTGCCGCAACAACCTTTAGCCCATCATTGTTGCTGTAAGGGTGAGCCGCCCCCATTTTTTGGAAGTGATAATCATGGGACATCACCTTCGACGGGCGTACGCTATGACATGTCTTTCGCGTTCCGAGAAAGTGTTTCCACGAATACAGTGAACGCTGAAGTGTTTCTCGTTCCGAACAAGTGTTGCCACGATTTGTCGCGAACCCAATCTCCCTAAGTGGCTATGCGTGGGTACGGTTGGCGGTCACTGGGAGGTACGCTAACTAGAGCGCTCGGCATTTTCTCAATTCTTTTAACGGGCCAATGGTCAATCTTGGTCAATGTCCCTAAGTGGATGTGCTTGGCTTGACAAACACGTGCCGGGAACGCTGGGGGGTCGTCGCGAGGCAGGCACACACAACGCTCGCCATTTTTTTTGGTTTTGCTAACTGCCTAGGGGTCGCCGCTAGGCCCGCGCTCACGTGCGCGCGCTCGACAATGTTTTGGTAGTTTTAACTTCGGACAAGAAAAATTACGATTTTCTAAACAGCTTCGCTGTTAAATTTACGCCAACAAATCTTCCCCAAATTTAAATATATGCCCGCAGAAACAGTCGAGAGGCAACCAACTAATTGAAATTAAAAATGCCTTGCTTGCTCTGTTTTCCTTGAGCTTTAACTCCTACGTGCTTCCCGAAACTTTTAGGAGCCTAAGTGTATTGCTATGTTAGAGATTTGTGCAGATCCAAGTTTGTTGGTTTCCTTCACGTTCCGAAACGTCTGAGCGCAAGTAGCAAAAGCAACGACAAGATCATTTGGAATAAATGAGGCCTTAGGAAACGCGAACTCATGGAGAGCAACAGGCAAAGTGCTTGGAACGCGCCATTTGTACATTCTAGACAACCCCATGGTGAAGCTTCGCCATAATGCGCACGTGTGACCAATCCTCGCCGTCGACAAAGGAAACGCAGCGGATGTCGGGCGGCTGAGTCTTACCGAATGTTTCCCTGCCAGCGCCTCAACTCCCTTTACGTGCAGAGCACTTTAGGCGCTCGCCTTGTCGTCCTAGCTCGCTCGCTGGAACCAAGCATATCGCCACGGCGTTACGGTGTAGCCTGTCACGGTCCCTTCTCCGCGGCGTAACCCAGGGGCTTCGAAAGCCAAGCGGCTATGTCAGGATATACATAGTGTGAGCTAAGGTTCAGCTGGTTATTCTTAGCTTTCTGGTTGTCTAGGATTAGCTGATTATAATGCTTACTGCTGCTTATCAACCAATCCAGATCTAATCCAATCAAATCCAATCCAAAATCATTCCAAGCCAATCCAATCCAATCCTCGCGCTTGCGCAACATGGCTCTCTAGGAGCTACGCGGAACTGGTCAACCTCGGCCAGTGTAGCCAATCCAATCAAATCCAATCCAAGTAACGCTGTTGTTCGCGGCGTACCTGCTCGGTACATGACAGAACGCTCGCTGTAGCGCGGTTCCACTGCAGTGACATCAGTTTCCCCTCTAGTAATATTAGTATGAAGCTCTATGGTCTAGACAAAAAACGAAATAGCAGATTTTGCGGAGGCAGCAGTAAAAACGATGCTTCTTGCTCTCCGTGATAAAAGGGCGAAAGCAAGATGACTTTAATTTTACGCCACTACGTTCGCATAACACCTCACAAAAGTGGCTTTATGTCTCAGACAGTCTACCCCAGGGGCATTTCCTTATACCATCGGACATGCGCTGACCAAAGTACGGAAGCGGTAGTCGCCATCAATCGTGGTATCCGCAAAGATTTCTTGCTTTTAAGGGATCCCAATCACTCACACGTATTTCGCTGATTCCACCGAACACGCGCTGACCCCACTGAACAAAAAATTGGCCGCGTACCTGCTTCTTTCGTTGCAAATGTCGTCAAAAGACGATAGTCTTTATCGACTTTTGCCAAGTAAATGCCTCCCTTCGCTTTACCGCTCACCTCTCATGTTGTTCCTCTTGCGTCGCGCTCCTTCCAAGGTAAAGACACCAAAGGTTTGCTTAAATCATTTTAAATTTCCCGCGTTCCACTGCTCCAAACCGGGTGTCTCGATGCGAGAGCTGGCGTAGGGCGAATACGCGCGTTAATCAAGGCACCCTACTTCAACGTTTATAGAACCGCGTTTCCCTACTCCACGTGCGTTGCAAGCAGAACGTGGAAACTATCTAGTGGAACCTTGCGTAACTGTTGCCGGTTGATTTCTTAAAATGGCGGCAGAAGCTATAGTGGCGCTGGCGACAGCAGGCGACGGCGGAGTGAATTCTTTTTCTGCAGTTGATGAAGTATTTAAAGGGGCCCTAAACAGGTTTCTGAAGGTCGCCATTTCAATCGCGCAATCGCTAGAGTACCCCTTCACGACAATGGATACCAAATATTACACCCCTGCGTAAAGCAGGGGCCGGACAAACACGCAACAAAGATGCTTTCTTTCTTCCTTGCTCACCTACCGCTTCCTTGCCGCCACACTTGCGCGCTCTGACGTGCGACAGAGCGGTTGTGACGCACCCGTGTGACGCACGAAGCTCTCAACAGTACGGCTGCGCTGTTGGTGGGCCCCGTTAAGTGCTGTAGCCAGTCAGCGTTCCCGGCTCTGGGAGAAACGCGGTTGCGCGCAGCGCTCCTGCACCGGCGGCACGGCGTATTCGTCCTGCACGGGTGGCACGGACGAATGTTTATCGTCGCCATCCGTTACACGAGCATAGCTGAGTTTGTAGTCATTTACAAGGTATTAATAACGCTAAAAAACACGGAAAATCTCTGCGGGCACCAACGGCCGCTACACGCGCGACCGCGGCAAGCATCTGCCTGCTCGGTCGGCAAGCAGCCCACTGTGCGGTGTACGCACGATAACGCATACACCGCAGCAGCTAAAACTTGTCACCGTCCGCCAGTGCGGGACTATTGCTGAAAATCAGTTTGCAAATACGCGAAAGGAGGTGATAGTGCAGTGAAAGATTGCGCGGGGGGTCGTCGTCGTCGCGGCCTCGCAAAGCAGTGTCTGGATAACTGCGGCGATGCTAAGCCTTTTCACCGACCTCGGTGGGACGAGTTCACCGCGAAACGCTGACGCTAGCGAGCCTCGCTATAATCGGCTCGCTAACGACTTCAATTATTGTCGTTAGCGAGCATGTTGAGTTAGGAAGCCCCCTATCCCGCCTTCAAACGCTCGTTTGCGATCGTTTCCGCCGACGCGAGCACGGCCGGCGCGAGGAGTCGTCCACCGACCGACCCCGCTGAGCAGTCGTAGGCGGAGCTTGGCCGTCGTCTACTACAAGCGTGACGCACCGCCGAGCGGAGCCAATGGCTGCACGCTTCTCGACGCAACCATGTTTCTCTAGGTGTCACCGATCAGGCCTTGCGCCTGGTCGGTGGCATCTCCGCTTACGCAGTGCTTTGGAGGAGCGGTTAAAGAGGGAATGCGGCAGGCCTTGTTGCGGGCCCTTTTTAATGAACGATAGCTCGGCTAATACTGGACGCTTTTAAATCATTTTTGCGACAGGATGTTCTTTGGATACTACTCCAATGATTGCGCACGTAAAATCTCAACCTTTGGAACCCTGTTTAGGGCCCCTTTAATTTCGCAAAAGTCAAGCATGTTTGAATTTTTATAAAGGAACACTGCAAATATCACTTCTGTATTAAACTGTTGTCTTATATTTGCGTAATGTCTTGTTCTTCTTCAAAAATGTTGACAAGTCTGAACATTACACCGGACCAAGACGGGTAGATTTAGCTGTGACTATATAAGACTATTGCGCAGGCATTGTTTTGCTTTGGCCGGGTGGCTGAATCGAGCCACAGACAGACAGACGCACAGACATACAGACAGACCAAAATTTCTGGGTTGAAGTAGCCCAAGAAAGACTATCGTCTTTAAAAAAGCAGTGTAGGTCACTTTGCCGGGTGGGAATCTAGAAATCTGCACCTCCCCCTTAACCTTGCAGTGTACGAAGTAAAGGGTGGCAGATTTTGTAGGGGGATAAAAGTTTATCTTTTCAACAACTAAAAACTAAATGTTCAAAAAGCACAAGTATTTATTATCCCCGGGAGCCTGAAAGACGGACAGTTGGGAAGGCGAAGTTGTTTTTCAGTTAGCACTTCGCATGTACGAGGTAGAATGGAAATACATCTTTGACCATGACGACCGCATGTGAAATATTCTCAGTGGCAGCAGCGTGGTTACTTGCTTATAAATTGCGTAAATTACCTATAATGTGCAAGTAAGCAGTGTCAGAAATTGAACATATGAGTTTCTTACCCAGCTAAGGCAAGGCGATAAAGAAATACTGTTGAAATGGCAGCCTTACGCTGGTGGGAGACACAACCTGAGAAACCTCACAATTATTTTAATGCCTTCCGCTACTAACAAGTTGAACAATGGGTCAGTGTGATTACTATGATCGGTTTTCTTTATGTCAGTCGCAATATTTTTAAAATAAGTAAAAAACGGCCATAACAATTTGTCTTTTTTCCCTGCGAACTGCTATGCAACCGTTGATTGGACATTTAAAATGGGTCCAATCTGACCTCATTTTTCCAAGTTGGAACAAAAATAATGCAACAACTTTTTCGCTTTCTATAATACTCAGGAATTGAGTGCCATTTTGTGCAAATATTGCGCAAATTGCGAAACATTTTTTTTAAATGACGTCGAAAGGTGGGCCTTTTTTGCAAATTTTAATTTTTTGTCGCACTTTATGAAGCGGTATTTTGATAAATTTTCTTTCTAGAGCACTGAGCGCAGTATCAGGTGTTCAGAAGCCCCTCGTAAACACGTATAAAAAACAAGACAGCTTAGCCTTTGCGGGGGTGTGTAAAAACAATTTTTTTAGAAGTGCCACTTTTGAACATCATTGCTCTCGCTACTAAGTTTGAGAAATATTTTCTCAAAAAATATAATTATTGCAAATTTAATTTTAAAGACTCCAGCAGAAAAGTTTGCAAATATTTGTTGAAAAAAATATTGCTTCGTTTTATAGGTCCCCAAACTTGCCACACCAAGCAATGTGGACAAGTAGCCCGGCCCGATCGTGTTTTTAATATTTTTTTATTAAATCAACGATGGTGTTTCTCACTAATTAATGCCAGTTCAATGGTGAAGGTACAATAATCTGCACAATATTAAAGTTTCATATCAAACACAAAATGGTCATGACACCCTTTCGGCGGTCATTATTTGAACACACCCCGGCATCACCGGTACTACATTAAGTGCTTGCGTAGCCTAGATTTCACCGGACGTGGTCCTAATATTTTAATGCCGCACTTAGTGACACTATTCTAGCGTAGTGACAGCATTCCTGGAATACTGTAAATCATTTTGTAGCGACCGAACTACGAAAAGATAAGCTAAGTGAACCTTAGTTATACGGGCCTTTTTTAGATGCAATGCATCTCATGCTCGCCCCTCTGTCCTTCCTGCGTCTGTGCGGCGTTGTCCGCACAGCTGCGCCTCTCCTCCTCTCCTATCTCCGATAGCGAACACTCTCTCCCAAACAGCTGCGGGTTGGCGCAGCGCGCTCTCACTCCGTAGCTAGGCGCCGGTGGGCGGCGCTGCGCTCGGCGCTGCGCATGTGCAGTACTCTCTCTCTCCGCGCTCTCCTCTCCTTCGCGAGCTGTGAATATAAAGCGGCATGCCGCGCTCCGACGGTCTCAGTCGACGGTCGTCCGCATTGATTGATTGATTGTGGGGTTTAACGTGCCGACGCAACGCAGGCGATGAGGCGTGCCGTAGTGGAGGGCTCCGGATTAATTTTGACCACCTGGGGATCTTTAACGTGCGCCGAAATCTCGTACACACGGGCGTTTTTGCTTTTCGCCTCCATCAGAAAAACGGCCGCCGCGGCCGGGAATCGAACCCGCGACCTCCTCCTCAGCAGCGCAACGCCTTAGCCACTGAGCCACCGCGGCGGGTCGCGGCCGTCCGCATTACGCTTGCACTCTCTCGCAGTACTCGACGATTGCTTGATGCAAGCGTCGAGCCCCTAACTGTGCACTTTACGGACCACAAGGCACTCATTCTCGTCTGCAATAAAGACCGTACCTGAGCATACGTGTACTGCATGTGCATTGCATGGTGAAAATGGAAAATTACGCCCGCCTCCCCTTCGCCTGAGAATCCCTGCTATAAGCGTAATCAATACGATGGAAAACGCCAATGGAACCCCCCCTGAGATGCGTCGCATCACACCAGGGTTCCCGCGAGGGGAGGTGGGCGTAATTTTATGTTCACTTTTCTGGGTCTCACTATTTTCCCAAATAGGCAAACGGTACATCCAAGTAACGCGTTCTTCTTGTTTCTTATATTTTAAGTTTGAATAGCGTTCTTCCTGTCTATGCCTTCAGGGGAGCAAGCTCAGCCTTTTTATGGACTTGTTAAAAACTTTTTATACACCATTCTTTTTATGATCAAGGTATGACATTGAGTATGCACGTATGTGTGCAGGAACGTTTTGGCGTGACTGACGATGATCGGCTCCTGACTTGTTTTTTTTTGCGCGCGAGACACATTTTATGTGCTGGAAAACTGCATTGGTGCTTGTCGCCTTTTTGTCTCTGTACTTCGTGCGGGCCCAGGCAGCTCCTCCGCCGCTTCTATTTTAGGTACACTAATGCAAACTAGGCTGCAAGCTGGTTAACATTCCTACTTTTCTGTTACCTCATTCCTTTTTTTTTTGCTTTAAAGTGAAGCATGCACGCAACGACTTCCAACTTAAAAGTTAGCTGTTGATTTGTTGATTTTTATCCTTTGAGATCGTCGCTGTAACGCAGCCACGGTAGGAGGCAGCAGTCACGCTGAGATGGTTTCGGAAATTTGCGAAATTTCGAGTCAGAACAGTTGTTAGTGAAATAGTGTCATGCTATTTACCGTATAATAATATTCAAGTGATCATCATTAGCTTCTTGTCGCAATGATTATAATATACAGTATGGTTGAGGAGCATCAAGCCATTGTCGCAAACGTAGACACGCTTTGTGCAATAGAATCAATCTTAGGATAAAAACGCCATTATTCGTTCAGCATGCACGGCAATGCGCTATAACGCTAGCGCATACGCAAATTTGAAAATTGTATTCACGTGTTAAAATAACCTTGCGATATGGCAAACACTTAACGAGAACGTTCAATATTTAAGCCCCTATGTTATAGAACGCAAAGCGCTGTCAAATATAACAAATGCAGAGCAATGCGCGAACTGTTTATTCTCACACTATTGACTACAGAACGCTAATGTTCCAAAATAAATGAAGTCTTGATAAATGTTCCTGCCATTATGATTATTTCACGTGAATTTTAATTGCGTTTTTTCTTGCGCATTTCGCAAATCTGGTTGACAGATTTGATTTGATCAATTTAAAAAGCATTCCAATCTCAAATCACAGAGGCTGATTTGTGCTTTTCTTGAATACAGTGCATGCTGCTCTAACACATACAATGCGGATATTTCTGGTTACAACACCGTGAACTCGAACGTTAAAGATCCCCGATGCGGTCAAAATTCATTCGGAGCCCTCCATTACAGCAAGCCTCAACGCCAGGTGTAGCTTCGGCACCTGAAGACCCATAATTTCAGCACTGTGAGCTTGTGCAGACTGAGGGGCGTGGGTGAATTGGCGTACTCATGGGAGGTTGTGGCCGTTACTACACCAGGGTGGCAAATGCTGCTCTGGTGAGAGAGTGCGTTCCCAGCAATGGTCGCCGGAATCAGGCCGCACCCCAGGCCTCCTCCAATGCCATCAGCACGCGGATATTTTTTAAGTACTTCTTAAGCGACCCTGAACCTGCGTCCACCGGCGATGTCCGCGCACGTGGAGATGGGCGCGCGCAGCCTGGCCGCTGACATAGCACATACCCACGTGGGGGATTGGCCAGGAATCTCCTCGTCTTCCTTGGCAACGGGGGGAGATGGGCGCGCGCTGCCTGGCCGCTGACATGGCACATACCCACGTGGGGGATTGGCCAGGAATCGGGCGTGAGAAGGGCTAATGCACCCGCTTAAAGGAGTACTGACACGAAATTTCAAAGCTGAGATCCGCTCTAGCAATCAAGTACAACGACAACACAAATAGGTGTCTGTGAATAAATGCATCTTTCTTTCTTTGTAGTTGTGTGTGTGTGTGTGTGATCTCTCTTTCGCGAACATTACCGAACCGCGCAAATTCAACTCCTGCATTCGCACTTTCACATTCTTCCCCTCGGGGAAATGCGGGGAATTTTTTAATCCGGTGGGAACTGTGCGGCACCGGGATTCGAACCACGGCCCTTCTTCACGCGGGGTGGATGCTCTACCTCTACGCCACCGCTGCATCCGCAACGATCGCGGTTAGCACAGAACCTGGATAACTGGAGATCCATGGGAGAGGCCTTTGCCCTGCAGTGGGCGTAGATAGGCTGATGATGATGACGATAAACTTGTGCAGTCGTCGCCTAACTATGAAGCGAGGAAAACAAAATACCTGAAGGCAAAAGCCTTGAGCGTACCACTCTGCAAGAAACCATCGTTGTCGTAGTGATGGTGTCAGGTTAGGAATGTGGCCGCTGCTGGACAAAGTAAATAAAAAAACGCGTGAGATTCAGTGGATTACCGGATGACACTACCACTACAACCACTACGACTTTTCTATCTCCGAACGTTGCCAGGGGTAAAACAAAATATGTCATTCGCGTTCATTTCTTTACTGCACTCACTGAGAGGACTGGCCAGGAATCGGGAGATTTCTTGAGCTAATATGTCCGCTTTGCAAAATTCACAAAACTATGAACTGAAAACATAAATCTTATAGAATACTGACGGCTGCGTCCCTGCTGAACGTAAGGGCACGTGACAGACCAGGTGCCCATCAGCCTCGCAGACCCCTGATTCTAGGGAAGCTGTGGCGTGCGCCAGTTAGCTTCCGTCTCTTCGTCTTACGGAAAAAAAATACGTGACCGAGCAAAGAGAGAGACGCGAGCACGGTATATCAGCAAAACACCCAGTCCAAATTTCTTGCGGCAACAGACAAAAAAAGAAAAGAAAACGAAAGTTAAGAAATAGTTGCAAAATGACGTAGCAATGGAGACGTTGGTAAGAAGTATCGCAAGTCTTTCTTTGCTCCGAAAGCACGTAAGCACACTCACTTTATTGCCGCGAGGAATTTTCGAGTGTATCAAGACCGAAAGCAGGAGAAAAATACGTGGCTCATATTTCATTTGAACGCATTGGCGAGGGAAAGGTTTATGCGCTCAATACTCCGTAAGGCAACGGAAATAAAATTTTTGAAAGCAAGGACCGATAGCACGCTGCATTCTAAAACAAACCGATTCTTTCTAGACTGAAACTTTAATATCGAAACGCCGCATATGACGATATACTGCGCGAAGCACCATCCTGGCAGTGAAAATGAGAATTCATTGAATGAGGAGATATTCTCCAGGATATATCTTTCATCCGAATCTAGGAAAGAGACCGGTAGCCTCCACACTGTTCCTTTTTGTTTGTTGCCAGAAAACTTCAACCACAGAGACGGCTGTATCGATGACCTGCGTAGAAACCTGTTTATTTAAAACACCTCATAAAAATAAAAACATCTGAACGGCGATTCTAAGATACGTGCTGTTCAGTTCAGTCAAACACGCAAACACGCATGGCAGACCTTGATACCAGAGTCGCACCTCAACGCAGCCTCAACAGCGGCCAGGGTATGGTATGTGAGCCAGATCTCCTCAGCGAGACAGAGACCGATCTGCTCGAAGGCAGGAAAGACTTAGGCGTGACGGCCGTAAGGCGCATCGTCATAAGAAGAGTCAACAAAGAAATAGGCACCAAACACCTAATACGGAATTTTGACCGCTTCACACTTTTACCGCTTCACACCGCTTCACAATTTTGACCGACGAGCATATCAATGCAGGTGTCATTCGTTGTTCTGTCCGGCCGTACATCCCAAACCAGCGGCGCTGTTTTAAGTTCCAGCGGTTCGGGTGTGGCCCCCACTCCTGGCACGGCAGAACATGTGCCAAACGCACCCAGCATGATCATCTATATCACAACTGGACTACAACCAGCTTCACCTGCCCAAACTGCCAGGAACCACGCGCGGCATACTCTCGCACTTGGGAAAAGTTTTATTTTGAGAAACAATAATAAACCTAAACGTAACAGAAAACATTCCCTTCCCAGAGGAGCGAAAGAGGTCGGCCTCTTTCCCCCTGGTGGGCTACTCAGACGCAGCTTGCCGGAGGGCGGAGTGGCGTCTTGTTTTTGCAGGGATACAGTTTCTCGAGACGGACTTTCTCCCTCCCCCCCCCCCCCCCCTTGTGGTGCCTATGGCAGCCAAAGTCACCCCCACACCACTTTCCAGACCACCAGTGGTTGAGGTGGCAACCCACACGGACGGGTGCGCAGTAGCTCCTATTTTCACCTCACAGGCCTCGAGCACACCTCAGGGTTTGGAGGAATTGGACACAGAGGGACCGCACAGAGGCCGCACCGGCTTGGCAAGAGTAGCAATCAATATCTGAGGTATAATATTTTGATAGTGCAGCTGGAGCGCTGGTGGGAATGAGTGCTAAACTAGCTTATGGAAGCGCACAAAACTGATTTGCATCGTGGTGTATAGCCGTAGCCTCACCATCTGAGGAAACGCTGCTCACGGAGCCACTGTTAATACAATTCATGGCAGTGGAAAGACAATCAGCTCCATGCATATGCCGGTTTCGCGACGCCGGTCTGTGACACACACCTGGCGCTCATACAGACTGAATGCACCACACTAAGTTAGCATCAGAACTTTTTACAGTCTCGTAAATACACTACGTATGTGAACAGAGCGTCCACTACACATTATTATGCATTTTCAACGCATGCAAACGGTAAATATGAGTAGTGAACGTGCAGCCCAAGCAGCGGCGATAGCGGAAAGCGGGTCGGAGCCTCCCGCAGCTTCTTTCGAAACGGGCCGCTAGGGGGATTTCAGTGGCGTTCCTTCAGTCAGCGCTGGAGGAATATATTGTGGCTCATTTGTTGTTTCCATTCAATTTTACTGAGAAGCAGTATATGTCTAAGACCCCCCTCCCCGCCCCTTGAGTTTTCATTCCGGCGAAGCGGGTTCACTCGGCGCCTCTCCAGTGCTCCTCCTCGCCACCGCCGACCGGTATTTCACGACTACTATTCTCCTCTCCACCTCTCCTCTGCACCACCTATGCATCTTTCACAAGCTCCCCAATCGGATGATAATTGCGCTAGCATCGTTATCAGCAAATGCACTTATAGCCCGCACTGGGACGGATGCGTGTCGTTCGTTCGGAGGAATAATAGTGGTGATTAAAGGAGCATTGGCAGGCACAGTAGCGCGGATGGACGCAAAAACAACAAAAAGCCGGTACCCTATAGAACATGCAGCGCGATTTACTTGATTTCAAGCGCAATTTCATCGATCGCCATTTCGGCGCCAGTTTCGAAGTGTGCTATACAGTGTGCGATACGAAGTGTGCGATAACGACATAATCAAAATCGGAAGCGCTAAAGATTCGGACGGAAATGAGGCGGCGCTTCGGGTTCTGGTCAAACGATCCCCGCAAGGGACTTCCACCGTTGAATAGTTCAAGGTGTGCGGAACCTGCGAGCCATTGGATGGCTACGAGTCGTTCGCCTCCTGGAGGAATAGAGATCATTCGGTGAACAAGGCCGCGAACGCCGAAGGGAGAATCAGCGTCGCAGTAGAGAATCACAAACTCACCGGGAACGGGAAGCTGAGGCAAAGCGCCGAAGGTTGAACCTTCAAGGCGACGCAAAACGACGCGAAACGGACGCCGCCGCGAGAATGCGCCGTTACCACGTCGCCAAGCAGAGGAACGCATGCAAAGTTGCCCATGTAAAATTCAAACACAATTTTCTCGATCGCTATTTCGGCGTCAGTTGCGAAGTGTGCGATTGACTCTATCCGTCCCAGTGCGGGCTACAAGTGCAGTTGCTGATAACGATGCTAGCGCAATTATCATCCGATTGGGGAGCTTGTGAAAGATGCATAGGTGGTGCAGAGGAGAGGTGGAGAGGAGAATAGTAGTCGTGAAATACCGGTCGGCGGTGGCGAGGAGGAGCACTGGAGAGGCGCCGAGTGAACCCGCTTCGCCGGAATGAAAACTCAAGGGGCGGGGAGGGGGGCCTTAGACTTGAAAATTTGGTTCTGTATTCTTTTTTTTTTTGTGTGTGTGCAAAGTAGTCGCGCATTGAGCGTTCGAGGAGCACGACTGCAAATGTACTCTCTGTAGTATGTAGCCCTCTTTTGTTTTTTTTTTTGTTTTTTTTTTGTTTTTTGTTTTGTACACTCGACTGCAAGTGTGCAATATAATATACTCTGCCCGCACGCTGCCTGCCACCGGAGCAGGGGCCCTAGTCAGGCTCCAAGCCTTTTGCCTCTGCTCCCCTTTCGGTACGGCAAGAAACAATAAAGAAAGAAAGCAAGAAAGAAAGAAAGAAAGAAAGAAAGAAAGAAAGAAAGAAAGAAAGGAAACGTTAAAGATTCGGATGGAAAAGAGGCCGCGCTTCTGGTGCTGGCCCCAAACTTCCCGCAGTCGGCTTCCAATGTTAAGGAGTCCATGGTGTGCGGAATGTGCAAGGAGTCCCTATTAAAGAGTGTCATGCCAAAGTACGCGACCACCTTCGGATGCCCGCCGCGCCCGTTTCATTTCCCTCGCCTGAACGCGGTCGAGGAGCGCCAGGTCACACCCAATTTGCGTTTACGTTCATAAAGTGTCTCTCTCATGATCGCGGTCAGTACAGCATCCGAGGCCAAATAGTGAACGCTCCCATCGATGTGCGTACAACCCTGCAGTCCCTCCCTTACCGCATTTAGATGCGTCGAGGTAGGGACTGTGAAGCGCTGTGGGGCTTCACATCAAGCGCCGACTCATATACAAGCCGACTTACAACTCCGCAATGGTCTAGTCCGGAGTACATGGGTTGGGAATGGAAAGAGGAGGGAGGGAGCTCGCACACGCAGCTATAGGTTCCATGCCCTTACTGATGACATGTTCGTTGTGTTGGCGGGACGTTCAAACGAGGACGTCACACGGCCCTATGCGACCTGTACGCAGTGTTGTACACGTTCCTCCAAAATAGGAACGAAAGCTCGTTCCTCGTTCCTTGCCACTTTTGAAACGAGTTCCCGTTACAGGTTCCTTTATTGCGAAAGGAACGCGTTCCAGTTCCACTTCGAAAATTGGAACGTGTCGTTACATTAACGTTACAATTAGGTTTTTAAATTAAAATATAGTGTCGGGTAATCCTGGGTCGAAATTAAGTGAGACATTTAAAACTCACATCGAACTACGTATATATACGAATATTAACACCACCGGCAGCAGATTATCTGGAGATAAAGATAATCAAAAGAAACGCTCCTAGGCGAATTTTTCAGGGAGCACCGGAAAAACTCCAGACGGCTCGAGGACATTTCGGTGCAGGATATTTCGGTGCGGAAATTTCGGTGTACGGACCTATCGGTGTACGGACATATCGGTGTATGGGCGTTTCGGGGCACGCACAATTCGGTGTACGGACATTTCGGTGTACGGACATTTCGGCGACCAAATGGACCTTTTTCCAGTAGCGTAGCCCTCTTGCGGCGGCCACCCGAACCACACTTGGGGGAGTATAGAAGAACACGCCCCCTTTTTTTCCGCCTGCCCTACGCTGCTGCGCAGTTGAGGAAGCCGTCCCAGGCGCCACTCATGGTTTCGGTGGCAGAGAAAGTTTTCGATGGCAGCCATAGCGTCCATCTGTCGGCCGCTTTCAAGGCGGGACAGCACTTAGCTGGCTCGGCGTTCGCTACTGGCTAATCCAGTATGGCGTCGTTTTGTTTACAATTTGCCCCCAAGAATGGCGGATCGGTCACTGGGAGCGAGGGCAGCGCATGCGCAGAGCGCTACTGGAAAAAGGTCCATTATCCTTGCCTGTTTTCGACAGCCGTTATATTTTTATTTCCGCTTAACGTGGGTTATGGACAACAATCTGGAGCAGTGAATTTATTTTTTTGATTGATGCCTGTTCGATCTTTGCCAGGTATTTTTAGAAATTCTACATTTATATATTTTTGTTTAATACCTCTTCCTGGGGACGCCTGTTATGCAGCCGATTGAATTCTTTAGCACACGTTTTTTTTATTTATGACAGGTTGTTAATTCATATTCGCTCTTTTTTAGCTAACACAATTACCTGTGTTTACGATTGTCTACCACCTCTTTTGTATTTTTTTTAATTACGCACCCTCGAATTACATAAATTATATGCACACTCAATATCTAAAAAGTAACAAACATCAGCTAACCCCCCAGAATGAAGAAAACGTTATGAAGAGTATTACGTAGGCTGGGCTGCCTTGCTAAAATGAATTCGCGAACACTGGTCTAGGATATTGTCGGGGAGGAAAAACGGGCCTTTTGGAAAACAGCCGCAGGTTCTAATGTCCTAACTGCTGATTAAGCGCGTACCGGTTGTGCATACAAATTCCACCCATTGTGTTCGGGACAACCAACCTTCGTTTAATGTTTACAAGCCTACGTTTACCACATTTTAATTCTTTGTTATAGCGCCCCCCCCCTCTCCCTCCTCCGGCCTGTACGCTGGAATCTCGACCAGATTTCTTTTTCAGCCGTAGTATTTTCGGTTTCCCCTGAAAATCCTACTGGCGTGGTGGAGTTCACGGTCTCCGAAGTATCACCGCAGTGATTTTTTATTTTTTATTTAGAACATACTGCTGGCCTCTTAGTGGAGGCTCTTGCAGGAATTGGGTGATACTTTCAGAACAATGACATAGCACACTTCGCGTTTAAAACAGAGAAAAAGCTTTACATTCACCATGGGCGCACGAAACCTCTATAATGTGACACAAAAAGCCATCCAAAAAGCCGCTGAGAACACAATGGCCACTATCGTTTGCTGGCTACGCCCTTCCGCGCGTCGCGGTCATATCGACGGCGCCCCCACTCCAGGAATCGCTCTTTCTGCGCCTTCAGTCGCCGCCTTGGGAATTAACTCATCATTCGCGCATATCATGGACACCCCAGGTATACATCGCTTCCTCCCATTATAAGGAGCAAAAAAAATGAATAGGCTAGGGTGACGAGAGCGGCAACAGTCGTCTTCAAGTTTTCGAACTCCAGTCGACGCAATGGTGAAGCACAAGTGACGCCCCTCTCTCTCTACTTAGGGGGCTGGTAGCCGGCGGGGCTCAGCTTTCCCCTCCCCTAAGTAACGCCACCGTAAGTGCGATCGTTGGTTTGTTTAAGTAGAACTGACACCGAATGCAACGAAGGCGAGATTGATTGAGAGAATAACTAAAACGAAATGCACAGGCGCCTAATCGACCTTATTTTTCTGTTGTTTTTTCGCGGAAGTTTTGCTGGGGGGGGGGGGGAGGAATAGACTAAAAGCAGCAGCGTCTTGCACCGTTGTTGAAGTGAAAGGAAAGCGCTTTGGTAACACTTAAAGTATTAGGGTTGTCACATGAATGTTAAAATAACAAAAAATGGTTGAACGGATCCAAATTATCAACGTTATTTTTTACCATCTACTACAGAAATTGGGTTTCACGTGGCAGTCCTCCGCCAGGGTTTAGCGTTCGTTTCCACGAACGGCGGCGCAAGCACAAGTCTCGAACGTAAAGTCATATCAAGTCACGAAATTACAATATTAAAGCTAAAATGTTCAAAGAATTCCTGGGACATCCCTTCACTCAAAATGTCTGGGCCAAGACATCGTGCACCAAAATGTCCGTGCACAGAAATGTCCACACCGAAACGTCCTGGACCGAAATGTCCGACACCGAAATGTCCGGATCCCGTTTAGCAGTCCGCCCGTTTCGTTGGCTACGTTGTTACCGGGTTGACGGGGACCTGTCTGCTCTTGAGCGAGCGGAAGGGCGAGTAGGAAGGGTGCGGAGGCACGGACATGGCGAAGGCAGGCCCGCAGAACTAATCCCCCTACCGCGAGGAATGCCCAAGGGCCCAGCCGGGTCCCGGACAACCCAGTAACAACGCATACGACAGAACGGACGGACCGCTAAAACTCTCTATTCTTTCCCCTCCAGGGAACAATTCTATCGGCCAGTCGCGCATTCTGGCCTCCTCAGACAAACGATGAAAGGTGAAAAGCATTCTCGCGGCTACGCTATTCACCCGTCGAACGCCGCGTAAACAACCACAATGAAAGCAAACACAAGCTGCGGCGTGCTGCGTGGTTATTCTTCTGCCTTTGACCTTCGAGGAAGCACGTACTACTGAAGGGCGGGTAACTTGACCATCTTATAGGAAGAGAAACGCAGTAGCGCTTTGTGGATTTTTGTACTCGAGCCTTGGCATCAAAAACAGCCAAATCCTAGCGATGTAACGGCAGGAACGCCGTTCCTGCCGTTCCTTCAAAAACGTAACGAGTTACCGTTACAGTTCCACCGACCCGTATTGGAATGGTGGTGTTCCTCCGTTCCTCCAAAAAGGAACTAGTTGCAGGAACGCCGTTCCTTGTAACGCCGTTCCGTACAACACTGCCTGTACGGTGTCCTCAGTGGTCGAGCGGATTGGGTTGGTGTGTCACACAAACGTAAGATGCCTCAGACGCGAAAGGGAAGCAGACAGCTCCATGTTTATCCACAAGAATAAAGCTCGTCCTGTCATGTTGCGTTCATCTAACTGTCTTAGAATTATGCTCCATAGGAAATTACAAACATGTGCGTTTTGTTTCACGTACTCCGTGGACTGCGTCCAGCTTCGCATGTCATCCTTTTTCACAGAGTGGAACTGCACTAACTTTTTTAAAGATATTTATTTCCTGAAAAGTACGAGGAAGCAGGCTGGGGCTAAAGGCTACAAAAGCATGACTGAGGC
Organism: Haemaphysalis longicornis; assembly: GCF_048455015.1. Classification (NCBI taxonomy): domain Eukaryota; kingdom Metazoa; phylum Arthropoda; class Arachnida; order Ixodida; family Ixodidae; genus Haemaphysalis; species Haemaphysalis longicornis. The sequence goes on from NW_027526295.1 coordinate 77,724,924, forward strand.
TCAGCCCCACTTAGTACATTAGAATGAATACCTTTTATTATCTGGCTCCAACAGTGAGCACGTGCCTGCGACCACAGAATGCCCGGAATCCGAAAATGTTTTGGCTTCAGCATCAGAGCGGTATCCGCTTGGGCTGGTTACCAGGGCTTAAGTGGCAAAGGCAGCATGTGAAAAGCCGTGAAGAGGCAGCAACTCTCATATTGCCCGTATCGCGCTGACATGCTCTCGAAAAAACGTTTTTTCTCTTCCACCTCCTCATAAACATGAACTATAGATGCAGGCCTAAGGTGCTATATACTGCTGCGAGTCGCGTTACCGGCGTGGCTGACCAGGTACAAATCCACGAAAATATGGACGTGTACAATGTGCATGCACGTATATATGCAAGAGGAATATGACGCAAAAGTTTGTAGCACAACTGGATGCTTCCAAAATCTTCAGTCGTAGACGTGAAATCGCCCACAAACGTTTGAACTCAAAAGGACCGCGTTTCAACGAACAGAGATATACAGAGACAAAGAAAAAACAAACGGGTTGATTCCTCTGTCATAGGAATATGTATAAACACGAAAGTGAAATGCCCAGCGAAATCTGCAGCTGAGCATGATTTTCGGGTCGGTGGCTGTCTTGTGGGTGTGCTTGGCGAGCGACGTCCTTCTGGGAGGTCGCTTCAGCAAAAGTGTACTGGCGTCTTTTCCGTGACAGATATGACATCAGTGAAATCTTGGTGTATCGCGGCATAAAACACTTTCGTGTGAAAATAACGATTTATTGAAGAGTTTAGCTCCAACCTAAAAAAAAAAAAAAACTGGCTACTCCAAACTGGCACCTCCAGTCTGGCTATTCTCTCTCTCTCTCCCTCTGGCAGCGGAGCTCGGGCCGGCGAAACACGTCATGCGCTGCCAAGGATACGGTGCAGCTGCGGTCAAATTAAAGGAGCCATGAAGACAAAATACAAGTTTATTTTATTCGAAAGATTTCGTGTTTTATAGTGCCCCCAGCGCTTGTCTGGATGCAAATCATGCAAATCAATTGAATTTTTTCTCAGTGAATACTGAGAAATAATTCAATTGAAGTTAAAATTTCGATTTTCTCCGTAAATTGTGCGTTTTCGTGGTCTGCAATGACATCAGAGGAACCGACCGCTCTGCAGCCGATTGCGGCACGGCCGGGCTCGACTCTCCTCCTCCAACCGCCGCGGTGGCTCGGTGGCTAAGGGGTTGCGCTGCTGAGCACGAGGTCGCGGGTTCGATTCCCGGCCGCGGCGGCCGCTTTTCTGATGGAGGCGAAAAGCAAAAACGCCCGTGTGTACGAGATTTCGGCGCACGTTAAAGATCCCCAGGTGGTCGAAATCAATCCAGAGCCCTCCACTACGGCGCGCCTCATCGCCTGCGTTGCGTCGGCGCGTTAAACCCTACAGTCAATCAACTCTCCTCCTCCCGCGCAAAGCCTCGTTTATCGTTAGGCAACCTAGATTGCGCCACCATACCGTGGTAAGCCGTGTTCTGCCTTTGGTTTGTTTTTGTTCAGGGAGGAAATACTCGTTTCGTGAAACATTGCGCTCGCTCGACAGATAAGGTCACGTAAGACACCCTTGCTTGCGTCAATCGGCCAGTGTCGTCTGACACAAACCGAAAGCCTCGCAGTCCTGTGCAGCTAAACCAAGCATAGTGCGCGCAGTACCAACAGCCGTACTCATCGGTACTTCTATGTTTATGTGTGATTTCGAAACTTCCACGGTTTATCCCATGATTCGCACTGATTTAAAAAGAATGCGCCCTAAATTTAGGCGCAAATAGCTCGTTCGGCAAGCTTATAAGCGCTGCCTAATTTTCGCCGGCCTCCGCCAATCGCAGAGCTCGCTCGAATGACATCATAGGTTCTTTTGCGGGATATAAGCTAGTGGGTCGCATGGCCATTCCGTTTTTCCTAATTGTATCGTTTATTTCAGCAAAGTTTACCTTAAAAGTGTTGTTCGTATGATTCTAACGAGGCAATCTTTTGAATCAACCAAACTTGTGTTTTCTCTTCATGGCTCCTTCAAGGTAATATTTACCGCGACGGCGAAACCACTCGACGAGATTAGCAGAGGTTCGCTTTAGAAAGAGGCTCATTGTCCCGAAAGAGGGCGCGTGATCAGCGGAAAAATGAGGAAATTGAGTTGGATAAAATTAATTAGAGAAATGTCGTATACAGTGGCAGTGCGAGGAAATATTGTGCACATGTGAAGGAAGAAAATGCGAAAAGGCGAAAAGGATGGTGGCCACAATTAGAAGACACCACTCCTAATACAAAAGGTCGTAAAAAGGTAGTAACGGCCGTATTTACTAACTCCTTACGAACCTAACTACCCCGCAGTTTTGTACGTAGGCTCTGCCACTAACAACTAAATTAACTGAGTGTAGGAAGCCCTAAGCACTAGATTAGGTCGTGCTTATCACTAGGTTGTGCATGGGCAGTTAGTAAATGCATGAACTCAGAAGAGTGCTATCGCTGGGAGTTTACTAGTGGGGGTAGTGGTGCTTACTGCCTGCTTCGGTTAGTAATTCTAACAAGTGCAACATTAACTACCTCCAGTTACTAAGTACCTATAGTGTATACTGGGACAAGTAACTTGTTAGTATTCCATTAGTGAATGCCCCGAACTTTTTTTTAAGAGTCTATAGAAATTGGGCACAATGCTTTGACATTCACAAATGACGCACTTGGTTATTTGAACAATCCAGCTTGACTTCTCCGCAGCTAAGGCGGTGCACGTTCTCGATGACGTTTTACGGTGTTGTGCGTTCTCTACGCAAAAGAACGGGCTGTTGTGTCACCAGGCCGCCCAGAAATTCCTTTTTATATCTCGAAGTATGTCCAGTAGATACCTAGGCTAGAAATGCGCAACAAGAAACCAGCCGTGTTAACGACCTTGTTTCGAAACGCTCGCTTCTCAACCGCGTACAAGTTGGATGGCGTCTAACGAGGCCTCAAGGATTTTTTCGTTTGTTTGTTTCTCTCTATTTTCACGTCTGCTATCTACGCTCCACGCGCGCACTCAACACGGGACTCGTGTTTATAAATGCACACACAGTGCCGTCTTTCTGATCACAGGAAGTTGATGCCACGTGATCGAGAGCGAAAGACATACTATTTTCAACGTGTTAAGAAACTGCTTGGTTTGGGTGAACTGCATTGATCACAAACCGCATTCAAAGCAGGCGCTTCACTTAAAGCGAATCTCCCGAATGCGGAAACAGTGTTTTGTAATGTCTCATTTTTGTTTCCACCCAGCGCAATGCAATCAAACCGAGCCTGAAGTAAAGCGGCCCCGTATTCACCTTCCGTCTGCGCCCAATGTATCACGCTGACGCCAGAGACGATGCCTAATTTGCTGGCTCACGTCCGCAGCGGCTGGCAACGTCTGCATAATTACGGGAGGAGCTGCCGGCGCCTTGGGATAATACGTGCGAGGAAGACGGAAATTTGAATTGCAGATGAACGCCCGGAAGAGGCGCGCTTTTCCGACCACCACGCTTGCCTCCTTCCCAATCGAAAACGATGCGCCCTTAGTAAAGGAGAATAAAGCGTGTAGCGGGAAGATACGCGATCCCGGTGATGTGGCGGTGATAAAAGAACTCCGTGCTTAGCATAAATCGCGCGGGGCCGCACAGGGCGCACTTTTTCCGCTTGCTTATCTCTTTATCCTTGACTCATTTCCAGGTCCCGTATCTCCTTGCACTCGCTTTCGCAGGAGACTAGGTGTTCCCGAATTCAGGAGGGAATGGCTTTAATGCGCGGCACTGGGCGATTCTCAGCACTAGTGCCTAATTACCAAGCTCCATTTAAGAGCATTGGCGTTCTTGTACAGCTTTTCGGCCAATATTCCACTCTGGGAATATTAACTACGGTAGGAACTTACACCGGAATATTTTTTTCTTGCGGGAGATATCCCTAAGAGCGCTGGGAGGGGGAAGGAGGGGACGATGGGTAGAGTAACTTCGATATAAGGCGCGAAGAATATGTACCATTCGTTCTTAAAGAAAATTGAGGCAAGCCCGAAAGCTCAAATTGCGTCCAACCATTGGCCGTCGCGGGGGCTCAGTGGCTAAGGCACTGTACTGCTGAGCCCACAAACGCGGATTCAATTTTCGGCCGCGGCGGCTGCTTTTCTGATGGAGGCGAAAGGCAAAGGCACCCGTGTGTTCGAAATATCGGCGTACGTTGAAGATCCGCAGGTGGTCGAAATTAGTCCTGAGCCCTCCACTACGGCGCGCCTCATAACCTCGGTAGTTTCGGAGCGTAAAATGCCACACCCAATCAATCAATCAATCAATCAATCAATCAATCAATCAATCAATCAATCAATCAATCAATCAATCAATCAATCAATCAATCAATCAATCAATCAATCAATCAATCAATCGATCAATCAATCAGTCAATCAATCAATCAATCGATCAATCAATCAATCAATCAATCAATCAATCAATCAATCAATCAATCAATCAATCAATCAATCAATCAATCAACCAATCAACCAATCAAAAATAATTAATTATTTATTATTAATTAATTAATTAATTAATTAATTAATTAATCGTCCTATTATTGCTGAAAGTCCGTCCAATAGACCTTCAAAGAAGCAAATCGCAAACGAGCAACGAACCCAAGCGAGGACTGCTCGCGCACCAAGCAAATACATCAAGGAACGATCTAAATGAATACCGATACCTAGTTTATGAGATAAAAATACGCTTTTTTACTGGTCCTTCGTGATGGATACGTGGATTGTTTTACCTAGAAACATCATTCCTTAATCGCGATTTTCAAGTAACCGTTTTGACACCATGAGAGCACGGGTGCACGCACGCTCCGTGAGTTCAGCCATCTTATCAGACACTTTCGGTCGACCAACCGGTGCATGGGGTCTTAGTCTTTTGACAGAATCGGTGCCACTCAGAAAGCGTTCACTTTAAAAATCAGCCCCTATTGTGGCAGCCACATTTGAACCTGCTATCGACTAAGAAAGAAGGGTAGTTGGAACCTGTGATAAGCTAAGAACCAGCCGCAAGGCGGGTAGTCAGTGCTGAAAACCCCTTTCGGTTACGCGCGGTGCAATGTTCTCTCCGCACATCGAAATAACAACACGCGCTCCGCTGTTGAGTCCCCGCCGTCGAGAATCCAGTTGTCGTGGTGGCTGTCCCGCCAATCACCCCGTAGGATGGCTATAATGCTGCCAATTCATGTACAGTTTTCCAGCCGAGCTTGTAGTAATTGCTCGTTCACAATACCGCATTCTCGCGATTCTAAGCACCGCCCGAATCTAAGCATCCTCCGTGACTTTTGGGAAAAAATCTTGCAAAAAAGTTTTTGCATGTGAATCTGGGCACCTGTCTTCGAAGCAACGATCGCAAGGTGGATTTCAGACGCGAGGAAGCGGGCCAGAACTTAGGCTGCGGCCAAGTCATTTATGAAGTTTTTAATTACAAACTACTTCATAGAAGAAGACCTTTTGGGGTGCTGAGAGCAGTGGCCCAAGCGGCACAGCGCACTGGAATGGTAGTGAGGGTGCATGAGCATCAGACGTAAGCGGTTTGTTCCCTGTATGTACCTATTTTGTACCCTGTATGTATCCCTGTATACCTGGAAGGCTTGCCAAATAAAATTTTATTCCCTGCGCCCGTATCGTCGAGATACGGCCGCGAAAAAAGTGGCGGGTTTGGGGGGGGGTAATCTAGGTTTGTCGAATTTTAGCACCCCCCCCCTCACTTTGGGCATCGCGATTGTGGAAAAAAGGGACTGTTTAAAAACGAGTAGATACGGTAATTAATTTTTATAATAAACAACATTCACACCTACATACAGATGACGTTCTTGATAATCCGCAGCAAGACAAATAAAATCCCTCTTGCTCAATCCGAAAGCCCCCCGGCTATAGTGTGGAATGGGTGACATCAGCAGTGTAGAGTGAACCTTTTGTGGGAGCAGTGGAGATGGCTCAAGAGGACAGAAAGAATAGCGGTAGTGAGGAGGTAAACGAACGTTATACTACCTTTGTTGATTTGCTCATCCGTTTGTACAGTTGATGTGGCTATAGGATGGTTATATCCAATGAAGGTTTATTAGAATCTGCACCATGTTTGGAGACATCGTTGGTGGCAAGAGTTTAATTCTGAGTTTCTAGAAGCCTTACCAATGCCGTGAAGTTAAATCTCTGAATGGTTAAATAGCACCCCCTAGCCAGAATTCAGGTTTAGGGCTGGATGTTTCTCCGGGTTGCTTGGCAAATGAGATGGCGAATTCAGCCTTCGTTTTGTGTGGTAAGTTTAACAGCGGAGCTGTTGTTACTGGCCGTAAGTTTGCTGTTGCAGGAAAAAAAATACCAGGAAGATGCCCGCGCACGTCGCGGCGACCTTCAAGCGTACTCGGAACGCGCAGTGGCTTTAGCAAAAAAAAAAAAAAAAAAAAAAAAACTCCAGCGCTAATTCCGAAGAAGAAAAGACACCCAGCTTGGAAATGTCACCTTGGCCTCCGCATTGTGCAGAAGCCATTATGGGTAATTGCAGACTTGGCTGCGAGTGTGCAACTCCTTTCCGAGACGACTTGCAGATCCCGCCACCGCTGCCTCGAGTCGATGACGAAGAGCTGGAGGAAGTCTGCAATGCTAAGGATGACTTTGTTTCCACCACCCGCCGCGAAGAAGAAGATGACCCCTTCGAGGCATGTGACGACGATTACTAGCCCCGCAGCTACGCAAATAAACGATGATTCTGAAACTTACCTATGTGTCCGGCAATGCTCACTTACAACAGCTTCTCCTTTCTTGTCATGCGTGTAATGCAAGCTTCAGCTTCCCCAAATGTTTTTTTTTTCTTGTACACGTACCAACCCTCCGGATGTTTTTACCTTCGTTCCTCTTATGTCGCTCTGCCTAGACAAGAAAATGCTTCTAAAATCAGGGACCACCGTGATATTTGTTTCAGATGGTTTTTTTTATTTTCACGGTATTTTGTGAACTATAAGGAGGCGTGTATCACTAGGAATAGTTAAATCGAAGTGCAAGAAAGCAGCAAAAAGTGCTAACAACATATATGGTAAAAGAGCGAAACATACAGAACATAAGTAAACGAGGAGGAATTAGAAAGGAACCTGGTCTATGTTCTATGACTCTGACATGTAACTTACCATATGTTTTGGCGGAGTAACGCCGAAATATGTAGAGGTAGGAAAAAAATTAAAATCGAATGTCTTGTAAATGATATGCCGTAATTCTTTACTGCTAAGTTGACATGCCCAGCGGGAACAATAACGGTGGACTAAAACTCGCCGTCCTATAATTTACTTTGCTATCTTTCTCTTAACTTAGAACACAGACTCTAGATAACTCCGTTAAATTATACCGTGAACGCCCAGCATAAGTGACCTTAAACGTTTCGCTTCATTTCCGAACATGCTTTTTGGGGGAACATTCTCTCACCGAACCACGTTTACCATTGTTAGCGACATGAACATCCAGCCGTGCGTTCCTGTTCAGACGAAAATGCTGGAACAGCCATAAAACTTTGTTCGCTTTATGTTTCTGTCCAGGTACTAAAAATAGGGCGCCGATTCCTAGAGCAGCGAAGGACCGCGTAGTAAATACTGCTACCAATGAATTAAAGCAGTGGTGGATCCAGTGGGGTGGGGGAGAGTTGCGGTATAGGGGCGATCAACACTCCCCCCTTATTCCACACCTACAGTATGGGTCATGACCCTCCCTGATTTTAGCTAGGCTTCTGGATTCCACCACCCCGATTCGTTTGAATATTGTCACGAAGCCAAAGACGACGCAGTTGTTTTGCAGGAGAAACAAGTTTATTGGAGCGAACTTGTGCTCCCCTAACAACTGAAAAGAGTACAGAGGCGGCGAAGCAGCGGTCAACAAAGTGACTTGTGTCAGCGAGCGTCGCAGAATCGAATGCCCCGGCGTCTGCTCTGCAGGCTTTTTATCTTTCGGCGCGCGTGGTTCTGGAACCGTCGATTCGCATGGAGAACATTGTAGATGCAAGAAGATTATTCCGGGATGTTCACGTTAGATCGGAATGCTCTCCCTATCAGAACAGATAACACATGCGGCACAGAAAGAAAGAATGGAACACGCGCTTCCCTTGGCACGGAGATAACACAGACTGGCGCAGCCGGGCGGTAAAAGCAAAACACAAATAAACAAACTCAATGCATGGTTCGTGGCATTACCCCCCCCCCCTTCTAAGAGTGCATCGACCCCGATGCTAACATAAGCGACAGTCCGAAAATGAAAATAAAAGTTCGTCATCGTTCGTAGAAAGGTTTTAAGCGAACCACGTGGACGACTTCGGGCCGCGTACGTCGTCGTGATGTGCCGGAGTCACCATCGGGGATCACTTCGTAGGTAAGTTGGCCAACACGTCGCAGAATGTGGTAGGGTCCGAAATACCGTCGCAGAAGTTTCTCGCTCAGTCCGCGTCGTCGGATGGGAGTCCAAACCCACACACGATCCCCTGGTTGGTACTCGGCGTCTCGGCGTCGGAGGTTGTAGCGGCCGGCATCCACCAGCTGCTGGTCCCTTATACGAACTCGAGCGAGCTGGCGGGCCTCCTCCGCACGTTGAAGGTATCCTTGGACGTCGGCGTTGAGGTCGTCGTCTTCTACATGCGGAAGCATGGCGTCGAGAATCGTAGTCGGTCGTCTTCCGTAGACAAGCTCGAACGGTGTCATCTGCGTAGTTTCCTGCGTCGCTGTCATCATCATCATCATCATCATCACCAGCCTATCTACGCCCACTGCAGGGCAAAGGCCTCTCCCATTATTCTCCGATTGCCTCGGTCCTGTGCCAACTGTAACCAATTTATCCCCGCAAACTTCTTGATCTCATCTGCCCATCTAACTTTCTGCCGCCCCCTGCAGCGCTTGCCTTCTCTAGGGATCCACTCTGTTACCCTTAATGACCAGCGGTTGTCTTGCCTTCGCCTTACATGCCCTGCCCACGTCCATTTCTTCTTCTTAATTTCTACTAATATGTCTTTATCACCAGTTTGCTCCCTGACCCACTCCGCTCTCTTCTTGTCCCTTAATGTTACACCTATCATTTTCCGCTCCATTGCCCGCTGAGTCGTTCTCAATTTAAGTTGAACCCTCTTAGTGAGCCTCCAAGTTTCTGCCCCGTAGGTGAGTACCGGTGAGATGCAGCTGTCATACACTTTCTTCTTCAGCGACAATGGTAGGCTGCTATTCATTATCTGAGAATGTCTGCCATATGCACCCCACCCCATTCTGATCCTTCTAATTATCTCTGCCTCATGGTTGGGATCTGGGGTCACAACTTGGCCTAAGTAGATATATTCGCTTACCACTTCCACTGCCTCGCCACCTATCTTAAACCGCTGTGCTGTCCCGAGGTTATTGATCATTACTTTAGTTTTCTGCATATTAATTTTCAGGCCCACGGTTCTACTCTGTTCGATCAGTGCGGAAAGCATGCTTTGCAATTCGTCCCCCGAGTTACTTAGCAAGGCAACGTCATCAGCAAATCTGAGGTTACTGAGGTATTCTCCATTAACCCTTACTCCCACCTGTTCCCAATCCAACGTTCTGAATACTTCTTGTAAACATGCTGTGAATAGCATTGGAGAGATTGTGTCTTCTTGTCTGACACCCTTTCTTATAGGTATTTTACTGCTCTCCCTATGGAGGATGATCGTAGCTGTAGACCAATTGTAGATATCCTCTAGTATTCTTACATAATGCTTATCTACCCCCTGGTTCCGTAATGCCTGAATGACTGCTAGGGTTTCGACCGAGTCAAATGCTTTCTCATAATCTATGAAGGCTATATATAGGGGTTCAGTATACTCAGCGCACTTCTCTATCACCTGATTGATCGTGTGAATATGGTCCATTGTTGAATAACCTTTACGGAACCCTGCTTGTTCTTTAGGTTGACTGAAATCTAAGGTTGCAGAAATTCGGTTAGCGATTACCTTGGTAAATACCTTGTAGACGACCGACAGTAAGCTGATCGGCCTGTAATTTTTCAAGTCGCTGTATTGTACGCAAACGTGACATACGGGAGGACTTCGTCCGAAGTCTTATGTTCAACGTCGACGTACATGGACAGCATATCCGCAATTGTCTTGTTCAGACGTTCTGTTAGTCCGTTCGTTTGGGGGTGGTACGCCGTCGTTCTTCGGTGATCCGTGTTGCTGTAGCGTAAGATTCCTTGCATCAGCTCCGCGGTTAAAGCCGTTCCGCGGTCCGTGATTAGGACTTCAGGGGCTCCATGTCGCAGCACAACTTAGTTTATAAAGAACTTGGCGACTTCTTGTGCAGTCCCCCGCGGAAGAGCGGCGGTCTCTGCGTAGCGCGTCATGTAGTCTGTCGCTACGACAATCCACTTGTTCTCCGATCGTGACGTCGGGAACGGGCCTAGAAGGTCCATTCCAATCTGTTGAAAGGGCCTCGACGGGACGGTGATCGGTTGTAGAAGTCCGGCGGGTCTTGTCGGCGGCGTTTTTCGTCGCTGGCTGTCCCGGCAACTCCGAACGTAGTGGGTGACGTCGGATGTAAGGCGGGGCCAGAAGTACTTCGCCTTAATTTTTGCAATAGTGCGAGCTGTGCCGAGATGTCCGGAAGACGGGTCGTCGTGGGACGCTTCCAAAATTTCGTCACAAAGGTCTTCGGGGATGACAAGTAGATAATTCGTTCTTGTTCCGGGGCTGAAATTCTTCTTCACGAGGACGGAGTTTTTGAGGCTGAATGCTGGTAAGTTGCGCTTGAACGCTCTAGGCACGGCGACGTTTCGTCCTTCGAGGTAGTCGATCATTACTCGCAAGTCGGGGTCGGCACGCTGCTGGGCGACTAGGTCGCTCTCCGTAACAACCCCGAAGAACGCACTGTCTTCATCGGAGTCTTGTGGTGGTGGGTCGACAGGGGCGCGGGACAGGCAGTCGGCGTCGGAGTGTTTCCTGCCAGATTTGTAGACGATTGTAACGTCGAACTCTTGCAGGCGCAAACTCCACCGCCCAAGACGGCCAGAGGGGTCCTTCAAATTGGCGAGCCAACACAGCGCATGGTGGTCTGTTACAACCTTGAACGGTCTGCCATACACGTATGGGCGAAATTTGGAATGGCCCATATAATAGATAGGCACTCTTTTTCGAAGGCAGAGTAGTTTTTCTCCTCCTTCGACAGACCACGGCTGGCATAGGCGATCACGTTTTCGCACCCGCTTTGTTTTTGGACAAGGACGGCACCCAAGCCTATATCACTGGCGTCCGTGTGTATTTCCGTTTCGGCGTTGTCGTCGAAATGAGCGAGCACGGGCGGGCTTTGCAGGTGTTTTTGCAGCTCGCAGAATGCCTTTTCTTGGTCGTCTTCCCAGCTGAAAGCGGTGCTATCTTTTGTCAAGCACGTGAGCGGCTCTGCAATGCGTGCGAAGTTTTCGACGAAGCGCCGGTAGTATGCGCACAGTGCAAGAAATCTGCGCACGCCCTTCTTATCTTTCGGCCTTGGGAAGTTCGCTATGGCTGAAGTTTTCGCCGGGTCAGGCAGGACTCCCGCGGCGTTGACGACATGGCCCAAAAACTTCAGTTCCTCGTACGCGAAGCGACACTTTTCAGGCTTCAGCGTTAACCACGACGTACGGATGGCCTCGAGTACAGACTGCAACCTTGCGAGGTGTTCGTCGAAAGTCCGGGAGAATACCACAACGTCGTCGAGGTATACGAGGCAGGTGTGCCACTTCAGGCCAGCTAGCTCAGTGTCCATGACTCTTTGGAACGTGGCTGGTGCCGTGCATAGCCCAAACGGCATTACCTTGAACTCGTATAGGCCATCCGGGGTTATGAATGCAGTCTTCTCTCGATCTCTCTCGTCCACTTCAATTTGCCAGTAGCCGGTCTTCAGGTCCATCGAGGAGAAGTACCTCGCATGGCAGAGGTGGTCGAAGGCGTCGTCGATTCGTGGCAGGGGGTACACGTCCTTTTTGGTGATCTTGTTCAATCGCCGGTAGTCAACGCAGAACCTCAGTGTGCCGTCTTTTTTCTTCACGAGTACGACCGGCGCAGCCCACGGACTTTTCGATGGCTGTATAATGTCGTCGTTGAGCATGTCGTCGACTTGAGTCCGGATGGCTTCGCGCTCGTGGGAAGAGACGCGGTACGGTGACTGTCGGGTAGGTCGGGCTCCATCCTCGGTTATTATCCGGTGCTTCGCCAGAGGTGTTTGACGTAACTTTGAGTTAGACGAAAAACACTCGCTGTAGCGACGCAGCAAAGCCAATAACTTGTTCCTTTCTTCTTGCGGTAGCGCCGGATTCACGTCGAAGGGGTGCGGAAGCTTGAAGGTATCGTCGGGTGGGCGTTCAAAGTCGGCGACTGCTAGCACGTCACTTGCTTGTTGCGTTTCTTCGACGAACGCAATTGCAGCGCCCTTGTTTAAATGCTGGTACTCCTCGGTGAAATTGGTGACCAAAACGTGGGATTTGCGCTGCTTAAACCGCGCAATGCCTCTTGCGACAGACACACCGCGGTCAAGAAGCAACCTTCGGTCACTCTCCACGATAGCGTCGACGTCGGGAGCAGCACCTTCACAGTAGACGGTGATCATCAAGCTTGCGCGGGGTGGCACGGTGACGTGATCATCGGCGATCCTTGCAGCTGCACGGTGTTCGGGGTTCGGTTCCGGCGTCATGGAGTGATCGGAGGAAAAAGTTATCGACTTTGTCTGCAGATCGATTATTGCGCCGTTGTCCGTCAAAAAGTCCATTCCGAGAATTACGTCGCGGGAGCAGTTGGGCAAAACGACGAACACCGCAGGGTACGTCGTGCCGTCTGTGGTGACGCGCGATGTGCACGTTCCACTTGGCGTCACGAGGTGGCCTCCTGCTGTGCGTATGTGCGGACCGTCCCATCTGGTCATAACCTTCTTCAGCTTAGACGCAAATGGTCCGCTCATTACGGAGTAGTCGGCTCCCGTGTCTACGAGGGCGACTAGATCAAATCCGTCGATGGACACCTTGACGTCGGATGCCGCCTTCCTCGAGTTCCGGGTGCGTCGGGGCGTCCCATCTCGGCTTGTGCGTGTTGACGGTCGGACACTGTGCGTCGTCGTTGTCATCGTCTTCTCAGCGGACGCCTCGGTCCGGTCGGGTACGCGTCGCGGCGTATAGCTGTCGTCGTGTACGGGAGTCTCGTCAGGTCTGCGTCGGGTCGTCGGGATGAGGGCATGTTGTGAGTCACTGTCTTCCGCGAGTCATTGCGTCGTTGGAGGGTTTTCATTTTTCCGCGATCGTGCAACTTTACCTCCAGAAGTTGCTGCTCTTAGTTTCCCCCGCGTGGGCTGGGGGAACTTCCACGGGCGAAGTCAGCATTGCTACGGCGGTTCGGCGATTGGTACGGGTAGGGCGATGGCGAGCGGTTGAAACGGGATGGGCCACGGCTGGTTTCAGATAGATACTCGTCGATCTCACGTGGTCGTTGGCCAGGGAGAGGGCGAGGTGCATCGACGGAGAAACCACGCAGTCCGAGTCTCTTGTATGGGCAGCGACGGTAGATGTGGTCGGCCTCTCCGCAGTGGTAGCACAGAGGACGATTATCGGGAGTTCGCCGTACGTCCGTCTTCCTCGGCGTCTGGTTTCGGGCTACCGGGGGTCGGGCGGGTGACAGTGGGCGGCGGTACGGCGGGGCCTCTTGACGACGTGTTGGGGCAGGGCGGGGTCGACGAGCAGCCGCAGAGTAGGTCATAGCCTCGGGCTCGCGGGGTGCTTCGGACGGCACAGAAGTTCCCAAAGCCTGCTGTACTTCTTCCCGGATCACGTCGGTCAGTGAAGTGACTTGAGGTTGTGGTGTCGTCATCGGGAAAAGTTTCCGCAGCTCCTCCCTTACCACTGCGCGGATAGTGTCGCGTAGTGAGTCGGAGTTAATAGCGCTGGCACCAATCGTCTCCGAAACCAGCGCATTGATTGGGCGGTCGTACTGCCTCGTTCGGATTTCGAGCGTCTTCTCCATCGCGGCGGCCTCAGACGCGAATTCGGACACGGTCTTGGGGGGGTTGCGAACAAGGCACGCGAAGAGCTCTTGCTTCACACCTCGCATCAGAAACCGTAGTTTCTTTTCCTTCGTCATTCCTGGGTCCGCACGGCGGAAAAGTCGCTTCATTTCCTCGACGAAGATTACGACTTCTTCGTTCGGGTGTTGCGTTCGAGTTTCCAGTAAAATCGCAGCTCGTTCTTTTCTCACCACGGTCGTGAAGGTCTTAAGGAACTCGCTTTTGAATTGCGTCCGGTCGGTCAAGGCACTCTCGTGGTTTTCAAACTAAGTTCGAGCTGCATCCTCCAAGTAAAAGAAAACATGCCGGAAGGTTTCTTCATCGTCCCACCTGTTGAAGATCCGCACGCGCTCCAGCTTCTCCAACCATTCCTCTGGGTCTTCAGCGGGGGCTCCCCGGAACGATGTCGGTTCCCGGGGCTGCTGCAGCATGATTGGCGACGTTGTTTCTTGTACCATGGTGTTGGTTGCAGCGTTCCTTCTCTTGGGCCCTTCTGGCATCAAACCGAACTCGGGTGGTAAATCTTGCAGGCGGAGGCTGGCTCTTGTTGGACTGGCTTGGTGGCTTCCCGAGGTTGTAGTGGGCATGAAGGGTGCGTACCCCGCACCTCACCAGATGTCACGAAGCCAAGGACGACGCAGTTGTCTTGCAGGAGAAACAAGTTTATTGGAGCGAACTTGTGCTCCCCTAACAACTCAAAAGAATACAGAGGCGGCGAAGCAGCGGTCAACAAAGTGACTTGCGTCAGCGAGCGTCGCAGAATCGAATGCCCCGGCGTCTGCTCTGCAGGCTTTTTATCTTTCGGCGCGCGTGGTTCTGGAACCGTCGATTCGCATCGAGAACATTGTAGATGCAAGAAGATTATTCCGGGATGTTCACGTTAGATCGGAATGCTCTCCCTATCAGAACAGATAACACATGCGGCACAGAAAGAAAGAATGGAACACGCGCTTCCCTTGGCACGGAGATAACACAGACCGGCGCAGCCGGGCGGTAAAAGCAAAACACAAATAAACAAACCCAATGCATGGTTCGCGGCAATATCATTGAGTTTCCTGCATAGCTCCATCGCAACATCATTATGAGGATCTTGTCCAATCACCAAATTTCGGTTCTGCTGCCAACGAGATACTGTAGGCTGTTTAGAAAGAACGGGACTATTTGGGCACGATCATGCAGCCACGCCCTTGACAGTACTAAAATATGTGTTTTTACAGCTGTTACCGTAAATTCACGTAAATACTATGCCAAAAGCCGAGCCAAAAACGAGACGAAACCAACGATGAGATGTTGAGCAGGTCACCTTCGTGGTCTCCTCGTAAACCAGCGCAATCAAGTCCCGTGGTTTTGCTTTATGTTTAGGACACGACTTCCACGTCCCCTATTTCCACTACTGCAACCAAGTTAATTTTGGCTCAGACCCTGTTTACATAGCATATAAATTCTTCCCAACCAGGCAACTACGCACGTGCGACGACCTAGCGCCTCGCCGGCGTGTAAAAATAGTGATGGTGATATGCTATGTAGTAGAGCTTCCCCCCTGTTTGGCAGAAAAACGCACGTTTTAACAGCAGAGGTGTCTAAGATTTTAGTTCCGTCGTAAAGCGTTACACAAAATACAAAGAAAAAAGAACGACCACACATGAGCGTACATGTCGTGAGGAGCGCCCCGCATCGGCCAGCTCGACCTTCGAGGACACTCTCCCCAGCGTTCGTGGCGTGATCTCTCGTGTGCCATTTTCCTCGCCAGTGCACGCGTGTTCGCATCTGAAGGCACGGGGGGGGGGGGGCCAAACTCTGAGTTCCCGTTACAGACGCCGAGTTCCCGAAGCCGGGTGCCACGGGCTTTAGCGCTTGCTAACGCGGTCCACTTTGGCAGAGATGTGAAAGGCTGCGGATATAACGATGCGGGCCTCCCAGCCATGCAGAACTCCCAGCGGAAAGTTCGAAAATCTATGCGAGGTGCAACAGCCGAGTCTCCTACGAGAGGAGAGAGGCCGCCAGCTCTGCTATTGCTTTAGCCTTGCACCACTGGTGCAAGGTGCGCCAATTTTTTTTTCTAATGGTCCTAAATGGTGCAGCGTGTCGTGAATGAACGGCTGTACGAAACGCCGAGAAACGACGTTGAGCGGGGGCGGCATGTTTTATTGCGCTTGTGTACAAGACTGAGAAGATACGCTAACACAGGCAATCGGCGCCATCACGGGCAAGGGCGTCTTGTTACACCGAGTTTGGGGTTGTCGGCTCCTGTTCCACTTCCGGAGTGCTCTTTACTGGCGCAGTTGCGGCTTCGGCGGCCACTTGAAAGGCCGGCTTGGCTGTGGTAGCGATGGTCACCTGGGAGCGCCTCCAGGGGTAGCTGAACACCCACACCGAGAGAGGAGGAAAGGGAAAAGGGTGCACCGAGAGGTTACAAGGGGCAACACCAGGGTAGGGAAAGAGCGCCACTGCGGGCAGGTGACTTGTACTGAAGGCGTGCAGTTGTAGCAGCTTTTCACCCAGAAGACAGATATGAGAGGACTCAATTCGCCACCGTATTGTACTATAGCTGTTGAAACAAAACAACTAGTGTTAGCGTGGGGGGGGGGTACGTATTTTACGACGATGGCGGTCCGGTGTCTTGTTAGAAAGAGATTGGTTACAAAAGCAAGAATTTGTGCAAAGGAAAGGTATCCCAAGTATTAACTGATGCATTTCATATCAGAGGGGTAAAAGCGCAGATTACAGCCGCGGCTGATGGGGATGCCGCAAGACTATGCCTTATCGTGAAGCCTTGACTCATTTGAAGAGACACTAAAGTTGCTTGGTCGAACGTTCACTTTTGCCTGTTCTCTTGTGCGCTACTCTTGTGCGGTGTTTGTTATTTCTCTATAAAAACAAAAGTCCGCAACCTTTTTCATTGCTAAAGTTCGCAAGACAGTGACTTGCACGGGGACTTTTCGACTGCTTCAGAAACTAGCGCCAGCAGATAACATGGGTTCCCATTGTATTTGGGTTGGCACCTGAGCGCCTTCTATTCTTACGCTCGCAGCCGACTTGCTCTGGGTGCAGGTACTTTTTCTGTAGTACATACGCACTTCCCAACTAAACGGAAAAGGTGCATTGAAGAGCCAGTGTGTCGTGACAATGCCAATATAAGAATGTTTTTTTTAAATGGCTTTTTTTTAACAAATGACCGAAGTGGTTGCCTTCGGTGATTCCTTAAGAATGACACCGTGAGTTGTACGCCCTAAAGTGCAATTTGATTGTGTTGCCAGCCTTTGCGACACTCTTAAGTGTTTGGAAAGAGTAGTGTACAGGCAATACAGTTGATGCCTGGTGTATCTCGCTGGATGAATTTAGTATTGGATGGTGTTAACCCACTGTCAGCCATATCATAGGGAAATGCATAGGGACGCTATATATATATATATATATATATATATATATATATATATATATATATATATAAATATATATATATATATATATATATATATATATATATATATATATATAGATTTAGAGAAACATAAAACTCACAAAGCGCGCAGCAATAGTATAAGTAAAGAGTTGTATACACAGCAAGAACAATAACAAAGAAGGTTTACTTACGTAGCGGCAACGGGACTTGCCTTCATCATAGTAAAGTTACAGAGTACAGCAAAATCATGTAACTGTACTCGTCTCGTTGCCGCTACGTAAGTAAACCTTCTTTGTTATTGTTCTTGCAGTGTATCCGACTCTTTACTTATACGATATATATATATATATATATAAATACATGTATTTCAATTGTTCCGAAGTTTGTTTATAATTCAGGGCAAATTTAGTTCTCGTGCTGGATACAAGAACAGGGAATGAAAATATATAAAATAAGGCTACAAAATGTCCTGCGAGATTTGTAGTGCATGCAATGGACAGGCAGAGAGATAGATCGTTAATGCGGTCGAACAATTCACGACAGAGGAAAGTCCATTCATTGCTTCCGAGTTGAGCGCAGAAGGGTGTGTTTACTAGTGGTAATCGAAGGGGCACGTTCCTAGGAGCTCGTCACAGCAGACGGCGTTGACGCACTGGCTCGAGCAGCAGTCGAGAGGGCCGATGCACTGCGGACGAAGGGGGAACGAGGAGTGTTAATTGGTTCCGCTGGTTCCGCGCGTTCCGCGCGTTCTGGGCACTTGCGCGGGTTTGGCGAGTTTGCTTTACGATATTTTGTTCGGTGCACTCTTAATCTGGTTAAACATAGGTTCCCATTAAAAACATGCTCCACGGATTTCATATGTAACAGAACAACACTTTTTTGTACATTGGCCCGTTTTCAAGAAATATATGGCGAACGAGAATCTGGTTTGCTTTATGTTTTGCTCGTTCATATAGAACGTGGTAAAATTATATGGATTGCCACGCGGGTTCCGCTAACCCCTTTCACGTTGGTTACACTTACTGCCGTTCACCGTGCTGTGGTTGCTCAGAAAAATTATTCCTCTTGCCCCCGACTACAGCGCCGCCAAGGCGTGCTGGACGAGCGCAACGGTCGCGGGGGCCGTTCAAATCAAGCCTTTGACGAAGACTTGACACAAGGCCGGAGACGCGCACATCACGAAAGTTTCTGTCCTGTTTGGGACCGTCACACATGCACCCGGCGGCGTTTATCTAAGCAGTATTCTACCCTCCAATGCAGCGCAAAAGTGAGTGTCCTAACTCTGAGATATTATTTTTTACTCGAGACGAAAGCCCCCAGAACGGCTGACTTTTGCGTCCTCGGCGCCGTTGCCTTTGTTCAATGGAGGCTCGGTGTGTATCAGCAATGTTTGAATAGTCCGTTTGCATGGTCCGTGCTTGTTCATCAATGACAGATGTGCTGAGACATCGCATTCTTCATTTCGTTCTCGCTCTGTTCGTGAAACCAACTTGCACATCTGTCGATTCTACTGCACAGTGGTTCCTCAATGGTTCGCATAATAGTACCGAAATTATTCGCATACATTTTCAAACTGCGAGGTGAGCGATACAAGCCTCACAAGAAGATGAACGCGCAAATGCACGAGCTCAACTCAAACATTGATTGCATCAACTCGGCCCCTAGCAGCAGCGCCTCTGGTTCGTTTGAAACACATGGTTTTAGATGCGAGTGTCGACATCCATGAACATGGCGGGGAGACTACCGTCGCGCTGCTCTTACCACGTCGCCGTTGGGCGAGCAGAATTGCCTGGGCGCGGCGTTCGTGGCGGCCACAAGCAGCGCAGCTCCTATGGCGATCACCAGAAGCAGGACAGCGGAGTTCTTCATGATGATGCTGCGTGGAGGAACAGAACATGACGCCACTTAAGGCGGTGGAGAAAAAAGCAACAAAAATACTGCTTGTATCGTCATCCCAACTTTACACCTTATTTATCTATAATTATCATCGGGACACGGACGCCTGGCAATCCTCCTTTTAGTACCGCAGGTGGGGAAGACACGATTGGAAAGTATCGAGTGCAGTTTGGGTAGCAGTGCTAGTCGATCTAGCTACTGAAGGGAGTCACGCAGGGAAGCTTGCACTGTCTTATCAATTACGTAGTCAAACATCCCAGTGGCCATGCGAGCCTTGGTCACTAGCATTCAGAAGCTATTTGGTCAGAAGTACTCAAATTCCTAATTCGTGCCCCGAATTCAGGAAAGGCCCGTGATAAACGTCTTGATAAAAAACTAGACCTCTTGCACAATTTAGAAGCGAGGACTGAGGAAACACTGAGCTGGTGGTCTTCACTTCCTTTAAATTGGCTCTTCTTAGGTCTGCCCCTTCCCTTCTGAAGAGAAAGATGGGGGAAAAGCGAAGCTTTGTCTGCGCAAACTGAATTGACTCAAGCTGCACAATATCCCCACCGAAAGCCTGTTGTCGATCCCCACTTTAAGTCTGTTGTCGATCGCGGTGACATAGCTGGGGCTGTTTTCATCGACTTCAGCAAAGCCTTCGACACCATTGATCATAACATTTTGTTCTTTAAATTAGAATCCTATGGTATTTCAGGACCCCCTTTATCACTCCTAAAGAGTTTCTTGAGTAATAGATCCCAAGTCGTATATGTCAATGGCTCCAATTCTGACCCTTTTATTGTTAATAAAGGTGTACCCCAAGGCTCCATCTTAGGCCCCTTGTTATTCTTAGTTTTTATTAATGATCTCCCTTCTTGCCTTCATAACTCCAGTTGCTTTCTCTATGCAGATGATACCACTATTGTGTCATCCCATCGCAATCAGCATACTTTGATGTGCAATTTGCAGAATGACCTGTTAGCCATCCAACAATGGTGCTTTTGTAACCGGCTCGTTATTAATGTTAAGAAAACTGTTTTTGTTCCGTTTCACTCCCCTCAAAAACACCTACTTCCCGTCCCTAATTTATACATCAACGCAGATTTGATTCCGTCTACTGATCGCGTGTGTTTTTTTGGAATTATTGTGTATAGCCATCTCAAATTTGATTACCATGTAAATTCAATTTGTACAAAGGTTTCATATGGAATACGGGCCCTGCTCAGGGCTAGATCCTACTTTGATATAAAAACATTAGTAACTATGTATTATGCGTTTATTCATAGCCATTTGAATTATTGTATATCGTCTTGGGGCAGCGCATATTGTAATCATCTCTGGCTTCTTCAAAAACTCCAAAAACAAGCTTTAAGAATCATTACTTTTTCTTCCCGCCTATCTTCTTCTACTCCTCTGTTCATTGAACTTGCGATTTTGCCCCTCCCCTGTCTTTACCAGCTAAATATTGGCACTTTGTTCTTCAAAGTATTGCGTTCTGGACTCCTGATATCTATTTTCTCTCCTAGCACTATCTCTAACCCAAACTCCACTCGGTTCTCCTCTCGCAACAACTTTCTACTTCCCAAAGTAAGAACTAACTTCGGTAAACAAACTATTCAGTTCTCTTGCTTGCACTTGTGGAATACCTTAAACCAGGACATTAAATATTCTCATTCTGTCATACCCTTAAAAAAAACTGAAACTCTACCTATTGTCTTCATTACAGTGATGTGACGCGTCTTATTGTAGTTTTCTTCCCATTGTCACAGCTGATTTTTTGAATATTTATTCAGTACTGTTTTCTATTATGTTTACCAGTGTTGTCATTGTAATTTTATAGTCATTTTGTTAATTTGTAAAGGAGGTCCCGCTTGCAGTTTTCACAACCATGGGACCTCCTCCTGTATATACTGTGTACCCATATCATGTTTGTTTAATAAAACTTATTTTCAATTCAATTCAATTCAAAAGCCTAAATTCCAAACTGCCAAAGTCAGAAGCCAAAGTCCACAGCCATGTCCAAAGGCAACGCCCGCGCTACCAACCCGAAGGAAATGCTCTGCTCTACGAATGCGACGAACGCGATCGCAGACAGACGCCGGTTTCATAACGCGGGGGACCCAGTTTCGGTTCCGACTACGGGAAGCGTTTTTAACGGGCAGAATTCTTTGCCGAGTCCCCCGACAACCACAATCTTGTAGCGCCCTGCGTTTCTGCAAGATTGCAAATTTGACGAAACTAACCACTTCAATCGTTTTAATAGCGTAAGTCGAGAAAATTGGTCGGACAGAATTCTGAAAATCACAAAAATTACAAAAAAAAAATTCCCGAAACATTCTCAAAAAATTAAAAAATATGCATCTTTACATCTTCCCGAAAACTGAAGATTAAGCAAAGTGAGAAATGAATGGTGAAATACGAATACAAAATAACGAGAATGGCGAACCGTGCAACGCGCTGTATTTCCACAGAAATGTAGATTTTGCGATAGAAATACCCTAATCGTTATAATAGCGTAAATGAAGAATATTGCCAGGACGGAACTTTAAAAAACCAAAAAACAAAAAAAAGAAAAAAGAAAAAAGAGAAAATTACGCAATAATGATCTGACAAAATCAAAAATATACGTCTTATCATCTACCGTAAAAACGGAAGATTAAATGAAAAAAAATCATGGTAGCTCGTACGACTTGAATTGCGAAGCTGTTCTAGGTGAGCATTGCCGGAACCATAGTTAAGTTTCAGTATCATTGTTTATTTGCATTGCCGCGGTGCTAGTAATCGTCGTCATATGCATCGAAGGGGTGGTCGTCGTTTTCCCGGGGAGTGGTGAATGCAGAGTCATTCTCGAAATTGCGGACTTCCATCAGCTCAACTTGCAAAGCTTGTACTAAAATAGCGCAAGACTTGAACCATAGCGAAGTTGCAGGATTTCTTTATACGTGTGTACTGAAGGACACATCAGCACGCATTTATACAAGTTCGAAATTGTTTATATACATGTGCCGTCGTTGATTCGCACTGTTCCAGTATTCATCATCATCATCATCATCATATCTACGCTCACTTTAGGGCAAAGGACTCTCCCATCGACATCCATTTGGCCCGGTCCTGTGCTACCTGGGACCAATTTATCCCCGCAAACTTCTTTCTGCCGCCCCCGACACGCCTGCCTTCTATAAGGTTCCACTCTGTTATTCTTAATGACCAACGGCTATCTTGCCTTCGCATTACGTGCCCTGCCCACGCCCATTTCTTCTTAATTTCTACTATTATGTCCTTCACACGCGTTTGTTCCCTGACCCACTCCACTCTCTTCTGGTCCCTTAATGTTGCATTTATCGTCTTCCTTTCCATTGCTCGCTCAGTCGTCCTCAATTGAAGTTGAACCTTCTTAGTGAGCCTTCAAGTTTCTGCCCCGTACCGTAGGCGAGTACCGGTAAGATGCAGCTGTCCTACACTTTCTTCTTGAGGGACAATAGGTAAGCTGCCATTCAGTATCTGAGAATAACTGCCATATGAACTCCACCCCATTCTTATCCTTCTAATTATCTCTGCATCGCGGTTGGGATCCGTGGTCCCAACTTCGCCTAAGTAGACATATTCGGTTACCACTTACGCTGCCTCGCCATTTATCTCAAACCGGATTGCTCTCACGAGGTTATTGATCATTACTTTGGTTTTCTGCAGATTAATTTATATGCCCACGGTTCTACTCTGGTTGTCCAGTGCGGGAAGCATGCTTTGCATTTCGTCCGCCGAGTTACTTAGCAGGGCAACGTCATCAGAAAATCTGAGGCTACTAAGGTATTCTCCATTAATCCTTACTCCCATCTGTTCGGAATCCAATGGTCTGAATACCTCTTGTAAAGAATAACATTGGAGAGATTGTGTCTCCTTGTCTGATGCCCTTCCTTGTAGGTATTTTACTGCTCTCCTTATGGAGGATGATGGTAACTGTGGACCCACTGTAAATATAATCTAGTATTCTTACGTAATGATCGTTTACACCCTGGTTTTGCAATGGCTGAATGACTGCTGAGGTTTTGACCGAGTCAAAGACTTTCTCGTAATCTAGAAAGGCTTTATATAGGCGTTGATTATACTTGTCTTAGTATTAGTCAATGCCACATGCATTGATATTGACGTGCATGGTAGCTCTTGGCAACTGCGCTGGCTTTTTTTTCTAAAGCAACTGCGCAAGCCGGGAACGCTCGGCAGTCCCCGATAGGCACGCGTTCACACGCCGGACATTCTTGGTATATTTTTCTGCAACGGCGGACTTACGGCTTGTACAACAGCTCCTCTTAAAATTCCGCCAAAGACAAAGTACGAGTAAAAAATAGCTAAAATGGCGAACCGTGCAATGCAATGCATTCACACAAAACTACAGATTTTGCGGAAATAACACCTCGAATCTGTAAAATAGCGTAAATGGAGATGATTGGTGAGACGGATTTTGGGAAAACCAAAAAGAATAAAATAAAAAAATAAAATCTTCAAAAAATGACCTCACAAAATGAACAATATACATCTTATACACCTCCCCCCCCGCACCAAAGAATAAATGAAAAAAGTCATAAAACACCGCTCGAAATAGGAATAAAAAATAGCAAACACCGACCAACTTTCCACTACACCTTGCATCATCGGAACAACATATAATTAACAAATAAAAGGTGTTTCATCATTACAATGTTATAAATTTACATCATTGGCGATAAGAAAGAACGGGAAACCTGAAACAAATAAAATTATCTAACGTCTTTCGTTACTAGTAGCCATATTTGACTTTGAGAATGCTACGGAGCACAAGAATGCTACGAATTAGTAAACAATGCTCTGAATTTCTGTGCATTTTTTT
Organism: Haemaphysalis longicornis; assembly: GCF_048455015.1. Classification (NCBI taxonomy): domain Eukaryota; kingdom Metazoa; phylum Arthropoda; class Arachnida; order Ixodida; family Ixodidae; genus Haemaphysalis; species Haemaphysalis longicornis. Next base: position 77,749,118 of record NW_027526295.1, read on the forward strand.
TAGGTGGGCATTATCGTCATGGCCTCCGTTCCTCCTCGCCACTTTCTCTCACACTTCTTGGTCTAGCATTTTTCTCCTGTCGAATTCGCCGTAGGGAGTTTTCGGTTAACGGTCCGCGCTTGCAGAGCTCAAACAGCTCCGCTGTTTAAAGTTTCCCTTACGCTTGTTGGTCTCACTAACCAGAAGCCAGCACACATGGTGCCCGATATTCACCCCTACGTTCCTCCGACGCCCGCTTTAGCCGAAGTCTTCCACAGGAACGGAGCAAGCAGAATACACCATTGTCACCAGAAAAGGAACCCCACTGTACGAGATACATACAGTTGCTTCTCAAAAGATGTGAGTTGGAACACATTGTTTTGCAATCGCGCAGAATGATGACAGTAAATAATTGTTCAAAAATAAAACGCTGGTCTGCGTGGTTTGAGCTTATCACAGCGCTGTTCTATAACACTGGCCGCGCAGATGAACACAGCAGAAGATCGGCGCTGTTCAACGCGAAACGAGGTTTTTTCTCCCGAACTTTGAACAAGCCGCGTATGCCCTTCCCAGCTCAATTAGACTTACAGTCTGATATTCGTAATTAGTTTTAAGTTGGTGCCTTGACACAATGCATCTCGTGCAACAGCCGTCGTCGGCGCATCCCGGTTAGCGGTTTACAGAAAAATGAGGGGTCAACGTCGTTTACGAACGGCGGTCCATGAATATTCGCATGACGTAACCGCCTCACCGAACATTTGCGTGGCCATAGACTCATCAAAGCTCCAGAATGTGACAGCGGATGTTTTGGTATGTTTCCTTCTAAATCAAGAGCCGTTTTCTTCAGCAATTCACTTGTAACGAACAAATAAAGAGCCAAATATCGGGTTTGAGTTGAGCCGCCAATTTTTCTAATGAACGCTTCGCAATGACCATTTAAATTGGGTTTGAACCTAGTGTTTACCAATCATAGCGCGCTGAAAGGAATAATTTGCTATGTGTCATATAAATAGCACCGATTTGCTAGCGTTGGCTATATACGACGGCACGCTGACGAATTACCTGGGCGTACACAAACCAAAGTTGATATTAGTAATAAATGGGCGGAATATGTGCGTATGGGGGACTAGGTAACATCAAAGTACATTCACCGTAGTTGGCGCTGCAGCACGATACTTTGTTCGCTTCGGCATGGTTCATATAAAGTATATTTTTTTTATTTCCAATAAACAGTCAAATAACCAACTACATGGTTCAAACTGCACAACGCTGGCCATTAATTACAGCTGGACAAATTTTCTGCAGTGTCTCTTCAACCATATGGCAAAGCGTTGCGAGAAATCACAATTTTCTAAAAAAAAAAAAAAAAACTAAAGATCCCCAGGTGGTCAAAATTAATCCGGAGCCCTCCACTACGGCGCGCCTCATCGCCTGCGTTGCGTCGGCGCGTTAAACCCCACAATCAATCAATCAAACAATTTTCTAAAAAGTGAGTAGTCCTTGCTGAAGTATGTCCGAGGTATAGGACAAAAGTAAGCAATGCATTGCTTCGTTAAGAACGGTTGGAAATAACGCAGTTACCAGCAGCGGGTAGGGCGGCGGGAACTACTAAACTCGCGATAAAGCCGGTCCCCATGGTGACATCAGGGCAGATACACATCTATGTGCACTGCGCTGCTCGGAAACCTCTAACTGCGGAGCGCCACAATTCGCTGCAGCCCAGTCCCTTGGGAAGAGCCCGTCGAGCCCATTACTAAGGGGCAACAAAGCTGACTGCTCAACACGCAAAATCGGGGGCCGTATATTTCTGCGAACTTATATATTGTTACAGCGTTAGGTACAGAACGATCACTAGGTTGTCTGTTACGTTAGTCGGCAGTCAATCGTCTGTGTAGGGTATGTCCCAGTGGAGCCGGATCGAGGGGGTATGCTGGCACGCAGAAGAGGAGGGCGAATAGAGTTTTCCCCCAGCTCGCTGCTCTCCGGCCTCCATTGTACCACGTCTTGCCTGTGGTTCCGCACGGCTTGTAAATAAAGCCTTCGCCCATTTGTTACGTCCGTAGCAATATGAACGCTTTCGCCCGTTTGGGACACGTGTTTGAGTGCACGCACGGTCTTTTTAAGTTCTTACTAATACGACTCTTCGCTTGCCTATGTTTTCAACACAATTTGACTGTATGCTGTTAGGCGCGCTATAATTCCAACGAAGTAATCCCAGAATTTTGTTTGAACTATCACAAGTTTGGAGTATCACAAGTTTGAAATATCAGAAGCTTGAATTATCAGAAGTTCTCGTAATTATGACTCGGGGCAACAGAAGAAACTGGGTTGTAATGATGCATTCAGAGACAGTCAAAACTCGATTTAACGAGACCCGATATTACAAATTTCCTGGTTTAACCAACAAATTTGGATCCTCCCACAGGTGCCAATACGGTTCAATGCTTTTATGAACTCGGACTAACGGAACAGATTCAACGGCATTCCCAATTTAGCAAAGCATTTTGAGAAACAGACATTTAAAAATGCATAGATTTCGAATGTGTTTTGTCAGAACGCTGGCAAAATAATTGGGCTACGTCAAAAAAAACGACAAAAAAAGACAAAAACACAACAAACGAGGTACTTAGTTTTGCTTTTACGGAGCTTTACGAGATAACCTCAGCAGCCTCGGTTTTCAATCAGCGATACTGATCGCGCCAGCGGTGGTGGTGGCGCTGGCTCTACGACTATCTGAGCGCCGACGCAGACGCCGACGCGGCGGCGGTTATAAACGAGTAAGAAATCCTATAGTGACATGCCGGAGCACAAGAGGTGTCACAGGATTCTTACTACCAAGAAACTGCTGCAGCTCCTATGCCCTCTTCAGGCGAGGTGATGGACTCTATTGACTTGCTGAGGCACTTTGCTGCAGCTCACGAAATAACCGTGGGCGCTTTGAACGCACTTGCGTGCTACGAAAAGTCTGTCCGCCCAACGCCAACGAATAGCACGCAGGCGAGAATCGCGGGATATTTTGCAAGAAAATTAATTCGATTCCGCCAGAACCTTTAGAGTTTTACGGTTATTATCCCCGCGGAATTTTAGCGTATTTTTAAAGTATCGGCAGGCGAGCGCCGTGGCCGCCGCTATTACGATGTCATTGTAGCTGCTGTGATGCATCTCGCTTGAAACATCAAATTTATGGAATGAACTGCTTGTAAAATTCCACTCCAGATTTTGCGAGTTCTTCATTTGAAGTTCTCTATTTAACGAAATTTAACCATGAGGCAGACATAATTAGAAGGATCAGAATGGGGTGGGGTGCATATGGCAGACATTCTCAGATAATGAATAGCAGCCTACCATTGCCGCTGAAGAAGAAAGTGTATGACAGCTGCATCTTACCGGTACTCACCTACGGGGCAGAAACCAGGAGGCTCACTAAGAGGGTTCAACTTAAACTGAGAACGACTCAGCGGGCAATGGAGCGGAAAATGATAGGTGTAACATTAAGGGGCAAGAAGAGAGCGGAGTGGGTCAGGGAGCAAACTGGTGTTAAAGACATATTAGTAGAAATTAAGAAGAAGAAATGGACGTGGGCAGGGCATGTAATGCGAAGGCAAGATAACCGCTGGTCATTAAGGGTAACAGAGTGGATCCCTAGAGAAGGCAAGCGCTGCAGGGGGCGGCAGAAAGTTAGATGGGCAGATGAGATCAAGACGTTTGCGGGGATAAATTGGTCACAGTTGGCACAGGACCGAGATAATTGGAGAATAACGGGAGAGGCCTTTGCCCTGCAGTGGGTGTAGATATGCTGGTGATGATGATGATGATGATGATTTAACGAAATAATTCGCGGCTCCCGGCGGCTTCAGTTAGATCGGGTTTTAACGGTCTATTGAATATGGCAACATTTACACACATACTGAAGTGGTATTCACACTTTGAAAAAAAAATCACGGGGCGAGTGCCAAGACTGCTTTGTCTTTGCATGAGAGTTCCAAACAAAGTTTTCGATGCCGCCAAGCGCAGCCAGTTAAGTCCACACGTGGTCGTTGGCGCGCGCAGTTTCGCGTTGACGCGTGTATGCCGTTAATCGGCTTTGCTTGTGACTGCTAATAATATAAGGATGCAAATGGGCAGGTAGAAGCGGCAAATGGTGCGGCAGGTATTTTCAGCAATGACGAGCAAGAAGTACGAATCAACCGAATTTACGCAATGAAGCAGTTTGAATTAAGTGACTCTAACATACATCGATAACATTTCGGGCCTACCAGAATTATGAAATTTGTTTGAATTAACCAAAACTTTGAATTTCCGTGAGTCCATGGTATATAAACCGTAACGCCACATACCGGACTAAGCGACGCACCATTGCCTGAGAAGTGGCATTAAGCCATGCTTACGGTAACTGCAGACGTACGGGACACCTCAGCGAGGAGATAGAACTTCTATTCGACAAAAGCGCCAAAGCTCCAATGATGTGTAGTACGGCGCATACGCGCCTAATAACTTTGTCCAGAAGCGTGTGAAAGAACGAGTTTGAATACACGCACTGCGCTAATAGCACGCGCCAACAAATTAACTTTTCCAAGCACGCGGCCGCCATTGCAGCTTGGAAACACGGTCAATTTTATATTTATTCCTGATTTTTTCCCCCCTTAGAGAGAAGGTGAGAAGAGAGCCCTGACCACTCATTTTTATTTTTCGCGTGTTTGACATTTAGAGCCAAAAGAAACCACGGTTAATTTTAATTACAAGAAGCAGTGGGTGTACATGGCTTATTGTGGTAGGTATGGCAACAACAGAAATATATTGCTTTGCGCATAAGCGGTGCCACAGTGGCAACTTCACAAGTAAATTTTCATTTAAAAATGCTCAGTCACGATGTGCTTATGCCCCGCAAGTTTGCGTGGTCTATATCCAATCCCTATCCTTGCGTCACGTCGCCAAAGCTACAGCGGGCTTCCTCCGATTGATTGATTGATTGATTGATTGATTGATGAGGTTTAAGGCGCCTGCACTACACAGGCGATAAGGCGCGCCGTAGTGGACGGCTCTGGATTAATTTTGACCACCTGGGGATCTTTAACGTGCTCCGAAATCTGGAACCCACGGGCGTTTTCACTTTTCGCCTCCATCAGAAAAGCGGCCACCACGTCCAGGAATCAAACCCGTGTCTTTGGGCTCAGCATCACAATGTCTTAGCCACAGTCGGACACCTGCGGAGCGTGTCCGACTGATTCGCGATTTTCATTATAGCGCACTTACGTTAAAGCAAGTTATAGCAGCTGCACGCTATAGAAGCTATGTACCCTCTAAGACGCTATGTACACACCTGTGTACATTTCAATCCTTCGGTTTCTAACAAAAACAAATACCAAAGCTGAACATTTTTGATAGTTTAGCAAAATTGTGTATCCTTCGTCTAACAATGAAGAGTTTAGGGCCATCTTGACGCTAGTAAGATTACTAAAAGCGTAAACAAACAAAATGGCGACGCATGCGATGGTTTCAGCAAGTAAGATTTTTCAACTCCCTCTCCTCGTTTTCTTAAAAGACTTGCGGCCCTAAAAAATATAGAAACAATGCATATCCCACAAATATATACGCATGTGGAAATAATCAGCGCTACTGGAAGCTCCTGATGTCTCTGGCGCTATGTACACAATTCTGTACATTAACAAAAAGAAACTAATATCGTGTTGGGGTCAGTAACCTGGCAATTCCACTTATTCGGCGAGGTACAGAGCATAGAAACAAAAAAAATCTAGGGGGAATTGGCGAGAGGCATCTGAAAGGGTGCGGTCCTTACGCGTTGGCGTTGCGCTGGTGTGCCCCTCAAGCAGCAGTGCCGGTTTTAGTATCATGAAGGTTCAGGGCTTCGCTTCTAATGTGAGATGCCATGCTTGTGATTGCTTCTGTCCGTAACACTCAATTTACGTAAGTCTCGGTGCCCTGACGTTGGCGACCAACAGCCATAATTATCAGGAGACAAGCCACGAGCGCTCAAACAAAGAATGCAGTGTCATGATAACAAAAGCTAATGCTAATGTCAGCAAAAACAAAAGGTAATGTCATGATCACAAAAGCCGACACGAACGAACAGTTTAGGTGGCGCAGATGGCCAGACGTTGGTCGCTGATATTACAGCCCACCAATAAGGACACATATAATTAAAGAACGCTTGAGGGAACGAATGCATCCATACCAGCTGCCTTTTTTCGCCTTGTCTCAGTGTTAGTCCCGCAGCCCGTTGGAACGGCACTTTTCAGGAAAAGTGGGTGGTATCTGGTGGAGAAATAGCCTCTCGTTTATCGATGCCCTAGCGGGCCCTACAGGTAGCTTTATTAGGAGAAGTGGTGCGCTCGCAGCGGCCTCTACCTTGTGCAGCGTGCCAATTGCGACGTACGCGGAAAACACCGACCAGACGTAATCCGATTATGTTGCGAGAAAATGCATAGTCTTTTTCATCTATTCATGTATGACAGTTCATCCCCGATATTGCTGTCCATATGAAGACAGGAGACATCTCAGACACGTGACACGGAACTAGATTTTGTGTAGAATCCGTCACGCCAGCCCCCTCTCTTTCTGAGGCTGACAATGATATAGTCTGTTTTTCTGCAAAGCAGAATATGTGAGCGCTTAAAACGCATGTGAGTGCTTAGAACCTACTTGCGTTTAGGAACAGGAGAAGGCGTAGCGCCACTGGTGGTCTTCGTCGGTAAACCGCTTAGGAGCAGGTCAATTCGACGTCGTATTTCGCTCCTCGCTTTGGAAGGTGGCACTGCTAAGATGGGTCGGGGCGCAGAGGCGTAATAATCAATTTTTACCACCAAGTTCGCCGCAGTTCAGAAGAGAAACTATCTGTGCTTGGGCTAAGTTTTGAAAACGGGGTGTTACGACGCGTGTGCGTGTGAAACAGACTACTGCATGCCGTACAAACAAACAGCCAAAAGAAAATCCTTCATCCAAGTCTTGGGTTGGTAGGTAGGTCCACCGTTATTACATACTCCGTAAGTTAAGGCATATGGACGGGAGACTACTCAACGTAAACAAGCTAGGGCACAGCCGCGCTGATGCCACGGTTGGTTTTATCGCAGAGTATCGCAGTATGGCTTACCGGTAATGGAGATGACTCGAGGTGCGGTAGAGTCCGAGGTCGTGGGCTTTCTGTCAGCGAAGAGACGTCGCGGCGTAAGGCGAAGTGGTATCACAAGGCTGGTGAGCGGGTATTTATGGACTCCGTCAATTGGGGCTCCGTTTCCGGGGGCGGTCGGGTGTCGTCATGCCACCCAAGGGCTGACCGATCACTCAGCTGTAGGGGAGAAGGACAACGATAGAGGAGTAATCACGTTGAACGACCTTGATAAGATGTCGCTTTGGCGATGGGAATGTATTTTACTGTGCCGGCGTTCAGATGGGTGTGAGATCTTTTTAGGCCGTGAACTTTATTGCCGCCCGGAAATTGACTTTGAGTCATTTGCCGTTTCATTTTTGGCTGAAACGAGATTAGTGGACGTGATAATTGTGCGAGTGAAGTAGGGCGGCGTTCATCTTATTTTCGACGTCTAGAGCGGAAATATCTCGTAACGTTGCTAAGGAAGAACGGAAATGAGGATGAAGAGCTTCGCAGCTGAAGCTGACTCTGCCTTTCGAGTTTCCGTTCTGGTGGTCGCTGTCTGGCGAGGGATTATAGATTACGCGTGCTGGACGATGAGACATCGCGGAAATGACAGTAGTATGGAACTGTCATTTTACTTTGAGGTGGGAAGCCTGGAAATTAAAAAAAAAACTTTTACATGTATTTATTTATTTATTTATTTATTTATTTATTTATTTACTCCCAGGTGCCCGAGCGGCGTTACATATGGGAGGACATAGGTAAAACATACCAGAAATGCAATTTCACAGACATCCAAGGAACAGAATACAATGTAAATGCAATAACTACACAGGAATTACACCGGAAATTGCAAAGTACGGTACTAAGCATTGTGAACAAATAGAAGATCGTTTAAAATGACCAATATCAGGAGATATAATGTGGTATATGCAGTAGCCATCTTTGTTACAGCTTAAAAAGAAGAAGAGGAAATGAAAACACGCTTCAAAGTAAATGAAAAGTTGTTTTGGGTCGTTAAAAAAACAAGAAGCTATGTTCGAAATGACGAAGCATGTGTTAAAGTCTCAACATTTAGAGGCAAAGAATTCCAATGGTATCATTGCGGAAGTTGCTTATCAGCACAATACAAACTATATATACCCATAGACTCCGGATTCCCGAAGGAACTGGGGGGCGTGGGCCGTGATGTGGACCCGGTTATTTCTAGTGCAAAATGAGAATACCGATCATTGTTGGTTCGGGCGAAAATTGAATTTACTTCGTAAGCGTGGTGGACGCGCGCAGACGTATATTGTGTTTGAAAGGTCAATTTCCGAGCTAAGGACGATGAATAATGGCAAAGCGGGTGGAAAAAAAAAAACCTTGAATATTGTCTGAGCAGAGTTAGAGGAGGAAGATACAACTGATCATTTAGGGCAGATACGCTGTTATTTTGGGAGAATGAGGGCAGAAGAAATCCAGTGGCTTTGTTTTGCACTCATTTAACCTCATTACTCAGGCAAATTTGATGAGGATGCCATATTATTTGCGGATATTCTAGAAGGGGCGAATGAGAGTACTACAGACGTGAAACTCCGTTTCAGAGTTAGCGAGATGAAGGTCACTCTTGAGCAAAACTAAGTTTTTAAACGCTTTCGATGTCATTTGCTCAATGTGAGGAGCCCAGGAACACTCAGGGGTGAATGTGACTGCAAGGTATTTAAAGGGGAAAACCGTCTGAATATTGTAATTATTTACTATACAACTGCTGGTGTTTGAGCTCACTACTCCAAGGAAATGGCACGTGTTTACTTCTTCCTACGTCGATTTCCATTTGCCATCTTTTGCACCATTAAGTCAGTGTTGATAAATTGAGGTGGAATGCAGTAAGGTCATCTGTTGCTATTATTTCTTTGTAAATTACGCAGTCATCGGCGAATAGGCGAACTGACGAGGAAACATTACTAACGATATCGTTGACATAAGTAATAACAGAATAGGGCAAAGTTGAGACCCCTGAGGGACACCAGAGGAAACACCCACAGGGCTAGAGACATAGTCATTTAATTTTACTGATTGCGATTGGTTTTCTAAAACATTTTCAATACAAGCTGTACTTTCATCAAGATTAAGGTTTCTAATTTTATTCATCAGGCAGTAATGGGGAACTCGATAAAATGCCTTTGGTAAATGAATCAATCAAAAAGCTGTAATCACAGTTTCTGCTTCAGGAGAGTTAGCGAAACAATTAAGTCATGACTCATAGTGAATGCTCAGTGGCATTATTTCATTTGAGAGCTTGTTGCATACCAGTAGGCGGTTCACGGGGGAGGGAGTGATAAACACTTAGGCTACTTTGAAAGATGTACTTTGGCCTATTGTGCGTCCTGGACATACTTGCAGGCATCGGCCAGTTCGTTTATACTCCGTGCCCAGCCCCTCTATTTTTGCACTATAAAATAGAAAAAATTCTCTACCCATTTGAAATTTTGGAGAATTTGTTTATCGCCTAAGCAAAATTCACATGTTCGAAAGGTGTCGAGCGGACGGTATAATTCATTTTAAGAAAACGAATGCTTCGCGTCGAAAGGAATGTAACGTTATACAGTCATTATATTGTTTTCCGGATTGTATTCTCTCTCGTGTACGTCTACTTCGTGGTATTTTTTATTTAGGTCCTGATTGCAGGTATCTGACTTTGTGTGAAGAAAAAAGAAGCAAACTATTTTTCCAACTTCGGAAGTTTGACAGATTGAACACAGCTGGTCCGCCTCTGAAACGGGATTCATAACCTCTCGGGTATGTGTTTTTTTCTTTATTGAAGCTCTTTACGGCTAGGAACTCCTGAGCTTTTGTTCTGTGAAGCCAAAAAATGGCGCTGCCCTAGTGGTTCAAGGCTGGAGAAATGCAGAGCGAGGGGTCGAACTAGCTTCTCCCCCACACTGACAGCGCATCCCTTGAGAGACGGAGCAGCCGGACCCCAGCACTCCAATGCCGTTTTGGACGGCGATGTAAAGCAAACACCGTTAAAGTATGCAGAGTGTTTCATTCAGTAGCAATCCTCGTCATTCCTTTCGTCGTCGTTTTCCTACGGCAGAACCACGGAAGGCAAATCCTCTTGTAGCGTGCCGTCGCCTCGGCAGACGTCGACGTCTTCGTCAGCTGTTCCGGTGGCCGTCTCCATGTGTGGATTGTGAAGCGATGGCTTGACCAATTCGTCGTCATCGTCTTCGGCGCGGCGGACCCATGGCGCGCCGGTCGCTACACAACCACGACGAAGAAGGCGGGAGCTCCTCATGCGGCGTAAGCCCACGCGCGAACCTGAACGACGCCGGGCGGTCCCCGCGTGGATTCGTTCACGTGCATTCAGGGTTTTCGGTCTAAGCCGGACGGATTTGTGTTGGCCTAAACAGTTCTGCTATTAAAGACAAGTTGCAGCAACGCGAGATTTGTTGGACAGTGAAAAGAATGCCGGTGTAATTGTCGTTCTATTAAAACTCCGCAAAACAATAACAATACTATAGGCTTCTAAGGCGACTCTGTCACCACACGGAGGTTAATTTACCTGTCGTAATTTGTGAACAGTTAGGTTGCCAACGTTACAGAATTCGCGTCTGCTGTCGATATATGGGAATCTACGGAGGAAATACTGTTGGATAAAATGGTTCTACTAGAGAATGCGTGAACATTTGTCGCTAAAGCGGCTTTTTCACTATGGTGACATTCATTTATCGGTCAAACCGAGTTCTCACAAACCTGCAAAAGTTGTGGAGTTCCCGTCTGCTGTCATGGGCTCCTAAGGAGGGAAGCGGACGTCCCGTGTTTCTGTGCCAGGGTAAACTTTATTCCTTCCAAATTTTATTAAGTAATAAAGTCACTGGCATTGCCAAATGATGAGAAAAGTACATACATACTAACTCTTTGTGTCATCTGCATTTTATACAGCCTCACTGGTCATCCACCTTCAGAGATTAGAATTCCTCCTAATTTTATGGTATTTTACACAGGTATATGGAGTTTTATTTACGCAGGGACTATTTGTAAACAACCACGTAAACAAGCGTATTTAGGATGCAGAGTTAAAGAGGAAAGGTGACATAGGGTGAACAAATTAATCATTGGCATTGATACTGAGGAATTAGGCACACTCGTAGCAGAAAAAAACTTTATATTCCCATGTTCTTTATCTAGACTGAAGCGGCAGAGAAAAACGTCTTAACCAGGGTGAATACTGCGTCGCTGCTGACGCTCCCTCGTAATAAATCAATTCATTGGCTCTAGAAGGAACGTGTGCTCCCATACAAAGACCGGAGTTCGATCAGGAGCGAGAAAAGAACCTTTTTCTTTTTCCAGCACCGAAGGACGCGCTAGACGACAAGAGGTATATAAACCGCGCAAACCAAACAAAAACCGCGCTTTGAAAGGTACACTTTAAATAACGATTTGCTTTCTCTGAGATTTCTCCAAAAGAGTGGAAAAAGCGGTTTTGGGTGTTAAAATACTCGACCGCAATGTTGCGCTGATTGAAAGGAAGTGTCAATAAAGGACAGGCGCGGTGTTCTTCAATTAAAAACAAGTGAGATGAAATACCTTGAGTTGAAACAAAAGTATACAAAGAAAAAATACCGTAGAAATACGCTCATGAGTACTGCTCTAAACAAGGTATTCTTCCTCGGCGTGTGTCCATGGCCCAGTGTCTATTGACAAATGGGTGTCCACCACAGCGCATGCGCCGCCTTGCGAAAATGATATTGCCAGTTCAGAAGTTGTGAGGAGGATTCCGGATTCCTAGCACCGAAGACGGCAGTTAATACCATTCTGCTACCTGCACTTTTTAAGTGCGAATGCACTTCTTAAGCGACCCTGAACCTGCGTCCACCGGCGATGTCCGCATAGCATACCCACGTGGGGGATTGGCCAGGAATCTCCTCGTCTTCCTTGGCAACGGGGGGAGATGGGCGCGCGCTGCCTGGCCGCTGACATGGCACATACCCACGTGGGGGATTGGTCAGGAATTGGGCGTGAGAAGGGCTAATGCACCCGCTTAAAGGAGTACTGACACGAAATTTCAAACCTGAGATCCGCTCTAGCAATCAAGTACAACGACAACACAAATAGGTGTCTGTGAATAAATGCATCTTTCTTTCTTTGTAGTTGTGTGTGTGTGTGTGTGATCTCTCTTTCGCGAACATTACCGAACCGCGCAAATTCAACTCGTGCACTCGCACTTTCACATTCTTCCCCTCGGGGAAATGCGGGGAATTTTTATTCATTTATGGTATTTATTGCACTTGTGAGAGGAAAATATAAACCAGAATTATTTACAAATCAACTACCATATAGACTGGATTGTGGAAGTGTTAATCTCAAACCAGGCGCACAAACGCAGCAGGGACAATAATACTGTTGATAAGTGGGCAATGTAGAGCGTCGAGGAGGAACAGGATACCAGTCAAATGTGGGATCATTTTGGTCGTATTTAATTTTTCGATGATATATCATGGGACTTAAGGGGGAATCAGGCGATGCCCTCGGTTCAGCGCGTCAGTCCATCACGGGTGTTTGATCCGTCGGCCCCCAGAGAGAAGAAGTGTGCGCCAAGGGGGACAGAAGCGACCATTGAGGTCTGCGTTTAATGGAACATCGAGTGGAAGCAAATTAAAAGGAAGGAGTACTTGCGGTCATAAAGTACGAGACATGACGATGGCGATGCCAGCCCAGGGAGGCGCCGCAGTTCTTTAAAGATGGTTGTTATTTGCAGGCTGATGGCAGTCAATGGCGATGGAGCTGTGTAATGCCTAAAAAGGTTCTACAGCAGGCGTTTTTAATATAATATGTAGGGGCGCAAAAAAGAACGTTCATGAGGCACATCACAAGAAGCTACTGTGTACCTCAGTGTGTGGGGTGTCAAGTCAAAGTACTTCTGAAGTGCATGTCAAAGGGCATTTCAGAACAATACATCATCTGCATAGTTTTATCTGGGACATCACAAAGCCGGGTAATTCACAGAGGACGCGACTACATTTTTACTAGTTATCGGTGTGCGTTCGCATCAGAGAGAAAAAACATGCACGGGGATTCCTTTTCTTTCAGCCACGACCCCACACTTATACCAACTTTAAATTGCTCATTTAATGCGGAAGTGTGATGTGCCAATGAAGATAAAACCCCGGCGTCGTGGGCATTGCATGGCGTCGAAATTCCTGAAACCTGACACAAAATATAAGAAAATAAAGAAGCCGCTTTAAGTGCGGCAATCAGACCCATAGACACAAGGTGACTGGTCAGTGACTCAACTACGCCTACGACATAAACAGTACGGCTTTCGCGATATACTTATGTCTGCCTTCGTGCTTTGAATGGGAAAATATCATGGTTTTCTTTGGCAATACTTTGCCTCTACATCACGTTCCACGTTGGCTTCAGAGATTAGTGGCTTCTGAGCACAGAGTTCCAGATGGTCTTCGGACTGCTCACATACCCACCAAGGGGGTTGACCCGGAACCATGACAATAACAACCAATGGCGGGTGAGTATAAATTTTATGTCAGAATCTCACGCCGGAATCCGCCATTCACAGTAGGCTGCGACTCAACGTGTCCACCCATAATTCCTACGCACCCGCTCATGGGACTGGCCACTGAAGAAGACAACTGCTATGGGTGGGTCATTGCTAATTAACGTGTTTCTATTTCCCCAACGGTTCCACATATGTAAGAAGTAAGCAGAAGTAGTGCCACAATAATTCTTTGTGTACCACATCTTTAGGCCAGTTTTATAGCCTTAAAGGGACACTGAAGTGATATGTAAACATTGCGGGATTACTAGCGCAAATTGTAGTCCGGAGTCCCCAGGCCATGTTTCGACCACTCTAGACGCGTTTTCGCGATTTTATTTAGTAGAAAAACTAATTCGAAAATGCTGTCCTCCTCTCTTTACGCTCGCCCATTTTCTGTGGCGTTTTCGTGTGACGTCAGGAGGGGATCAGCTGGCAATTGGCTGCGGCGCTACTGCACGGCTCCCCGGCCAACAGAGTCAGTCGGCCCAGCGTTTCGTCCGCCGGCCGCCGGCGGGTCGTCGCAGTCCGGAGGTTAAAAAAATTGCTTGGTCGCAATTCGTTCGCTTAGTTGAAACGAAGCCAGGACACGTTTGTGAATGGAAGAATGTGCCTTTCTTTACTTGGTTTGTTTGTACACTGTATCGAGCTCCAAGTCAAGGTCGCTTCACACAAGCGCTGCACAAGCGCACATGCGACGCTTCGCTGACTGGTACGCCAGTAGGAAAATATAAGGCCTCTTGAAGGCGGGAGAAGAGTCAGCGAAGTCAATATAGGTACTAAGGAAATAAAATCAACTGATATTTTTACCGTACAGCGTAAAACTAGGGCGCGGGAAGCACTTTTTTGCGCTGGGCGAACAAGCACAGCGGTCAGCAGCACGACTACGCATCTGCGAACGCTTTTCCGTCTACGAAATGCAATTGCTAGACGTGAGCTACTGTGGAAACTCGGGCGACGCTTACTGCACGAGCGCAGTACAACAAATAGTCACCTAAGCTGCTTGAAATGTCAAAACTAAATAAAAGTGTAAACCGGTTGTACAATATATACCTTATATTAGCCAGGCCTTCCCATCCTGCTCCGTGGCTCAGTTGTCTGAGGCGCAAGGTGTGTCACCGCAAGTGTTTTGCAAGTCACGAGTTCAAATCCCCGTGGGTACGTGCTTTTTTTTTTTTGTGTGTAAGTTAACTTTTTTGTTTTCCGCCGATGTTTTCTATATTGAGTTCACCTTTTTTTGGGCCGCAACGTTCATGGCTACACGAACTAGTTCACAAAACGCGCGCAGGCAGGCACTGGCGCGCTAGCGAGTTCTCGTTGGCAGGCTGTTGCCATAAGCACCGACTGCTTGCAGGCAGTGGGCACATGCTAGAATGAACAGACCCTTGGCCTGGTGCGAACACGCTTTTTACGATACAGGCATGAGGGAGGCAAGCTCCAAATATGGGGGAAAAGCGCACGACATTTGGGCGTCTGCGGGTACGCGGAGGGCGTTCATGCACTGCGTAGGTCTCGGATAGTGAATGCTACGACTACAAGCCGTCCTGGGAGGCTTATCTTGTGCATTTTATAGCCGACAACATGGCAGAAGCGCGGTACGATGATTACTGAGATATTGAGAATGCCCATCCAACAACGCCATTGGTTATGTTTTACAGAACCGAAACCGAAACCGAAACTTGTTTGACTGCTAACCTTGGGCATCGTCCAATCACGGCGCCCCTCCTCCCAACGTCACAGCCTTAGTTGGTGCGGCCGCCGCAAACCGCGCATGGTAGTTTTTCTTCTTTCGCGCTTTGTAAAATAATTGCCGATTTGTCAGCCTGATAAACGATGAAAAGTGTGCTAATTTGAGCCAGTCTACGCAGTGCAAGCAAAAACGGGAGCTTGACAAATTCACTTCAGTGTCCCTTTAATATCAAGGTTTCAGGATTTCTGAGCAATTGGTGACACAGAAGTAGATTTAGGACCACTT
Organism: Haemaphysalis longicornis; assembly: GCF_048455015.1. Lineage (NCBI taxonomy): Eukaryota > Metazoa > Arthropoda > Arachnida > Ixodida > Ixodidae > Haemaphysalis > Haemaphysalis longicornis. Next base: position 77,764,718 of record NW_027526295.1, read on the forward strand.
AGCTCATATGCCTAAATGTTTCGCTATCTGTGCTCGTGTCGTTCGGTGGAGTAACCCATTGTTAACAAAACAAGATGGCTAACTTTCACTGTCTTGTTTTCAGTTGCGGCATGGTTATTTGACTTTTTTTGAACTGCGTATACGACAGTACGCCCAGTACTATGCGTACTTCTTTTCTTTATTACACAGACTCTTGCACAGAGATGCTTCCCGTACTACCAAGGTATCACGGGTAAATAAATTCATTGAAATTGTATGTTTGGATTGCATGCTACGAAAATGGATAGTTCATTGCGATCTTGGTAACTATATCCAAAAAGTGGAAGCAGCTTGCTCCTTGCTGAAAAACGCGCGTAAAACAGTGATTGGTGCCTGGAAAATGATGAGGAATGCTTGGGGCGTTTGAAACGAAAAGTAATTTTTAAGTTACCGCAACTATTTATATGGCCAAAATAGCGATTTCTTCACTGTTTTCCTTAATTTAAACAGAATATTCTCCTGTCACGAATTCAGACTAGTTGTTAGTTATGCCGGAACAACAGCAGCTGGGGCACGAAGGTGAATGCTTCGATGCTTTTTTCCGAATCATTGCGTGCCTAAGTGCGAATATGTGATTTTTCAAAACATCCCCCCCCCCCCCTCCACACTATCAAAACTCTCGTGACCTTTCAGCTGCTTGTCAAGCTGTTAATTATGACATGCAGATACAAGTGCGCGACTTCCGTCGACGCCAGCAAGAACAGGATCTGAACGACAGGTAAAGATTTTAGCAAATGTTACAGCTATATGGTTTTTCATTCCATCATGCAATATTAGCGATTCGTTAATACTATCTCAATGCAGAGCAATGTAATATTGTTAGATCAAAGTTAGACTAGCAAAGGCGCGATAATGTCCTTGTAAGTGGAAAGAAATGACTACTAAAGCTGCTAAGATAGCATCTCGTAATAACATCTCCTAACCTAGACTTTTGTGTTGTATTTCTTTAAAAATGGCCGAGACCTTACAGCATCCTTACAGTTGACCCACCATATAAGGCATTTAACCAGGCGTAAAGGCAAATATATCAGGATAAAATGCTTAGCAAGCGCCACGTAATCGGGTCTACTGGAATCTGAGTGAACGCTCCCACTCAGGGAATAAGCAATCCTGACCTATGCGGCTGCGTATGATTACCGTGGAGTTCATTGCGGCGCACATCGATAGTTTAGATTCCGCGCTTACGCATGCCTCGTGATTGCGGTTGATGTGTTTAATCGTAGATGTCGTGGCGAAAGGAAACAAGTCGCTGGGGAGAGCGAACCAGCGGAGAGCAACGTACACTGGCACAACGAAGAGATAGGTCCGGAGGAGGAAGAACACAAAGGAAACGCTGCTCGCGGCCGCGGGGACACTATCGGAACAAGGAAACGGTTTTTCCGGGTCACAGTCGGCGCTCCTCTTATATCTTATTCCGTGGTTTTCCGTGGTTATTCCGGCGCTCCTCTCATACCTTAGTCCGTGGTGAGTTTCATACAATAATAACTAGAGTTGAAACTGGCGCTAGTGTCAATGCGAACCCCGAGACGGCGCTTACGCTTCGCTGGGAATGATGGGCAGTTCTGTAACCGGATTGCGTAGGGTGAAATCAAGCCTAAGGCTTCGCAAATTGTTTTTTTTTTTTTTGTCAACGAAACTCTTATTGCGCGGTTCGCTGTTCACAAATTACTTTGCGAAAAAATCTAGCAACCAAAACAGGTTTCGTGCGAAATAAAACGGCGCGTTTAAATAGAACACAGACGCGCAATCGAGGAGGTTTGCGGAGTACGCTTGCCATTTTCCGCCAATTACAGCTGGGCGCGGACTTCTTCAACAACTGTTCATAAAAGATTCGACGCTTGTAGTTTTCATTCATAAGAAAACTTTTATGCACCGTAAAAAAGGGAACTGACTACTTTTTGGCGAAGTTATTCTAGCCTGAATTAGTGACATTCATCAAGAAGCGTTCCTATCAGCCACCGGTACTGCTGGTCTACGCCGTAAGAGCCGACGTTCACACGAGAGGTGTGGCTGTTCCAAGCAAGTCACAACCGTCATCAGCTTCGAAAATACATTTGTCGGCCGAATGAGCAGCGCCGAACCTCCCAATTCGCAGACAACTTCGCCGCACAGCGCGCGTAATTTGTGTTTTCGCACTGGCTGTGCCGGAAACGAATTGATAACACACCCAATTGGAAACTCTGGTTGTAAAACATTCCACTCAAGGCGGCGTGCAGTTCAAGAAGAAACGTATTTCTGAACCCTTCTTCCAACACCCCGCGTAGGCAAGCAAATGAGTTCACGTAAGTCGAAAACAAAAACTAAACTTCGGGCACTATTCAATCCATAGCAACTTCGACAAGCCATCGAGTGCCAATCCGAATCCAGAACTACATCGCGGCCAGTGCGGCGGACGATCAAAGGGCCAGATTCCTCTGTAGTTGTTATTGCATGAAATCACTCAATGGCAAGCGCTGTCCGTCTAGAGCATGGAGGAAAGAAAGCTTTTTCTTTCCTCCATGGCCTAGAGCGATAAATCTTGTAGCACCACGTTGCGGCGTCCGCTCGATTTCCCAGGATCGCAATGCGCGGCCCCAAAAGAGGGTGTAGGAGCAGGGACAAAACGTATTCACCGCGGCCAGAATTTTAAATGCAGAGCATTTCAGTAACTCATGATGTCACCCGCGTTGTCCCGTCGTAGTCCGCACCGTCGTTGCCCGCACCCCTCCCCCTACACTATATAAAAGAAAATACTATCCGGCACCTGGTTTCGATCCCTCGACCCTGCGGGCGGAACGCAATGTACATGGTGCTCTACCCACTGTGCCACAAAGCCGACACAGAATGGGACGCTACGAACGCGCCTTATATCGTTGACTCATTCAAATTAGTGCTGACGAGCGCTCTCTCGTCAGCAGTTGCCACAAGTGCAACAACATTAACGTAACGCAAACTACTTAACGTCGTGCGCCCCCGGAAATGCTCTGCATTTGATCGTGCCCCTCGCGAGGGGGATGTTTCACTGCGTCGCCATGCGAACAGTTTGCCACGCTTTAGTTTCAGTTCTTTCTTTGCTGGGGTGCCGACGAGCGGCGCCACCTCCTCGCACTTCGCCGCGGGAGGATCCGCGGCGGGGGCGAGAGAATGCACTGGCGTCTCCGCGGCCGCGTCTGCGGCCTCCGCGGGCACCGGCGCCGGCGCGGTGTCATCTTTCGTTTCCGAAAACTCCAGTGTCGTGATTCTTGGTTTGTTTCTTTCCTTTCCGGGCACGTTGGGATGCAGAGCCTATACAGTTTATTAGGGGCCGACATGACAACTTTCACGCCAGCTCTTTCACCAATCTTTCTCGTCTCTTGACTTGCGATCCGGATATTTGTAGTCTGGCTAGGTGTAGGAGAAAGGAGGTGGCAGTTTTGTTTATCTAAAGTTCATCCGAGGGGCAATCAATGTGTGCTCAACAATGAAGCAGTGATGCTGGGTACGCGTACACGTATACCTCACTGAATATACCGTTGCTGCAGGAAAAAATAGGACTAAGTGTAATAGCCTAGAGCAAACAGCCGTTAGTTATCAAATTGTTAAAATCATAGTTTAGGGCTGACATACGGCACAGGAGACACCAGACGCGCCGTTGTGCACCAAGTGTCGCGTGCGATGTTGATAATGGTTTTGTCGCGAATTTGTAAAGTACGCTGACGTGGCCTCATTTTTAACCTTTGGGATTACGTTTTGTAGCAAACCGGTTGTTCACGATACCACCAGGGCAGTTGTATACTTAATGCATGTGCCACAGGTGGGCCACTAAATTATTCTTGGGACACGAACTGGGTACAGTCAGGCTTCGCGATTCACGCGTTGCGGCGAAGCTTTCAGGCCCTCGAAATGTTTGTAACGTTTTAAAGCTACAATAAAAAAGCTTGTTGGAACCATCGTAATCGCATGACTCTCTGCTGGCAATAGGTTGCATCACCTAGCACTTAAAGCTTACCTGTGGTTTTTAGGTTGCAATTAATTTGACTTAAGATATATGTTGTTACAAACAAATAGCTAATTTTAAAAACAAATGTTTATGTTTTTTGAGCGGAAGGGTGATATTGTAGTGTTATACCGACGAACGTACGGTCCCACCAATGCTGCATTAATCTTTCATTTTGATCTCTCACTTCCGGATTCTATTATACCATAATTTTATATAATTATTTTATATCACGCTTTCTGTACGGTCTCTAAACGTGAGCTAACCATATCTTTGACAGCGGTTTGCATTTGGCACTGTTTCAAACTTCTTAACTGCTAAAATTTATCGACTTTGAATGGATTGCGATGTTTAACGTGCCGACGCTCCACAGGCGATGAGGTGCGCCGTAGTGGAGGGCTCCTGGGTAATTTTGACCACCTGGAGATTTTTCACGTGCGCCGACGAACACACGGGCGTTTTCGCGTTTTGCCTCGATCAGAAAAGCGCTCGCCGTGGACGGGAATCGAACCTGCGTCCTTGGGCTCAGCAGCACAACGCCTCAGCCACTGAGCCACTGCGGCACGTATTGTATCAACTTCCTCAAAGATCTACAAATGCCCGGCGGTCCTTTGGTAAATAATGTGACTGGACATTTCATTATTTACTATTATATTTCCAAATTGTTACGCATATATTTGAACCGCGCTATACAGTTCACTTGGGAAGTCACGGGTGCGCTTCTGTGTTTCGCGAGCCGTATATATCGAGCTTCGGGGCAATACAAAGATTAACCTACTCATTGGGTTTTGTCGCGGGATCAAAATAGCACGTGGCCCAAAGCTAATCCTCAGACATCCATAAGGGTGCGAATAATTGTAGAAAGTATAGTTTACATCGGTTGAGCCGTTATTACAATCACACTGGCGTTTCATTTGTCTTGATTGATGCCTAGTACACCTTGACTATTACGAGATGGTGATTCGGTCAACAATGTTTGCAATGTAAAGGTGAAGATCTGTTTTCTCCCACCGCCCGTGGATTGCAAGTGCACCAAGCGTATCGAATGCTTTCCAAGGTACACGTTTTTCTTGCTCGGTGCGATTTCCAAGTGTAAGCGTAGCTTCGAGGCGTTCCTGTGGATAACGCAAATGCTGTCTTCACAGTATTGTTCAGGTAAATATTCAGCATAGCTGAGCTTTTTAACATGAAAGTGTTTCATTCCTGGATACATCAAGATTTAACTGACGTAATATCCGTCACGGAAATGACGCCCGTACATCGAATCAAGCGGCCTGTAAAGGGTGCACCCCTGTACACAACGCCCTCTTGCGGGGAAGCAACCTTTAGTACTAAAGAGTGCATTATACTTATAGGGGTTTTCGTTTTCAGGTTTTATATTTTAACACGCAAGTGTTTATTGCCGAGATACACCGAGATTTCGCTGACATCATATCCGCCACGAAATGACGCCAGTACACCTTTGCCGAAGCGATTCCCCAGCAGGACGTCACTCGCCAAGCACACCCACAGTACAGCCGCTGACCCGCAAATTATGCTCAGCTGCAGATTTTGCTGCACATTTCACTTTCATGTTTTACCTATTCCTATGACAGAGGAATAAATCAGTTTTTTTTAATATTGGGCGACGTTGTTAGGGTTAAAATGTACATAAATCCTGCCTGTAGTCGTTTCTATTACGTTCTCTCGAAAATATTGTCCTGCGCGTCCCAAACGACAAGCGAGACCCAACTGCCAAGAGCAGAAAGGCAAGAGTAAGTGTAACCGTGTTTGTGCAGCGTCCGCTGCGTCTAAAGAACGGTGGATCAGAAACAAAAGCCGCTTCGGGCCCACTCCACCTCTTTGCTTACCAGTTTCCGGAATCGCTACTCCTGTTTGGCTTTCTTCTACACTTTTAACTCGTTTTTTTTTCCATTCCCTGCGGAACGCTTCCAATTGGGTTCAAATACTACAACAAGAACAATTGCGTCTGGTTTCTGGCGAGGTCCAGAGCCACTGCGCTCCCACGGATAAATCGATACTTTCCCACTTATTTGCATGGGAGATAAAACCTCACGACATACTAAAAATAAAGAAATTCCAAAGCAAACAAAAACGGCTTGCGCAAAATCCACCGAAGTGCTTTCGTTTCGCTAGCCGGCTTCGAGTTTACTTTTTTTTAATGATTTACGTGATATACACGTGCTCCCATTTACCGGCTCATTTCGGGAAGCCATTACACGTGCTGGCTATTAGCGCCTTAATGGCAGTTTAGCGTAATCGCGGGCTTGGCTGTTGAAAACAGCCGTTTCATCCGTGCTGACGCCTAAGCCGAGTCAAAGAGATTAGTGCCGACGCACGCCTATCCGCTCGTTACCGATTCAGCCTAGAAAACAAATCACACCAACACCGGCTAATTTCTGGCCGTGTGCGAGCCCAGATCGGCGGCGCAGCACTGATTTGAAACGCGTGCTTAGGGCCAGAAGTCAGAGGAGCAGACACGCGGGGCATAATGGGGGGCTTGTATGCTGGCCTCGGCGCACTCATGCTTAGTGGAAATATAAGCACAGAAACAAATAAGCACAGTTTCTTTTTTATTGCTTATATAGCCTATATAGTTCGAAGTAAAGTTGTCATATAAAACCGATTAAGGCGTTGCGTATAAAGTGTCCGGGCTAAATTACGATTGAGTTCACTGAAAACGGGAAATCGAGATTCCAGAAGGTCACTTCCATAACCGTTCTCATAACGTGGCTTGTTTACAAACCATGTTGGGTTGTAGCAAAGAAATAATAAGAATATATCCCTAGCACATGGAAGCTTTGTTTTTACCTTCGAATGTGCCTAATTATCTGTTTCAAACTACAAGCGCTGTAGCAACGCGCCATGGACACCAATGTGGCTTCTTAAAATTATTGTCGCAGCTGAAGCCCAGCTAGATGACGGAGCGGCGATGGCGACGGAAAATAATGGTTAGGATGTGGAAGGTTTTGCCCGCGGTGATTAGGAAGAAGGGACGCCACATCGTGAATGGGCTATCGTTCCTGATCACGGATATTTCCATGTATCAGAATCGTGCTTTGAGTCTCTGCGTGCGTAGATCGAAAGCGACGCTGCCGGTTTTTCGCACGAAAACACCCTATAAACACTTTGTGTTAATGGCCTTATTGTTCTCCTGAAACCATTGAACGGTACAAGGATTCCTGTTAAAGTTCTACATTGTGAAGGTGGCACTTCATTAAACATTATTATGTAAAACTTCCGCTTTCCTTGAACTCTGACGGTTTCATCAGGCGTTGATTTATTTATGTAATTCAGTGTTTCATACTTCATTGCAATTCTTCTTTGAGATAGTTAGCAACACCCCTGAGGAATATCCTTTTACAGAGAGGCAAATTGCACACTTGCAGTTTCCTCGACCGTAACGCTTCCTGAGCTTATATATTTGTCGGCGGAAACAAAAAAACTCTGAATCATTGCACTCCTTCGGCGACAGCCCACTCGGTCGCACAAAGACGGGAAGGCTGATAATTACCCATCACACCAGGAAATCTAACCGGGTGTTCCGTCGTGTAATAATGCTATGAAATTTGTTTATATTTGTTTGTTTGTTTATATTTGTTTATATTTCTTTAGTTGTAGCGCCGTTACGAGTGCGGCTGGGGGTGAAGTGTTGGCAAATGTTACTGGGCTATCACCATCATTTCGCAGAAGCCGGGCATATTTTTCGTTGTCAGTGGTTCGGAGCCTCGTCAGAGGCATACGGGAGGACCGAGTCATGAGGTGAAAGCGGAGAGGTGGCGGCAGGGCTTATAGGGGGGGCGAAATGTATTGGCCCCAGAATCGGAATCCGTCTGCTGGCACAACCCACAGCGTTTCGCTGATCAACTACATCTACGGAGTGGAATAGCTCGTAGTTTTTTTCGAAGGAAAGACAACCGTTTCTCATCGCGATTGCGTTTTCACCAGCGATTGATAGAGGATCGTAATCTCTCATGCTGATGGGGACACCACTAAAGAAGCTCAAAAGTTTCAGTTTTGTTCTCAGAATCAGTTATGTGACCAGCGTGATCTGTTCATTTTAGATCACTGCAATTTGTGTCTTCGAGGTGTGCACATTAACAGGAGGAAAAAACGTTTATTGCTCCCATTGAACGGGAAGAAAGGAGGGCGGGATGGTTGTCGGTGATCCATGGTGGGTGGCGTCCCTAGTCCGGGATGCCATGGCCAGCTGCAGCTCGAATGGCCCTGGTCACGTGGCCACGCTGGTTTTCCAGGACATCGCTACTCAGCAGGACCACCCACTGTTCCTGTTTCGGTGCGATGACTTCAGGCAGTTCGGTGACGCGTTTGCATTCCCACACCATGGTGTGGCAATGTGCGCATGAAAGAAATAATTTTAATGGTGCTTATAGTGATTGATATGTACATATGTGTACAGGTATGTACAGATATTATATATACAGATATGTACAGATAGACAAGTGGATTGCCTGGGCGACCAAAAATAAATTCTTTCATACTTTCGTGGGTTTATTTCCATTGGGCAAAGGACAGTCTTGGCATAGTGTACGTCATTCTATTGCGATATTCATTTAGTTGGAAAGCCTGGTTGCCTTGAAATATATAGCGACGTCTCTAGTAATCGCCAGCGCTAGAAGATGCGTGGATTGGCAGATCATTAAATTATGTAAACTACAGAAGTGGGGAGATTAAAAACCCTTTAAAAAAGCTCGCTCGCCCTCATCAAGGATGAAAATTGAGACGCCGATCGACCTCTATGAGCTATTTACATTAACAATGTTATCACTGACTGCATGTTTGTTGCCCTTCTGCCATGCAAGTACCATCTCAAGTTTACCGAAGTGCGAGTACTTGAAAGCATGACTTGAAATTTCGGCGGCAGGTAACTTAATAATTACATTCAACTGTGCAATGATTTATTGCTCAGCTCATATAAGTAACGCGGGGTGGCCATTGCGGCGATACACGGCGGAAAGAAGACAATTCAAACAATGCGTTTTTTTATGGAAGAAATGATATTTTAGCGAATACCATGTAATGAAACCACACTTGTACGTTTTATTAAAAACGTCGTTGTTCGGATCTATATTTACTTAGCAACTGCTATAAGCCAAGTTGCAGGTATTTCCATTTGATGGATGTGCATTGCATGCAAAACGTTCTCAGTGTGTGTCGCATGGTTCTCCCAGCCTTTTCGTTGCTTCAATCTCATTTCTGTCATTAAAAAGTCTTCCAACGTTCATTTTCTGGTTTCAAGCGTGCATTTTTACTTTTTACGTTATTATCGCATTTGGCGCTGTTTTACCAAACCTTATCTCGCTGGTAATATCATTTAGGCATATTTCCGCGTACACAGCTTGGTATCAGCTAGTTTGGAAAAAAGAAAAATAACGAAAATGATCTTATATTTAGGTTTCCTCAACTAGCTTGTGTCTGCTCAGCTGCTAGTTATTGACTAATTAGGACTAAATGCTGTCCTTTAAGGGGACACGAATGCAAAATACAACGTTGTTATATTTAGAGTAACTAGAATTTTGTACCTGATTAAACTCGAATCCAGTCACGAAATCCGTTTTTTAACAGAAAAAACGCAGGAAGTATATTGGTAACGCACCCAATATTGGCATGGGGTGACGTTGTTCTATTTGAAATAATTTGACTTTCGTACCTCAGCAAGTTCCATTCCAGCCATGAAAGCCGTTTTTTAACCGAAAAACGCACGAAATGGTAAACAAGATTGAAATATCTGGCTTGTGTCTGACTATCGGGCATTTACTGTTCAACGAGGATTACACGCTATCCATAAAGGAGCCATGAATGCGAAATACAACGGTGTTCTATATGAAATAACTAGACTTTAGTATCTCATTAAGCTCCATTCCAGCCTTTAAAGCCGTTTTTAATCGAAAAAACGCACGAAATATTAAAACAAGATTGAAATTTCGCGCCATACTTAGGCAATTTGTGCTGGGGTGACATGTTCTGGGGCGGCACTAAACACGGTTTCATCAGTGTGTTCACTGCGCGTTAGCATTCAAGTGATACCACCAAACGGAAATAGAGGTCACACTGCAATCTCCAAGTAACGTTTTTTTGGCGATGCATTAGGTAGGCGACCGCCAATCGCACAAACGATTCTGTGATGGCATAGAAAAATCGCGAGAGAGTAGCCCGGGAGCCGGCGCTGTTGGATATGTTTTCTCATCTATCTGGGTTATTTGAAGTTCGCGATCAAATTTATATCGTTGTTTATCGGTACCAAACAGCCTTTTTAATGAACTGAACTTAATTTGCCTTGATGGCTTCTTTAACGTCACGTTTGAACTGCAACAATGCTGCTTCGTATCATGCAGGGCTGACCGAAACAAGTAGTTTTCCTTCTTTATCAACAACTTTATAATCAAATGTAATCGAGTATTGTCCTAAAACATGTTCTTGAATCCTCCCTCACGTCGTTTTAAATATAAGTTTTATACGGCTAAGTTTCTGTGCATTTTTCCTGCTCGCAAACAAGGAGTCCCCGCGCCATATTCCATTATATCGTTAATGCTGAGCACAAAATGGCTGTAGTGCTTGTTTATCAAAACGTTTCCGACAAAAATTGTATGACTGCTACACACTCAAATGCATAATTGCGCCGAGTTTATTTACTTACCGCACTTCGTTCACATTAAAGGGGTTCCTAGCTTTGTTCAAAATTCTGTGTCCCCCTGCTTGTCTTCTGAGAAGGAGCTTCGCTGCTCATCGACTCTTCCGGTGTGGAATGGCTCATATTGTAGAGCAAAGGAAAGCAGTTTACATCACGCAACAACTCTGTGACAAGTTTTATTGTATAAGTAAAAGGCAACGATACAAGTAGCGACAGAGATGTAATCTCGCAGTAAACTCCCATTCTCGTTTTTCTGAGTTGTGGTCAACTAGCTCGGGTGAGGCCATCTGTCTTCATGTGTGGCTGTCTGCAGTAGAGACGCATCAGCTTTTCCTCTCTCGCTGGGAGTGCCTTCTTCTGTCACCCCGCCTTCTAATCGTGTAAGCATGCACCAAGTCAGCCCTTTGTTGTCGCCTACTTGCACTGTTGGCGGTTTAAAAAGCGCTAGAATGCAGAGTGGGCAGGGCCGACAAACCTCTAGAGATGGCTCGGCCACCCTTTGAGAGCACTGTTCGCACGGGGATGGCCTTCTGTGATGAGAGGCTCAGCAGACCAGCGGTCAGGCGGAACCGTGATGGTGCGCGGGTGATGACGTCACAGGATGTTCTCGCGGTTTCCCTACCAAGTAATTTCTTTCGAACCATCGCGGAGGGCACGGCACTAATGGTGGAAAGTTAAGGTAGTAGCTGACAGTTGAAGGATAATAAAGCATTCAGCGATATTAAAATTAAGTGATAACATTACCTACGCCGCGATTCCTATGGTGCGACAAAAACGTAAAACGATAGAACTGGCCCAGGCAGCTTGAAAATTTGGTGTCGCTTGACTAGAATCTCTGAAGGCCCACCTTCTGAGCTCTTCTGAAAACATTCTGCCAAAAGTGGAAAAAGCATCCACCCCGCACACTGTCCTTGAACATACGCCTTGGAGAGCGGATTAAAATGCACTTCGAAATCCGCTGCTTCGAACTCCGTATCGGCTTCGCTTCGGAGATGCTTGAAGTCTGCGATTAGGAAACCTGGCGAGGGAATAAATCTGTGGGTGCTGGGAGCACTACGAGTGCCTGCGTGCGATAAAAGGTGGATAAGAAATTAGCGCAAGTATTAGGTCGCTATGCATAATTAAAACAATTGATGTGGAGCCGCTACTCACTGTAAATATGAATGTATACGCTTGCTCTCATTTAGAGGTTATCAGGACGTATTGGGATGGAAATGAAACTCCTCGGTCAGCCATTTTGTGCACATCATAAAGGGTGTAAAGTTTGTAAAACAGCAATGCAACTGCTTTAAATTTTTCATCACAGGACACGGTATACGAGATTACAAAAAAAATGAAATCAAACTTCTTGAGTTCTAAGGGGTCTCTACTAGTAATAAGAGGGTCGTGATTTTGGCGGCTTCTCACAGTAAGAAACCTTTTGAAGCCGCAAGCAATGGTTGGCTTACACCAGTCTATCCTGCCCTTTTTTGCCTCAGCCCTTTTTAAATTTTGTTTCCTTATTGTTCTTTGCGGTTGTGGGAACGGGGGATAAAGGAAATAGCGACCCGTATTTGTGTGCCCTGGAGCCCAGATTTTAAAAAGACGATTATTTCAGTCTCTGTTGCTCACACAATATATCTATATCTATATATATATATATATATATATATATATATATATATATATATATATACAGAAAGAAACGCCGGCAGTCTACAACACCAAAGAAGGCATAGGGGAGTGGTTAGACTATTTTTTTTACCGTTAGTGATGTTACATTATTATTTTTTTTATTATTATTATATACGTGAGAAAGAAAGAAAGAAAAACACGCGCCCAGAGTGGGGACCGAACCCACGCCTTTCGATTAGATCTCGAATGCCTTACCAATTCGAATGCTGGAATGCCTTACCGAATTGGTAAGGCATTCGAGATCTAATCGAAAGGCGTGGGTTCGGTCCCCACTCTGGGCGCGTGTTTTTCTTTCTTTCTTTCTCACGTATATAATAATAATAAAAAAAATAATAATGTAACATCACTAACGGTAAAAAAATAGTCTAACCACTCCCCTATGCCTTCTTTGGTGTTATAGACTGCCGGCGTTTCTTTCTGTATTTCCTAACGAGCCCCTCATTTCCAAACCCTATATATATATATATATATATATATATATATATATATATAATTGAAGCGACACATCGGACGTTCTAGTTATGGCCCCATGGTTACCAGAGCCGGGTCACAAAAAGCTTGGTACAGCTCCGAAAGTACCGTCCCCAAAGGCGTCGCCGCTCTTCAAGGCTGCCGGCACTGCTAGTGCTCCGCTTTCCTCTGGAACTCCGCGTTGACTACCCCATAGTTCTGCCCCCAACATAACTATCATCAGCGTTAACGCAAGAAGCATAACACGCAAATTCCTGGTTTCCTTTCTCTCGTTTCAACATGCTCCTCACTTATCATTGGTCTAACTCAAGCTTGGCTCCACGATGCCATTTATGATTTTGACTTCAACCTACCCGGTTATGCGGCGGTTCGTGTCGATAGACGGAACGGCAGAGGCGGTGGCGTAGCCTTGATTTTTCGGTCGTACTGAGGTTTAGTCCTGCCCAGGCCTTCGGGCATCGAATCGATATGGTGTAGGCTTCACATTGACAAACTCCACATTGTAACTTGCGTCCTATACCGCCCCCCGGATTCCTTCCTCGGTATGTTTCACATTCTTAACGAGTTACCAAACTCACAAAAACTCAGCAACAAGCATCTGGTTCTCATGGGGATTTTATCACCCCTGGAATAGACTGGCCTTCTTGAGCTCACAGCAGCTGTGACTCACAGATTTGTATCGAGCTTATAAATTTATCGCTACCCTTTGGTCTTAGCCAGATAGTAACTGGAAACACCAGACATAACGCACTCCTAGACTTGGTATTCGTCAGTTCAAGTTTCGTTGATAAGGTGTGCAAGTGTGAATTTATCGACGGAATTTCGGATCCCAGCGCAGTGTTCGTTTCCTCGCGGTGCGCCGTTACGAAACCGGAATTTATGGTAACTTTCTTCCACGATTTTAACCGTGCTGACGACATTTCCGTTTTCGATTGCTTAGCCGATAAATTTGATTGAATTTCCGCCCTTGGCGCATACAAGGATGTTGATGTTCTAGAAGGTTTATTTGAACAATTGGTGAAAACTTGCACTCTAGACTTTGTACCGACTGAAACAAAAGAAATACTAATGTTCCTTAGAGGAACCGTGACATCTTGCATCTTTCACGACGTGTTCGTAGGATGAGACAGGCAAGGTCACAAAGTACCTCTGGTGATAACAGATATGGTGATGACAGACAAAAGAAGAACTTCGGAGCAAAATTAACTCTGCTAAGAACATCTTTCGAGGAGAAATCGACAGCCTATTATCCAGTAACCCAACCAAGTGTTGGTCATCAATCCTGCCTAGCGATGCCACGTCACTTCATTTTCCATTCACAATGAAACAATTAATGATCCACCGATAATCTCTGAAGCTTTGAACAGTTTTAGATGCGACTGCATCTCATTCACTCGACTTGTTCCTGCATCCGGCGTCGGCGTTGTTGTCGGCGTCCGCCCCTCCCCCATTCTCTTCTCCGCGTGAGCTGCGCTCTCCGCCGCTCACCCCCTCTCCTCTCCGATAGCGAACACTCTCTCGCGAGGGGCATTGGATTGGATTCGAATGGATTGGATTGGCTTGGCTTGGCTTGGCTTGGATTGGATTGGATGGGATTGGATTTGGGTTGGATTTGATTAAAATGGATTGTGTTGGATTGTGTTGCGTCATAACGCGGTCGAAGGCTTTCGATAGATCCAAGTATAAAATGTCGACCTGACCACGCTTATCAATCGTTAGGGCTAGGTCATGTACAGCCGCTACTAACTGAGTTATTGTCGACAAACCGCTCCTAAATCCGTGTTGGTTAGGGTTAATTAATGAATAGTTTTCAACGAAAGTTACGATGTGTTTTAGTATTAAATGCTCTAAGATTTTGCCTGCTGAAGAAGTCAGTGAAATCGGACGAAAGTTAGAAGGATTTGAAGCATCACCAGACATGTGTATTGGAATTAACAACTATAGACCTATCTCATTAACATCATATTCATGTACGATACTGGAGCATAGTACTTATAAGCACATCATGCAGCATCTGGAATAACAGAACTTATTGTCTAATTTTCAGCATGGATTCAGGTGGGGATATAGCACTGTGACGCAACTAACAGAATTTGTACATGACATTTCTTCATCCCTTGATTCCGGAGAACAGGTCGACGCTGCCTTCATTGAGTTCTCCAAAGCTTTCGACACGATGCCCGCATAGTAAACTTATATGCAAAGAAAATGTCATACTAAAAAACCCTGTTTTGGTCAAATGGATATAAAACTCTCTCTCGGATCGTCCACAGTTTGTAGCATTTAACGGTTCCGAATCCAATAAATCTAGCGTAACTTCCGGTGTTTGACAGGGCTCTGTCCTTGGGCCGCTGCTATTTTTGCTCTGCATTCATGACCTGCCTAATAACGTCACTTCAAAAATTCGTTTTTATGCTGACGACTGCGTACTACACGGCGGAATTACCTCACCATAGTGTCATTATAAACTTGACGCGTCGTTTTCTAGGTTTTTCACCTGGTGCAAAACATGACATATGGCAGTACATTTCCGCAAAACAATGTCCTTGTCTTTTACTAACAAACGTTAGCCATCAAATTTCACGTACTCATCCACTGATATAAACTTTCAAGGAGTTTCAGAATACAAGTACTTCGGTATCA
The DNA here is from genome assembly GCF_048455015.1 of Haemaphysalis longicornis. Lineage (NCBI taxonomy): Eukaryota > Metazoa > Arthropoda > Arachnida > Ixodida > Ixodidae > Haemaphysalis > Haemaphysalis longicornis. Next base: position 77,780,152 of record NW_027526295.1, read on the forward strand.
TTTTCACAAGTAAGTTATCGTGGTCGGCACACATCGAATACATATGTACACATGTACAAATGTACATCGAATACATATGTACAAATGTACAATTGTACATAAATGTACAAAATATGTCCAAAAATACTTAAGAAATTGATTTACCAAAGGCGCACACTCCGCAAGGCACCGAGAGACACAGAAGTAATAATGTATAAAACACTCATCATGCTGTGTTGAGACTACCGACGCCAGAGCCACATCGTGATCTATGGACGTAAAAAAAAACGGCATGTCACGCAGTTCGGTTGGCTGAAACGTGAAATGACGTCATTCTTTAAAGTTATTACGACAGTTGCGGCAGCAGTCTGAACCCGGCCTCAGACCGACACGCCATTACGCATGCATCGTGCGGAGCCCTTACCGTTAAGGCGATATTAACAAAATTGAAGCTGTTCAAAGGAAAGCCATCCTATTTATTTATCGCCGGTTTGACCGTACATTTTCCCCATCCGCTGCCCCCGTATCGCTAAACCTAACCACCTTATCTGCCCGTCACGAAATGGAATGCTTAAATAAACTTTTTTCAGCGTATCGTTCACGGTTCGTGCCGCCTGTCTTCTAACAAATATGTTACATATGCCAACCCGACACAGGCCAGAAGCAATCATGCTTTTAACATTTCCCCCTCTTACACACGCACGGACACGTTTAAATATAGTTTTTTTTCCCGCAAATAAGTGAGCAGTGGAATTCGTTGCCTCGCCACGTGAACTCCCTCTGCTCGGGTGTATTTCTTACCTAAATTCAAACGCTGTAAGCCATAGAGTACAACTCTTATTTTTCTATTTTTTGTTTCTATTTTCTTTGTAAGACTGTACTGGGGTGTGTGTATTTGTATTTAGATACGCATACTAGATCATTCTATTCTGATTCTTTCGCGCTACCTTACTTTCTGTCCTTCTGTGTTCCTCCTAGAATGGCAGTTGTATCATTACTTTGATTTTCTTTTTTACAAATGTTCTTCACTTCTTTAATGCATATTGCTCTTCCCGCCGTGCATCCCACTCCTGCCATAGGCCCAAGTGGGGGCTGCAGTATGTACAAACAAACAAACCAATAAATAAATAAATAAATAAATAAATAAATAAATAAATAAATAAATAAATAAATAAATAAATAAATAAATAAATAAATAAATAAATAAATAAATAAATAAATAAATAAATAAATAAATAATATCCACCAAAGCTGCTTCGTTAGAACGTCGGGACACAAAGCGGGGTTTGTTAAAGTGACGTTCGATAAACTGAGGGGGCCCCCGTCGGCGCGAAGAAGATTCTTTGAGAAGAAAGCAGATTTTATGGCATAGCATTCTTTGCCGAGTATGCCCACAGGCGGGACCGTGCAACGCCCTTAATTTCCACCAAAATGCGATTTTGCGAAGTAACACCGTTAGGTGTGATAACAGCGTAAATGGAGATAATTGGTCGGCCTTTACAAAAACCACAAAATAAGAAACAAAAAATCGCATGATGATTACCATACTCTCCGTTGCAAAATTTGCGCGCAGCGGGAACTTCAGCTTTCTAGGTAACGACGCATATCTTCTGCGCTTCAGGAAGTGATCGCGGTATCAGCGAGCCCACGGCGGCGCGCCCTAATTTGCCGTTATCTCGCAGCGCTTCGCTGCCGACCAGCATGTTGTTGCAAATCGTTTTTGAACCTCCCGCGCAAATGTTAAGTGGTTCAGATGAGCCATAAGTGAAAAAAGAGCGTCTGGCGAGAGTGTGAGGGGGAGGCAGTGAGTCATACTGAGCCGTGGCAACGCGCTGAGCCATGGCAACGCCTTAGCAATGCGTTCAAGCGTCATCCTCACACTTTCGCATGCCGTTCCTCCCTTGCTTTATTCATGCTGGGATGGCTCGTTCGTTCGCTCGGTTACCGGGACACCGCCGCCTACGCGAAATCTCCGTACTGGGCGCCAACTAAAAATAAGAAATTCAGAAAAATGAACTGAAAAATAATAAAAAATAGGCACCTTATACATCTCCCCCAAAGTAAAGCAAAACAACAAACAAATATGCCCGGAAAAGTAGGTTCAAAATGCAGGCGAAAATAGCGCCGATTTGGTGGAAATACCACATTAATCGTTACAATAGGGTAAATGGTGACAAATGGTGGCACTGAATATTGCAAAATTAGAATATAAGCAAAATATAAAAAATAAATGTTTGGAAAAGTGATACGACCAAATAAAAATATGCCTCTTATAAACCTCCCAAAAAACGGAATATATACGAAGAGATCCACGAAGGGACGCTCAAAATGCGCATAAAACATTAAAAAAGTGGGAATGGCGAACCATCTAATTTCCGGCATTTCCATGAAAATCAGATTTGGCGGAGGTAAGGTTTTAATGCTTACAACAGCGCAAATGAAGATAGTTGGTCGGACAGAATTATAAAAACTAGAAAATAAGAAAAATATGCAAATAAAGCATTCACTAAGCGGACCTAACAAAATTAGAAATATGAATCACGCACCTCCCCTCTAAACCGAGGTCCAGTCCACAACAAAAAGCGCAAATATAAGTATAACAATAGCGTAAATGGACTAACTTGCACTACGCCTTTGAACTTCTGAAAAAACTTTAGAGAAATACACTTCATCATGTATTATGTGCAGTTCAGCACGAAAAATAGGGACCGACTGCGAGAAGACACGACACAAGTGCCATTCATCGTTTTATTGGCGCAAACTTACATCATTGGCGAATAAAAATGAAAGAGCATTTAAAAGAATAACATATTCCAAAGTATTTCGCTACTCATACCCGTATTTGGATTTAAAATTACACTTTTTATACTTTAAAGAAGCAGCATAAGAATGCTACGCATTAGTGGAAAACTGTCTGAATTTCTGCCGATTTTGGATTGAAAAGTTCCCCCTGTGTCTGTTTCTTCCACGTCACCAAAGAAATAGTGTTATTCGTTAAGCGGCGACAACACATAACTGCCTGAATATAGATTTATCGTATGCACGCAAGTAGAGAGAGTCTGTTGTGAGTATACCTCATGACCACAGTTCATTTTCAACTTGCAAGACTGTCACAAGCTCCTACGTGCAGCGTCTAATAATATTGCACCACTTATTAATTTTGTTGTGCACAGTCTAATATTGTTGTACCGCAGCTCGATTTATTGCATGCTTCTTTTCTAGTCTCTTCAAAAGGTAGGACCCCGAGGAAATTCTGAAACCGGGCGATTATGATTAATTATTCGGTTGCCCGTGCAACAAACTTGGCTTTGTAGCTTTTCCAGTATTTAGAAGTTGTAGTTTTCTTCCCTGAATGAACACAAGAAACTGCGGAGAGGCTGATACTCCTTGGAAAGACTACGTTGAAATATGAGGATTTAGATTAAGATTACAAAATTAGTGCCCGTGCTTGACAAAAAGATGCTCACGCAGGCGCAACGTTGTACTTTCGTTAGAGCGCACCTAACAGAGTTGTTGCGTTAAAGCGTTTTCGTTCAGCGCACGAGAAAGAATTAAATTTTCATCCAACCGCAATAAAAATTATTAAGCTAAATTTCCCGCCCGTGGAAAATAATTGGTCTCGTATTTGCTTGCTTCGGCGCAAGTGTCATGGAAAGACGGTAGTTTTAGTCTGTGCCTGTCCCCTAACACCCTCTTCCACCCCTCACTCTCACCCTCTCGCTTCTCCTACCACGGATGCAATCGAGGTATGTTCCATTCGATTAAAGTTTTGCGGGATCACTCTGCTCACGGGCTATGTGTTGAGAACTTCTGTTTTTATTGTACTTGGAACAGCTCGAGACGTTGAGCTTTATTTTTGTATTTTATTTTATCTCGCCTCTCACCGATGTCATTGTTAATGCTGTTTTTATTTCCATTCATAATACCCTAGTTACACGGAGGAAGTAACCGCCGTTACATTTAACCGTGGTTACTAAACTTTAACCGCGGTTATCACAAACTGCGGTTTTGGCTGTTACACGCGAAATTCCAAGTGTGGTGACCGCAGTCACTCGGTTGTGAGCGTAACAAAAATAAATTACCACAGTTTTAACTTCACAATAAAAAACAAAAGAGAAGCAGTGTAGACAAAAGGAAACAGCGTTAAAGCAGTCGCTTCAGACCCAAACGCGACGCACTCGCGCGCGTCGAGAGAGGGCTTCCTCAACAGCACGCAACGGGCTTGGTTTGCTGAGTTCTGCTCGGTCGGTGTTGGGCTTAGCATCGCGGTGGATATTTGACTTCCGCTATCTCTAGAACTGCGAATTACAATCCATAGCACAAATTTTCACCGCGGTAATATCCACTTTCTCGCGCATGTGGGATTTCTTTTCCGCGATCAAATTGATTTCCAAGAGCGGCGATAAGCTGTTGCTGCCGTGGTCTGGGCCGGTTCGAGCCGCTTGCAGTGCCGTGCGGGCAGGCGCGCCGGCGTGTTTACGGCCACGTACGACGGGCGCGGCGATCGTTTCCGAATGCTCAAAACGCTTCATGATTGCCTGCTTTATCCATTTTTTCGGCGGACGAGGTGCGGAATTTACAAATTTAGCATGGCTTTCGTCGTAGTTGATCGGGTAGATCGGGAAACCAGCCGCTGCTGACGGGCAGTCGCGGTGATTGCGAAAGCGACGCTAAGAACGCAAGCGCCTCTTGAGGGTAGTTTTGGGGCACCCACTATTCAGAACCTTCATCTCCTCCGAACGCCAGGTAACTTTTTTAAAGACGATAATCTTTCTTGGGCTACTTAAACACAGAAATTTTGGTCTGTCTGTATGTCTGTCTGTCTGTCTGTCTGACTCGATTCAGCCACCAGGCCAAAGTGGAACGAAGTCTGGGCAATAGACTTAAATACTCGTCTTATATACTCACACCGAAATATCAACATAGAAGTCCGGTTTATATGTTCGTACTTGTCAACACTGTTGAACAATAACAAGACATTACGCAAATATAAGGCAAAAAATTTATACGTAAGGGATAAAAATTCCCCGCATTTCCCCGAGGGGAAGAATGTGAAAGTGCGAATGCACGAGTTGAATTTGCGCGGTTCGGTAATGTTCGCGAAAGAGAGATCACACACACACACACACAACTACAAAGAAAGAAAGATGCATTTATTCACAGACACCTATTTGTGTTGTCGTTGTACTTGATTGCTAGAGCGGATCTCAGCTTTGAAATTTCGTGTCACTACTCCTTTAAGCGGGTGCATTAGCCCTTCTCACGCCCGATTCCTGGCCAATCCCCCACTCCTGGCCAGGCAGCGCGCGCCCATCTCCCCCCGTTGCTAGGGAAGACGAGGAGCGCGCGCACCCGCAGCTGTTGCTATGCGGACTACGGCGGCGGACGATTCAGGCTCGCTTAAGAAGTGCATTCGCACTTAATATACATGGTCTCCTCGATTTGCAACACTCTCTGCACCAGTTGAGGCGGTGCAGCACGCTCGCACTTGATTTGCCAGTGCACCTAGCCGGCCCTCGATTTGACGTTGTGCTGCACGAGTTCTTCTACACTTCTGCACTAGCCTCGCTGTGATTTCTCGTCTGGTGTAATGTGCAGCGGGTTTTCGCGCGTTTTTTTTTTTTTTTTGGGTGCGCATCCTAGCAAACGGCTCCAGCACGATACTTGAAGATACAGAGTAGAAACGACAGCGTTTCCCGTTTTAGACGAGAATGGCCGTCCCGTCCAACAAGATAGTTCATTTGTGTACGAAACACAAGGTGAGTGCAGGGTGACGCCATTTCGAAAAAAAAAAAAAAAAAAAAAAACGCGAGCGCGCAAACACGGACCGCAGCAGACGACACTTCTGCACTTTTTCCCTCGATTCGGCCTCTGCACGGAAAGCGATAGTGTACAGCTGCACTCGCACTGAAAGAACTGGAGCTGCACTTGCACGACACTTTTGTGAACTAGTGCGCGAAGTGCAGCCAAAAATCGAGGAGACGTACAGAGTTCTTTTATAACAAAATTCGTAGATGCTTGAATTAGAGAAATGAAATATTACATCTACTGCGAAAAAAATCACACTCTCGCCTGCTATCGCCCGCGCCACTATTGGCGGTTAGATGTTTGAGCGAGTGGCGCCCCCTGGCTGTAGTGTCGGCTTAAAGGAGACATGAAGACAAAACACAAGTTTCGTTCATTCAAAAGATTGCCTCGTTAGAATCATACTGACAAAACTTTTATTGTAAACTGCGCTCAAATAAGCTACAAGATTAGTAAATAGGGAATGGACATGCGACCCACCGGCTCATTTCTCGAAAGAGAACCTATGATGTCATACCAGCCTGCTCTGCGATTTAAGGAGGCCGGCAAAAGGAAACGAAAATTAGGCAGAGCTTATAAGCTTGTCGAACGAGCTATTTGCGCCGAAATGTAATGTGGATCCATTTTACAGCAGTAATAATTCTGCGGGAAACAGCAAAGATTACGAAAACACACGTAAACATATTTGTACCGATGAGCACTGCTGTTGGTACTGGACGTACTATGCTTGTTTTAGCTGCACAGCAGTCCGGCGCTTCGGAGTTTGTCTTACACGACGCTGGCCGACTGACGTAAGCGACGTCGCTTTACGTGACTCTGTCATGCATACCCCAGGCTTCACGAAGCGATTACTTTGTACCGTACCGAAAAATACGGTCAAAAACAAAGCAACGGCGGAGGGCTGCGTATGCTAGCGCCATCTGGAAGATTGGACGGCAGCAATGCCGCAGAGCCGAATGGCGCAGTAGAATTTTGTATACGCGCCGTTATGACTTCATTGCAGACGTCACCAAAACAGACGATTTGGCGGGAGAATCAATATTTTAACCTAATTTAATTAATTTCTAAGTGAATACGGCATCATTTACTAACGCGCAAGAGCTGGGGGCGCTGTAAAACACGAAATGTTTCGCATAAAAGAAACTTGTATTTTGTCTTCATGGCTCCTTTAAGGACTCGCGCCGCTCTCGTCTGCAACGCCGGGCTTGCGAGAGGCCGCAGCGCCTGTGCTAGAAATAGCCGCTTTGGTGCTTTAGTGCATTAAAAAGCGTATTCTAGTAATCCAGTTATTTTTGCCAGCTTCTGACACATCTGAATAATTTCAAGCTGTAACCCTCACAAGTTTGCAACACACTGGGAGAGAGAGAACAACTTTCTTCATATTATCGGTAAGAAGATCGTCTGTAACTGGTCCTTTCTAGCTTATTTGCGAGGTTCAGTGCTCAGAGCTCCTCGATAAGTATTCAAAATGTGTAGGCTTCCGCGGAGTATTTTTCAAATGCTCCTATGAAGATTCAACAGTGTAATGCTACGTACCAAGCAGCAGGCCCCTAAACGCGCATTGCGCAGCAGGAAATACAGCGGCTGTCTTCTGTTTCTTTCGTCGTTGTTGATTTATACGAGATGAATGTATTTTTTTCTGTTTCTCAGGCAAACGCATTAATTTTTCTGCACCGTCACAAACGTCTTATTAGGAGGTTTGGGGGTGTTTGGGGGGCTCACAAGGATCGTGTGCATATTTTCTTCAGTCTGTGTGGCATACATTCCCTTCTTCACAAATTGGCTTTCGTTATGGCTGTGTGCAAGATCATGCATATGCGCAGGGTGCGTTGTTTATTCCCATGCAAATAGAATGAGAACGTTTGTGCTACGCCACCGCGATCGCGCACCATACAACGTTGTCCAGAGTATTCGAAGGCGGTTTTCTGCACCGATTTTCTATTGTAACCATCGTTACCATAACGAACTTACTCTCAACCCAAACAATTATGTCATGATTACTGTGTTGCAGGCTTGATATACTCGCTAGCGAACGAAATAAGTAGCATACTTCCATACATTACAAGAATCGAAACCGATGAATATTTCCAAGCACCTCTTAATTTTTTTGCAACTATTTCAGGCGTAAAGAACAATGTCGCGGGAAGCTTCGGCCAGCAGTAGGTCTGCTTGATTCGGAAAGTGGTACGCGCATAACCAAGGTGACCCGCATTCGGCTGGTCATGACAGGCCCGTAGTATGTCGCGGCGAAGACATGCAGGGACAGCTAAAAGGTAGGCTCTGCCATTTGGACCAAAGTTGCGTTTGCAAAGGACGTTATTCCATAAACAAAATAATTTTAGACCGCGCGCCAAGAGCTTGGGCTTCCTTGTAGAGCGGCCTTTAAAAAAAGTCGACAAGTGGTTGCAGCTCGGTGTTTTCCCTCTGGCGTTTACACAACGTTGGGGTGTCGATTGCTCCCAGAAAAGCCGTTTCGTCTTCATCTTCAGGGCTGGGGTGCTCGACCAAGGCTCGGGAGAGGCAGTCTGCATAGGAATGATGTTTTTCTAACTTATAGACTACCGTCACATCAAACTCTTGAAGTCGCAGGCTCCAGCGGGCTAGGTGACCAGTGGGGTTTTTTTAAATTGGCCAACCAACAAAGTGAGTGGTGGTCACTCACTACCTGGAAGGGACGGCCGTAAAGGTAATGGCGGAATTTCAAGACCACCCATAGAACAGCCAGACATTCCATCTCAGTGGTCGAATAGTTGGTCTCCGCGCGGGACAATGTTCTTGCATAAGCAACAACTATTTCAGCACCATCTTGCCATTGGGGAAGAACGGCGCCTAGACCTACGTTACTTGCATCAGTATGAATGGTGGTCCGCAGCGTCTTGATCAAAATGGGCGAGTACAGGTGGCTCTTGCAAAAGCCGGCGCAGGTCCTCGAAAGAATCGGGCTGCTCATTCGTCCATACAAAGGCGACGTCGTTACGGCTAAGGCAAGTTAGTGGAGCCACGATGTGTGAGACGTTTTCTATGAAGCGCCGGTAATAAGAACACTGGCCTAGAAATCGCTGCATGGCCCTTTTGTCCTTGGGCGTCGGGAAATTGGAGATAGCGGCTACCTTTTCAGGATCGGGTGTGACGCCGGCGTTGCTGACAACGTGGCCGAGAAAACGGGGCTTTTCATAACCGAAATAGCACATTTCTGCTTTCAGGTAAGACCGGTGGCTCGTACGGCACGAACTGAAGATAGTCGTTTCAAGTGTTCTCCAAATGTTGACGAGAAAACGATAACATCATCCAGGTACACGAGGCATGTCTGCCACTTGTGGCCGGACAAGACACTGTCCATCATTCTCTGGAATGTTGCTGGCGACGAACGCAAACCAAAGGGCAGGACCTTACACTCGAAAAGGCCATCCGGTGTTATGAAGGCGGTCTTATCGCGGTCACGCTCATCTGCCGCGATCTGCCAACACCCGCTCTTTAAATCCATGGAGGAAAAGTAACAAGCATGGTGAAGTCGGTCTAGAGAGTCGTCGATTCGGGGCAACGGATAGACGACTTTTTTTAGTCACTTGGTTTACCTTCCTGTAATCTACGCATAACCGTAAAGTGCGAACCTTCTTTTTAACCAAAACGACGGGCGACGCCCACGAATTTCGATATGGCGGAATGAGATCGTCTTGCAACATTTGTTCCACTTGGCTACGAATTGCTTCACGTTCATTGGCAGACACACTATAAGGGTTTTGGTGAAGAGGTCTTACTGCGTCATCACTGATGATGCGACGCTTCGTGAGTGGCGTCTGTCGGACAGCAGATGTCGAAGAGAAGCAATCCATACACTTCATGAGCAGTTCGAGGAGTGCTTGGCGCTGCGGGAACGGCAAGCTGAAGTTGGCATCAATCATGGGAACGGGACTGTTCTCGCCAGGCCTTGTAAAGCGAAGCAGCCTTCGTCGCCAGGAATGTCCTCGAAATAGGCAACTGCAGTATCTTTGGTGACGTGTTGGTGCTCATTACTGAAATTTGTCAGCAATAATTCTGCTTTGCCGTCGAATAAGTGCAGGACACCTCGGGCAACTACAACGCCGCGACTGAATAAAAGCGCATCGACACGTTCTGCGATGCCGTCAACAGTGCTTTGCACGTTGCAGTTGACGGATACGAGCATGCAGGATCGCGGCGGTATGTTGACGTCGTCGTCGATAACCCGCAACGATAAGCGCCATTCTTGGCTTTCCGGCTGGCGGCGGCTCGACGATAAGTGATTAAGCGTTCGCGCATATCGATGACAGCGTTATACTCTCTTAAGTAGTCCATTCCTGAAATGAGTTCCCGGCAGCACTCCGCGAGGACCACGAAAGTGCCGACGAAGGTAGCGTCTCCTATGCTGATCCTGCAAGTGCACTTCCCCACCGGCGTCATTAAGTGGCCCCCAGCAGTGCGAATTTGAATCTTAGGCCATGACGTCTTCACATTTTTCAATTGATCAGCGAGGGTCAGGCTAATGATCGAGTAATCCGCTCCGGTATCGACGAGGGAAACAACTTCATGTCCATCCAAAGATACGACGAGAAAGGCGCTTCCACCATCGGCGATAGTCACTCTCGTCGTCGTGTTTTCCTTCGGCGGCTTCGCATGATTTAGAAGGTCTTGCTGGGTTATGCTATCAGCAACCCTGCCTCCCGAGGTTGCTGCTTCTAGTTTCCCCGTCTAGGGCTTGGGGATCTTCCCCGCGGCATTGCTCCGGCGTCGCGGCGGCTAAGGGGAGCGTCGTTCCCTGGAGACGGGGATCGGAATCAGCGAGCGAGGAGGTGAGGGCGTGGCGTTTCGGCGAGAAGCGAGGAAGTCTTCGATTGCAGCAGGTCTTTGCCCGAAGCGATGCCGGGAAGCAACGGGAGAAAATCCGGGAAGGCCGACCTCGCGGTACGGACAATGGCGGTAAACATGGCCTGCTTCGCCACAGTGGCAGCATAGCGGTCGGTTGTCACTGGTACGCCAGAGGTAAGTCTTTCGTACTTGTCCTCGGAATAAATTTCCCGAAGGCCAGGGTCGTGTACCGGCGTCCGCTTCCTGAGGACAAAATTCGGCTTGGGGCACACAGCTGGGCGCTGGGCCCTCGCAGAAGGCGGTTGGCGAGGCACCGCCGACGCATAGCTTGCTTGGAGCGTCTGTGGCTGCTGTTCCGGGGCTGAACGCATTGAGGCCTGCCTGATTTCTTGGTGCACGATGTGGACGACTGATGCAGACGCCGGTTGGGACGGAACAAGTCCGTGCAGCTACAACGCCTCCTGAACGATAGATCGGACGAGCTCCCACAGTGATCGACCGGTGGACGCAGCAGCCACCACAGTGCCAGTGATGCTGGAAGATCTGCCGGCCACATGGTCGTACGGCATCGCTCCTGCATGGCTCGCACGATGGCTGTCGCATCTTTGATGAAATCCTTCAGAGTACGAGGAGGATTTCGTACGAGGCCAGAGAACAGCTGCTCTTTTATACCGGGCATTAGGTGTCGCAGCTTCTTCGGCTCGGACATATCTGGATCGGCTCTCCGAAATAGGCGAGTCATGTCCCCCGCGCGCATGGAGACCGTTTCGTTTGGCTCTTCGATTCGGGATTCCAGAAGTCACTGCGCGCGCTCTCAGCGGTCTGTGCAGGCAAATGACTCCAGAAGCTCGTGCCGAAATCCATCCCACGACGACAATTCATCCCTCGCCTCGCGGTTTTCGTACCAGGTCCTCGCGCCGTCGTCCAGGGAGTAGTACACATGCCTAAGTTTTTGTTGAGGGTCCTACTGGTTAAACGACGCGACACGCTCAAACTACTCCAGCCAGTCCTTAACGTCATCGAACACGTCACCACGGAAGACGGCAGTAGTGCGCTGAACTGATGAAGTGTTACCTGAGAAGCAACTCGTTGCGCATTACTTGCGGTTGAAGCACTTGGCGTCTCGGCGCGTCGCTGGGAAGGAGGCCGTACTGAGGAGACAGGCCGAGTTGGCGGCGGCTAATCCGATGAACCGGAGTGTCAACAAAGCGTGGCCGTACCGGGCTGCCAGGAGGGGTCCTGGACCTAAGGTGGTCATACCCCGCACCTCCACCAGTGTAGCCTACAGCAAATTCGTGCTCCGGGTGGTACAGGGGTGGCCTTGTATTTTAATGAAGCACAAAAGACCAAAGAGCGACAGCGAAGAGTCTAACCTAAAAGCGCTCGAGAACCGAGAGCCCGGAACCAACGCGCGCGATCCTAAGACGATGAATTTGTTTCTTGTGCCTCGTCGTCGATCACCGTTGCGTGTGTCTTTTCTTGTATAAAACACGTGACAGTATTATTTAAGAAGTAGGCATCTTTTAGTGGCGAAGTCCCTCGGGGGCTCGGGCTGTCGGCTGCTAATGTCCGCGTAACAATCTTCGTCTCATGTAATCCGGGTACTAAAACACCGGGACACTCGTTTACCCCTCACGCTTGAACGCTGCGTGCTTCAAAGACGCTAGCCTATTACGTTGATTGATTGATTGTAGGGTTTAACGCGCCGACGCGACGAGGGCGATGAGGCACGCCGTAGTGGAGGGCTCCGGATTAATTTTGACCACCTAGGGATCTTTAACGTGCGCCGAAATCTCGAACACGGGCGTTTTTGCTTGTCGCCTCCTTCAGAAAAGTGGCCGCCGCGGCCGGGAATAGAACCCGCGAGCGAGACTTTTACAGCAAAGCTGTATACTTGTACCCCTCAACGGCTTCATTTCCGCTGGCAAAAAGGCCAAGGTGCGAAGAATACACTTATACAATGCGTGTGTCGCCCCTCCCCAGGTTTCAAGTTAGTAGATATGGCCAGGGACTTTTTATTTTAGAACTAAAGCTGCTACCCCAAGTAATGTGCATACATTGTGACATTGTGATTCAAAGATGTTCATGCATACCACAAGTTTTGGGTGTTTGTAGCCGTCTTGAGCATACATGCTTCCTGTTAAAGCATGTTTTAAAGAGTCAGCAACTACGAAACCAAACTTCGCATAACATACGGGATTTTTTTCAAGGTATCAAACTGATTTGATTTGATTGTAGGGTTTAACGCGCCGACGCAACGTAGGCGATGAGGCCCGCCGTAGTGGAGGGCTCCGGATTAATTTTGACCACCTGGGGATCTTTATCGTGCGCCGAAATCTCGTACACACGGGCGTTTTTGCTTTTCGCCTCCATCAGAACAGCGGCCGCCGCGGCCAGGAATCGAACCCGCGACCTCGTGCTCAGCAGCGCAACGCCTTAGCCACTGAGCCACCGCGGCGGGTAAGATATCAAACTGCTGTGTGGTTTGTTTGCAACCGATAAATGATCGATGTTGGATGCTTGTTATGCACTTGCCACAGGAAAAAAGTCCCCGAAATAGAAGTGGGTTCACTCGCCAAAAACTAATGTTTAAAAGTGGCCATGAAAACCAAACATATTGCGACAAACGGACACTCCAGACAGACAGCAATAAGTACTTGGTCACAGCCGGCAACGTCTTTGACTTCGCTCGCCGAGAAGCGGAGCCCCTTTGGGGCGAACATATTTGGAAGCCGTCCAAGGGCTTTGGTCGTTTCGCTGTCTAATGGCTAATTTTGGGAGAAAGCAAAATCCTGTATGACCTATTTACGGCGGAATGAAAATAAACATTGTCTCGTGAAAATGTTTTGAAAAGGCGGAAAAACAAACGCCAGAAGTAGCGGAAAAACGCGGACGCTTCGAGTAAGTGGATTGCGCGAAAAACAGCCTTTTCTAAAAAAAAGAAACTACATACGTAGAAGTGTCATAAAATCTATTTTATAGCGGCTGGCCAATAAAACAGCGACATTTGCCCCATGGGCGCTGTCGGAGTACTAAGAAAGCTCCCGCGCGGGAGCTTTCTTGTAAAATGAAAAAAGCCTCAGTATAGAGTGTGTAGGAGCGCTCCTACACACTCTCTATACTGAGGCTTTTTTCATTTTACGGGAAAACACGAAAGCTATAATGCTTCTTATGAACGACAGCGGCTGATCGAAAGGAACCTTCGTTATAGACACAACTTCCTATGACGATTTTGTAAGATCCCTGATGGGAACTTGTTGAGAAGATTTTCTTGGACCGAAAGAAGCTATTAAAGCTGAGAAACACAAACTGAGAAAAATGTGATCCAAATTGCATAAGTGAACGACTGGTGATATAAGGGATTGTAAATTTGAGTAGAAGACGTCGCGTCTCACCGGTATTCGCGTCGCAAAAGCTTAAATTTGCTCAAGAAAAGAAACCAAGCAAAGCTGTCCACGCATGCCACTGAGAAGATTGAATCATGAGCGATAAATAAAAACATCAAGAGTTCGCAACTTCGTGTAGTGATAAAAAAAGAAAGCTGTGTTTCTAGAGTTTTTTGGAAAGCAATTTTTCAATTTGAGACGGCAGGAACTCGACTTTTTGAAGTTGGGTCCGGCGCAGTGTAGTAAAAAACGGTAATGCTGGAAACGACGAAAAAGTCGCGAGATTTAGAAGCTTTCCTTACATCGACGAAAAACGAAGATTAAGCCCTGAAACAGTTGATGTTATCGGCGGCTTGACATTTCCCACAACTAGAAAGCGGTACATACGACGAAGAACGCACTAAAAAACAAAGAATAAACACATCAAGATTTAAGTTTGAAAAAATTTTCAGCCCTTTCACAGTTTCAAATAATGATTAACCCAACCTTTGAAGCATCTAGCGTTGTGGTTGCGTGAGTGAAAACTTCAAATACCTCAAAAACACCCAAATTCCGGGATATAGTTTGTCGGCAAAAACGTCCACTGTTCCAACTTTCATACTAGTAGGTTGCCCACGTAGATAAGCATAGTTCGAAAAATACATTTTGCTAAATTTTGTAAGACTTTAGTTGTCCAATACCTATAAATCATCTTATATGATATATACGGTAATCATTCCGTGATTGTTTTGATGGCGATAAGCAAAAAATAGTAAGAGCAATGTTTTGTTAGTAGTGCGTTTAGAGTTACAATTTTCTTTCAGTTTTGAACCAGTTAGACTTTGCACAATATAGGAAAAAAGTTAGGCACCTTTGTAGTTTACACTCTATTTTGCGAAAACAAAATTATGTTGGAGCTAGAGAACGTAAAAAGTTACTTATTAACAGTTTTGTGAAGAAAATACCCTTCAGAAGAGCGGGCGAGACACGAATGTTGCGTTGGTTATGAAAAACTGCGTCATTTGTCTTGATGGTGTGAATGAAGGCAAAACACACGAAAAGTGTGGAAAGGAAACTGAAACAAGACTTCGGTTTCACCCGAACCGTGTTGAGTGCAATATGTGGGCATAATTTCCCGCTGCTCCGGCTCGCACCTTGTGGATCAATGTGTCAACCAATCGGTTGGTCCGGCGGGGTTTATGAACACAGAATTGAAGCGGAGCAACAAGTCTTTGTGCTGTTGGCGTGTTGCAAATACCCAGCAAAAAGTGTACAGCGAGAGCTCGTTAATTTCAGCTTTGAATTTAAGGATAATCCTAACTGTACTTTTTGTCCTGGCGAGCCTCCATTGAAGCCGTTGTATAAGCAGCTGAAGCAGTCCTGTCCAGCGTAGTAGTGATTGATTGATTGTAGGGTTTAACGCGCCGACGCAACGCAGGCGATGAGGCGCGCCGTAGTGGAGGGCTCCGGATTAATTTTGACCACCTGGGGATCTTTATCGTGCGCCGAAATCTCGTACACACGGGCGTTTTTGCTTTTCGCCTCCATCAGAAAAGCGGCCGCCGCGGCCGGGAATCGAACCCGCGACCTCGTGCTCAGCAGCGCAACGCCTTAGCCACTGAGCCACCGCGGCGGGTCAGTAGTAGTAGTAGTAGAAAACTTTATTATAAAGTCAGGCTATCTAGCTCTCAGAGGGTGGTGCCCTTAGTCCAGGGCCCCATTTGCTGCTGCGATCCGTCTTGCCCGGTCGATCAGTCCGCGCTGGTCGTCCAGGGCTGAGCTGGAAAGAACGGCTTCCCATCCGGAGGGTGAGGGACTGGGTATAGGCAATTGGGTTGGGCGTTTGGGGCCTTCCCATGTGGAATGGCACAGGTTCGGGTGTCCTCCACTGGATGGGCATCTGTCTGGGTACATGGTAGGGTGAAATCTGCTGACACAGTTGAGCTGTGGTTCCTTGTGTCGGCTCAAATGTCAGCGGGCGCTTGTCCGAGAACGGAAGCGCGGTCGCCAAGCTAATTCTACGGTTCGTGTAAAGGAATCAGCAGTTAAACGTCTGCGGCAGGAGGCTCCCTTTCCACTTCCTCGCCTAGCGGTAGCGACAGGAAGAGGAAGACGGAGGGAGAGGGGAAGGAAAACGAAGGTTACCGCACCATAAGGAAGAAGGTATTAAAAGTGACAGTGGCGGGTTAGTCGGCCATTTTGTTGCTCGAGGTATAGTCGTCAAGTAGCTGAAGTTTTAAAGCGGACCTTTGTACGGCTTAATGGCGGCGTGGGTCGTCGACGCATAAACGCACTGCCGGAACGCCAACTTCACACAATGAGTTTCACAACATGCTTCGGATAAGGAAACTCGTATTAGTGTCTGAAAAAAAAAAAACGCCTGCCGTGGTTGAAATCGAACCTGGGTCTTCAGCGTTATGAAGCTTGATTGATTGTACGATTTAACGCGCCGAGGCAACACAGGCGATGAGGCTCGCCGTAGTGGAGGGCTTTGTATTAATTCTGACCGCCTTTGGATCTTTGACGTGCGCCGGTACACACGGGCGTCTTTGCTTTTCGCCGCCATCAGAAAAGCGGTCTCTGCGGCAGGGAATCGAACCCACGACCGCGTGCTCAGCGTTATGAAGCTTACGTCTACCCGAATGCGCGATTCCTGCACTGTCGAAGCAATTTGGATTTTGGACGTTGACTTTGAATCAGATTGAATTTGAGAAAGTTCCGTGTTTTCACCATTTTGGCCCAAGAAACGGGCTTTGATTTTGTTGTTTTTTAGCAGGAATAGATAGTTTTAACTTCCGACATTGACGGCGCCTCTAAAGTGTTCAAAGTGACAATCTCGTAGCTTATCAATATTGCTTGCCCAGTTTTTTTGTAGATGCCTGTCCCATTAGCAGCCCACATTGGCGAGAGTAAACAAAATAGTGTTGGGCCCATGGTTCGCCTTAAGATGCATTAATTTTTTTATAAACGGTGAAGTTAGAAGAAACTGATGGTGACATTTCAGAAATTGTTTTCCGGCGGTACATTGCCGGAAAACAATTCAATATGCAGGAAGTGACAACCTGCTACAATGAGTTAAAAATAGCGAGAGCTGTGTTGTTCCTCGCTCAACCTACCGGATAAAGGACTGGGCCGATTTCTCGCATCTAGATCCCACCTGTATTGCTGGCTTTATTTGTGTATCGGGCTTTGGCGGTGACGAGCTTTTTGGGGTGCTGCATGTGGGATACGTTCACTGGAACAAACACTACTGGATTGCACAAGGCCGAAAAAATGCCTTGGGTGTGCTTAGCCATGCGTTCCGCCAGCTAGGCTGTAAACTATGACTAAAATATGGTACTGACAATCCGTCCTACATATTTTTTATTTGTATTTATTGATGTACTCTCAGTGCACAAGGAAATTGCTGATTGGATTGGGGGTACACGCACAAGTGAAAATGCTGTACAGGCGATGTACCGGAACTTGGTTACATAGTTGAAACGGACGAAGGAAGCAATATACACCGAAGCTGGAAAGACAAAATTGCAACGTTCATGGTAAGCTTTCCAAAGCAAAAAAAAAAAAAACAGCACTACGTAATAACATCGCTGCATAATCATTGAGCTGCGTAATCAGGTCGCAAGAGAACGCGGGAAGAAGGCGCCACCACGCCACTCCGGAAAGCCTATATTGATCCTAGATTTACAGGCATATCTCATGAAATGGAAAGAATGCAGTAACCGCGATACAGCAGAATACCCTGAGTGTGCGCTGAGAACTCAAAGACGGTCAACCGGAAGATTTAGGGATACAGAAGGAAAGTTACATCAATTATAACAAGGACGTCACTTTGAAAACCCTTTAATGTCCTTAAAAAGCATCGAACTTTCTGTCCCCCACACTAGTTTCTATATTTTAGAATTAATTGCAAGGATTAGCTTGTACCCGTTAATTCGGCTCCACCACGGTTCTTGGAAAAAGGTCGAGGGCAAGCGAAGTTGTCCGAGCGGAAACGGAGCCACTGGACGTCTCCTCTGCCGTTGCCCCTAAACCTCGAAAAAAAATGGACATGGAATCCGCAGGAAACAGCGGCCTGATGGGGACCCACCAGCATATTTTAGATGTAAGTAGCCTGAAGCGCATAATTCGGTTCATTAAAGGGTCCCAAGTAGAGTGTGAACGACGTCGAACAGGAAAAAAAGTATGATTAGTGAAAACAAAGAGGGTTTCCTTTATGTCGTTAGGGAAAACTGGTACAAGCCGACGTGTTCTTAGTGCCGTAATCACCTTCGCGCTCCACACAAAACATTACGCGAAAGCAGAAAAAGCATACTTAAAGCCATATACGTATAGAATATGGCACATACATATAGCTGGAGCTATTCCACGATGGCGCTCGCAGCGCACCATAGGATTTCAAAAAAAAAAGAAAACAAAACGAGAGAAATGCAACGATCGCTTCCGCGCCGCTATTTCAAGCGATCTTGGGGGAATATTTCTGCTTGTCGTAACTGTTGTTATGATCGACCTGCTGTAAATATTGATATTGGCTTTAATGCCGTACTGCTGTAATGGCTGTAATACTGTAATCCCTAATCCTAACAAACGTGTTATGTGAAACCAGCGCTTCGTTGACTTAATAGTTACTTGACGACACCATTCGTTTCTGATATAAACTTGGAACTTCAAAGCAGCACTTGTTGTAGTTTTCCGAACTTAAAGAATAAAAGCGAGGTATTTTTGTTGAAACAAGTCTAAAAAGTATTGCTAATTGGAAAATAACATAAGAGAATCAGCAGGAAAAGCGGCATGTTTGTCGCGTTTTCAGTTAATAGGCACTGTACGCGTGCTTAGCGGCTAGAACTCACTGTATTTGGAAAAAAAGGTTGCTTCATGCCTCTAATAGGTCATTGTAGAGCTTTGGGCTAAAAAAAATAATGCACCCGGGCAAGGTTCCACGACCCGCGATTGCCAACTTGGTGCCCTGCGTAAAAGTTAAATGCAATGTGGTCTAAAAGGGATTGTAGGATAATCAGAAGTCGGCATTCGTTGGATAATTACCCAAAAGCCGTCAAACATGATGCAATTTGGCTGGTGTCTTTAGTATAAAGAGCCAGGAAAAAGCGCGAAAAGCTGAACGTGGGCCGAGGAGACACAAAGGCAGCGCTAAGCCTCGTGTTGTTTCTCACCCTGTTCCCTCACGTTGCAGAAATCCGTCGTACGGGGTAGGGATTGATCATCAATTATCTAGAAAAGCACAACTGTTAAATAAACCGAAAAGCACGACTCGCCTATACACTGTATACGGGAGTGGCAGATCTTGCAGCATAATAAAGGGCGCGGGCAGACATTGCGTTGTGTTTGAACTACCGCAACTAAAATTCGAGGACATTTAAGCACTTATGGGTTCTGATTTGCGAGAGCACGAATGTTTTCCTGGATGGCGTCGCCGAATGACATTGTAATCTTGCTGCTTGAGACGGTTTGTTTTGTGATCCCTTAACGTCTCACAAAGCCTTCGATTTTGTACACATTGCGGAGCTGCTCGTTCCTGCTGCTCTGTAAAGGGAAAGCTGACGTCGATGTTAAAGTTATTTTGTTGTCCATATGTCGTTCGGCTGCGTTGTTCCGCTCGGCACCTGCTACTGACAGAATCAATCACCTTGTGCCACTGCCGAGTTTATCCTATAGAACGCCTCTCGGTATGGGACGCGTCCGAAGGAGCCGTTTCTATTGCGGACGCTGGTTTTTAGCAATGAATGCCGTTTAAGCTGGTGTTGGGCCGGCGAACGTGCGCAGGAAAACCTGGTTGAGCGATGATGTCATCGCGAGCGCGTGCCCTGGTAGTGGTGATTTATTAAGAAAGCAGGGGAGAGAAGAACTGGAGATATTGTTGAACTCATCGGGGAGTTCGCTCTCATACACCCCAGTCCAGGGAAGGGCCCTGCTCGAACTTCGAGAACACTCTGCCCATTGTTCGTAGCGTGATCTCTCGCGAGCTTTTCTCTTCGCCAATTGATGTGCGTTCGCGCCTCAATAGGGAAACACAGAAAAGCTCGCGCTACAGACACCGAGCTCCGGAATCCGGTTTCCCCCAGGTTCTAGCGCGTGCTCACGCAGTCCACTTTGGGAGAGATGGGAAAGTCTGCGGACAAAACGACCCGGGCCCGCCGGTCATGGAGAACTTTCAGCGGCAATTTCGGAAATTCATGTGAGGTGAAACCACCGTTCTCCAACGGAGCGATAGATCGGGCGACAGAAGAAGAGCGTCACTCCCAAAGAAGCGGAAGCGCGGCGCAAAAGGCGCGGCGCCGGTACTTCAGAACGGATGCAACGACTTCGGTCCAACCCGGGATATCGCACCGGTAATGCGGCGGCGAAACGCCACCGAGTTGTATCAGATCCGGAATAACAAGCCCGCGTACATTGTGCATACTGCAATGACGGAGCGTTCATTGCTCTGGCTAATGATGACACCACGCAGAAAACGTGACCGGGACTTGAAGCACAACCACGGAGAAAACTTCGCCGAGTCTCCAAGCATAACCACGCATAAACATAGCCGAACCAATAATAAGCTGGGGGGGGGGAGGGGGCACTTCGCTGTTTGCCAAGGCTTCGTGACAAGGTGCGAAGCTGCCCCAATTTTGTTGCTCAACGGGCGATAAAGGCCTTTTGCCGACTGAGATTGTCACTGCTGTCCTGCGGAGACTGCCACAAAATCAACATGCGGGGCATCCATACGTACGTGAAGTGCGACACAAGCTATTATGTATCGCTCCTAAATAACAGAACAGAAAAAGAGCACGCACTTTTGTCTTTTGTCTGCATGCCTAATGATAAGTGACAAATAGACCTTTTAAGCTCATGTATTGGCAATGAGCTGCAGCAGTGGCATAAGGTAACATGAAGGTATAGTACGGCTTGGAAGATGGTATACAGGTACTAATACATCGGTGTGTGTGGGTAAGTATCAGTGAAAACGTTGGCGTGGCTACCTGTGAACAGTTTGGACTGTCTCTTCTTAACTACCGATGTTCCACTTTTAAATGCTTGCAGCATACATGTGGCACTGGTGATAATTAGAACTACGTTGCTTTGCGTATTTCGCGTACTAAATACTTCTCCAGACTTCAGTTCTGCTAAACCAAAATGAATGATGACTGTAAGTCTATGACGATACAGTAAGATGGTGTTTGTTTGCAGGTTTTAAATGTCCTGTAGTGACATTCATGCTGCTTCGCACCATATTTTTCATTGATTTAGCACTTTGCGGCATAATAGAAATAAAGATTACCATGTTACTCCTGAATGCTCGATCGGAATTGCAGGGACCACCTGAGCGCGCGCATCGAAGCAGTAAAAAAATAAAGCCACACACTGAATGGCCATTGAAGCCCGTCATTGTCCATGTATTTGAAACTGAGACATACGTTTCGTTGAAGTGTCGAGAGCCCAATTACATCCGGTCGACATTCAGCCGCCTGGCCACAAACAGTTGAAAGACGTTCTAGCTCAGGATTTTGGCCTTAGCAAGAACAACGATGGGTAATTTGTGTATAATTTCCCTTATACACGCCAGTTTGAGTGTTATTTAGCGCCGTCATATCGCCGTGATGTATTTCTTCAAGTTTCAGTAATACTCTCCCAAGGAGCCTCACTACAAGGGTATTACATAGAGGGGGGGCACGGTACCAGCAGACATGACAAGAAAAAAAAACAAAAGTATGGAGAGGTATTTGGAAATAATAAGCACAAGATGTTGCAAGGCTAAACTACCGATAACGAACGACAAGAACGGAAAGCTAAAACGCACACGTGCGCAGGCACGCACACACATACACACGAAAGCGCGCACGCACACACACACATTTTTCAGGTTAATTTATTAAATTGTATTGACAAAACGACCGCAGCGTTTTATTCTTAAAAAATTACGCCATCATCAACACCTGCAATATAAGAGGTCAGAGAATTTCACTCAGGAACTGCACGCGTTATGAATGTTGGTGAATAGATACAAGCGTTCAACTTCACGGGCTTTACCTTGAAGGCTTGTTCCGGCAGTGGAAAAATGGCAGATGACGCAGAGGGAAAACTCTTACCTAGTGAACAGTGGTGGTAGTCCATGAAACAGTGATCATTGTGAAACTGTACGCCGAAGTGATAATCAATGTTATGCCCAACTTGCAATATTGCATGAAGTATGAGTGGCACGAAATACGGATAGTTTCTCACAGGCACAGTCATCAGCATCGTCATTATGAATGTATGTCCACTGAAGGGCGTATGCCTTTTCCTGAGACCTACAACTGTTAACTGCTGCCCCAGGCTACCAAACAGTATCGCGCACTCGAAGTTTCTCATTTCAACCCTCAAATAGGTTGTCTTCCCCTACCTTCATCCCGTGTGAACTTACTACAAAACGTACAGTCCCCAATGCTACAGACATATGGGGAGAAGAACTTCTTGCTGGGCTAGTTGGTGAATAGTTGCCATAACTTGAAGCGCCACAAAAAACACGGACGAAGAACCAGAGTAGGAGAGACAGGCGCTATCTCGTCTACTATCTCAAGCGGTATAGGGCCTGTCTCGTCTACTCTGGTTCTTTGTCAGTGTTTTTTGTGGCGCTTCAAGTCAAGGCATATGGCGCTGCAATAGAAGAATCAGCGCATGCACGAACACAATTCCCGTGAGCTAATGAACGGTACTTGCATGCAGTTTCGCGTACAGATTGAGGATGTCTTGAATTGAATTTACACTAATAAGATTGCGTCAAAGACTCATCACACACATGTTGCGTTCACAAATGTACGCCGGATGCAGCATCGGTTGCTACCCACGTCACCTTGAAGATGTGACAGAAGCAGGTAGGTACAATATTTACAATGACGAGACGAGAGTGGGGTTCCTAATGCAAGGAGGAAGTGCACCGGTGAACGTGCATTTGATGTTCAGCGGTTACAGAAGCAGTTTCCCCAACGCCCCAATACGTGAGCGCTGAAATATACGCTACGTGGGTGCGTGTGGGGATGTCAAGTTTGAGACCACAACTGTTCAGGCCTCAGGAACTAGATCGGTGGGGATGAAGATGAAGAACAGTAGAAATCAGTGCAAACACACTCATGGTGGGTTTCAATCAAAAGTAATTGTCAAGGAAAACATCAAGGAATAAATCGTGCAAGGCAACGATTGATTCCAAATCACATATCCTTTTACCGATGAAATAGCCAGTAATTTAGGTGGGAATGTTTGTCGTGCGAAAATGCCAAAACAGACATTTTGGAAATGAGCATTCGCATTATGTGTCTCTACTCTCAACCGCTTAACACAATGTGAGAGAGTGAGACCAGTAACAACGGTTTTATACACCGCGGCATATAGAAACAACGACTCATCGGCGCAAGCGCCTACTGAAGAGGACGGCAAGCCATGACTCACACGTGGCGCGCATTCAAACCTCTTATCATTTTTTTTTCGCGCGCGGAGGTCGGGTGGTCGGGTGTCAACACGGCACTTGGCAAAGCGGTGGAAGTAGGAAGGCGTGTCGAGATCGATCAACTATGACTTTCTTTGGCCGGGGGAAGTAACGCACCCTTGTAATCCAGCGTGAGAGGAGGCCGGCGAGTCAAGTTGCGAAGTAGCAAGTAGTTGGCAGTACCGACTGATAGTTGGGAAACCACTACGGGCCGGGGGACTGGCGACCCTTGTAACCGCAAGCTTGGCGAGGCCAGCGACCTGATCGCAACAAGTCGGGGGGAGTCACATACCCCAGTAACCTAACGTCAATGGGGGCTAGATGTTGTACAGTCCGTCTGTTTTTGTACTGTTGCAATTGGGTATAACCGGTTATACTACTGTGGTACCGGGGAGCTATGAAAGCTCCATTTACTCGATCTATTATGATTGTCAGCTAGTCTTGCTGTGCGCATCCTCCTTTCCACACTCCTGTTGTCGCTGCCGCCAATTCTACTTGTCGGCGGGCTGTCGCTTCCAGCTGCCGCCGTAGTCGTTTGATGTGCACAGTGATGTCCGTTCCGCAGACGCGTAAAGGTACGACAGAGTCCGTTAACTTCGGACGCCCAGTGCCCATGGAAAATCTTCTAATGAGTGTAGTAGAGCTATCACGTTAGAAAGTTGTGAAGGTGCGCCAGTGCAGGTGTTGTGTTCAAATGACTAGTGTACAATGTTGTGCACTTGCACACGCGTCCGCACATGTACTTCCAGTCGTCGCAGCGGCGCTGTGGCTATGGAGTTGTGCTGGTGATCCTATTGGATGCCGGAACGATGCCGGCCGCGGTGGCTGCTTCTCCGATGGAGGCGAAAAGAGAAAGCGCCCGTGAGTGCAGATTTCGGCGCACGTTGAATATCCGCAGGTGGTCAAAATAATTCGGAGCCTTCCACTACGGTGCGCCTCACAGGACCGGGGTAGCTTCGACGCGTCAAACCCCCCAATCAATTTGCTCAAAATTACCAGTTAGTGTATTTGAAGACAAAGATGCCGTCTAGAAAGGGGCTGACAACCATGTAAGTTGAGCAGGCGCTTTAACAACAAGCACAAGCAAGGAAGGAGCAAGATTCCATTAGGGCGACTGCAAAAAAGTAAATAAGCGTTGGTAATTATAAAGCAAGGTCAGCAGGATGAAGAAAGGGGGTGGAGAGAGTTGAGAATGTCTCCCTAAAAAAATTTTAACCTTTAGACTTAAGGAGTGTGCCCTTTCGTGGCAGGAGGAAAGCCAAAATGAGTTCCCGGATCAGGCGAGTGGTGCTTTTCAATGGAGGAATTATAGGGAAGCCTCTTTTAAAGGTAGAAGCAGAGCCTCATCACGCGCGTGCAAGTGTGCTTTTTTGCCGTTATTCCCTTAAAGAGTTCTTTTTACCCCACGGGACGCCTTATCCAAGCACAGGAATTAAAGGGCGATACAAGAAAAAAGAACTGCAGAGTAACATTGAGCTTGCTTGAAGAAAGGCTTCTCTAGTGCTGCACCGACATTGGAGGCTCTGGTAGGCTTGAGTTAAACAGCGTGCACTTTTTTCTGTGAAGTTGGGACAAGCCAGGAAACACTAAAAGGTGTTGTAAGGTTGAGAGCAGTGCAGGAGTGATTGGTGCCAGTGGCTTTTTGTGTTCCAGACGTGGTTATGACCTACCACATCTGATTATACTTCAAAATAAAGACAGCGTTTTCTATTAGTGGATCGGGTCTAACACACTTCGCGCATGTGGCTTGTGTTCATATGAGTTGTAGGATTGAATTGAATTGGAGTAACTTTAATTCTTTATTGCAGCAACACATAACGATTGCCGTGGAGTTACAGCAAAGGCGATATTTAAATTCGCCTGACTAGACCCCTAGCCTCAGGCAGCCCAAGCATACAAGCAGCAGTGTTAGAGGAAACAAAACTGCCGCGCAAGTTGTAATTCAAACCTAACACAATTTTATGCGTAACTATGGAATAACACCAGGCTAACTATACGGAGCTTATAGCCGTTTCTGTAGTCTTTACAGTAATCAGAATCCACTTTGTAAATAAATATGCGCAATAAATTACCTCTGCTTGTTACGCACCGACGAATACTGTTTTTACAGCAATTACAACACAATTTTTTACGCAGACAAAACAAAATAACAAAAAGAAATAACAAACGAGCAGACAGAAGGACTTGACATTATTGCTCGAGTAGTAAAAGCTTTGATTTTTTCGAAAGGAGAACAAAGAATAACAGCTCTGCATGAAACCAAGTAAAGAATGATACACATTTAAAAACTATTGGAATCGGCTTTAGAAGCAGTTGCTTGCCGTTCCCTGTCCTAGTTCCAATTATTTAAATACAGAGTGCCGAGGACTACAATGCGGCTCAGTATTAGTATATGATGAGAAAAATATTTGTCGTCCTGCTTTGAAGTTCAAGAATGCTTCTTCGGCTGAGCGTTGATGATAATTGTCCTGAATAGTTAATAGTTAACATTTAAAAGGAGAGCCGTGCTGTCGACGTGATAAGTTGCAGATGAATCGTAAACCTAGTTTTTGCATTAGGTGGAAGCCATGAATGTTTGATTTTGATGCGGCGCCAAAACTAATAAAGAATGTCGTAGCCTTGAATGAACAGCGCAGTAGTAAAGTTGGCGTTTTAGGTTCTCAGGTCACAACATGCCAAATTTGTTTAGAGTGCCGATTTTTTGAGCTACACTGCGTTTCCTATAATTTACACGATAGGTCCAACGAAGACCTTTATGGATATATATATATATATATATATATATATATATATATATATATATATATATATATATATATATATATATATATATATATATATATATATATATATATATATATATATATATATATATATATATATATATATATATATATTGTCACGTAGCCAAGGACGAAGCAGTTGTTTGGAAAAGAAACAAGTTTATTGGAGCGAACTTGTGCTCCCCTAACAACTGAAAAGAATACAGAGGCGGCGAAGCAGTGGTCAACAAAGTGACGTACGTGCGTCGGCGAGCGTCGCAGAATCGAATGCCCCGGCGTCCGCACTGCAGGCTTTTTATCTTTCGGCGCGCGTGGTTCTCGAAACGTCGATTCGCATCGAGAACATAGTAGATCCAAGAAGATTATTCTGGGCTGTTCACGTAAGATCGGAATGCTCTCCCTATCACAACAGATAACACATGCGGCACAGAAAGAAAGAATGGAACACGCGCTTCCCTTGGCGCAGAGATAACGCAGACCGGCGCAGCCGGGCGGTAAAAGCAAAACACAAATAAACAAACCCAATGTATGGTTCGCGGCATTACCCCCCCTCTAAGAGTGCATCGACCCGATGCTAACATAAGCGACAGTCCGAACCAATGAAAATAAAAGTTTTTCATCGTCCGTAGAAAGGTTTTAGGCGAACCACGTGGACGACTTCAGGCCGCCTGCGTTGTCGTGATGTGCCGGAGTCACCATCAGGGATCACTTCGTAGGTAAGTTGGCCAACACGTCGTAGAATCTGGTAGGGTCCGAAATACCGTCGCAGGAGCTTCTCACTGAGTCCGCGTCGTCGGATGGGAGTCCAAACCCACACACGATCCCCTGGTTGGTACTCGGCGTCTCGGCGTCGGAGGTTGTAGCGGCCCGCATCCACCAGCTGTTGGTCCGTTATACGAACTCGAGCGAGCTGGCGGGCCTCCTCCGCACGTTGAAGATATTCGTGGACGTCGGCGTTGAGATCGTCGTCTTCTACGTGCGGAAGCATGGCGTCGAGCATCGTAGTCGGCCTTCTCCCGTAGACAAGCTCGAACGGCGTCAGCTGCGTCGTCTCCTGGATAGCCGTGTTGTACGCAAACGTGACATACGGGAGCACTTCGTCCCAAGTCTTATGTTCAACGTCAACGTACATTGACAGCATATCTGCGATTGTCTTGTTCAGACGTTCTGTTAGTCCGTTCGTTTGGGGGTGGTACGCCGTCGTTCTTCGGTGATCCGTGTTGCTGTAGCGTAATACTCCTTGCATCAGCTCCGCAGTAAATGCCGTTCCGCGGTCTGTGATTAGGACTTCCGGGGCTCCATGTCGCAGCACAACTTGGCTTATAAAGAACTTTGCCACTTCTTGTGCAGTCCCCCTCGTAAGAGCGGCGGTCTCTGCGTAGCGCGTCATGTAGTCTGTCGCTACGACAATCCACTTGTTCTGTGATCGTGACGTAGGGAACGGGCCTAAAAGGTCCATTCCAATCTGTTGAAATGGTCTCGATGGGACGGCGATCGGTTGCAGAAGTCCGGCGGGTCTTGTCGGCGGCGTTTTTCGTCGCTGGCAGTCACGGCAGCTCCGGACGTAGTGGGTGACGTCAGAGGTAAGGCCGGGCCAGTAGTACCTCGCCTTGATTTTTCCAATAGTGCGGGCTGTGCCGAGATGTCCGGAAGACGGGTCGTCGTGGCACGCTTCCAAAATTTCGTCACGAAGGTCCGCGGGGATGACGAGAAGGTAATTCGCTCTTGTTCCGGGGCTGAAATTCTTCTTCACGAGGACGGAGTTTCTCAGGCTGAATGCTGGTAAGCTGCGCTTGAAGGCCCTAGGAAAGGCAACGTTGCATCCCTCGAGGTACTCGATTATGACGCGTAAGTCGGGGTCGGCACGCTGCTGGGCGGCTAGGTCGCTCTCCGTCACGATCCCGAAGAACGCGCTGTCTTCATCAGAGTCTTGTGGTGGTGGGTCGACGGGGGCGCGGGACAGGCAGTCGGCGTCGGAGTGTTTCCTGCCGGATTTATAAACGACTGTAACGTCGAACTCCTGCAGGCGCAAGCTCCACCGCCCAAGACGGCCAGAGGGGTCCTTCAAATTGGCGAGCCAACACAGCGCATGGTGGTCTGTTACAACCTTGAATGGCCTTCCATACACGTATGGGCGAAATTTTGAAATCGCCCATATAATAGCCAGGCACTCTTTCTCAGAGGCAGAATAGTTTTTCTCCTCCTTCGACAGACCACGGCTGGCATAGGCGATTACCCTTTCGCAGCCGCTTTGCTTTTGGACAAGGACGGCACCCAAGCCTATATCACTGGCGTCCGTGTGCATTTCCGTTTCGGCATTTTCGTCGAAATGAGCGAGCACGGGCGGGCTTTGCAGGCGTTTTTGCAGCTCGCAGAATGCTTTTTCTTGGTCGTTTTCCCAGCTGAAAGGGGTGCTGTCTTTCGTCAAGCGCGTGAGTGGCTCTGCAATGCGTGCGAAGTTTGCGACGAAGCGCCGGTAGTATGCGCACAGCCCGAGAAATCTTCGCACGCCCTTCTTGTCTTTCGGCCTAGGGAAGTTCGCGATAGCTGAAGTTTTTGCCGGGTCAGGTAGGACTCCCGCGGCGTTGACGACGTGGCCCAAGAACTTGAGTTCCTCGTATGCAAAACGGCACTTTTCAGGCTTCAGCGTCAACCCCGACGTACGAATGGCCTCGAGTACAGACTCCAACCTTGCAAGGTGTTCGTCGAAAGTCCGGGCGAATACCACTACGTCGTCGAGGTATACGAGGCAGGTGTGCCACTTAAGGCCAGCTAGCACAGTGTCCATGACTCTTTGAAACGTCGCTGGTGCTGTGCACAGCCCAAACGGCATCACCTTGAACTCGTATAGGCCGTCTGGGGTTATAAATGCAGTCTTCTCTCGGTCTCTCTCGTCCACTTCAATTTGCCAGTAGCCGGTCTTCAGGTCCATCGATGAAAAGTACTTCGCGTGGCAGAGGTGGTCGAGGGCGTCGTCAATTCGGGGGAGGGGGTACACGTCCTTTTTCGTGATTTTGTTCAGTCGCCGGTAGTCAACACAAAACCTTAATGTGCCGTCTTTTTTCTTTACGAGTACGACGGGCGCAGCCCAGGGGCTTTTCGATGGCTGTATAATGTCGTCGCTGAGCATGTCGTCGACTTGAGTCCGGATGGCTTCCCGTTCGTGTGAAGAGACGCGGTACGGTGACTGTCGGGTAGGTCGGGCTCCATCTTCGGTTATTATTCGGTGCTTCGCTAGAGGGGTCTGACGTAGTTTTGTGCTCGACGAAAAACATTCGCTATAGCGACGTAGCAAAGCCAATAATTTGTTCCGTTGTTCTTGTGGTAGCGCCGGATTCACGTCGAAGGGCTGCGGGAGCTTGAATGTTTGTACGGGTGTGCGTTCAAAGTCGGCGACTGCGATCACATCACTTGCTTCTTGTGTTTCTTCGAGGAACGCAATTGCAGCTCCCTTATTTAAATGCTGGTACTCTTCGGTGAAATTAGTGACCAAAACGTGAGATTGGCGTTGCTTAAAGTGCGCAATGCCTCTTGCGACGGAGACACCGCGGTCGAGAAGCAACCTTCGATCACTTTCTACGATAGCGTCGATGTCAGAAGCAGCATCCTCACAGTAGACGGCGATCATCAAGCTTGCGCGGGGTGGCAGGGTGATGTGATCGTCGGCGATCCTGACAGCAGCACGGTGATCGGGGTTCGGCTGCGGCGTCGTGGAGTGATTGGAGGAAAATGTTATCGACTTGGTCTGCAGATCAATTATTGCGCCGTTGTCCGTCAAAAAGTCCATTCCGAGAATCACGTCGCGGGAGCAGTTAGGCAGAACGACGAACGCCGCAGGGTACGTTGTGCCGTCTATGGTGACGCGCGATGTGCACGTTCCACTTGGCGTCACGAGGTGGCCTCCTGCTGTGCGTATGTGCGGACCGTCCCATCTGGTCATAACTTTCTTCAGTTTAGACGCAAATGGTCCGCTCATTACCGAATAGTCAGCTCCCGTGTCTACGAGGGCGACTACGTCAAAGCCGTCGATGGACACCTTGACGTCAGATGCAGTCGTCCTCGAGTTCCGGGTTCGTCGGGGCGTCGTATCTCTGCTTGTACGTGTTGATGGTCGGGCACTGTGCATCGTCGTTGTCGTCGTCTTCTCAACGGACGTCTCGGTCAGGTCGGGTACGCGTCGCGCCGTGTAGCTGTCGTCGTGTTCGGGAGTCTCGTCAGGGTTAGGTCGGGTCGTCGGGATGAGGGCATGTCGTGAATCACTGTCTTCAGCGCGTCCTTGCGTCGTTGGAGGGTTTCTAGTTTTTCGACGTAGAGCAACTTCACCTCCAGAAGTTGCCGCCTTTAGTTTCCCCCGCGTGGGCTGGGGGACCTTCCACGGGCGAAGTCAGCGTTGCTACGGCGGTTCGGCGATTGGTAGGGGTAGGGCGACGGCGAACGGTTGAAACGTGCTGGGCCACGGCTGGTTTCAGATAGATACTCGTCGATCTCACGTGGTCGTTGGCCAGGGAGAGGGCGAGGTGCGTCGACGGAGAAACCACGCAGTCCGAGTCTTTTGTATGGGCAGCGACGGTAAATGTGGTCAGCCTCTCCGCAGTGGTAGCACAGAGGACGGTTATCGGCAGTTCGCCATACGTCCGTCTTCCTCGGCGTCTCGTTTCGGGCTACCGGGGGTCGGGCGGGTGACAGTGGGCGGCGGTACGGCGGGGCCTCTTGACGGCGTGTTGGAGCAGGGCGGGGTCGACGAACAGCCGCGGAGTATGTCATAGCTTGTGGCTCTCGGGGTACCTCGGATGGCGTAGAAGTTCCCAACGCTTGTTGTACTTCTTCTCTAATCACGTCGGTGAGGGAAGCGACTTGGGGCTGCGGCGGCGTTGGGAGAAGTTTCCGCAGCTCCTCTCTCACTATTTCGCGGATAGTCTCGCGTAGGCTGTCGGCCGGGATCCGCGTGCTGCCAAAGTCGTTCGCTTTGGCCGCGCCAACAAAGTTGCGGTCATACTGCTTAGCACGCATTTCAAGGGCTTTCTCAATGGTGCTGGCTTCGGTCACGAATTCGGCGACGGTTTTGGGCGGATTTCGGACAAGTCCAGCAAACAGTTCCTCCTTCACTCCGCGCATTAAGAAGCGCAACTTCTTTTCTTCCGTCATTTCGGGGTCCGCGCGGCGAAATAGCTGCTTCATCTCCTCAACGAAGATCACGACGCCTTCGTTGGGGTGTTGCGTGCGCGTTTCCAACAAAAGGGCGGCTCTTTCTTTCCGCACGACGGTAGTGAAGGTCTTAGTGAACTCGCTTTTGAACTGAGCCCAGTTTGTCAAGGAGCTCTCGTGGTTCTCGAACCAAGTGCGAGCCGAATCTTCCAAGTAAAAGAAAACGTGCCGGAACGTTTCTGCGTCGTCCCACCTGTTGAATTTCCGGACGCGCTCCAGTTTCTCCAACCATTCTTCTGGGTCTTCTGCGGGGGCTCCTCGGAATGATGGCGGTTCCCGTGGCTGCTGCAGAACGACAGGAGGGTTGGCTTGGTTGAGCATGGTGCTGGTTGCGACGTTTTTCTTCTTCGTCTTCTCCGGTAGTAGACCGAACTCGGGTGGTAAATCTTGCACGCGGAGGCTGGCTCTTGTTGGACTGGCTTGGCGGCTTCCAGAGGTTGTAGTGGGCATGAAGGGTGCGTACCCAGCACCTCCACCAGATGTCACGTAGCCAAGGACGAAGCAGTTGTTTGGAAAAGAAACAAGTTTATTGGAGCGAACTTGTGCTCCCCTAACAACTGAAAAGAATACAGAGGCGGCGAAGCAGTGGTCAACAAAGTGACGTACGTGCGTCGGCGAGCGTCGCAGAATCGAATGCCCCGGCGTCCGCACTGCAGGCTTTTTATCTTTCGGCGCGCGTGGTTCTCGAAACGTCGATTCGCATCGAGAACATAGTAGATCCAAGAAGATTATTCTGGGCTGTTCACGTAAGATCGGAATGCTCTCCCTATCACAACAGATAACACATGCGGCACAGAAAGAAAGAATGGAACACGCGCTTCCCTTGGCGCAGAGATAACGCAGACCGGCGCAGCCGGGCGGTAAAAGCAAAACACAAATAAACAAACCCAATGTATGGTTCGCGGCAATATATATATATATATATATTATATATATATATATATATATATATATATATATATATATATATATATATATATATATATATATATATATATATATATATATATATATATATACGCCTAGAAACTTGCTTTCAGAAATTTGTAACACTTCGTATTTGAACGATATGTTATGCAGAGTTTGGATAGATTTGCATACAACTGAAAAGTGAATATACTTAGTTTTTTGTGTATTTGAAAGAATCTGAAGAATACGGCTATAGCGGTAAATTTTGGACCTAGATATTACCGTCACGTACAAAAATTGCTAAATCTTTCGATCATAAAATAAACATTTGTGTCATGAGCATACAACACTATTTTAGTAACGCCGGAATGTTAGCAATACCACTAATATAAAGCAGAAATAGTGCTGGCCCTTATTCAGATCCTCGCGGATCACCAACTGTAACGTACCCACCGTGTGATAGTATGTGATTATAAGCAACTAACTGTACTCTGTTTGATAGATAACTCTGCAATAGCTTATACGCCACCTTACGTATTACGTAGCATAGGAGTTTTCTGAAAAGAATATTATGCTTAAGTGGATCGAATGTTTTTTTTTAAAAAATCAACGAAAATATAATTCCATCGAGGTGGTTTTCTTTGTTGAAAACAATTTGTTCGTTAAGGTTAAACAAAGCTGATTTCGTTCATTTTTTCTTCTGAAAAACTTATCGTTTTTGAAATAACAGTAGATATTTTTGAAGGCGAATAGTTAATCGGGCATTAATTACTTTTTGAGTGATATTTCAAAAGCGCGGGAGATAGATAATGGCTTATAATTAGAAATGTTCAAACCACACCACCCTGGTACAAGACAGAAATACTGGAGGTTTTAATTTTGTGTGGGAACGTGCCAGTTCCTAAGCTGAAGTTACATAAATGACAAATCACATACACATTAAGTCAGATAATGCCCTAAAGGGAAACTAAAATGATTTGTAAACATTGCAGGACTATTAGCGCAGATTGTAGTCCGGAGCCCATAGGCCATGTCTCGACCACTGTGACCGCGTTTACGCTAAATTGTTTAGTAGAAAAATCAATTAAAAAATGCTGTCCTCCCTCTGTACCCTCGCCCATTTTCTGTGTTGTTTTCGTGTGACGTCAGGAGGAGATGACTTGGCCATTGGCTGCGCTACTGCACGGCTCGCCGACCTTCCGACAGAGTCAGTCGGCCCAGCGTTTAGTCCACCGATTGCCCAAGGGTTGTTGCGATTCGCTTGCTCATTTGAAACTAACCCTCAATACGTTTGTGAATGCAAGAGTGTGCCATTCTTTACTTTGTTAATTTGTACACTGTATCAAGCTCCGAGTCCGGGTCGCACCACAGAAGTGCTAAACAAGTTCACATGCGACGCTTCGCTGACTGGTACGCTAGTAGGAAACTCTAAGGCCACTTCAAGGCGGCAGAACAGCCAGAGAAGTCAATATAGGTACTAAGGAAATAAAATCAACTAACACTTTTGCACTACAGCGTGAAACTAGGGAACAGGACGCACTTTTTTGCGCTGGGTGAACAAGCACAGCGGTGAGCAGCACGACCACACATCTGCGAACGCTTTTCCGTCTAAGAAATGCAATTGCTAGACGTGAGATATTGTGAAAGTTTGGGGGGACGCTTACTGCACCATCGCTTTTCAATAAATAGTCATCTAAGGTACTTGAAATGCTAAAACTAAATAAAAGTGTAAACTGGTTATACATTATGAAACTGAGAAAAGCGTAAACGGATCCAGGGCTTAACGACAATAGTATAGACGACTGAACACGGAATCCTGGAGGAAAACGACGCAGCCTGCATTTTCACTCACCGAAATTTTCCTCAACTGTAACACCTTATGGCAATATATGTTTACTACTATCCTGCCCCGCTACTCAGAAATACTAACACACTTCAAACTCTCACGACAGCACTCCTCCCCGCCTCCCGCAGAACTGTCCTTCTTCGAACAATGTTATTAGGTTTATAGCTAAGGAGCCGTAAAATTAGCACCACCACTAGCTTTAATTTATGCTTTTTAGTATTGTTTCGTCGGATTTCATGGTGTCCCAGGCCTGTTGGATTTTTTAGTGACGTTAAGTTCCATGACTTATAAGATTCGACAGATTTACAGAGAGGTGTGGTTTTCTCCGTTTACAACGGGCTCTTTCGAAGATGGAGCTGAGGCTGGTAAAAGAAGAAGAAAATGCAAAGGAAATGCTGTCGCCAATACGGTAAAGGGCGTTGTTTGAGATTCTTAGTGTAAACAATTCCGATTCGTTGGCTCCGAGGCTTATTTTTCCTGGTTAGAAAATTATAAACCCTGCTGCGGTTCAGAAGATCATTAAACAGTGGTTGTTCCGTGTTAGCTATATCAATTTAACAATTTGTGGACTGTGTGTAGAGGGATTTGAAAGCTCCCGCAGGTATGAAGGTGCACGTACAGAACCCACGTGACAAAATGGCAGGATTCCGGCAATGTTGATATAGAGGTTCAGGATTCTTATGTTCGCCGCAACCACATTCCGCGGGGTTGGCACATTACGCAGTGCAGGCCCCTTTCCAGCAAAAGAGCGCGCACAGGATGTTGAGTGTGCCAGGATGGGTGGCCAGGAGCTCTTGAACCTCAATTGATCGTAGCGCTTTTCAATATATCCAACATGCGATGCCACGGTCCGTTTGCCGTCGCCGCTTCCTGTCGACAAAGCCGTTTTCCCCTACGTAGCGTGACGAGTCAATTTCCCTCGCTCAGTTTAAACGGGACACTTTCCTAGGCCTTTCTACCACCGGGGAAAACGACCCGTTCGGACAATAATATTCCGCTTGTGTACTCCGATTCCCGACCGCGCTTAACTGTGCAAGCAAAACTTACCGTCCGGACGAACACGCACGATCGCGAAAAGCGATATTAACCCCATCACCACTGCATGCACGATGATCATTACGCAGGCTCCCCGGCTGGTGTTTAATGCACTGTTAACGAGCGAGTAAAAACACGTTCCCGATTGGGCCCGCATTGCAAGCGGCAAAAGCAAGAGATCCGGCTTCAGTGGTCGCTTGCTATCGACGCGGGTGACGGTGGCGACTGTTTTCTTTCTTTTCTCTTGTTTTGTTTGCGGAATTTTATCTTAGAGCTCCAGTTCACGCAGTTCACGCACAGAATGGAGCTACGCGTATTTCCGTCCATATAGTACCCTCCCCCAAATCAATTCCTCAGAGCCCTGGGAGGCATCATCGAGCTGTTATTACCCGGAGAGACAGAAGACCATCTGAGATAGTGCTAAAACAGATGAAGAGAAAGCGTTAATTGAACGGGTAATATCTATATGGCGAAGTTTTGCCTTTCAAGAGAGGGCACAGGTCTCACCGGGGGTATAGGAAGCAAGGGACATGAAAGGGCAATAAAATATTAGGAAGGGCAATGAAATATCAACAATATCAAGGGCAATGAAATAACGGCCGCGACTAGCCGCTCTCTGTGGTCTTGAATTGACCTTTGCGAAGGAAATCTTCGCATGCACTGCACACTCAATCATTTCAACAACCTCGCCTGGAAACACGTCCTACGGTTCTCTCGACGCCCGTCGTCCTTTTGCGTGTCTTTTAAACTCGCACGTTATGAGAAAGCGCTCGGGTCTCAGAAATGATCACTTATGTTACCTGTGTGCCGGAACAACTGCGCCAAGCACCATAACGCTGAAGAAATTCCCACACGCAGCTTTGTTTTTAGTCAGTCGTGCCATGATGAACTCTTCTCTTTGCGTCGATACCAGCTATGCATGGGATCAATCAATTTTTTAGCGTCCTTGATTGTCGCAACGGGGTACAACGTGTGCCGTTATAGACTACATGTCTGAAGCGGAAACGCTGAGAACGGCGATGCCGAAACGTTAAAAAGATAGTTGTTCTTCAAGGTTTACGTTTTTGTTAAGAGATTCAATATTTTGTACAAAAAACAGGTACAGGCGCTGCACCATTTATTCTGGAAAAGACCAGTTCGTGTATATAAAAAAAACCTAAATATTTGGAGACTGTCAGGCTGGTAACAACAGCGGCACAAGGACGTTTATTTTTCCAACCATTCATTCCTTTACGAGCACTGCAATGCCTCTGCTACCACGTTTTAAAGGGACCCAGAAAAGCCTTCTGTAAAAGTTACAAAAGGCCTGTATTGTCACGTAGCACCAATATAGCGATGCAATGCCGTTGGAATTATTGATCTACATTCAGTATTAGCTGCGCCAGAAGCAATTAAATGCACCTCTCCCCACTTGCCGATCGACTCCTCCTCCCTCTCTGCCTCCTTCAAAGCAGCTAGCTACATTCCTGCGCCTAGGCTCGCGTCAATCACTGCGGACCCGCCTTTGCCGCCTTTGCCTCGGGATCGCGCAGGAAGGAGGAAGAGCAGCCGAAAGCCAATGGCAGTGACGCCGCCGGCGGCCGACCTTGCCGGCGATTGGGCGAATCAGGGGGCGCCTTCGCCGTTGCGTCAGCAGCGATCGCCGTTGCGTCACCCGCGGTCGCCGTTGCGTCACCCGCGGTCGGCTCGCTGCGGCGTCGCGCTCATCGGTTGAGAAAGGCGATCTTCAAAAATTGTTTACAAATTATCTGTACAACGTATGGGGCTCACACTTGGCTCAAAAATCCCCCGTTATGTGTTCTACCACCTGAATGCATTTGATTGCCACCTTCACAAAGCTTTTCGGGGTCCCTTTAAGACCGTTTGGGGACCCGTAGGCGGTTAGAGAATAGAAAGAGTCCGGAGATCCTGATACAGCTCCCAGTTTGCTACGTACAGTAAATAAAAATTTTTGTTTCTCGGTCACCAGGACTAGAAACTACTTGTTTTCTGTCTGCCGGAAGTAACTGCAATCTGGTTGTTTATGAAAAAAAAAAAAAGATTTGACTGCATATTTAGCACGCCAGACACAGCCTTTTTCGAAACAAAGTCTCTATTACTACCTTTTGGTGCTTTTGGTTGTTCGTAGATCCTTGTTTTCGAATCCAAGAAGACCAGGTAAGTTCGAAAACCTACGTGCACGTCACCTCACTGAAAGTATTACACACCAGAAATAACTATTTCGAGACAAATTCTCTGTCACTAGTCTTGGGTGGTCTTGTTCGTTGGCGCGTCCTTTTCGAGTACAAGACGACCGCGAGTGGGTAAGTTTCAATACGCTTCTGAGCCAGACCTGACTGAAATAATACCCCGAAGAAGTCACAAAGTAGGCGGTGAACCTAGAAAATAACAGTTTCCTTCCAAGTAAAGGAACAATGGCAACAGACCCGGGAACAAAATTGCCCGTCAGGGCGGATTGTTGATGCTCCTGGGCCTGTAAAGTTGTGGCCCTGCGTAGTTGAGCTAACATTTATTTAGTAGTGTCACTGCACCGATAGAACTTAGCGACGTCTTTGTTTTTCTACTGAATTCTGTTACTCTACATTTGGCTGCAGACGAATTTAGTTCCATAGGTACTACAATAAACAGCACAAGCTTACAGGGAATCTGTTCTACCGGCTATGTTCAGAGGCGTCCTCCCTTCCCTGTAATTTTGCACGAACTCACTTTCAACCCGTGAGCACAAAGAAATGCGAAATCTTTGTTTGAGAATCTGTTATTTTTCTGCAAGGCATAGTGCTCCGCCTGAGTACCCAAAGCAAAATGGAGCAAGCGTGCAATGACAAGGCCTTTTGCGCTTATAACTCGGTTTGCTTATGTTCATCAGCGATGCTCAGTCATATTCTAACTGAAATATTTTCACGGTTTAAAAAAATGGAAAAAAGTTGTGGTATTTAGGTGTCCGAATATACACATGCCTCTTAATACAAAAATGCCTCGCCGCCTGTAAAACACCGCCTTCAGTTGAAAGCAAAAACAGCATACCGGAATAAAAGGACAACAATTAAAGGAAAACCACTGTAGTAATAATGCTGCGGTAAGCATGAAGAAATGTGGCAAAGGTCGAAGATACAAAATTAAAAACTGATGGAGAACTGGGATAGTTTTGCCCCATAATGAGGAGAGATGACACCTGTATCGGTCATCGTCAGTCTTGAAATCCTTCCTCGTCAAAGTCTTCTCTAACAGCCTTTCTACTGCACCCATTTCGTGTCTTCTAAATTCACTCTTTTGCTCAGAATTTTTTTCCGTTTGCACTGCACCCTTTTTTCTATAATACCGCACTTCTCACCACTGGCGTACGCAAGAGAGTAGGGGGGAAGATAACGCCACTAAATCGGCCTATCGTCACAAAACAACTACAGTATAGCCTTTTCATTATGCAAGCGTTATTAAGCCACGCATAGGACGATACCCACCGCAAATATTCACCGCACTATCACCCCCTTTCAGGCATTTGTAACTGATTTTCAGCAACAGTCCTGCTCTGGTGGGCGGTGACAAGTTTAAGCTGATGCGGTGTGTGCCGATTCGTGGGCACTCTGGGCCCTCCGTGCAGGCAGACGCTTGCCGCAATCGAGCCCGTAGCGTTTGCGCATGCAGAAGACGTTCCGTGATTTTCAGCATTATTTATATCTTGTAAACGGCACCTGCCGTGGTGGCTCAGTGGCTGTGGCGTCTTGCTGCTTAGCCCAAGGACGCGGGCTCGATTCCCGGCCTTGGCTTGCGATGGAGGAGAAAAGCGCCTGTGTGATCGACAATTCAGAGAATGTTAAAGATTCCCCCGGTGGGAAAAAATAACCCGGAGCTCTCCACTACGGCGCGCCTCCTTACCTGTGTAGCGTCGGCGCGTTAAACCCCACAGTCAATCAAACCAATCTTGGAAGCGGCGCGTTATAGATATAACAAAATTGGCTCCAATCCTCGCTGTGAAGGTGGTTAGAATGCAAAGCTGTGTACGACCCACACAACAATTCCATATGCGACGTCACTTTACTTCACAAACGTGGCTCTAGAAAGAGTGGAACCAGAGATTCTGCCAGCTGTTACCTGGAATTCGCGGGGCGCCGTGCCGAACGCAACAGCGTTGGCCACGGCCGCGCTCGAGCGGCGGACGCCACCGCTGTAGCCCGGCCGTACGTCGGAAGAAAGAAAACGGAGAGGAGCGGGTTTCGAAGGGTGGGACAGCGGAGCCTAGCCATCCTGATGTGCTAGCTCGGGACTACGCCAACGTGCGACACAAGCGAAAACACCGAAAGAATCCGTCATCTGAGTTTAGTGATTCTCTTTTATAGCGATTTCAGCTAATAGTTTCGTAACTTTGAGAATTTCGAGAAAACTGAGGGACCTTTACTGGTCGCTATTTATCAGGACCAGTTGCTCCATTCGTCTGTAGTAATACCTGTTAAAACACAACTGATTTGGTATTCAGACAAGCAGTGCGCAAAAGGTGGCGTTTCTCTAACGGCCGGATGTCTGTAAGTGGTCTCTAAATTTTGATTTGCCGCCCTGAAATCCAATCTTGAACGTATCTTTGCCGTAGGACCACTTCATTCTGTCGGGTCCGGGTTATCCAGGAGGTGCTGTCGAACAAGTTAAGCCCCGCGAAGTAACCGCACAATGGACACAAAGCTGCGCCAAAACAGGCCCAACACCACCGCTAAAGCAGACGACAAAGCCGACGGAAAGGTAGCGCCGACGCGCCCGCCGGGGTGAGCACGGGGAACGATGAGTAATAGCGCCTTACCGCCACGCCATCTACACTGTGCTCCGCGAGTGAAAAGCGCTTCCCGAGCCGAGTTGGGAGTTTCTTGTCCCGCACGCCACGAAAGAACCGTTGGCTGGTAGATATAGGAAGTATTCGTGTGCCGTCAGCAACAGCTTGTCGCCATTTTGAAGGTCTCACAAGTGGCATCGCCATCGCCGCGACCGTCGTGTTTTGGCCGCTTCGGTGGAGGCAGTGTCGCGTTGGTTATCCGTTTTCCACAGTTCATTTTTGCGGCAGTCGTTCTTGCGGTGACAGCGAAATCTGTGTCTTACGGTGACACATCAAAGTACGTTACTAGTCTTTCCAGGGATGATAGGGCCCGCTACGCAACGAAAATTGGCTTGTGCGGCATCGACCCCTTCTTACTCGACGCGCGTGAGTGTGTCGTCAACGCCGGCCGTTTGGCCCCACATCACGGTGATGGACATCCATGATTTTCTCGTGTTAAGGACAAGTTTTATCACGAGCAAGCAGCTCAAGAACTACAAAGCGCTCAAGGCTCACAACTAGGTTACAAGCAGCTGGGTGAAAGAGCTGTGGGTGAAGCAAGCCGGCCAGGACGCGGTGATTGTTGTGACTGAGGTGAGTGTTTTGTTCTTCGTGATTTCGCGGTTATTTTTATATGCACCATGTAACTCTTATTTCTTTACCTTTACTGTTCAGGTCAATTATTAACAGTGCCTGACGAGCCCCCCCCCCCCCCCCCCCCCCTTGAAGGCGTGGATTTGCGCGAAACATGACAGCGAGATGGTTGCGGCCCACTGTCTGTGCATTGCGGGCAACGGAGAAGCCTGTTCGCACATCGCGGCGTTGATGTTTTACATCGAGTGCGGCATGCGCATACGTGCGGAGCATTCATGCGCGGACAGAGAGAACAGCTGGCTACCGGCGCACATAAAGCTCCAAGTGCGGCCTGTCGCCGAGATGGACTTTGCGTCGGCAGCAATGAAAAAACGTCGACTAGACGACCTCGGCCCTTCATGTTCGGCCCAAGTACCACAAAGGGCTCCAGCGCCAGCGAGGGCACCAGCACCTCCCGCCCTCCCCTTCCCCCCCCCCCCCCCCCCCTTGTCTAAGCAAGAAAAGGTTGCGTTTCTAGGAAAGTTGATTTCGTCGGGTCTACGACCTGCAACAGCCAGCACAAACTCCAAGTTCAGCAAGCTGTACATCCCCGCGATACGGGCGTGTACTTGTGGTGAACTCCGCCTTTTCTACGACAGGAAAACTGTAGACATGAGTCTTCCTGTACTTGCCGACCACTGCGCCAAGATCTTTGCCAGGCTGGAGATAAGTGAGCAGGCCTGCCAAGCCATCGAAAAAAAGAAAGGAAAGGAGGCATTGAGTGTATACTGGTTTGCGTACAGGGCTGGCCGGATTACGGCATCCACCTTGTACGATGTGTGCCACACGAGTGTGAGCGCTCCATCACTGAATCTAGTTAAGCGCATTTGTGCCCCGCAGGGCAATAATGTTTCGGCTCCTTCTGTAAGGTACGACCGAGAACACGAAGGAGGTGCACTGGAAAAGTACAAAAAGGTTGCTGGTGATGTGCAATCCAATGCGCAGTTCAAAGAAGCTGGGCTCTTTGTGTCGAAAGAGAACGTGTTTCTCGCTGCGACACCAGATATGCTGGTTGAGTGTGACTGCTGCGGCGCGGGTATGGTCGAATTCAAATGCCCCTGGAACGCCAGAGATGGTCACCTGACCGATTTGCTAGCCGACCAGAACAGCTGCGTCATTGCAAATGAGGGGTCGCTGGAACTGAAGGTGACCCACCGATACTTTTATCCGGTCCAAACTCAGATGTATGTGTGTGGAATGAAGTACGCAGATTTCGTGCTCTGGAATGAGCGGGAGATTAATATCCAGAGTATCGAACAAGACTGCAATTTTATTTTGCCACTTGTGGACATTGCAAGAACATTTTTTCAGAACGTTTTGTTGCCAGGGCTGAACATTTTGTTGCCAGGGCTCGACGTCTCACTGAAAATCCCCAAAATACTGTGATTTCAAAACAAGCTGCTGCACAAGTTGCCAAAGGGCCTTCAACTGCAAGTGGAGAAGCTGAAGCAAGCAAGCAGCTGTTTGGAGTCGATTCGCCAGTACAGGCTGTGGTGCACGGCACATCTGACACTTTCTGTGTATGTTAATGGCCCAAAGAGGGAAAGATGATCGCATGTGATGGTGCCGACTGCCACATCAGCTGGTTCCACTTCACGTGCATCGGACTGAAAGGGCTCCGAAAAAGCCGCAGTGGTTTTGCCAGTTTTGTTCCGAACGAAGCAGAAGGAAATGAAGTGGTAGTTCGCCTCGTCTGAACTAAGCCAGCAGCCGTTTTGAGCAAATTCACCAGTACGAGCTGTGATGCATGACACTTGTGATATTCGTGTATGTAAATTGTCCGAAGAGAAAAGATGATAGTCTGTGATGGTGCCAACTGTGACATCAAGTGGTTTCCCTTCACATGCATTGAACTTTTTTAAACAGGGCTCCCAAAAAGCAGCAGTGATTTCGCAACGGGCTGTTTGGTACATTTTCAAAGACGGCAGAAACAAGATGATGTTGGATACTGCACATTATCCTGATGTGCGTCCTTTTCCCGTTCATTCCGCTGTTTCTGCTGCCTTTGAAAATGGTTTTGAAATTCTTTTCCAAACAAAGCACCAGGAAAATGAACAGCGCAAAACAGAAATTTTTTCCTTTCGTTGGCTGTTTACCAACACAGCCTTGCACATGGTGACAAACGAAACACCGTTCATGTTAATACAATACAATCTTGTGACAGGGAGCTAAACAAGGTAGTATGACGGGCAAAAAAAACAATGCACCCCTCCGTCTAACGACGACGATGGCTGAATGCGAAGCTTTCTTGTGATCGATTCTTTGGTCAGCCAATCCCACACTGCAGGTATGTGCTACTCTGGAGGTACGCACCACTTGTCTAGAACACCCACAGCAACTCTCGGTTGTGCGCTCCGTTGGCCCAATGTTTGGATTTGGAGCGTACAGTGTGAACTGGTACCTGCTGCTTGGCATTCGGTTCAACCATGTCGA
The DNA here is from genome assembly GCF_048455015.1 of Haemaphysalis longicornis. Classification (NCBI taxonomy): domain Eukaryota; kingdom Metazoa; phylum Arthropoda; class Arachnida; order Ixodida; family Ixodidae; genus Haemaphysalis; species Haemaphysalis longicornis. The sequence continues at coordinate 77,823,224 of NW_027526295.1, forward strand.
AACGGAGCAATTGGATAGACGCCGGCTTCATAACGCGAGGGACCCAAGTTCAATCCCAGCCACAGGAAGAAGTTTAGGGGTGAAGCACCCCAACAGCACTCGTTTTCCAACTCCTAGCTTTAGAACTCCGGGACACTCGTTTTCAGACACGTCGCGGTACTTTTCAGCATACTGCGGCATGACACGAAGACAACTTACGGCCAGTCTGTATCGTTTAATTGCTTAAATCCGGTTCAACGCAAGACAGGGTGTCACCGCCTCAGCAACAGGGCAATTGCTTCTACAGCACTCATTCAGCACGTGTCACGTGGCAGGAGAGACTTGCAGTCTTTGAATACACTGCATGCTTCACCCCTCCCCAGGTTTCAAGTTAGTGGAGATAGCCCGGATTTTTTTTCTTTCAGTTCACCCATGATCATTCATCATCTCCAGAGAAGTTGGCTTTCCTGCAGGGTATATTGGTACACAATGGCATCCCTAAGAACATTAAAAGTTCACTTTAAAAAGTTCATACAGTGAAATGTTGTAAGTTCAACCAGAAAACACTGCGCATGTGCAGTGTTGTCATGTTGCACATTCTCACGACATTTATACAATGCTAACTTTCGGCCAGTTGTTTACTTTGAAGTACAAAGGCAAAGCGATGGGCAGTGTTGGATGAGGTAAATTGCACATGTGCTCCCACAATTTCGACTTCATGTTGCATAGGTGCAGACACGATCGAGAAAAGACCTGCCGCGGTGGCTGAGTTGCTAAGGCGTGCTATTTAGCCCACGAATGTGGGCTCCGTTCCTGGTCGCGGCAGACGCTTTTCTTGTGTCGGCAAAAAGCGAAAACACCCATGTGCTCGAGATAAAGATACCCAGGTGGTCAAAATTAATCTAAAGCCCTCCACTACGGTGCACCTCATAGCCTCTGTAGTGTTGGCACACTAAATTTCATAATCAATCAATGATCGAGCAAAGGGTTTACGAAATTTAGCCCATAAAAAATTCTTTCAGTCGAGACTCAGCCACTAAAAAGATTAGTCCAGTGGCACAACTGAATTACAGATGTTGGTTAGTGCGCAGCACATCCTTGCGATTTTGTCGATTTGACACTTCTTGCTGCCATTTGTCCTCAGTACGCCTACAGGTAAGCTTCCTTTTAGTAGTGCGTACTTGTTTCTAACCATTCCAATGACCCTCTCGACATGAATACGCTATCTCTCTCGTTCGCGCCACCTCCGAGCTCGAGAGTTGCCTCTTGCCTCTGGTAAAACTAGGCACCGTCAGTGTGGCACAACACAAGCCCTTGCTGTCTTCTATCAATAAACCCCTGTCGGCAAGCATAACGTCAATCTTGTCTAAGAGCCTAAGGACACCACACTCTTCCGTAATGAATTGATCACCTGCACGCCCACCAAAAGCCTGCGAAATGATTGTGAAAGCTCCCTGGGGACAAATTGCCACCAGGAATTTCACGGTATTGTGATGTTTATAGTGGAACCATGTTTCCGCACGTGGCTGCATTGAACTGGGCCGATCAATGAAAATTTTGAAGCAGTCGAGGATGACGCGCACTTTTAGCCCAAAGTTTTCCACAAATGCAATTGTCATGGTTCTCACTACGTCCTCCTTCTCCGGCCAATCCACGAAAGAACTCAGGCGGTCAAAGCACACGTCAAGCCACTTTTCGAAAATTCTCGAGGCTGTGGGCTGTGATACGCTGAAATGGTACGCAAGATCTTGGAGTGTGCTCCCAAGCCTCAAGCTGACTAAGAACAGCATCATTTCCTCAAACTGCGTGAGAACATTCCTGTGGGAATGTGGGACGTAGTCCTTCAAGAGCGTGAACAGGGACAACACTGAGAGAAAAGAAGGCAGCCCTGTGTAAAATGCCCCTTTTTCGTTGTCTTCTCTCAGGGCGTCTTCCGTGAACTGTATTGCGGCGAGTTTTTTTCCGATGTGGCCAGTTCTTTCCGGAGCTTCATCACCTCCGCTGCAACTTGTCAATGTCAGAGCCAGTAATGTCTGCCTGGCACGTGACTTCTGTGAATAAATAAAAAAATAAAAGCATTGTAAGTACATAGCTGCAGTGTGCAAGGTTCTTTTTACTGTGGTGCTGAGCAGAACCATGTTTCCATGCAGAACTCATAAATGAGATCAAGCGTTTCAAGCACAAGTGCCCGGCCCACAGCTAAAATTTCTGTTCACAAAAGGAAAACTTACCATGCAGGTTTGACGCTGCTGCGCTTGCTGAGGCATCAGACCCCAGAGCATCGTCTTCCGGAGCTGCAACATTCAAATGCAAAAGTTTTGGTGTGCATTAGAACCAATCTCTGCTTAAGGGCTGAAAGTAGTCTCACCATTTGTAGACTCCTGTAGGCATCTTGCCTGCCGCTCCTTCATTCTCCTGTACCTATCGCCTTCCCTCTCGCTGGTAGCGTACCCAAGGTGGAGGGTCGGAGACCAGTCATGGTTGCACCGGTCAAAAAGAGCAGATGGTGAGCCTGCGGTCGATGGAGTTAGAACACAATTAAGAACAACGCAGGTGGAAACAAAAGTAGTTGCCGCAAATTTATAAAGGCTGGCTATGAGCAAAAATTGTTTGCGCTTGTGTACACGCACATGTTGCGGTGTTATCGCCAACATGTGTCGTTTACTTTTGGGGTTTACGATTAGAAAAAAAAACTTTTGCGCCTGCAAAATGACCGTTTTCAAGCGCCGCGACGCGGGTCCGGCGTTGGCCTAGGGTTTTCCGTTACTAGGCGCAGCGCCAGTGCTTCCCGTTGCCGGGTCGCCTGGTCTGTGCTTGTCAAGCGCACCCCGGACTTCCATTCTTTATTTTTTTGCGAAGAACGCGGAGAGGATCTGGAAGCTACATTTTTCACCATGGCGCAGCTCTACATTGCCCCGCTCTCTTTTTTCTTTCCATACCTAGTAATTGCCCCTTAGGTCAGTCTAAGTGTTCTACATACCTGCCACAAAATGCCGGGAACAGACTCAGCACTTGTCAGGGTCTGCGGCGATACCTGTCCGGTTGATGCGAGCAGTCCACTCGCGGCGCCGCTCTTCTAACAGCGTCTGCGTCTTCTGGCATTCGTTTCTGCGCACTTCCGGGACTTTAAAGAAGCCTGGGTTTTCTTTAGAGCTTTTCTGCTTTTCGCCTTTGTTTGCGTACGGCTATTGCAACCGACGATCGCGCAATGCACCATCACTATTTCGGACAGCCAACTCACAGCACGGGGAGGCTTGCCAACTGATCGGCGTCGGCACAACGAACGTCAACCGGACGAACTTCAAAATGGCGGACGGCCCCACAATGCAATGCGCGCCGCGGCTAATGAATACTCCGTATGGAAAGGTTTGGTTTAAAACTCAGCGAAGCTCGTGCGACGGAAGACAATGACTGACATTCGTCCCTACAAAGATACGCCGTGGCGTAGTGGCGCTGGCACCGCCCGAACCGCTGAAACCTCCTGCGGCTTCCCCAGATCAAGAAACGCTGATTGTTTGCCGCATTTGATTGAACCTGCCAGCAGCGTCGCCGTAGTCTTCAGCGCCATGTGCGTCATAGAGGCTACGTCACACGTGAAGACCCACGTCAATGCTTCCTTGAAAGGCGGGAACAAGCTAAGAAAAGAACACATAATCTAGCGATAATGCTCTTGAAATAGGAGCGGGACGCAATACTGTTGTCGTACTTGGAGATGATGAAGAGATGATGAAGACCCTGTCGTACTCCGGCAAACGATATGCGGCAGCGCAACCATCTCAAGTGTATTAAAGGGCACTGAAGTGATGTGTAAACATTGTGGGTTTACTAGCGCAAGTTGTAGTCTGGAGTCTCTAGGCCACGTTTTGACACATTTTGCTGTGTTTACGCGAATTTATTCAGTAGAAAAATCAATTCGAAAATGTTGTCCTCCTCTCTGCGTCCTCCTTGTCAATTTCCTATGACTTTGGTATGACGTCAAAACAAGATTGCTTAGCTTGACTGCGCTGCTGCTCGGATCGCCGACCCTCCGACAAAATCAATCGGCCCAGCGTTTAGTCGGCCGACGGTCAGTGGGTCGTCTCAATTCGTTCGATCAATTGAAACTAAGCCACATCACGTTTGTGCCAGGAAGAATGTGCCTTTATTTTGTTAGTAGACTGTATAACCTTTAAGTCCAAGTCGCTCCACTCAAGCGCATATGTGACGCTTCGCGGCTTGGTACGGTACAATATAAGGCCATTTTAAGGTGGGAGAAGAGACAATGAAGTTAATGTAGGTACTAAGGAATTAAAATTATCCAAAACGTTTATCGTACACCGTAAAACCAGGGTTTTGGAAGCACGTTCATGCGCTGGATGAACTACCACAGCGGTCAACTGCACGGCCACAGCTCTGCGAATGCTTTTCCGTCAAAGGAATGCCGTCAATAGAGATGAGATATTGTGGTAATATGGGGGACGCTTAATGCCCGATCGCTATCCTCGGTATTCAATGGCGTGGAATGCATGCAGGCAACCATGTGTGCGCCGCCATATCTGTGGCCAAACGTCTGTTGCTAGGCGACGTTGTGCGCACGACCCGCAGATCAGGCACCCCTCTTCTCCATGCAACCGTGTGAGTGCGCCGTCACTCGTTACGTCGGGCTCCGCGGAATGACGGCACTTGTCCGTGCTAAGCACGACTGTGAAACACATGAGTGTGTTTCACGTTACGAACTCTTCGCCGAACACAAAGTATTGCGTCGAGTTCTCTGTGAGTGCGATTAATAACATCTCTGTTGGCGCCACAGTTCCGAATCGGATTGGAACGGAGCAGATGACGCACGCCGGTGTCTTTTTTTTCTTCGGCGTGCGGCCGCAGTGGCCCAGGCTGCGCCGTGTCCTTGGCGCATCGGCCATGTCTGTGGCCGTTTCCAGTGTTGCCAAGCGAAGAAATTGACCGCTAAACTTTTCAACGAATACCGTCTATACAAGAAATAGTCATCTAAGCTACTTGAAATGCCAAAACTAAGTAAAACAGTTAACTGGCTGTACATTATATAATTTATATTGCCATATACATTATATACACGACATACTCTATATATGGCGATGTTTTCTATATTGAAATTACCAGTTTTGCGCTGTAATGTTCATTCCTCCACGCTGGCCACGGTGCGGCTAGCGAGATGGCACGTTTTCGTTCGTCCTCCTGTGACGTACAGTCGCACAAGCTTCGCAGCTGCTTGACTCGGACGAGGAACGCAAGCGGCTATCAGGGCAAGCTACACGGGAACTGAGGAAGAAGGTGCCGCACAATACCCACCCAGTTCCCAAAGGGTTTCAGCAAGGTACGGGCGTGTTAAACTATAGATTGCATTCACAGGGCTTTGTACCGCGCGGTGGCGCTACTTGCGGGGAACGTGGTTTGCGGCGCGGTTCTGGCGAGAGCGTTAATGTGGACGGTGTTTTTCTGTGTGAATAACGGGTTTGCGAATTCCTTGTCGTAACAAGTAGCTAGCATTGTTTTCGCTTCGAAATTCCACACTGCGCTGTTCACGTCGCCTATTGGCGGTGAGCGCGAACACGGGCGGCGCTGCGGAGCGCGCCTCCGTGACGTCAGCTTAGGGATTCTCGCATTTGTCGTCTGCTTCACTCAGGCTCGCTCTCCCTGTTGTTTCTTTGCGCTCGGTCAACGTCCCATGCTTGTCCGCACCAGAATTGGCGTGTGGGTAACTTTTTATCATAATAATAGCTTAAAGTGTTAGTTAAAGTATAGTTTTAGATACCGCTACGGAAGAAACATTGCTGGCGTCGCCCCCTTTCTTGCGAAGCCGGTCCTGTGCGGAGCGCGACGAGTCGGAGCTAGGCGTTAGCTTCTGTACTAAACAATCTTTCAAAAAGGGAACAGTCAGCTGCTATAATAACCGACAACAGCGAAAATAAAAGACCAAAACAAATTCTAGGCCTTCAAGGCTATCGTCTTTGGCAGAAGGCATTCTGATTCCCGGTAATCATATGTAAGGTAAAACAGTTTTTGCGACATTGCCGAACGCTCGAAAGTATCACATCACATTGTATCACATCACTTTACGTTGTCATGGCATGAAAGTTTGCCGACATGCACAACAGGCTGCAAAAACTTGGTTGAGTTCCAAATAACCCACTGTGTGTATAGGCGCGTGCTGGTTTTGTACGAGGCTTCTAACCAGTAGGCGATATATTGAGCAAAACGAGTCACGTCTGCGTTAAAGATGCAATAACACTCTGTTTGTTCAGACCTGGAGGGACATTTCGGTACATTTTCCACAGCCATATCCTCCCGATATCCGGATATGCGTTATAGGAAAACTGCACTCAAGAGGGGGAGGGGTAAGGGGAGGAGGAGAAAACTTTTTTTAACAATGAAATCGAGCTGGTTAGTGGGCCAGGTCCTCAGTCCAGGACAAGAGAGTGAAAGCAATTTTCTTTAATTCATAGAACGCAACCCCGAGTAGAATAGGATTTGTTCTTTGCGCCTGGAATGGTTGGAAAACAATAAAGACCCGCCTAGAAATATTCATCGGTTTCGATTGTGTTATTTGCAGGTATACTATTTATTGCGTTAGTTAGAGAGTATATAATGCTTTCAACACCGTAATCATGTCATTGTTAGGGTTGCGACTCAGTTCGTTATGACAACAATGTTAACAATAGAAATTCGGGGCACAAAAGCCGCCTTCGAGTACTGTGGACAACGTTGTTTGGGGCGCAATCGCGGTGGCGCAGCACAAACCTCCTCATTGTATTTGCATGCGAATAAACAAAGCGCGCTGCGGATATGCACATTCTTGCACGCAGCCGCAGTGAAAGCCAATTTGTGAAGATTGGAATGTATGCCATACAACCTGAACAAAATATCCACAGTATCTTTGTGAGACTCCCAAACATCCCCAAACCTCCTCATAAGACGTTTGTGATGGTGCGGAAAAATAATGCATTGGGCACAAAAAAAAAAAAAAAAACCAGAAACATTCATCTGATACAAGACAACAACAACAACCGTTTTATTTCCTGCTGTGCGATGCGCGTGTAGGGGCCTGCTGCTTGGTACGTAGCATTAGACTGTTGAGTCTTCATAAGAGCATCTCAAAAATACTGCAGGGAAGCCTTCGCATTTTGAATACTTATCGAGGAGCTCTGAGCGCTGATCCTCGCGAATAATCTAGAAAGGACGAGTTACACGCGATCTTCTGACCGATGCTCTGAAGAAAGCGGTTCATTGTCTCCTCGTGTGTTGCAAACTCGTGGGGGATACAGCGTCAAATTATTCAGATGCGTCAGAAGCTGGCAAAATAACCGAAGCACTAGAAATACGCTTTTATTTAATGCACCACAGCAAAAAGCGGGCGATTTCTAGCACAGACACAGCTGCCCCTCACAAGCGGAGTGTAGCAGACGACAGCGGCGCGAGTCCCTAAGCTGACGTCAGAGCCAGGGGGCGCCACTCAAACATCTCACCGCCAATCCGCAGACCGGAAGCAGGCCGCACGACAAAATCAAGCGCGCCGGGTATTTTGTTTCTTTTCGCTGTTTCGAAGCGACGGCTAAGGCAGTGCTTGAAGATGGTCTGTCTTCATTTGACGAATTCCCAAAGAAGTTATCGATAATATGTCTATTCAGTACCGAATCTGTGGAGGCCGTTTCAATCGGGTGGGCCCCGGGACGATGGGCGTCGGAGCGTTCACCTCGTAACTTGTCAGGTGTCTGAAATATTACGCAGTGCTTAAAATGTTCACGAAAATTAGGGTAGCCGGCGTACTTTATGAATGAGACGACCCACACTGGCCGCGCAGCCTCAACATGGGCTCCTTCAAGTGTTGAGGTGAACGCAAGCGTACATGCAATGTCGCTTCCCATGTAATTGCGGGAACCCAATTCTTCGTCGCCTTCGATTGTTCTCTAACGACCGGTCGTGTTACGTGACCAGTCAGTAAAGCTTGAAGCTCGGTATACAGTTTGACTACTTCAGAAACTGTGCGGAGACGAAGACGTATGCAAGGCCAAACTAGAGCACTCTTTATCACTTGTCTCTGCGCTGCTTTCGAAGTAGCCAAACCGTGTTCTATAATCTTGTTCTGCTTATAATTTCCGCTTCGTCTTTACCGAAAGGAAAACACATGAAAATCGTCGGTGAGATCTTTGTCGTCACCACAATACTTAATTTTGTCACGTACTTACCTCGCGATAGTTTCTTCCCAGACTCTGTGCGTAACTGTTCCGTTTCATCGACAGCTTAAATGGACGACCTGGTGCGTTCAACGCACAGATCACTGTCACCAGAGCACCTCGCCGTCTCTCATATCCTCAAGAACGCCGCAACATGCCTTTGGTGGCACGGTAAAAACAGCTCCTCATCTCACACGCCACCACTACATCAAACATCCTCGGAGCCTTGGGTGGAGAAATTTTCTCAACTCGGGAGCCACGGTCTCCCAACGCAGGAAATAAGGAACTCGGTGCACCAGGATGACACCGAGATAGCGCGAAATCGCGGAACGAACCGGGTTATGCACGCCGCTGGCCGCGCCTGTCAAACCGCGCCTGTCATTCGTCGCGCGAAATCATACTGCCGTTAAGCGCTGCCCAGACTTCGCAAAAAACCGGTTCGCTTGCTTTCGTCGTTCGGCCTGCTTCGGGTCTGCGGTTGTAGGGGACGTGAACAGCCCATCCGGGATTTCGCAGCGGAAATAATGCTGACTACTTATTACGACAAGGCATTCTCAAACCCACAAATCACGCAGAACAAACCACCGCCCACACGAATGTTCTTGCCAGCACCACGCCGCAAACCACGTTCCGCGTCGGGAATGCGCTGCCCGCGCGGCGAATTGCCACCTCAAATATGGTGTCGTCACCACCACGCAGGCAGCGCCGCCGCGCGGTCCACAGCCCCGTGAATACACCCTATAGGGATTGGGTAGCTTATGCTCCTACTGAAATGTTCTAGCTTAATGGCGAACACATTCGTTATCTGAAAACTCGTTGCACTGATGAGGGAAAAACTGATGAAGACGAGGAGGGCGACCACGCAGCCACTGTGACGTGCTGCACGTGCGGTAGTGATGCCTGTCTAACGTCCCGGCACATACTCTGGTACGTAGCGACGGATCGACCAAGGAAGTTTCGCTCTAACGTGGCCAAAATTATGCAATCGCTTCCAGAAATCCGCGTTTGTAAGGCTCGTGCTGCGGATTGGCCTCGCCAAGTGTCGCCATTTTTCGGTGATCACTACCGGTGATTTCCTGGCAGGCTGAAACCGGAGGAAGCAGCGATGGATTCCCAGCCGAGGGACATCAAGATAATGGAGACATTGTTTACATGCGCCGTGTGACCTCACGTGAGACTGTGTGTAATGAATCCGATTGCCCTGAAAATATTAGGGGAATATTGTACAGGAACATTCGGTGTGTTGCTGCAGGTAGTGAATTCGGCAAACCTGCTCTACCACTTCTGTAACGATGGTAACGACTCAAGAATGGTTAGAATTTATTTAGAAGTTTTACTTCTACCCCGGAGACGATGTTGTGCTTGTAACCTCTGCGTTAGGCAGTCGTCCACGTCCTCTTCTTCCGCAGAGCGTCTGCCGCTTCTTTTTTGTTTACGAGCCCGTTCCTGGTGCCTCACGTTTGCCTTTCTTTTGCCTCGTTTTAGAACAATACAACCTCTTAAAAAGGTGTCGGTACGATAATGCTACCTCAAAATTACCAAAGAACTCTGATTATTTACACAAAATGTAAGATTGGCATAAGAGAACATGTTGCAGCAAAAGAAACTGTCGGTATTTCGGGAAAAAAATGTCGCTATCACTGGGGCTCTAACCGAGACCACTAGCGCGAAAACTACGATTCTACTCGCAGGCCACTGATGCAAAACAGCGAAGGCTGTTTAGCACTTGCTAAAAAGAATTATTTATTTAATACATACTGCGGACCACACTTCGGTCCAAGAAGGAGGGCACGGTGCAATGCAAAGCGCAATACAATAAAACATACGCAAAAAAAAACAATGTACAGTTACCCAGTGTCGGAAGGACTTCATTCGGTTACCTCGTTCCAGTCTGAAATGGTGCGTGGGAAAAACGAAAATTTGAACGTGTCCGTTCTCGCGAAGTACGGAGTTAGTGCGTTAGGTTGGTGATGTCTTGTCGGTCTTATGTTTAAGGCAGAAAGAAAAGGGGTCGGATCAAGTGCAAGTTTGCGATTATATAAGAGAGACAGAGAATCAAGGCGGGACTTCTTTTTACGATCCTGAAGCGAAGGAATATTATTAGCTAGCATTAGGTCCGAGGGGGAGTCCGTTCGCAATAACCTAGAATAAACAAACCGAATGGCCTTCCGCTGAATCCTTTCAAGTTTCTTAATGTTTTGTTTAGTTTGGCGGTCGCACACAATACTCGCATATTCCAGCTTCGACATAACGAAAAAAATAACTAAAAAGCTTGACGCTTGGAGGGGATTTTCGGAGCTTATATTTTAAGGTCTTACTATCTTAATAATATCTTAATAGAAAATTATTTCAAGCGAAGGAGTAGATGGCGCTGGTGGGGGTGCGTCGAGGCAACCAGGGTTTCCAATGATGAGTGCCGGCATGGCTGTGGATAAGCAACGAATTTTCGATGTTGCTGTTCCAAGTTGTGGCGAGATAGGCCAACCATGATGTGATTCTCATCAGTCTACTAGGCCTCACTGCACGTAACACAACTAGAGAATAAAACACCAAAATACACTATCATACCTGCGAACTGGCATCCCCTACAGCTTTGATGTGCATCATTGCCAATTAAACGAGCCGGTATTGATGTCGTTAACGGGTTGGCATAAACCCAGTTACCTCAACGCACTTTCTTTTATAAATAATGTGCTTTGAGTGTAGTTGTAAGTAGAGAGAGAGAGAAAGCTCTTTATTAGAAAAGCCGAGAGTTTTGCTGCTGGAATCGTACTACCGACATGCTACACGGCGGGGGAATGAGTAGGGGAGAGTAGAAAATTCCCTATAGATAAAAGGGCAGAAGAAAGAGAAGAGAAGAAGTAAAAAAAAAGCGGGCATTATGTAGTTTGTGTGAACAGTTCGACGAACGTCATGTTCTTAGCAGTTTAAATCAGTTCAATGTAAGTGCCATCTTTTGTATGTCCATTAAATGCCACAAAAGGGTAAGAACTCCCCTAGTTCTGCCCTTGAAGGAGGGGTGCCCGGGTGTGGCCCGCAATTTTGACATCTGAAAATGTACTTTTGTTAAAACCTGTGTTAGCCGGTATATCCGTCGTTATAACGGCAGTAGACGTCCACACGGCGAGTGAGACACGCCGACGCACACACGCCGAGAAAAAGTACCCAATACATATAAAGTGCTGAACACAGAGTATAGCTTCAGCACTTTGCTTTAAAATACCTAATAGCTATTCGCATGGTAGTGCTCTTTATATACTTCCGTGTAAACAGGAATTCTTCGTTTTCCCTTTGGTGTTTCAAATTTAAAAACATCTTTTATCGACACCTCCTTTCCCTCAGAACGATATTGTGGTCGCATCTTGTACACTCACAGCATGGTGCGGCCGTCTCTCTGAGAAATCCCGGAGAAAGCAAGACGTTATTTATAGCGATCCTTTCAAGTGGTGCTTTTGTTGCCTTTGCACGGCTTTGAAATCTCATGGCGTCTTCCACGACCTTTTCGCAGAAAAGGACGATAAGCATTTTTCTCTGTAAAGTTTTCTGGCGATCGTATGTTAGCAAAACTCTTTCGGGAGCCACCAAATTGATTTATCACGTCCTATCAACGGGTACATTGACACGCGTTATAAGTTTTCTCTTTTCTCTTTTCACTTCTATCGAATTTAGGACTCACGGAGAAGTATTTGTGCTAGGTTGCGGCAATATGACCTTTTAAGCTTGGTTTTTCTCTTTATTTTATATTGCCAAAATATCCTTTTGCAGAAATTGTGGTTGTCGGTTTCCCGTCTAAAAGCATGAAGTGCTCTGCTTTAGCTGCTTTTTGTACTTGCTCAAACATCAGTACGCTGCACAGCGTGTCGTTGTCTTTGTTAAAGCTCCACTTTTTGATCGCTTGTATCCAGCAGGACTTGAAGATATTGGAAGTCAAAACACCCAGCCAGGTCTGCAGCCAAAAAAAAATTAAATCTTAGTCATTGCAAATATTGCGAATGGTGTTGTCAGCATTTCATCCCCTTTTGTTGGAAAGCAAGGTGGGGAAGGCAATATTTGTCTTTATTACAGTTGCTCGCGGGTTAGAATCCCACGTCTTTAACGTGTTAAGCTGGTTTGAAGGATTCGTCTTGAGAAGAAAAAATGACCTCGCGTGGCTGGGCGATCTTTTGTGTGTTGTTCTGGCGAAACAATCCGTAATAAAATGTACAAAACATCGTAACGCAAATGAACAGTTGCGAAGATGGATGTGCTCTTTTGAAGTTCCCATTCCAAGCTTTTCAATGCGGACGCCGCTGTGATTCTGATGTCGTAGTTTAAGCAGCGTAGTGCTGTGAATATCGGCGTTAGTAGCATTTCGATGGGATTTATCGTGTACCAGTGCTACCAAGATGGTACGGTGTTCTTTGGAGACGGGTTCGGTGGCACTATCCCTATCACTCTTCTCGTAAACAACAAAATTAACGCCGTGCACATCTGTTTTGTACAGAATACTGTCACCAGTGTTCCCTCTCTACCTACTTTTAGCAATATTTCTTGTTCATGTAAGGACATTGTAATGTTTTGCCGTTTTCACTGTGAATTGTAGGTACCTCTGCGATTTTTGGTCTTTATTTATTTTTTATGGAAAAGGGAAGTGTTCATGCATTCGTGGCCTTTCTCTTCCTCTGTTGAACATCTACATTTCAAGATGGTATTACACCGTGCCAAATCGACCAAAAGCCAACTGTGGGCAATTCGTGAACACTAAAGTATTCTTCCTTTCGTTACCTGCATTGGAAACCAGGATTGACAGTTGTTATCAGGAGTTGCGAATGTACGTGTATTTACTTTGGTGAGAGACAAGGATTGATTGATTTATTGATTCAATAAACTTTATTCATGATAGCGAGCGCGATATTAGGGCGCCGGCCCGGTGAGAGGCGTCCTGGCTGAAAGATGCCTTGGAGGTGGCCCGCTGGCGTTGCCTGCTCTACCAGCATGCGCTGGGTAGAGGGGTAGGAGCTGGCCAGCAACTCCACCCACCTGCAGTGTGGTAATGTTGGGGAGTGGCGGTTGGGTAGGGATGTTGGAGCATTCTACGGTAACGTGGTAGAGAGTTCCTATGTTTGGACAAAACTGACAAGTGGCAGGGTATTGGGCAGGGAACAAGGCGTGGTAGAGTAAATTGGGGGAGGGGAAGGGGTTTGTAGCTTGCGTAGTGTAACTGCGTCGGTCCTGGAGAGAGTAGGGTGAGGATATGGGTATTTTCGTCATTTTAGCCTATTGTGGGCAAGGATATCGGCGTATTTGAGGTGAGGCGGGGACAGGGTTGGGGGCGGGGCGAACAGTAGGGCGCCACTAGGGCAGTCGCAACGACCCGGAGTACATGTTCGCGGGCCGCAATATGAGCCGGTTCAGTGCCTTCTAATCCCATGTGACGTGGAGGCCATACGGGCGAGGGACAGATTAATATTGTGACGTAAACTTCGCAGGGCTTGATGAGAGATACGTCCGGTGAGGTAGTGTTGGCAGGCTGATTGAGAATCTGTGAGCGCCGTGATATACTCTTCTGTGGTTTGTAACGCGAGGGCAATGGCTACTTCTTCCGCTGTGGTGGGTTGGGAGGGGCGAATCGTAACGGCGTTGAGTTCTTGTCCCTGGTGATTGGTGATGCTCGCCACAAAAGCTTGAGAGTTGTATGCTCTCTTTAAAGTCCGCTCCCGAGGTCAGTGGCTGCGCGGCCCGGACATCGGCTATGCGCTCCGTCCTTGCGTGTGTAAGCATAGATCCCCGCCTCTCGGTCTAGAGGCACAGCACTGCGAACACTACGCTGTGGACGTTGTCAGTTTGCTGCTGCGCGTTAGGGAGACAGCTTGTCTGTAAGCCGCGAGATCCCTTTGTCGCGCGCTACCTTCGGAACCGCTGCTCTTGGGTAGCCGCCGCTTTTGGCACCGGCCCTTCTCATTCGTGTATACTCGCCACTACGTGCTTGCTGGCCTGAACACAGGCTTTGATCCAAAGGTGGTGGCGCCTGATTGAATATTCGGCAAATGGCTGAGTGACAACTGTCTACGCAAATTTGGTTCCTCCACTACGCGTGTACAGAGGCTGGAGGGGCGCTCCCGAGAGATAACATTACTGAAGTGTTATAAGGCTAAACTTGGCCGTCAAAGAGCGCTCTTGTCTGAGCTCCCAGCAAGGCACTGGCGCGACGCAAGTTTCGGCTGTTGAAGCCAAGTTGGGACTTGTGAGCCGCATAAGCGAAAGGTAGACTTGAGGATTGCGTTGGATGTTAAGTGTACACCTGTGTATCGGGCAACTAGACGGGTCCATCGGTAAAAACAGAGTCCCAACCGTCGTCGCTCGAGGGCTCCCATCATAGGTGAGGTTCTCGAGTGACTTGTGCTCACTTGGAGCTAGCGTCTAGCTGAAGTTTGAAGTTTTCCCTTTTTATTACTCATGTACCCAGCTACTCTCCTGTAAATAGCCGTATATAAATTGTTTGTTTCTCCTCATGAAATCCGCAACTCGAGTTAGTCAACTCGTGCGCCATCTGCGAGAACTTCAACAGAATCGCCAATTCATCGTTTCCCCTCATAAAATCCAAACAACTCGAGTAATTCAATTCCACCCCCATCTCCGAGAACTTCAACACCATCGCTCTACGACCCTCCTGCCAAAGCAACCGCAGCCCAGGCGATTTCGTCCCTGATGGGAATTGGACTTCGTGGAAACGAACATCACAGTCTTTACTCCCTGGCATCTACGTACCGAGTGGTGGTTTGTTGGGCGTATGAATTTGCATGGTGGTGAGCTCTGGCTTCACGGCAGAGGGTGTGGTACTCTGGACGCATATTACGTAGTATCGGGGCGATGCGGAATCGCTGGCGGATTGGGAGAGGAATTCGTTCCTTTTGGTCATGGCGGGCTTGAGCTGAATATCCGAGTGTGGTGAGTAGGTTCGGGCCAGTGGGTGTAAGGGTGAGCCGACGTAGTTGCGTAACGTTGTGGGTTTGGATAAGTTCTTGCCAATGTATTGTAGAGACCCAATAAGAGTAATTTCTTGGTTGCTGCAGCAGAGGGAATGCCGAGCGCTGTCTTGTAGGTTTGGCGGATTAGAGTGTCGAGCTTTTTGATTTCTGCAGTTTTGAGGAGTAGGTGGGTGATGCGACTTGTTAGAAGTGCTTGGATGAGTCTCGTGGTGTCAAGTCCTTCAAGGCCATGTCGTCTTCGTGCTACTTGATGTAATAGGTGTGTTAGTTCGGTTACAGTGCGGTGTAGTGATAAAATTGTTTGTGACCGGGAACCACCTTGTGGAATATTGAGACCTGATATGCGAAGTTTAGAAGCATGTGAGATTGTTTGTCCGTTCAAGGTAACTATCGGAAGAGGAATGTTGTCTTTGAGGTGCTGTGAGGTCTGTTTTGTGAGAGTCAGAAGCAATGCGTTTTCGGGTGCACACGTCAGACCTGTTTGTTGCATGTATTCTTGAATGATGTGGACAGCTTGCTGTAAGGTGTCTTGTTGCTCTCCAGTGGAGCCAGTGGAGTCCCATATTGTAAGATCATCCGCATAGATGGCGTGTTTGAGGTGCGGAAGGGCTTGCAGCAGCGGAGGTGGGCCTTTCATTGCCAGGTTAAACTGAAGGGGGCAATTACCGATACTTCGGGCGTGCCTTGCGGTCGTGCAAGAAATGGGACAGAGCGTAGGTGGCTCAACCCCACCGTGGCTGCCCGATTTGTTAAGAATGCTTTAACATAGCTGTAAGTACGTTGTCCGCAGTTTGTCGAATTTAGTCCGGCGAGTATGTCTTCGTGGGACACATTGTCGAATGCGCCTTTAAGATCAAGTGCCACGATTGCATAGCAATTGTGAGAGGTAAGGTGGCCGAGAAGGTATTCTTTAAGGTAAAAGAGTATGTCTTGCGTGTAAGGTAGGGACGGAAGCCAAACATGGTGTCGGGGAAGTGGTGACTATTTTCTAGGTATCCAGAGATGCGGTTGTGAACGAGGTGTTTCATTTCATTTAATTTCATTTCATTTATTTACTTTCAATGCCGTGAGGCATTACAGAGAGGAGCGGTACAATATTAAACAATAAGAGAAAAGAAAACAGCAGGGTGGTTACAGAAAATGATTGCTGACTGCGGACTTGAAGTGCGCAGCGTCACTGATGGAGGCTGGAAGGTGATTCCACTGCAAGCTGGTCATTGGAACAAACGAGTTTAGGCAGATGTTTGTTCGGGAGTTTGGCACACCAACTTCTAATGAATGATCAATGCGTGATAACAAGTACCGTAGAACCGGAAAAGGGATTGTTTTAAGGTCTGATTATTGTAAAATATTTTATCGAAAATACATAGGCGGGATATCATACGACGGGTTGCAAGATCAGGCAGTTGTAATATTTGTTTCATGTTAGTGACACTGGATGACCGGGAATAATCAGAACGAATGAAACGACCGGCCCGATTTTGAATAACTTCACGTGTGGAGACAAGATTGGCGGAATGTGGATCCCATACAGAAGAGGCGTATTCAATCTTCGGCGGTACAAGGGTTTTGTAAAGATGCAGTTTTAATAAAGTGGGAGCTCGAGAGAAATTACGTCGGAGGAAGGCGAGCATGCGGTTCGCATTATTGCTGATATATTCAATGTGCGGTTGCCACGAAAGGTTATCTGGAGTCTGAACGCCAAGGTATTTGTAGGTGGTAACCGATGAAAGAGGGGAGCCGTTAAGGAAATATGTGTTTACCGGGGTGTGCTTGATTGTTCGTGTTAACCTCATATATTTGCACTTGTCGACGTTTGCCTTCATTACCCAGGTGTTGCACCAGGCTGAAATTGTGTTAAGGTAGGTTTCAAGTTTTGAGGGGTCAGAAGGTTCACATATATTTCTATATATAACCCAATCGTTAGCGAAAAGACGTACTGATGAGGTTATGGTATCAGGGAGATCATTAATTTAAAAATTAGGAAGAGAAGAGGCCCCAATACTGATCCCTGAGGGACACCAGGCGTGACAGTACAGTGAGGAGATTCAGTATCATTGATAGTTACATATTGGAAGCGATTTTGCAAAAAACATTCAATCTATCTTAAAATGTTAGTGTCAATGCTGAGTTTACTAAGTTTATAAAGTAGTAGTGGATGGGAGAAGCACTGAAATGCCTTCGCGAAATCAATGAAAATGCAACCGACTACTGACGTAAGATCCAACAAAACAAAGATCTCTAGTAAAGTTGATCAATTAGTTTCACAAGAATGAGGTTTTGCGAAAACCGTGTTGATAAACTGTAAAAAACGAATTAGATTCCAGAAAACTTATCAAGTTTAGTGAACGAGTTTTTGCGAAAACCGTGTTGATAGACTGTAAAAAACGAATTAGATTCCATAAAACGTATCAAGTTTAGTGTAAAGGATGTCGAGTAGTTTGCGTGAGATCGATGTAAGAGAGATGGGTCGATATTTAAAAGGGCAAAAACTTCTCCACACTTATGTAGCGGAATCACCTTTGCATCATTCCAGTCGTCGGGTAGTAAGGAACACTGTAATGACTCTGAAAAAATATAAGAAAGGATCAATGAGAAGTTGACATTGGTACTTTTGAGAAACTTATAATTAATCCCACCTATACCACAAGATGAAGAAATTTTAGGCCCCTGTATTAGTTTAAAAATTACAGCACAATCAATAAAAATTGGTTCTATTGGCTCAAGATTTAAGCTTTCTTTAACAGGAAAAGAAGTAAGAATTGTTTTACTAAAAGTTAAAGAAAACGTATTGTTGAGCAACACGCAGCACTGCTCGCGTGGAACAAGTGTTCCATCAGGTGTTTCCAATTTTAGCCAATTACGCAGACGCTATCGGTTACACTGCAATAAGCATAACACTGTTTGCCGACGTACAGCTTATTATACCGCAAGCTGTACTGTTTCCCTGTAGTCTTGCCGAAATCATGAAGTTTTGTGCGCGAGTGGCGAGTGGCTTTTGTTTAGGAGGACGCAAACTTGATAATTATATGTCGGCAATTTTTTCTCGACAAAGGAGCATAATCTGTGTGTCCGCGAAATGCCATCACCGGGCACTTGTTCAGAAAAGGTGGTGGTCAAAAGCTCCCGTACTTTCTCTTCATCTGACGCCCATGTATCTGATGAACTATCATCAATGCCGTAAAAAATCAAATTGTCCCGCCGAGCCCTGTCTTCTAAATCATCGAGTCGAGACAGCACAGCCGAATTTTCACGGTTGATGATTTCAGTTACTGTGCGGCAAGTGTCAGCGTTGTCAGTAAGGCGCTCCAGGGTGCATACCTTGTTCTCAACCGCTGCTAATCTCTCAGTCACATCTGTTACTTGATCTTCGAGCAAGGTCTGGTTCGCTCGTGCTTCATTTAGCGACGACATTGCTTCGGCGTGGCGTGATTCAATTGTACCTGCGAGGGAATTTATAGCTTCCAGTACTTCGCTATTGGTAATATCGAGTGTCAGTTTAGGAGGCCCAGGGTTTCGTACGGTATCACCGGTGTAGATGCGCAGCGGAGCCGCGTCCACACATGGCCGCGCCTAGTCCACGTGTTGAAGATAGCAGCTGGTCACCCGGGGTTGTTTAAGAACGCACGAGGTAGCCAGGCTGTATCACTGATTTCGGGGTCAGGCGTAGAGCGGTTATCAGCCACAGAGACGAGACAGCCAATATCTGTATGAAAAACAGGGAGGGCTTAACCAACGGCGTCTTCACTGCTGCTGTCACATGCCCACATGTTCAAAGAGTATTCTCAGGCAGGAGGTCAGGAAGATAGGACGGAGATTGCCCAACGAGAGGTTTGTTGGGTTTAGGTATAAGGGGGATATCTGCGTGTTTCCATTCTGGGGGGATAGTGCCTTGTGCCCATTGCGCATTCAGATAGTGCAGGACGTGATCAAGGCTAGCATTGTCTAGGTTTCTGAGGAGTTTGTTTGGTATCTTGTATTCGCAGGTGTGGTATTGCGCGTGAGTTTGTGAAGGAAGGCTTCGAGTGTGGGTGGCGTGAAGGGGGTGTCCAATTCTGGGTTAGGCTGTCCTGTGTACACGGAAAGGGGGAAGGGAGTCAGAGAGGGAACTTGCATAGCGTTGTATGACGTCGTGAAGTATCTCTTGTTCATAGCCCGGATAGTTATGGATGAGACGATGAAGTTGATGAGTTGTAGTTGTCTTCGTTTCTCGGGGGCCCATCAGCGTGCGTGAAATATTCAATTTTTTGCGGGTCCCAAGCGTACCTTGCAGCTTGTTACAGAACTGATTCCAGTTCACTCTGCTTAGGTGTGCGGTGTACTCGGCTGCTTCTTTTGTTATGCCTTCAATGCGCTGGTTGAGTTTTCCGTTAGTACGGTGTTTTTTCCAGCGTTTTAGCAGTCCTACGCGGTCATCCCACAGATGTTGCAAATGAGTATCTATTGCACGGTAGTCAGGGGTAAGGGATTTCCGGGGTGTACTTGCCGAGTATGGTAATTGGATCTTGGCTCCATTGTCCTATGTCTGTGATTGGTACATCTTGTTGATGATCGCGGAAGTTCTTCCAATTGGTGAATAGTGCAGTGCCATAACGGAGTTGCGCGCATTTCTGATTGTTGATCGTCAGCGCAAAGAGGTAGTGGTCACTGCCCAAGGTGTGTTTCGCACATTCCCATTGGGCGTCCTTTATTTTCTTGGTAAGCGTCAGGTCAGGGGTGGAGTTGTCGTTTGAGGGTGTATTTGAATCGTAAAATAAATTGCTGGATGGCCTATTGCAGTTTGGTGTCTTTGATGGTATTTCGTCCGTAGCCCCAGGCCATCTGCGGGTCGTTAAAATCACCGAGAACAATCAGCGGGCAGTGTTTCGCACTGGTCACGGCGCATTTTAGTAGGTCACGAATGCCGGTGAGCAGATGCTTAGGTGGACTGGAAAGTGAAGTGCGAACGAGCTTGGTTGGAACTTGTGGGCAGAGAGTACTTCTATAAATGAGTATTCTATTGTTCTTGGTAGGTTGTTTTGTTGTCAAACAAGGAATGGCAGATTGCTTGAAGTGACGGAGTTATATAAACTACAATTTTTGAACATCATTCTGCTCGTACTAATTGTCACCAAGCTTGGAAACCGAAAATATGAATTGGAAGCGTAATTATTTCCCACCCTTCTACTTGGGTTTACAAATTTTTAAGAGTTTGAAGATAGTTAAAATACCTGTTTTACAGAAGGAATAATTTGGTCACAGGCTTGGAAGTTTTACGCTACATCTGTGACGTATAATATCCCAACTAAGTAGCAAAAACACATGTGCAACAAGTAAGGAGAACATAGAATAAATACGCAGTACAGTTCATCGTAATGAGAAGGCACGGACAAGGAAAGAGGGAGCAAATGACGGTTCTGCCGGGTTACCCCACCCCCTCTCGCTTCCGTGTCTTCAAGGGCTGTTTACGCTGAACCAAACCAAATATCCGACTGTCGACGTTGCCGAACGCCGTATAGAACGAAAAGACATTAGTCTGTTGCATAAAAAAAACATGAGAACTTTGTTTAAAATTTGAGTCTGCTGCACTCTGCATTATAGTGTTCTTAAGTCGTGGCAATTGATAGTCCTGGAATCCGGTAACGTAAAAGTGTGAGTTCAAGGAGCGCTGATTGACTCGCGTTTAGGGAGCCTAATTATTTACAACTTTTTTATTTAGTAACAGTCTTACACAAACTGACGGCAGTTTCGAACATGATAGCTTCTTCTTCGTCGGTCGGTGTATGTTTTATCCTGAAGAAAGCGGAGTCCCACGACCTACTAAAGACGGTTGGGAATACGTAAGGTCAGGTGCGTTAGCTTTGTGGCACTGTGGATTCTGGGAGCACAGTAATGAGCCTGGGCTTTGTGGCCGAAGGCTGTGGTGGTGACGGTGGTGCAAATCACTACGGACATTTACGAGGTCGCGGGCAAGCACACTAAGAAGGTGCAATAATTGTGACGTCAGCGCAAGGTAGCAGTGACAGGCTTAGTGCAAACCTTGCTCAGACTTTTATATAATCCCCCTGATCAGTACGGAGATGATTGCGGTGGGCGAATAGATACGAAAGCAAACCAGTCTCCTCACTTGAAACTCGGAGAAGAGATGGTGATTGTTCAGGGATCAAGCGGTGTACCGTGGTGCCAAATCAGCAAGATGGGGTCGAGGCGAGACTAGTCTAATTACTGTTATGTGTCTTCTACTCAAAGAAAGTGTATCGGTCCAGATTGGAACTACGTAAAAGTGCTAAAATAAGTGACATATTTAAAGCGTTTTGTAGCAGAAACGTTTAAGCTAGCTTGGGCCTCTCATTACAACAAAATTTGAATAAGCAGTTTCGTACACCTCCGCATTAACCAGTAGTGGGCAAACAGCCTGTCAAAAAAGAGATGCAGGAAAAGAACTTAGGGATTATCCCCCACAGTCAGCGAAATACTTTTCTGTATATTGGACGTCTCACCAAGCTATTTTATTTTCTAGCGAGTCCTGCATATCTTTCTAACTGCAGATATAGTAATGAGGCTTACTTGCATTACAAATGGTTCTTGTTTTCAACAAGACCAAAAGGGGTGACTGCGAGATGTTTCGTTAATATATTTTGCTATTACCTCCGTTTCACGATCGATACAGGCGCGTTCCCACGGCAACGTGACGCGAATTCTCACGATTGCGTCTCCCTGAGAGCTATTTGCTCAGCCGAAGATACTCCCGCTGTTCGTGTAAGTCACATGTCGCGCCGACGACGATCTTTAGCGCAAACGTTTTCCGCAGTATTACTCCCTTTCACACATTTATAAAGTGATTTTCAGTAATAGTCCGGGACTGGCGGGCAGCGAGAAGTTTTAGCTGCAGCGGTGCGTGCCGATTCGTGCGCACGTTTTGCCCACCGTGCAGGCCGATGCTTGCAGCAGTAGGGCGCGTAGCATTTCTGCCTGCGGAAGACGCTCCGTGTTTTTTAACGTTATATATGTCTTGTAAACGCCACCCACCGCAATGGCTCAGTGCTTCAAGGGGATAAAAAACAAAATAAAAGTATGTTTTATTCGAAAGATTTCGTGTTCTATAGTACCCTGAGCGGTTGTCCGAAGCAAACGATGCTTTGTTCACTGCGAAATTAATGAATCTAAGCTAAAATTTTGATTCTCGCGCCAAAACGTGTGTTTGAATGACGTTTGCAATAAAATAATAAGAACAGGTCTTTCAGCTAAGCTCGGTGTGAAGCGCAGACTTGTTTACTGTTAGTCAACCTCGATGGCGCCACCACACCGCTGCTAGCGGTTTTCTGCTTTTGGTTGTTTTGTGACCCTATTCAAACCTTGCTTGTTTTTGTTGACGGAGATAATTGTTTTGTGATACATACTGCTCGCTGGGCGAATATGGTTGCGTAAGACATCATCGCTTGCGTCAATCGGCTAGTGTTGTCT
Organism: Haemaphysalis longicornis; assembly: GCF_048455015.1. Lineage (NCBI taxonomy): Eukaryota > Metazoa > Arthropoda > Arachnida > Ixodida > Ixodidae > Haemaphysalis > Haemaphysalis longicornis. The sequence goes on from NW_027526295.1 coordinate 77,845,800, forward strand.
GAGACACCCCTAAAGCCCAGTAGTGCTGTCCATCCAAACCAAGCATAGTGTGCGCAGTACCAACAGCAGTACGCATCGGTACACCTATGATTACGTGTGTTTTCTTAACTTCCACTGTTTGTCCGACCATTCTTACTGCTATAAAAAGAATGTGCCTGATATTTAAGCGCAAACAGCTCGTTCGGGAAGCTCATAAGCCCTGCCTACTTTGTGTTTGCTTTTGCTGACCTCCGCCAATCGCAGAGCTAGCTGGTTTGACATCATAAGTTCTGTTGCGGGAAATGAGCTAAAGGGTCGCATGGCCATTCCATTTTCTTTGATTATATAGTTTTTTTGAGCGACGTTTACGTTAAATGGGGTGTCAGTATGATTCTATCGAGGCAATCTTTTGAATGAACCAAAGTTGCATTTTGTCTTCATGGCCCTATTAAGGTGTTGCGCTGCAGAGCCCGAGGACGCGGTTTCGATACCCGGCCGCCCATGCTGCTTTTTGTATGGAGGTGAAAAGCAAAAGAAAAAAAAAAAAATGCCCGTGTGTACGAGATTTCGGTGCACGTTAAAAATCCCCAGGAGGTCAAATTAATTGGAAGCCCTCCAGTACGGGGCGCCCGCCTCATCGCCTACGTTGCGTCGTCGCGTTAAATCAAACAATCAAATCAAGAATGCACGCACGTTTCTTCGTCACACTCCTTTGCGTTAAATGACCCCAGCACTTCTTACACCACTATGAAGATTTTCCAGAGCAGCTGACACGGGCAGGCAAATCATTTCGATCTCCACCCAAAATCAATAGTTAGCCTTCCTACCCAACAACTCCTATTAATAGTCGGACACGTAACTGGCCAGCTCTTAATCTGGTTACCAGCCTGAGTTGTTGCGCCACTGATAGGGGCGGTTCAAGCACTGCGCTACTTGGACTTACGGGGCCTCTTCATAAGAGGAAGACAACAATCCTCCCTTGCTGATATATAATTTATTCCTCGCCCTAACGCATCCGCATCATCACTGTAGTACTTGTTTTCATACTTTATGGCCACTTAGTGCGTACCGGTCTCGTTACTTTTTGCTGTTATGCATCCTATACTTAATTCCCACAAAAAGGTTTTGTTTGCATCATCGCTCAGGTAGCCGCAGTAGTTAAAAGGCTTCAAACAACAGTTTTTGGTCGTATTAAAGGCTATAAACAAAGCATATAGAAATTCCCCAAAACAGGACGGAGAGAAGAGACAACGCACACTCCGGAGTAGCCTCTGGCACTTAAATACGAAAACGATACAGTCTGCCAACAATGATGCGCAACGCACGCGCATTGCTTTTTTCAAAGCACAGAACTTTCGACACAAATGCTAGCGCCCCGCCTTATTATCTTCCTCGCCTTCTTTTATTTAGTGCCTTATCTTCCGCTCAGTCTTGTACGATGGCGATGTTCTTTATCCCGGACAGACATAATAAACGGTACACTGATGCAATTTTCTTGTGTTCACCTTTGGAAACTGCTTATAGTCTTTTCCTGCTAGTTTTGTTTGCGACTTTCCCTAGAATCGCCACGCCTTCAATTAGTGGCTCACGCTTGCGCTGAATACAGTGAAGGAAAGATGACCAGCTCATTGAGAGTGTTTTATCATAGCGCTCGCCTAACCGGTTGTTGTCGCATCGCCCCGCTTGGCCGTTTCACAACTACCCACCGGTCAACGGGATAATAAAGCGAAGCTTTCTATATCTCACTGATTTTTATGTCGCGTCGACGACGCACAGCAGAAAAGCCAACTTTCTCTGACGATGATGACGATCGTGGGGGAAGTGGAAGAAAAAATTCCCCCGCATTTCCCCGAGGGGGAGAATGTGAAAGTGCGAATGCACGGTTGTCGGCCCGCTTGCGGCGCTTGCGCTCGGCCCCCGCAGCCCACCGCCTCGCCGCCTTCTCTTCCATCTCTTCCATCGGGTTTGTAGTATCACGTGTACACCACGCAGTTATCAAGCCGCTATAACGCCGCTGAGTCGCCAACGCACGCCGCTGACGACGTAGTTTGAATGCGTTAAAGATATAAGGCGCGTCTAACACTGATATCACCGTCGCGTCCGTAGCTTGGTCGGTAGAGCGTCGCGCTGCGGCCGCAAATCCTCGGATCGAAACCTGGCGCCGGATGCTGTTTCTTTTTTAAATATAGAGGAGCACTGCGGACGCCGCCGACGCCGCCGCCGCCGGCGGTGGATGGTTTGGGGTCGCTTATAAAGTGCATTCGCACTTAAAAATTCTTTCCGTGGTAAGAATCGAAGTTCTGCCCCTGACCTTATGAAGCCAACGTCTATCGGATTGCCAATTTTAACACAGCCTTGGTTTTACACGGTTTTGGTTTAAATTGTGGTTCATAGACATGCATGAAAGGAGAATGATGCGAAATTATGCATCCCTCCGTCTTACGACGACGGTGGTTGAGCGCGAAGGAGGAGATGGAGGAATGCCTTTATTGAATGAAGAGAAGACAGCCTGGCAGCGAGCTTGGCTTGCTACTCCAAATGAGCATGAGATGTGCGAAAGTGAAGGGAAGCGAAGACACAAAAACTCATACAGACACTACAAAAGCAAATAAGCACACAAACTGACCAATGCAGGATCACGCACACGGCGCACAATCAGAAGTGAAGGTAAGGCAAACATTTACAGAGTTTCGTTCCGGCCGTAGTCACGGAGAAATGACACTAAAGCCAGTGTACTCCGTGTTGCCGCGCAGTTGAGTGCCAAGAACCAATGGCGTCACAACGCTTCAATGGTGCATCAGCACGCAGTCCCAAAGTTGTCTTCCAGGTTAGCCACGGGGAGCTATCTTTGCGTGGATTGAAACGACGAAAGGTCAAACTCAAAGCCGCTGCGATCAAAATTCCAAACTGCGTGCGAGTCAAAGTCAGAGGTCAACGAGTCAAAGTCCAAGCCGTATCCGAGTAAAAGTCTTAACTCAAACGAAAACCAAGGAATCCATCGTGAGAAAGCTTCGGGTTCAGCCATCGTCGTCGCTACAGGGATTGGTGCATGATTTTTTTATAAATGACATGGGCAACACATTTAACGTGTGCTTGTCGGCTTGATTTTTTGGTAGCCGTCTTTCTTTTTTTCCAACTTTGTATTCGCCTTAACAGTCTGTGACGCCTACAGGGCGCAGAAACTCTACTTGAACACCGCCCTGTTGAGCAATTTTCTTGAACTTGTGCGACACCTTATGCAAAGTAATGCATCCATTCAATTTTTGATCTTTGTGTATATTGAATTCAGTTGCTCTTTGTTTTTTTTTCCTTTTAAACTTGCCACGTAGGCACTCAGCCAATGGCTCAAGCACAGGTGTTCGGATGGCCGCTGCAGTTAACTGAACCTGACTGCCAAGGCTTTTCTAATTAACGGGGCCACAGCTTCTTGGCTAATCATTCTTAAAATTTAGGACACCTTAAGTTTTAAGAGTGAGTAGCCAAGAAGCTCTCACTCTTCAACGCTCTCACATTTCAACATCTCGCGTCACGGTCGGTTTCCCGTAACCGCTTCCTGCCGGCTAATCCGCTGTCCCCGCCATGGCGCGACAAGCCAACGTTCCTCGCTTAATGTAACCCGTACACTTTCACCCGCTCTTCAAAGGCCGGCAGAAGCGGCCCGACCGGACAATAATTTTCCGCCTGTGTACGCACGTTCCTCGCTTAATGTAACCCGTACACTTTCACCCGCTCTTCAAAGGCCGGTAGAAACGGCCCGACCGGACAATAATTTTCAGCCTGTGTACGCAGTTTCACAACAGCACTTCGCAATGCAACCAAGACTTCCCCGCTGAATGAATACACACGAGCGAGCGAAACGATATTAACCCCATTAGCAGCGAATGCATGGTATCGCTTTACGGGGGCTCCCTGGCCGGCGTTTATTGCCCTGTCAACGAGCAAGTGATGCCCTGCTCCCAATTGGGGCAACAAGCGACAAAAGCAAGAGATCCGACGGCAGCGACCACCGCCGAGGTTTTTTCCACGCTAGTGAAGCTGGCAACGGTCTTTTACGTTGCTGTCGTTAATCCCTTGTTAGAACGGCACTCCATGGCACTTAAGCTTTCGGCGGGCCGGAGCTGCGCATATTTCTCGAGGGCCCACGACACCCTCGGCTCGTGCGCAGTTCTCAGAACTGCCGACGCTTTGTCATCGGGGACCAGCCGTACGCCTTATTCTGAGCTTCGCTGGATTCCTCTCTTCCACTAAGACAACCTTCCTACGACCGTGCAGAAATGGCTATTAAGGAAGGGTATTAAAAATACCGATGAATGTGTTAGTACTGCCATATACTCAAAGTTAGACCAATTTTTCTAAAAGTTCGATCTGTTGGGTGCGTTCTCTTGTATTAGAAGCACTCTATGTCGGGCGGAACCCGATAGTTTTGCACCCTATCTACCATCATGTTAACAGCGGGAGATGTAGCAGTCGTTTGCGACATCGGTGGAATAATGGACGCAGCTGCGGTTGATGTGCTCCCCGTACACTTGCAGTTTTTCTGGGCGCTATCTCCCGAGACATAAATACCCGGAAACCTTGACATGGCGGGCGGGACGTTTCACAATCAAGCCACTCCAGCCTTCCTGTGCTTTTGCGAAACCTACGCGGCATATAAAGTGGCTAACGACCGACCCTTCTGGTCGCCTGGTAGGGGTGAAGGAAGATGCAGACATGGGGAGGAGCATAGCCGAAAATTTTATTGTTGGCATTCGTCCATTACAAAAGGCATTTTTCAAACAAAATCTCTCTAAAAGCTGCCGGAATATTTTACCCTTGCCGCTCTTATTGTAAGTGTGTCCGGAGTTTAGGGAGACGTCTGCGGGTATAGGGTCGCTTCGCCTATGAAGTAGTCGCCAACGATTATCGGAGCTCGTATCCTTTATGTGAGAAAAGTAGAGGTGCTGTTGCTACAGGGTTTTTTGAGCTTTATTGAGCAAGCATAGGCCACAAAACTAGCAGCTTTTGTATCAGAGAGACAAGTTTTCGGTTACGTGGTAATTTTATAACTTCCTCGGCAGCTACTTTGGTTGCTAGGGTCCTAGTGTGAAATTTGGGGGCCGGAAGAAGATTTGGTGGTTCGTTTTCTTCGTAATTGGACTTCCTACAACCAATTCCATTATTCAAAATTACTAATGGCTATGGAACTTGCAGCTCGTCATGGTCTGCAAAGCAGCTTACATCGGAGGCTGCACTGCGTCATATTTATTTCAAGCATGGGATCAGGACGCTTTAGGGTAACAATGGCAATATGCGTGGAGCAACAGCTGGAATTTGGAAGCTTTCTGCCTTCTTTTCGACGAAAGTGTGGACGTTGTTCTCGTCTTGCGCGAACACCATCGCGCGGTCTCCACATTGCACCGTGAGTGGCCATGCACGTAAGCATGAAGGGGGCATTGACGGGTACGAATCACAAGTGCAACGCAAGCAGTTCAGTGTCACCTGTTGGCCTTTTCGTGTCTTCTTTGCGGAATTTTGGAAGTTTTGTGGCAGTAAGCGATGCCACGCTGCAGAAAATCGGCAACCTAGTTCGTGTCGATGCCTACGCGTTAGCCCTGTGGGACGTTTGTCGGCTGTCAAATTACGAGCAAGAAAACACAAAGAGAGGGTGTTTTGTAATTTTCAATGACTTCAACATCTAAATAGTTTCGCTTACAAGATGCCCCATGTCCCCGTTTTTCTGTGCAGCATGGTGTGGACTGTTCAGTGATGTGTCTATTGATATTTCAGCGTTCACTGATCTCTTTATCTGACCTTCCTTATGAGTTTGTGGCACGGCGAAGTAATACAACGCTAGCTTTCAGTGGAATTGAATACTTTTGCCGATAAGAAAAGTTTACAGAATTACGCCGCCCTGATACCGCAGCACTGTCGCACAGTACTTACAACATATTAGGAACTTATCGATTAAATGGAGAAAGGCGTTATGTTTTCCATCGTGCGCCGTCGTATATAAGGTCAATAGCGTTGACCCTTGTGTCGAGCGATGCAGGCGGTGCATTGCTCTACACTTCCCCGTCTCTCGTCGGAAACGCTTTCCGATACTGTTCCTTTCCACGACATACTCGACCACTGCTTTGTCCACACCTCGTCAGTCCGCTCCTTCCTAATTGTGAACTTGTCCTACAGTGATAACAATTTTTAAATGTTACGGCTGGCGGAGGAAAAAAGCTGACCCAACCGCTTGTTAAGTGGCCGTAGACCTGTTATGCTCCGTCATGTTGCACGGACCCGCTTACTTGGGCTGATAGCTGACATTGACGACTGCCTTCAGCGGACGAAGATGGTGGTAGCAACGTAATAGGTGATTATGGCACACCCATCAGAGTGGTGCTCTGTGATTGAACACAGCCAACAGGCGTATTTTTCGGAACCCCAATTGGTGTTGGGGGAAAAGTTTGGCTCATCAAGAATGTGCTGTTCACAACGCCGAAGAGCGGATGACACAACAGCGGCACTTGCGTTTGGAGTGGTGGTTAGTGTCGTTACGAGGAAACAGGCAAGAATTTCAGTACGAGAGGGGGATAGGCGTAATTGACTCTTTTGACTGGCCAGGAGAAAATTGAAACGGTGATTACACGATGGATAGCTGTACCGTTAGCTCCACCGCCCTTCTTTACTTTTTGACAGGAATAGTGTTGAAAGGGGACAGCATTACGACAAGAGGCGTACACTAAACACGACATGATATATTAGAGGACGAAATCAGAGTAAGAAATGGCTTGAGCCAGGAGTGCCGAAAAAACGAACAAAGATGGGTCCTTAATTAGCAACAACGGCTTTACAAGAAATAAATTGGTGCAGTGGTGTCGTTACCTGCTACGTTGAAAAAGGTATGTGCGGCGCCATTGAAATCAAGGCAAGTGCGCCCTTGGCTTCAGAAAGAGCAGTGCTGTGTTTCCGGCTTTGAACGAATAAAACAAAAGCCGAGTGGGGCTCAAGCTCGAAAATGGGAATATGCGGTTTCACTTTATTGGTATTTCTTCGAATAGGAGTTTCAAATTACAGTGGCCATCTATGCTCACTGCACAAACTGCCTGGTTGCATTCCTTTTAATGCGTAGAATTAGTGCTTAATTGGTTACTGTTTTCACCAACACATACCTATACGACAATTGTAAACATTCATATGAAGGGCACACAGAATTATTTCACTTACCTCAAGAAAGTGGCAGATATATATGGAGTATCACAACAGCCCGGTTAATTCATACAGCACCCCTTATACCCTATACGGCATGTGTATTCGCTGTTCATTGCAAAAACGTTTACGAAACACAGATTCAAAAATTTAGGAGCACAGTTACGTGTAAGGCTTCCTTACACTTTCTTGCCCAAGATTTGCTAGGCTGTAGGCAGCTTTTTCTCGCCTTCGAATATCGTAGTGCGGTAAAAGGAGATATGGCTACATACGATAAGTCTACAGCATAGCACTGAGGGTTCCAATTAATGAAATGTAAAATTAACATTTATTCGTGGTTTGCGTTTTTGTTTGAAACCGTAATATTTTACATAGAAGACTGTTATAAGCCACACAAAAATTTTCGCCGATGACCGAGGAGCGTACTGCAACAGACAAATATTTCAAGACAGACATGTTTACAAAAAGCAACCGCTCGAGGAAGATTATTCTGCCCGTCATTCATTCTTTTACGAGCGTCGCAATGCCTCCCGTGAGGTTTTGCCGGCTGGCGTCCGGTTTTATTACCGTTTTGGGACCTGCAAGACGTTCTAGGAATTAAATATCCTGAAGTTCTTTATATGGTTTCTAACTCGCCACGGAAGGTAATACAAAATTCTCTTGTCGCCGTCACCAGAACAAAAAACTTTGTGTTTTCTGCCGCCGTAAAATGACCGCCATTTTATTGTTTTAAAAAATAACCTGTCTTCAAAGTTTTAAGGCCTAGAGTGCCCTGTTCGAAAAAAAATTTTATCACTATTCTTGAAAGCTCTAAGGCGATTGTGCCTAGGTTTTTTATTCTTGAGGGACCAGGTAAGTTTAAATCCATATACGTTACCTTAATGAAATAAACAATATGTACAAAGCATTCTCTAAGTGGTAGTGTTGCTAGGAAATGGAAGTTTTATTGTAAGTAAAGAAGCTGTAGGTACGGGCGGGAAAATAAAATTTTTCTCAAGGGGGATTGCGTCGGCCTAAGATTTTCCTGGAAGATTTTTAGCGATGCTTTTCTGTCCCTCCTGAATTTGCTTGCATCAAAAGTAGACTCTGCACAGAAGTACGCTGCGATAGCTAGAATAAACACTGATGTAAACCAGGTGGTTTTGTTAATGGGGAGGTTAAGGTCTAACTTGCGGAGAGAAGCCAGTCGGGTGACGTCAGACAGGAACCACATTATTTGGGAGAGACGAGAATGAAAACAGGCACAAATGCAACTTACCTAATCGAATAAGAACAGCCATATGGAAAAAAAAGTTTCGTTGAGTTCTCAGTCCCAGAAATCGGTAAAACACGAAAGTGAAATGTATAGGGAAATCTGCTGTGAAAGCAGTACGATTTGCGGGTCGGCGGCGGTCTTGTAGGTGTGTTTGGCGAGCGACGTCCTGCTAGCGGGTTGCTTCAGCACAGGTGCGACCACTTGGGTCTCGTTTTGTGGCGTGTACGGCAGACGGGTGCGTTGGACGAGCTCAGCTTTGGGAACGCGAGAGGCAGAGGTCGTAGGTTGGACCACGGTGTTATATATAGTTTTAGATTTAGACACAGCGCTCCAAAAAGCTGTTAAATAGAGTTCGTGCAACCGCGGGCGCCGCAAGTGGACCTTCGATTGGAAAATGATGGAATGGCAGAGCTCATAACTTCACAAGCTCCTAGACTTCACGCCACTCCACGAGATGGCGTTACTGGCGACTATCCGAAGAGGACTGGTTCGCATTGGAACCGGCGACATGTGTCTAAAGCAAGGTACTTCTGGTTCTTTCACGGACCTGAATTGGGACCGCAATTTGGCCGCCTCACATTTGCTTGCATCGCTACGCTGACCAATTGCCGAAGACCGGCCGTGGTAAAGCGAAAATATCAGCACGCGCTCCTTTTCAATCAAATTTGCGGGGTTACAATACGGGATCAGCTGCTTTGTTACCGAGACTGTTAATCGCTTCTAGGCCTATATTGTGCTCGAAACAGAAGATTTACTCCCTAATAGTGTTTTTGCTGTTAGCGCGCAACGCTTCTAACGGGTTGGTTCGATTTGATCGACAACGGAGTTTTGCACACGCTTCCAGCCGAAGGGCCTGGGCGTGAAAGGGCGGAAGTCACGTTTCCAACTCTTTCTAGGTTGCAGTTGCGATCACAATGTGAGCACACAACATTGATGAATCTGTTGATTCTCGTATTCTAGTGCCGTACTTTCAACGGCGTTCTCTGTGCAAATTAAACGAGGAATCATAAAGTGCGCAAAGGAAGCGATGGGGAGCGGTTATGTAGATGAGGCCGTGGCGTTCCGAAGGAGTTAAAACTCATGTTATGCACAATATATATAAAACATTGTTTACGCGTCGAAGCAGGAACAAACAAAATAATATTCTCGCGAAAAAAGTGCCTTCTTTCTGCTTGATTTCGACCACGTGACTACCTCTTAACAATTTTAAAACAGGTACTCGACTAATTGATGTACCTGCATCGCGTAAAGTTAAACCAATAAGTAAATTCGGGTGTTTTTTACGGGCAAAATGTGAGTTTGGACTAGTTTGCGTCGGTGGGGATCTGAAGCTTCGTTAAGCAAAACAAAAACGCAGACAACCTTACATACACACAAAACGAACCCGTTACGTCTCTCTCTAAGTTGTCTGCCTTTCTTTTTCTGGTAAACGTGGATATATGGGTATGTTTTTGAGCTTTTTGCATAAGTGGTTTAAAAATACCGACCTAGGGTCGAGCAAGCCAATCCACATTTCTTCGCATACTCATTGACCGTATCGGCGGCGAGTTGCAGAGTGTGCTGCAGACCCCCCAATGAATATCGGTCCCCGTCCACAGGTTTACGTCGTCTGCATATAGGGCGTGCCTTAGCTTCGGTATAGTCTCCAGCCGCTCCGGGAGGCCCAAGAGCGCGATGTTGAATAATAGTGTAGACAGGACTGAGTCTTGAGGGGTCCCCCGACAACCAAGGGTGAAGGGATCTGAAGTGACGTCCCCGATCTTGATTATGGCTTTTCGGTTGGACAGGAAGTCGACAATATAGTCGTATGTCTTCTGTCTGCAGCCTGTGTTGTGCAGGTTCCGGAGCATTGCCTCGTGTGCCACGTTGTCAAAGCCCCCTTGAGATCAAGTGCGAGGACGGCCCGCGGGGAGTGACGAGTGGCGGGGACGAGGATCTTCCTCACACTGCGACCAATACCCCAACAATGAACACACCCTCTGGACATGCCCAAACATACAAAGCACCCTGAGATCTTCCCTGCAACCAATTCCTGCCTTCCTGCCACAAAGCGCCCTACTTTCTGTGAGGCATGGGTCACACCCCCTCAGGAGCTTGAAGAGCTCTATTGGACCACGCTGGTGCACCACGTTAAAAACACGTCAGGACTATAGATAGCCAGGACTATAGTCCCTGCAACCTTACCAAGAAGCCGAGCAGTCCTTTGGACACAGGCTTCAAAATAAAGTTTATCTCTCTCTCTCTCCTCCTTCAGTTGAATTAGCACATTGTGGGTCCCGAGGTGTCTTCTGAATCCGAGCATTGTGGCCGGCATCTGCTTGGTCTCGTCCAGGTGTTTCTGAAGGTGATTTAGTATTGTCTTTTGGCCGTGTCTAGAGTGCCGTCCGACGGTATTATAAGCACTCCACTATATCGACGTCCACCGGCATTTCGTAACAAAATTGCCGCGTCTGGCACTACATCACTCTAGATAACGTAAAGCTGGGCAACGTAACCTAAACATAACATAAAATGACCTAACGCACACAAAGAAATCACTTAAAACACAAAAAATAACCTAAGCCATAAAAAGTATAGCTGAATTTAAAGATGAAAAAAAAATAACTGAAGCAAAAGCAAGGCTCGAACCACCGTCCTTGGGATCGAGAAGCTAAGACGTATCCTCTACACTGCAACGACTTTTTTTTCTTTAATTCCGGTCTTCGGCACAACACAGAAACACAAAACAAACTTATTCACATGAGCAACTCGAGCGACAAGCCACCAACCTATGAAGGTTGATGTCTCTCTAAAATTCCCTAAGCGTAGTCAAGGGTTCTATCCTTGACAGACACTCAGGAGTGCATGCCTTGCGCTTCTGGACTTCTACGTACTGGGATATGGACTCACGAAAACATTGACGCGTAGGGCGGGCGTCCACATCACCGTGGAGCCAGGCCATGCGCGTGCGCCATATGCTATGCAAGGCCACCAACATAACGAGGTCCAAGGGCGCCCCCTCCCCGTTTTCCACCGCTAGATAGCGTATACCATGGGAACTCATCGGGAAATCTTTATGAAGGGTCGTCTGGAGGACATCCCACAAAAATACCGCAGCCCAACAATGCAGAAAAACGTGCTCTATCGTTTCTGGTTGTTTACAAATTGAACACTGAGTTCCCCATGGCACAGATATCCCTCTATCCTGCATCCAGGTTCCAACAGACAAGGTGCCTGTGTGTAATTTGAAGAAAAACGTTTGCACACCAGGTTGAACCTCCATTCTTTTGACGCGCTTTAGCACATTTTGGCCTGGCCCAGCACGGTAATTATATCTATACATAGGGACGGGGAAAACAACATCGAAAATGTTCTTATACAGTTTTCTGCGTGTCACAGATGACTTGTACTCGCCAGAAGAACGTGCGAATAGAAAACGGGCCGTCATAACTATTTCCTTAAAATACCCACACACGCCACCTGGCATGCACCATGTTGATACTACATATTCCGGGATAGCACGCGCCAGCCGTACTTGCATGACACTCTGCAAGAACGGGTCACGAACATCTCGCCAAAACAAAAACCGGTTTACCAGCTGTCGCACATACAGGTGCGCCAGCCCCAAGCCACCATATCGGACTCTCCGAAACAGGCTTGTTCTGCTGCACCTTTCCCATGTTGAGCCCCAAACGAACACCGCAAATACCCGGTGAAGCCTTTGGACGTTGATTCGCGAACAATGCAGTACCTGCATGATATACCAAATATTCGTTACATGCCGTGGCCCTTGCAAAAATTGACAACCTTGCCCCCTTCCATTTCTCGGCCGTCTCCCTCACCGCCTGTGTCTGGCTACGCCAGTATGGTTCACTATCCCTGTAATATTCCAGTTCAACGCCCAAGTACTTCACTGGAGTGGTGACCCTACTAATATTAGCGAAGGCTGGCGGTGTTGATGACCATTCCCCATGCCAAAATCCTAGGCACTTTGCCCAGTTCACAAAACTACCCGTCACCATGTCAACTACCAAATGAACGCTTTCTTCGTTCATACAAAAAACGGCCACGTCGTCTGCGTAAGCCAAAAGTTTAACTTCCGACTCATGCAGTTAGAAACCTTCGATGGCACAATATCATTAACAAACGTCGACTACAAAATCTACACTACAACGACCGATGCTTCGGCCTCCGATAGCCTAGTCTTAAGTATTCGAACGTCGTCGGACGGCACTCTAGCCATGCCTGCACCGATCAGCTAGAGTGCCGTCAGACGGCACTCTAGACACTGCGTTATCTTTTCTATAATTTTTGCTACGTATGGCGTAAGAGAAATTGGCTGCCAGTTTTCGATATGTGGTGACTTTCCCGGTTTTGGTATGAAGTGGATTTCCGCCGTCTTCCATTGTGCTGGAACTTTCCCCTCAGTCCAAAAGTTGTTGAAGTGGTCCGTGAGAGTTTGAAGGGCTTGGTCGCCTAAGTTTGCCGAAAAAGGCAGATGCCCCCACGCAGCCCAGACAAAAGAGCTCGAGGTGACAGAAACTCGTTTACCCTACCAGGATTACAGAAGGAGACTAAAATTCTCAATAACGAAGAAGTGGCAGTCTGAATGGACAGAACCTAATAAAAACAAGCTCCACCTTGCGAAGCCGTACCTGAGAGAGTGGCAGAGCTGCAGACACAAAGAAACATTTGTAGAGGTGGTATTATGTCGCCTAAGAATTTGGCTTGACCCACAACTTCCTATTGCGAGGATAAAACCTTCCATAATGTGAGCAATGTGGTAAGCGGCGTACAGTAATACACATATTTATAGAGTGTCCCAGAACGAAAACAAGCGACGTGAATTTCTTTTTCACATTTATAAATTTCACATTTCATTGCACTATGTTTTACTACTACACTATGAACCCCTGACCTGCCGCGGTGGCTCAGTGGCTAAGGCGTTGCGCTGCTGAGCACGAGGTCGCGGGTTCGATTCCCGGCCGCGGCGGCCGCTTTTCTGATGGAGGGGAAAGCAAAAACGCCCGTGTGTTCGAGATTTCGGCGCACGTTGAAGATCCCCAGGTGGTCAAAATTAATCCGGAGCCCTCCGCTACGGCGCGCCTCATCGCCTGCGTTGCGTCGGCGCGTTAAACCCTACAATCAAATCAATCTATGAACCCCTGGTTCCCTTGGAATAGGCTTTTAAATTTTTTAGTGCAATTAAGCTTTTACAGAAACTTTTATTTTACCATGTTATGTCATTTTTACATGAGCGGTTTTTAAATTTCTGAGTGCGATGAAGCTTCTACACAAACTTTGATTTTACCACTTTACATCATTTTTACATTACCCTTTTACTGTAGTGTGTTCAAACTTAATATAATGCCCCATTGCCGAAAGTCGGTCCTCCTGCTCGCTGAGGTTGATTTCATTCGCATGTAAGAAGTGTTCTCATTTCAACCACCATCTGCTCTAAAGGAGCCATGAAGAGAAAATACAACTTTGTTTAATTTGAAAGAACTAGAATTGAGTATCTCACTCAGCTCCAGTACAGCCACAAAAGATGTTTTTTAACGAAAAAAAAAGCAAGAAGTATTTAAAAACTTTCAAATTTTGCGCCACAGTGACGTGTTATGAGCACGAATGACGTCATATGGGCCAACAATAAAACATAATTTTCAGTGCTTTAACTGCGCGTTAGCATTCAAGTGATGCGGTCAAATGGAACTAGAGGCCCCATTACAGACGTCCAGTCATGTCTCGTCCCGACAGGTCAGTTAGGCAGCCACCAATCGCACAAACAAGGTTCAGTGACGTCATTGAAAAGTTGCGGGAAATTGGCTAGGGGGTCGCGACTGCTTCACACGTTTTCTTCAATATCTCCGTATTTGTTCGAAGATTGCGATGATATTGGTATCATTGTTATCGGGACTAAGCAGTCTTTCTAATAAACCCAACTTGTATTTTGTCTTCATGGCTCCTTTAAACTGGAGGAGGGGGTGTATGAATTTGTCAACCTTTTTCAATATCCCTGAACTATCAGATTGCACGGATGTCCCACTGCCGAAAGTTGGCCCTCCTGCTCATTGAAGCTCTTGTAATGAGAGCAAGATTTCATGTAGTTATTAGTCACGTAGAGGGCACATATCTCTCCTTTAACGTGTTTTGAGTGTGTTTAGTGTTTCACTAACGGAGGGGAATACTATTCCTATCAATGGAAAAGAAGTGCGCACAGACGACGTCATGCAAATATTACGAAGCCCTTAAGGTTCCCCAGTTTGTTGTCTTCGCCGAAAAATAAGACGTTACTTTTCTTTTCCGCTTGGACTAGAAGAAGCTAATCAAAGTGACAAAAAATGATGTCTACCCTCTGCCGGGCATCTGTGACTTTGCAGATGGACTTGCAAGGTTTGACTTGCATGGATTGACTTGCGCTGCGGATGCTGGCAAGTCGAGGTAGAAGAAAACTATCGAGATCGAGAAAGAACGGCCTTTATAAATCTCAGACATACTTAGGAAATCCAAAGTTCTCCCATAACAATATGGTAGTTCGGCTGAAGAGATTGGAGGCAGCAAAGATAGCCAGGCTTAGAGATCAGCGTCAACGCCTCTCATTGAGCCATATAAGAAAAAGAATGGAAATTTTTACAGGAGTCTTGACCCCTTCCTAATCACTTCGCTGCAACTCGTCGCCGATATTGGAAGCACCGCTTGTTTTTTTTAGGGTTTTCGGTTTGTTTAGTAATTTTCTTGCATATAGGCTAGCTGATTTTCCTGAAATAAATATTGTTGGAAGTCGGAGCTCGTCGTGTGTCGCTTTCCTTTAGTCCTCGTTTGTCTCGCGCTCTAAACATTGTACTTTATCGCTGTTTATCCTTTTGTTTAAGTCCAGCTATCGGATGGACCTTTCTGTTCGAAATGCTGTACTTTGTAAATTGTTGCACATGTATTATTTTATTTATGTCGGTTAGATACTACCAAAGGCATTAAATAGCCGTAGTTGTGCCTCGAAACCGACTGGCTCATGTGCAACCCTTAAACTTTCAAACCAGAAAAGGAAGTTTGGTTCGAAGCTGTGCTTGACAACTAATGCGGCATGATTTGGCAGGGAACACTCACATTGCGATCGACACGCGCTGCAGCACACACACCGAACACGAATAGCGCACATACCGAATACCCAATAATGTATTCCTACGCTGGTTTTCTTTCTATACTTCCCGCAAACACGAAGTTGTTTTCTTTTCTTTCAGGGTTTCACTTCAAAGACAGCGTTCTACTATTTCCTATCCCCAAGCAACTTATTGCGGTCGCGTCCCATACTCTCGAACCGTCGTTCGGCACTCTTTTCAAAGAAATTTCAGAAAGCAGAGCGTTATTTTTACTGATATTTTGAAGTAGCGCTTTTGTTGCGTGTGCGCGGCTCAGAAATCTCTTCCCGTCTTCCTCGTCCTTCCGTACAAAAGGACAAATAGCATTTTCGACCTGTGGAGAGTTTGTTTACTCTTGTATGTTAGCACAAGTTCTTTCGGGATTCACCAAATTAAGTTATCGATGTGTTCGATCAGAAGTGAGGCAATCGTGACCCGCGTTGAGATTTGTTTACTTCTTCAGACAACTTTTAGGACTCCCGCAGAGGATGTGTTTGTGTTCTGCTGCGCAAAATGAGCCGTTGTAACTTTATCTTTCGCTTCACTTTTTTTGGTCTAAAAATCATTCTCGAGTAAGTCGTTTAAGTCGAGTAAGTCTGCAAGTTTGAATTGCATTGCTCGTGCTGCTGGACTTGCCCAAAAATGTGTAGGCTTTATAGTGTGTTGTCAATCGACAAATGAGCTGCCCTAATAGCGATATCGCTCGAGGATTGGAACAGCTACTGCCGAAGCGACGCAGGCTTTTAGATATGTTGGCTGACGAGTACGGAGATGATTGCGCTGGTTGAAACAAGATCCCAGGGTACGTGATGGAATTCTCGGCTCAAATAAGAAATGCACCAAAACTCACTCTGAAAGTAAAACTCAGGAATAGATGGAGACGGTTCAGGCATCAATAGATGTTTAAGACACCATTGCAAATGGAGTGCAGTAAAATGAGCAGGATGGATTGGCTGCTTCACTAGTCTCATTATGTCCTTAACGTCTTCTACGTAGTGAACCTTTATCTGTGTAGAGTAGAACTACGTAGAAAAGTTAACGCAAATAAAATATTCAAAGAGTTTTTGGCAGAAGTGTTAAAACCCACAGTAAAGAGTTAAAGGAAGTTGTTAGCTTACGTCACTGAAAATACCATATTCAAAATAAATAGTGTCGTACACATCCATCCTATGCAGCAGAGCGTGAATAGGTGGGCATCAAGAGATGAGGTAAGAGGCGTTCAAAATAAACCACCGCAGTCAACGGAATACTTTCTCTCATGTTGGACGTCGCCTAGGCCTACATCCGTCTTGAGCAAGCCATAAAAAACTTTCTGACTGCGGATCTAGTAATGAGGCTCGTTTGCATTGCAAATGATCCTTGTTTTCGACAATGCTGGAGGCGGTGACGGAAAGAAAGTTTTTCTTCACTTATATACTTTCTGCTTCCCCATGTTTCAGGGTAAATAGGGGCGCGTTCGTCAGACAACGTGACTCGAATTCACGTGATCGCTTTCCCTGAGCGTCATCCCATCCTCGCATCCAGAGATCTTTCCGCAGTTCCAGCAACTCGTTCGTTGTGCTATAAGCCCACAGACATGCCAGGCTAATTGAACAAGCTTTCTTCTTTACTTGGTTTTCCCCACTATGCTGCTGTCGCTGCACAAAAGGTTCCAACTTTAAATTACTCCATGTCTGATCATTCGCTGCCGTCGATGGAAGAGTACGTGACGGAAGGCTGAGCGTCAGCGAACTTTGTAAATTTGTTTTTATAAACAGAACAGTTTTTTCTTTATGTGGACAAAACGGACGTTTTAAAATATCCTCAAGAATATCCCTTCGCTGTTGAGGGAGTTACTTTTGAGTTTGGTTATATTATGATCGTAGTACGAGAAGGTGCAATATGTGGATAATTCTTGCTGTGTGTGGGCCGCAATCGCAGCCTATTAATGCAGCCGAGGAGCTTACATTTATGTAATGTAGCTGTAGCGCACTTGGCTCTTGCGTTTCTCTATCTATTTATATATTTATACTTTATGGATACAGATTTTACACGAGTTTTGCTGCTACAATAGGCAAGAATTGCAATCAAGAAAAAAAGGCTTAGCCTCTTCCTCAATAAACATTTCGTTGTCAATCGGCGAAGGAAGTTAAGATAAGTTTTTATGGTAATCGTCACCACCTTAGCTTCTGAGAAGTTTACAAACCCGCTTAGTTCAGCACAGCAAAAATTAGGCAAAGATGATTTGAACGTGCGCGGCTGCTTCACAAAAAGCGGCACCGGCAGTCATCCAAATGTTGTGCGACACCGCAGTTACAGCGCCGTTACTTTTCGTGTCACCGCCATTGGGTCGCGCATTTTATTCGTCATTTATAACTCCCGATTCGGAGCATGATTTGGGGCGCGATGAGAGACCCCGCCTCTATGCACAGCCCGCATGCATCATGCAGCCGGCCAGTCCTATGGCTACCCTGCCAAACTGTGAGGTAGTGTTAAGAAGCGTGCAGCTGCTCCAAGGTGTTGCCTAACAACGCCAGCTTTACACGCCATTGCTATACGGAAGACTGTCGTATTTAGCTATGGTTAGCCAAAATGGCGACCTTGTAGTTTTCTTGGCACCAAAAGTGATCCTGGCAGTTGACACCACTATTGAACGCACAAATTTGTGGCATAAATTGCTTGACTGCCGTCGGTTACATCTAAACGGCTTGCCCTCCACCTTTTTCCTGTTTTTTCGACGTTCATATGTGTTTCCACCTAACCGGACTAATAAAGTTTGCGACGCTTCTGAATACTGTATTTTTATTGTATCTACAGTTATAGATGGGGCTTTTAGTAAAACCGGCCCACAAAAAATTTGACACCAGTAGTTTGAGTGCACAAAATCGTGTTTAAGCTATTATGCCTTTACTGAATTGCTTTAGTTAAAAAAATACTACAGCAGTTCCACTCAACGTAACAGATGTCGAAAGTCCAGAGCAGTGATTATTCCGCCAGAGGAGCTGTGGTGCCGTTTGCCGCTCACTGCTACCAACCCTCACGCCATTCTCCTCTCTGCATCACTCCTCTCATGACGAATTGAACCAAGGTCTTGCCCTATGCGATTCAATTCTCGCGCCTTTGCAGTGGTAGCGAACTCTCTACCTGGAACAGCACGAGGGGCAGTCCTCTTCTTTTTGGGCATGCTTTCATCTCGCACGTGCGAGAGCCTTACGGCGCAGTTTCAAACGCACCAAGTTTTCTTGTGCGGACACTTTTTTTTCGCTTACTATCGTAGAAACCAACACAACGAGCGTTCCTAGCTAAAGGAACGCGTTGACTGCTGGAACAAAAATGTCGTTTCAAATCGCGCGCCATTAGCCGCAAAGGGTTCGCACAACATCCGACAGATGGCGACGAGTGTACTGGCCAGTAGGAAGGCGCAGTGAAACATCCCCCTCGCGAGGGGCACGATCAAATGCAGAGCGTTTCCGGGGGCGCACGACGTTAAGTAGTTTGCGTTACGTTAATGTTGTTGAACTTGTGGCAACTGCTGACGAGAGAGCGCTCGTTAGCAGTAATTTGAATGAGTCAACGATATAAGGCGCGTTCATAGCGTCCCATTCTGTGTCGGCTTTGTGGCGCAGTGGTTAGAGCACCATGTACATTGCGGTCCGCCCACAGGGTCGAGGGATCGAAACCTGGCGCGGATAGTATTTTCTTTCTATATAGTAGGGACAACGACGGTGCGGACTACGGACGTCAACGCGGGTGACATCGTGAGTTAATGAAATGCTCTGCATTTAAAAGTACATTTGCCTCAAATCTACTCACAGTTTTCATTGTGCCAAATAAGGGGGACATATATGAACACTGCCACAGGTACAGGAGCTTAGGACAGTTAGGACTTAGAAACCGCTTGCTCAAGTATACCCTTAACTGTTGGCCGGACGGCTGAACCGAATGACAATCTTTTTGAAGCCGCTGTTTGCTTGCGTGGCGCCGCGTAGCCGTGTTTTTGTTCGTGATGTCGCGTGATTACGTTGGCTAGATAGCGTGACAGCGAACGAGCTACGAAGACAAGGCGGGTCCCTAAAGTGCTCTGTACCTAATACTTCATCCGGAAGACTGCAGACACACGCCACAGCTTGCCAGAATCAGAGTTATGGATGGCTGGAGGGGGCCCCTGTTCTACTCGTGTGCCGTCACACTCCCTGGGGACGTGGTACGCACTGGTTTAACATTTCTTCCGCGGCTGAAACGTGTACAGATTGCGCAGCGGGAATGCACTGAGCCGCGGCTGTGGCATCGGAGTTCAAATCTGATTAAAACTGGAATGGGCTTTCTATTTACGTTTTACGGCAGTGGCGGTTTTCTGCATCCGGGACAAGTGCAGAGAACAGCAACCGGAGTTCTTTTGCGCAATGGGGATTAAGTGACGCTTGATGACAGGCTAGTGTAGGGGCTAGGCTAGACAATCGAGGCACTTAAGGCATTCACCCTAAAAGATATCTTTAGACTTTGCAGGTTGGCTTCACTGCAGTATTCCATTTATTTTGCCAATATATAGTGTTTTTGACATTTCGACATTATTTTGTCTTTTAGGGTCGCAATTGTGTTTTGTATGTGTACTCTTTATTTGAAATATAATACGCACGTTTATTTTCAAATAAAAAAAACACGGCGAGAACCAGTTTTCAATTGATGTTTTGCCTGAAATAGACGCTATTTACTGCTCAACAATGCCGACAGGCATGAAGTGTTCCTCCAGATAGAATGGTTAGGAAATGTTTGGGCTGAATGATGTCCTCCTTTTAGAGTTATTTTAGCTTTTTCTCGGGAGGCTGACTCGAGGGACAGACATACAGAAAGCCTAACATTTTCGCGTTTAAGTATCCAAAAAAAACTATTGTTTCATAACACGAACCACGCACGCAAAATGAAAAAAATGCGGCTTCGCTGGACTAACCCTGCGTATGCAAAGGGAAAGCTTGTTTTACTCTGCTTAAGTTGTGGTTTGACTTGGTTAACCTTTGATTTACCTGTAATTAATATACTATTTGTCCAAAGCCTGCCTTTATCTAAGGTTGTAGTTTAGCTTACGGAGCTTTTCTAGCCCAACGGCGTGCCGTGGTATACACCATTTTTCATAGGCATTCGGGAAAGGAGCAAAATACTCGAAAACCAGTTCTCTCGGTGGCCCGCGTGCCTCCCGCTTCCGGCGGACCAGCGTTGCCTGCGCGAGCTCGGCTGTTAATCGCTCGGCGTGGTGTGCTCCGCTGCGTAGTGCAAAAGCATTTGTTACCATGCGCTTAGTTTTCGCGGAACTTTTAGCGGTTATAACCAATTCTGCAATGCCTTTCAGGGCTCTGACTTCGTTTTGCCAGCAGAGTGCGGGCGTGGGAACATCCAGAAAAAAAATGAAAAAAAAAAAACGGCGGCAGCTTATGTACACGACGTGGAGTGGCGAAAATACTGAGCGCTTGCATGGGTTTCCCGCATCACCTACGGCAGTGCAGCATATGTGGGGCAATCTACTACACCAGCACGTGTAGCAGAGTGAAGAGAAGAAAGCGCTTTTGCCACGCGCTTCGCGCCATGCACCAGACGTCATGCGCGTGTCGCTGGACAAGCATTCCATCCAACATGGTGTCAGAAGCGGGATGGGCTGGCCGCTGCTCTCCGCCTAAAAGACACGTCAGCACACCCAACCACCCGCCATCCTAAAGCCACAGTTGACCTGCTGGTTCGGCCGCTACTGCCTCGTCTACGGACCTTATCTCGACTAGCGATCAGCCTGCGACCTTCTCGGGCGACTCATCCTCGATGGCCAACACAAACAGCAGCGCTGTTCCATTCCAGATCGCTGCACCTGACCCGTTCACTTTCCCCTCCCCGTCAGACTGGCCCCAATAGAAGAGACGCTTCCTTCGCTACCGGGCTGCTTCAGGGCTAAGCGATCGACTCGAAGAATGCCAGGTGGACGCACTGGTCTACTTCATGGGACCCCAGGCAGAAGACATCTTTAACACGTTTAAGTAGACCCCTGACGAGCAGAAAAACTTCAACGCTGTGCTAAAGGCCTTCGAGGACTACTTCATACCTCGCCGAAACATCATCTACGAGTGGGCTAAATTCAACACCCGAGTCCAGATGGATGGTGAATC
This sequence comes from Haemaphysalis longicornis, assembly GCF_048455015.1. Lineage (NCBI taxonomy): Eukaryota > Metazoa > Arthropoda > Arachnida > Ixodida > Ixodidae > Haemaphysalis > Haemaphysalis longicornis. The sequence goes on from NW_027526295.1 coordinate 77,867,450, forward strand.
CGTGGAAGAAGTGAACTGAGACGGGCTAGTTGGTGCATGATGCTACTTAGATTTTAGTATATATTCTTGGTCTAAATAAGCCTAAGTTGGCAGTTCAGCGCAGTGTTTGTCTTTGCTCCCTGTCGTATCGTTTTTTTGGCGCCATTTTTTCTAAGTAGCATCCGTGGGATATTTTGCCACAGCCCTGCACGCATTAGCAGAGACTTGTAACTATAAGGAGCTCCGCGGAGAGTTAATCCGTGACAGACTAGTCATGGGCGTAAAGAGCCACAAACTCTCGCAAACTCTGCACCTTGACCCCAGCTTAGACCTCATGAAAGCTTTAACCATCGCTCGTCAGCCCTACCTGGTCTAACCACAGCTCTGGTAGAAAAACCAGCCATCACCAACCTTTGTTCCCGTCAGTTAACAAAGTGTTGTTACCTCTTCCACTCTACGAGGAGACCAGGGCAGAGCTTCAGCGAATGTGCTTGGATACCTTCGCAGATCTGATTCCAGAGCGCTATCTGAGTCCCGAAGAAATGAGCTACACCTACGGTTACAACCAACCGTCGAAGCAGGACATGAGCACAGCCCTCCCGACTACATCCTGGACCCGATTCTGTTCTGGCTATCGACGCCGCCCTGGATTTCCCATGGCGGCTCCTTACTACCCTCGCGGCAAGCAACGCCCGAGCGCTGGAAATCTCTGCAATCTCCCCCAGCAGCTTTCGTACCACAATCGGCGCAGCGCCCGCAGCATCCACGTGACTTCTCGCCGCACCCAGCGACCACGAAACCACGAGGCAGCCCTACTGAGAGGCGCCTGCGGCACCCTCCCGGGGAGACGAGCGAGCCATGGTACAACACTTCGCCAACGACAGGGGAGAATCGCAGCTTGAACCTTCGGTCTCCTGGCTGCCTGACAGCAAGGAGTTCTTTCGAGTCACCAGCGCGCTGGAGCGGAGACCCGCGGTGGGTGCGAAGACGATGCTGGAACATAGTGAAGAGGCTCGTACCACAGTGGGATAGGCATCAATAGCGCAGCAGCACAGAGCATCAGCGCAGCCGCACAGACTATCGCGTATGAACCAGTTCTAGGACGGCACCCCGAGCAACGAGTAGCCGGCCGCATAGACCGAGGTTCTCCTTTTGGACACCGCAGCGACGGCCAAGATGCAGCAGCGATGAGACGCTCGCAGAAAGAGCAGCGACGACACGAGCGGAGGCGACAGCTTTCACCAGGGCGTCACGGACGAGAAGCGGCACGACCCCAAGTCCATACCATCGCTGCGTCTGAGCCGGATGAGCTGGAACCTTGCAACGGCGAGCCGATTCAGAGAGGCGGCTCCGTCGGAATCCAAGGAGTCACCTTCCTTGAAAGGCGAGGATGTGGGACAATTTGCTACACCCGCCCGTGTTGCGTAGTGAAGAGAATTAAAAGCTCTTGCAACGCGCCTCCCGCCATGCTCCTGACGTCATGCACGTGCCGCTGGGCAAGCATTCCATCCAACAGCATACACATGTAATTAAGGGGCTTTGATTACTGTTTTACGTGAACGTATTACATTGCGAAATAATATGAAAGCATCAGTTTCCCTATCGCCCACTGCTGGTAGATAGCAGGACAAGCAGGCATCACAATGTGGAAGCGAAGCTTGAGATACGCTAACGTTTTCTGGACGCAACAGGGAAAAGAAGAAAAAAACGTTTCTTATCCTTATGCGCGTCCCGGAATCTAAAGTACTCCAATTAGAAAACAGCCGTTCCGGACTGCGTAAAGCGTCTATAGTAGAAGCAGAGGGTCAACAAAGATCGGCTTCGAGTGACAGTGCGTGCGGTTGTGTCGACGACTTTCATGGCAGTTAATTCATAACCATCACCAATCGTCATAAATCTAGTTCAGTAAGATCATACTGTATTGCGATGTCAACTGCGCGGTACTCACTTCGTATAGAGCTCATCGCGAGTGCGGTTCAGGGAGACATACACGCAGCACTCGCTCCGCATTTGTCGTCTCCTCTTCGGTAGACAATTCTTATCGGTGAACATCGACAGGCAAGGCGGCATTCAAAATAAGTATTTACTTCCCGATAGGGATTTTAGGCCAGTCGGCACCATAGCAGTAGTTAGTGACGCTAGATAAGGTTACAAAGTATCGGCACTCTTTTCTCCTATTGTTCTGTGCCGCCGTCATCATCTTTGGTCAGTTCGCTTCACATGACATTTTTTACGATTTGACGGTTCATGGGCGACGCCAAGATGGCGTTTGGCCGCATCTTCGGCAGTGCTGTTAACAAACAACCCGGTAGAAGTTAGCGGCATGGCCGTAGAAGCGGAAATCTCGCAACACTGGTAAACACCAAAATGGCAGTCATTGCTGAATTACGTTTCCCAGTGGCGGCACTCTTATATCTTATCTAGTACATTAGCGGTAGTGCTTGCATCGATGAATTAACAGGGCCACCTGCACCACCACCACTGCTACTGCCGCTCGCGACATCGCTTACACGATAGCAGTGAATTAGGACCTCAGATCCACTGTTGGGTTCTTCCGCAGCTAGTAAAACAAAACAGAACACCCACGCAAGCACTGCAACCGCTAACGTAACGCCAAACCACTACGATTCGTTGAGTAACGCAAGGATACCGAACCCACGCACGGGAAGAACGGACCACTTAACAGCCCAGCATCGTGGTTACTGCTTTGGCATCATAGACGGCGCTGCAATCAGGTTAGAAAAGGCAACATCGTGACGCCCATGTCTAGAAAGGAAAATGGTGTATATTCCCGGGGTGGTCAGACGCCGCTTGCCTAAGACGGCTCAAAACCTCCAGCTCCGGGCAATGTTCAGAGAAGACGGCCCGGCCTCGCTCTCATTCAGGGCCAAGCTCGCATGCACCCGTCCAGCCACGTGGTCAGGCGCGAACAAGCTGCGGAGAGCGCATGCGCCAAGCCAGCAGCGGCGGCAGAAGTGGCGAACGCGGCCGTCGGCGAAGCTCTTCCCGGTGGGACACGCGATGCGTTGCAAAGGGTACGGTGCAGCTGCAGTCAAATGAATGTCAAATATAACGCGACGGTGAAACCACTCGACGACATTAGTAAATTTGTGGATCATAAGCACAGAAGCAAACGCAAACACACAGAGGCTCCTTTGCCGAATGGCAGGAGTGGCTGGCCGCCTCAAGCGCTCAAGGCCAGCGACAGCTAATTGAACGGGCAGAGTGGGCCATCAGGTCCATAACCGGGGACCCGGACTAGGGGAACCTTATGTTAATAGGTTTACTTCTCTTTCACTATTTCTCTCTCTTTCTCTCTCGCTCTATGGAACGCACCACGCTTTAAGGAGAAAGAAATGCATACATCCCAACTCCTTGTGCTATGCAATGCGTCGTGCTATAAAGACACGTGGAGCCTCGGGAGTTTGCGTCCATGGGGTGAAAAATTTTGGAGTCGACGCCAGCAGCTTTACTTCAAGAATGAAGACGACTCGATGATGGTGATGACTGGGTGTTATTGGCGCAAGGTCAACTGGGGCAAAGAGCGCCAAAACAGTGGTTATGAATGGGGAATGAACAACTAAACACTAAAATCACTCAAGAAGAACTAAAGTAGAATCAGTAAAAAAACAATACGGATGGCTGGTGTAGAAGGCCAGGTTGTGGTTATGCGAGGTATGAAAGGAGGTTTAAAAAATTTTACTGCTGTAAATATTTAAAAACACACTTGGCAGAAAACATGGGATCGTCAACCGCTTGTTGAAATGGGATGTGTAGCCTGTACAGTAGAAAGAAGTGTTTCCCCGTCGGGTTGTGTAAGGGGACTTGCATTGAATGGCCCAGATTAATGATTTCTCTCTCTCTCTCTCTCTTGCATTGAATGAGTATGTGAACTACGGAGAGGGCCTCTCCGCACCTGCTACACAGAGGTCTTGAAGACCGCGTGAGCAGATAGGAATGTGTTGCATGTGTAATCCGTAGTCTAGCAAAGGCAACATCTGTGTTTCTGTTGTGTGTGTCAGTGGTATATGGTCCCAAGTGCGGTTGTATTACGTGTAATTTGTTGTCTGTCTATTCACTCATGTGTTTTTTCCAGGTTTTTCGAAGTTGTTTTCTGATATGTGGCTTCATGTCGGTGTAGGGTACTGTTATTATGTCAACTGTTGTACTAAGTGCACCAGGAACGGCTATTTATCTGCGGTCTTGTTCCCTGCGATCCCAGAGTGACTTGACACCCAGCACTCGGTCACTTTAAAGTGTAACGCGTATAAAGACATACTGCTGTTAATCAGAAGATTGACTACATGGTTTTCAGAAGATTTTGGAGATGACAATGCCCGCACAACACTTAAGGAACCAATATAAATTCTGGACTGTGAAATTTGAGTTTGGAAGATGGGATTAACGGCAAGCATACCGTAAGCCTCTGCTGTGAGCATACTACTACATACATTCATGGTTTCACTACCTATAAAGCTGCGTGCATGAGCAGCACAGGACACAGTGGTGGCACTTTTTGAGGCATCTGTATAAAATTCTGCACACTTATATCGGTGCTGAAGAGACAAGAAGTGGTACAGGATGGCACTTCTGGGCACTCGTTTTTTTGACGATATTTATAAATGATATGTCACATAATATAGAACGGAGATTTTATGGTGCTATAGAATTAGTGACAGACGTCCTTATGGTACCTAAAAAGGAGAATGAAAGTTTTGATGCTTCCTCTCTATAGCTCTGTATAAGAAGGGAGAAGAAATAAATTGGCGGCTTAAAAGAAGCTTGGATATGGATGTATCATAAAAGACTAACGTAAAGGAATGGTTAGACATTGATTAGATCTTAAAAGCATAGAGAAGGTCCATGTACTTTCGCTGACGTTTTGGGCGCCATTTGTTACATTCTACTAAGAGGCTTTCAACTGGGCTAGTGTGAACAGCCCCACATTCAAAGCGAAGTCCTAGGTGCCGCACTGAGTCCAGCATTTGCAGGGATGTTTTTGTCGCTGACCCATACACAACACTGCCATAGTCCAGGCGCGACCCTATCAGAGAATTTAAAGACGTGTAAGGAGTTCTTTTTCAGCACCTTTGAATTGGTGTGAGAGGACTAAGAATGTTCATTGTTTTTATGCATTTCTGTTGGGGCTGTTTCAAGTGATGGATAAATATGAGTTTGCTATCGCATATTACGCCTAAAAGCTTCTGTTCCCCTCAGACAGGAATTACTGCACCATTAGTACAGATATTAGGGCCGGCATGAATCCCGCGCTGCAGGGAGAACACAACACAAGTACATTCTTGGGGGGTTCAGTTTAAAACCGTTTCTGTCCGTCCAGCCAGCAGGTTTGTTCACCCCGAGCTGGGTTGCGTTCACAAATTGAGAAGTTATAGGATTTAAAAGATATCTTCACGTCATCTACATATATAGGACAGGAAGTGGTTGGTGGCAATGCCTTGCGGGACGAGTTCAACAGTGTGCAGTTCAACTCACCGCATTGAGGAGCGCTATTTTCCTGTACATATACCTTGGAAAGTTCACTGCCAATCCCCCCTTGAAATGTTATTTCCGGCATGTAGCTACTGAAGGTGTTCAGCTTGTTGCCGGAAACACCAAATTACTTGAGGTCTCTCAAGATGCCGTACGGCCACGCCGTGTCGAAGCCTTGTCCATATCAAAGAAGAGTTATGCAAAACTGGTTATGGATGAAGGCATCTTTTACATAGGATTACAACGCAAGTAGTTGATCGTCGGCGGATGTCTCCGCCTTGAAACCAGCCTAGCAGCTCTCGACAGGACCATTGTACTCTAAGAAGTACATGAGTCTCCTATTGATCCTCTTCTCGGGAAGCTTGCCCAGGCAGCTTGTTAGGGCAATGGGCGATAACTTGAGGTTCAAGAAGGGTCCTTCCAGTCTTTCAGGAAAGCCACTACAATAGCCTCCCTCTAAGACTTTGGCAGCGGCCCTGAAAGCCATACTATGTTGTATAAATTAAGGAGTGTTTCTTGTGTGTCTGCGTGTAAGTGTTGTATCATTGTGTATGTAATGTTGTCTGCACCCGGAGCTGAAGGCTTACATTGTTTCAGAGCAGCCTTCAGCTAGTGAATCGAAAACATGAAATTATCCGAAATGTATGACTTATTGTTGTCACGCAGGGACTTCTTTTCGCAGAACATTTTGAACTTCATGAAAATGTGTAGTGTGCTGTACTGGACACGTGTTCGAAATGTGTGAGTTTGTTACTCTGGTCTTCCAATGTGTGCCACATGTTGTACTAACCAGGCGCCGGCTGTGCGTTCGTTGTCCTTTGAGTTTTCGTATACGTGTCCCAACTGTGAGTGTCGGTGTATGAGTTTATGGACGCGAGGAAGGAGCGCCAGCTCTCCCTTTTTGCCTCACGGCGCAGTCGTTTCCCGAGTGTTTTTGCCCGTGTGAGAGATACAAGGTTGTTGGACGTGGCGTACCGGAGAAGGACACCCAACGCCTTGTTCTGGGCCTCTTGTGCTCGCCGGCAGTCCTAGTTCCACTAGGGCTTCCTTGGGTTGCGCGGGGCACCCAAGGCCTGGGGAGTGGACTTTCTGATAGAAACGAGGATGTCCGCCGTAAGGAGTAGGGCGGCTTCGTCTATGTGTAAGTGTGCTATGGCTGTGTGCTGTAGTTTAGTTGTATTTGTGAGTATACTTGAGTTTGCTTTTGATTGTTTAAACCTGTTATGGAAAGATGAACTACTTGGGCCTTCACCTCTATATGTTAGTGAGGTGGGGAAGTGGTCAATACCATGTAGGTTAGTGCCAATATCACACTCAGAGATGGATAGAAAACTGAGGAACCAATAGACAAGTCAAGATGTGAGAAAGTGTTGTGTCCTATATTATGGTATGTAGGCTGTTTCTTATCAAGAAGGTATGTTCCCGAAGATGTTAAGAACTTCAATTAATAGCATTCTTTGCCGAGCACGCTTACAGCCAGGATCGTATAACGAACGCCCTGCAGTTCCACAAAAATACAGATATCGCGGAAGTTTCACCTGTAATGGTTATAATGGCGTAAAACGAGATAAGTGGTCGCACAAAAGTTTGAAACACTAAAATATAGGAAAAATAGGTAAAAATCACGGAAAAGGGCGACATGTGTAAGGCCCTGCATTTCCACAATAATGCAAACTCCACGAAAGTTCCACCTGTAATCATTATAATAGCCTGAATGAAGATAACCGGTAGAACTAAATTTTGAAAAACTAAAACAATGATCAAAATATAAAATAATTACGAAAAATGTCGAACCATGTAACCCCTTGTATTTTCACAATAATGCTGATTTCGGAAAAGTTCCAAATATACTTGTTGTAACAACGTAATTGGAGACTACTTGTCGCACGAAAGTTTGAAAAACTAAAAAATAAGAAAAACATTTAAAAATACGGAATATGTGAAAACGCATACTGCATGCATTTATAGATCAGATCAGATCAGATTAAACTTTATTGTTGCCACGGGTGGGACCGTTTCCAGGTCGACTTTAGTGTCCTTCCGGCGACGGCAGGATTCATGTAGCGTCTGCGGCGTCTTCGGCCACCTCGGCTAGTGAGACCTGGGTCATAGGGTCTGTGCTGAGCGGCGTGGCCTTCCACTGCTCCTTCCACAGTAATGCAGATTTCGCTAAATTTCCGCCTGTAATCATTATTTTGTCGTAAATGGACATTTGGACGACATAGCTTTCGAAAAACTCATATAATAATTATAATGTAAAACAGTTACGGAAAATGGCGAAACTCATAGCGCCCTGCGTTTCCACAATAATGCAGTTTTCGGGAAAGGTACAAATGTAATCGTTGTAAAAGCGTAAACAGAAACTTGGTTAGACAAAATTTAGAAAATAAGAAATCAGAGAAATGTTAAAAAATTACCTAAAATGTCAAAACGTATGCCGCATGGCATTTGCACAATAAGGCAGACTCCGCAAACGTTCCACGTGAAATCGTTATCATAGTGTAAATGAACATAACCGGTCGAACGAAATTTTGAAAAACTAAAATAAAAAAAATCTATACCTATAAAAAGAAGTGCCCGAGTGACTGACTGACTGACTGACTCAACAACGCCCAGCCAAATCTGTTAGACCTAGAGACATGAAATTTCACGAGTTTATTTGCGTCATTGAGTATGTGCTCAATAAGGCGGGTTTCTCAGAAATTGCCCTCCTAACCGAGGAAAAGGGCGAAATTATGGTTTCCCGAATTCGTGATTTTCTCGGTCATACATTCACATATCGAAGCGCTATTTGCTGACATAAGTAGCCCTTAAGAATACCTAAAAAGTAGTTTTTGGATTTCGCCCTAACCTACACCAGCGAGGTGATTCCGTATTCCGGAACTAAAACGGTGTTCCTAAAGATTTTCAAATAAATCTTTCACCGATTCAGTAATCCAAGTGATTTTTGCTGGAATACGTTACTCATACAAATGCACAGAACCGTTTTTAAGGATTTCGCTCTGCGACGCCGCTAAAAGGGTCAAATTGTTTTTTACAAATGACACGGCTGATGAGCCAAAAAGGCCTAACAGGTTATGTACACGTCTAGCCAAACTGCTCTTTTAAACGGCTACTGATTACGGTGTTGGAGGTCAATATTTCTTAAAATTTTAAAAATTCCACCATGGAGAGAGTGAAAAGCGGTAAACAGTTTTCCAGATATTCATTTTTTTACCGCCGCCCATCTGAGATATCGAACTGGTTTTTATTGAGATAGGTAAATTACTCACGTATTTCAACACTGTTATACAAAATTTTTCAATGACACCCTCCCAATAGAGCCAAGCGGGATTTCGGGAAAACACTGTGTTTTTACCCTTTCGTAAATAACCACCCAGCGAGTTGATATCTCCCATTCGTTTTTTCTTGAAAATGCTGCCCATTTAATTACCCAAAACCCACTTTCAGGATTTTGTCCAAACATGCGGATAAGAAGGCCAGCGAGATTTTTTAATCTGCATCCTTTTGGACGCAAAATTCAGTTGAGTTTTCCCGCGTTCTTAGCGTCGCCATCTGTTGACGCCTTGGGCAACTACGCGTCTGCTGTAGGAGCAGGTTGCATATATCATAAATGTAAAAGAGAAGATGTACCAGTAAAAAGCGCAAAGGTTAGCCCTCGGCATCTGCTGGGACGTCCTGGAACCTCGCGCCTCCCGTAGGGAGCCCATGTTACTTATGATCAAACTGTACCGATGAGCACCGTTCATATCTTCTGAGATAGCACTTCCTACGAGGAAGAACACCCCTCACCCAGCCTGCCTCCATCATGTGTTCCCAGCGCAATCTCCTGCCGAATTCAAGTTGTATTTGCAACCTGGCACTCTTCCTCACATCATATTAGGAGAGCAAGCAAACCAAGCTCCTCCTTCTTCCATCCACTTTTCCAAACCTTGAGCTGTGGGTGAACCTGGTGACTAACAGCGATCTGGATGTCCAGACAATACTTCCTCCAGAGCGAAGGCTGCCCACTCATCACATGGCTTTCTGAAATCGGGAACCACTCCCACTTCGCCAGCTCAAACCTTTTTTCACTCACTGACTCGCTCGCTCGAGCGTACCATCATGGTGCAATTTGTTTAGCGAGAGTTGGAGTAAAACACGAGTACCAGTCCTTTCACTTTACCACGACGCACCTGCAGTAGGAGCCTATGTACTGACAGCAGGCAGGCGCTCCCGAGTGTGTACCACTTCCCAATGAAGTAGCCTAATATGGCGACTAACAAATACCAATTGCTGTCCTTAATGAAATGGCCCACCCGGGCAGCGCCGGGTACTACCGCTAGTGTAAAATAATTACAAAAAATGGCGAACCGTGTGACGCCCTGCGTTTCCACAATAATGCAGACTTTGGAAAAGCACCAAGTGTAATCGCTGTTATTACGTGAATGGAAATAATTTTTCGAACGAAATTTTGAAAAACTTCAAATACGAAAGATATTAAAAAATTACCGAAATTTCAAAACCTATACGGCTTGCCATTTCAACAATAATGCTGATTTCACGAAAGATCCACCTGTAATCGTTGTAATAGCGTAAATGGACAAAATTTGTCGAAGGAAATTTAGAAAAAAAATTACCCCACCTTCCCGCGAGGGGAACCCTGTGGAGATGCGACGCCACGCGAGCATCGGCTGCTCGCTTCAACCGTTTGCGTTCGGTATGACGTTTACGAAGTTCGGAATTGGCTGCTCACTTCAATCGTTTGCGTTCAGCATCACGTTCACGCCGCTTCGCAGCCTTGTCTTCAGTGGTGCTAGCAATCCTGTTATCCCAGTGCTCGGTGCTTGTTATGGTTGCGCCGGCGATAGCGGAATTGTTAGGCTCCATTCAACGCATCGATGGAAATCGGAACGCCGGTGCTGGAACGACCGCGGCTATGACGCAACGTGGCGCGGCTATGACGCAACACAATCCAACACAATCCACTTTAATCCAATCCAATCCAATCCAATCCAATCCAATCCAATCCAATCCAATTCAATCCAATCCAATCCAATCCAAGCCAAGCCAAGCCAAGCCAAGCCAAGCAAACACAATCGAATCCAATCCAATGCCCTTCGCGACAGAGTGTTCGCTATCGGAGAGGAGAGGGGATGAGCGGAGGAGAACGCAGCTCGCGCGCCGAGGAGAATGGGGGACGTGTTGGACGGACAACAACAGCGCCGTATGGAGGGACAAGGCAAGTGAATGAGATGCCGTCGCATCTAATATAAAAAATGAGAAAAATATGAAATAATTACGGAAACAAGCGGATCGTGTAACGCCCTGAATTTCGACAATAAGGCAGATTTCTGAAAAGTTCCAAATGTAATCCTTCTAATCACGTAAATGGAGATAATTCGTCAGACGCAATTTTTAAAAACTAAAAATAACAAAAATACTAAGAAATTACAGAAGATGTCAAAACGTATACCGCCTGGCATTTCCACAATAATGCAGATTTCGCTAAAGTTCCACCTGTAGTCGTTGTTTTGGCGTAAATGAACATAATTAGTGTAAATAAATTTTGAAAAACTAATACTTATTTATTTATTTATTTATTTATTTATTTATTTATTTATTTATTTATTTATTTATTTATTTATTTGTACCCTCAAGGCTGAGAGGCATTTCAGAGGGGAGTGGGTTACAAGGTTATATACAAAACTAGAAAGCACTAACAAAAGTAGTGAAGGTAAGTACAAATATAGATTGGCCCTAATCATACAATATTAGCTAGTGCTGCATGAAAATGACGGCTGTCTTCGATTGCGGTGGTCAGTCCGTGGAGGCGGTTCCAATCTTGTGGCGTCGAGGAATAAAAGAGTGAAAGAAGGCGTTGGTGTGTCATAAATCCTACTTTGTGTCGGTGGTCAATACGAGAAGGAATAAATGAAGGAGGAGTAATTAACTCACTGAATTGGTGAGAATTATGATAGTAATTTTGTGAAAGAGACAGAGGCGAAAGTGTTTTGCGGCGTGAAATTAAAGAGGGTAATTGAAGCAAGATTTTCATGAACGTGACAGTTGCCGCACGGTGAAATTGCCGAGAATGAAACGTTCTGTGTTGTTCTGCACGAGCTCAAGTGATGTCAACAGATAGTCATGGCTCGGGTCCCAAATGGATGATGCATATTCTAGTTTAGAACGAAGCAATGATTTGTACAAAAGTGTTTTTAAAGAGGTAGGTGCAGAATAGAAGTTGCGGAGAGGGAAGTCAAGCATGCGATTGGAAATATTAATAACGGTATTGATATGAAGTGACCAGGTAAGATCAGTTGTTATGTGAATTGCCAGGTATCGGTACGACCTCATAGGTTCGAGAAGAGTGTTATTGAGGTAATAGGAAAAAGACGAAGGGGCTGTTCTTGAAATGCGTAAGACTTTGCACTTCGTAGTATTAAGCTCCATAACAATTACTTCCTGTTGCGATATCAAGCGCTCTGCAGCGTTGCTGGCAGCCGCCAGGTCATCACCCATCTGCTCTATCGCTTCCGATTGAGATTGTAAACGTTCAAGACGGCCGAAAATGTCAACCAGCTTTGTTTCTATTGCCAGATGACCAGACTTGATTTCTCTAACATCTCTTTGAAGATCCGCTTGCCCTTAGTTAATGTGATTGTCTGTTCGTTGATGACTGACTACCTGGGACATTGTGCTCATTTGCTCCGAGTTCGCATCCCCAGGTTCGCCGTGAGCTGCGGCTTGGTTTCGGGGTTTAGAAGGACCAGGGTTAGTTTCGACGTCACCTGACTGAAGCAGCAACAGCGCGACATCAACGCAATCGAGCAATGTTTCACAAAGCACTTGTGGGCATGGGAGCAGTATCAAAAAGCCGTTGTTAGATCGCTGTGCGAAACGTGAGAATTGATTACGCGCCTGCAGGGAGTACAGAAAAATTTTCGGCATGGTTTTACGAACGCTGCTCCCATGCCACTACAGGCAAGTGTGGTGCGTGGCATGTTTATATCTGTGCACCACAGCGCTGCCGCCGTCACTTTGGCCTTGTTGCGGGTAAGCGTCGAGTCGCTTAGTCGAAGGTTGATACTGTCGCAGCCACGATTTCAGATATCCAACACGTCATCGCCAGTTGACTCTTGAAAGGCCTGCCCAGGATCGTTGCGCGTAGGACGGAATGGCCAGACGAAAAAGACGGTCAGCAAAACATGCGGGGCGTAGAGAAGCATTTTCGGCATGGTTTCACGAACGCTGCTCCCATGCCCACTCCTGCTCCCATAATAAGAATAATGTAGAATAACTACTGAAAATGGCGAAACTCGTAACGCCCTGCGTTTCCACCATAATGCAGTTTTCGGAGCATTCCGCATTTCTGTAATGACTCTCATGTGACTTCAAACACAGACGACCTTCCGCCATGGCGCTGTACAGCAATAACAACCGATAAGACAGCGAAGCTTCGTCGCCAAGACCAGCCAGCGCCAACCTCAGATACCGCGGTTCCTGAAGCTTACTGCGTATTGTACACTGACGCAGCTCTTCAGCCTAGAAACCATTGCGTTAGCACATAAGGAAATATTGCACGGAAGAACATATTCTGAATAATTTAGTGGCATCGTGTTCCTTTCCGCATTTCATTTTCTCCGTCCAATCCGACCTCTCGCTACACCACAAAGCAAACTTGGAAAGAAAGGCCAACCCTTTTCTGCATAGAGACAAAAAGGGACCAAGAATAAGTAAAAAATTCCCCGCATTTCCCCGAGGGGAAGAATGTGAAAGTGCGAATGCACGAGTTGAATTTGCGCGGTTCGGTAATGTTCGCGAAAGAGAGATCACACACACACACACACACAACTACAAAGAAAGAAAGATGCATTTATTCACAGACACCTATTTGTGTTGTCGTTGTACTTGATTGCTAGAGCGGATCTCAGCTTTGAAACTTCGTGTCAGTACTCCTTTAAGCGGGTGCATTAGCCCTTCTCACGCCCGATTCCTGGCCAATCCCCCACGTGGGTATGTGCCATGTCAGCGGCCAGGCAGCGCGCGCCCATCTCCCCCCGTTGCCAAGGAAGACGAGGAGATTCCTGGCCAATCCCCCACGTGGGTATGCTATGCGGACATCGCCGGTGGACGCAGGTTCAGGGTCGCTTAAGAAGTGCATTCGCACTTAAAAAGTGGGGTAAGTTGCTGCCCAGTAAGGTGCGCCTTTTACGTAACGTAAATGAAAATAATCGGTCGGACGAAATTTTGAAAAATCAAAAATAAGAAAAATATTAAGAAAATAACCGAAAATGTCAAAATGTATACGGTGTGGAATTTCCACTGTAAGGCAGAAGTCGCGAAATTTGGACCCGTAATCGTTCTAATAGCATAAATGGAGATAATTCGTGGAACGAAAATTGTAAAAACTAAAAAGTAAGAAAAATTTTAAACAATTACGGCAAATGGCGAACCGTGTAACGCCATCCGCTTCCGCAGTAATGCAGATTTCTGAAAAGCTAGAAATGTAATTGTTGAAATAACGTAAATGGAAATAATTGGTGGGACGAAATTCTGAAAAAGTAAAAAATACAAAAAAATATTAAGAAATTACGGGAGATTTAAAAAAATACCGTATGGAATTTCCATAATAATGCAGATTTCGCTAGAGTTTCGTCTGTAATCATTATTTTGGCGTAAATGGATATAGTTCGTCGAAATAAATTTTGAAAAACGAATATAATAAGAATAATGTAGAATAATTACTTGAAATGGCGAAACTCGTAACGCCCTGCGTTTCCACAACAATGCAGTTTTCGGAAAAGGTCGAAATGTAATCTTTGTAATAACGTAAATGGAAATAATTGGTCGGACGAAATTTTGAAAATATAAAAAATAAGAAAAATATTAAAAAAAAATAACCGAAATGGTCAATACGTGTACCGCATGGAATTTCGAGTGTACGGCAGAAGTCGCGAACGTTCGGCCTGTAATCGTTATAATAGCAAAAATGGAGATAATTCGTGGAACGATAGTTCTAAAAACTAAAAAGTAAGAAAAATATGAAATAATTACGTCATATCGTGAACCGTGTAACGCCCTACGTTTCCACAGTAATGAAGATTTCGGAAAAGCCCCAAATGTAATAGTTGCAATAACGTAAATGGAAATAATTGGTGGGACAAAATTTTGATAAACTGAAAAATAAGAAAAATATTTAGAAATGACTGAAGATGTTAAAACGGATACCGCATAGCATTTCCACAATAATGCAAATTTCGCGAAAGTTCTAATTCACCCGAAAACACCCACGGAGGGTGGGGCGTGGGAGGGAGAGGTGGGACAAAGTCCGTCTCGCGGTACTGAGTCCCTGTCGAAATGAGACGCCGCTGCGAGCCCCGACTAGCTGCCTCGATGTAACCTGTAAGGAAAGTGTTTGTGTAGTGTGCAGAGCTGGAAACGTGTTGGAAGTGTTGTGCAAGAGTGTTAGCCTGGTCTTCGAGTGTGTCCCCTGTTGTACTGACCTGGAGCAGGCTATGTGTATGTTGTCCTTTAAGTTTGCGTATTCTTGTCCATACCTTGTGTGCATCTGTGTATGAGTTAATGGATGTAAGGAAGGTGCGCCAACTCTCTCGTTTTGCCTCACGGCGCACACGATTTCCGAACGCCTTGGCCCGTTTGAACAAAATAAGGTTACCCGACGTGGGGTACCGACGAAGGATACCCCACGCCTTGTTCTGTGCCTCTCGCGCCCGCCTACAGTCCTCATTCCACCACGGCCTTCGCTGGTTGCGCGGGACACCAGAGGCGTGGGGAATGGACTTTTCGGCGGCATCGAGGATGTGCGCCGTGAGGAGTTGGGTAGCTTCTTCAACGTGTAGGTGTCCTATGGATGTGTGGTGTAGTTTGGATGTCTCTGTAAATGTATTCCAGTTAGCTCGTGCTTCATTGAACCTATTATGGGAAGATGGACTGCATGGGCCTTTACCTATGTATGTTAGTGAGATGGGGAAGTGGTCGCTGCCATATAGGTCTGTGCCCACACCCCACTCGAGAAGAGGAAAGAGAACTGCAGAGCCAATAGCCAAGTCAAGATATGGGTATGTGTTGTGTCCTATGTTATGGTATGTAGGCTGTTTATTGTTGAAAACACATGCTCCAGAGGATGTACGAAAGCTCTCTATCCTTTCCTTTCGGGTGTTTTTTGCCTGAGCTGCCAGTGCCGAAGGCGTGGGCAGTGAGGCGGGGGAGGGGGTCGCTGCGACTGCCTCCGTCTCCATCTCCGTGCCCTTTGGGTGTGCTTTGGGCCGGTGGGGAGGAAGCAGTGGATGCAGCGTCATCCCCAACAGACGTTGTTGCCACCACAGCCGCTGCTGGGTGAGCGAGCGGTGCAGAGGCTGGTTGGGCTGCCTGGGGCAACCCTGGAGGGGCGGGGGCGGGACCAAGTCCGACTCTCGGTACTGGGTCCCCGCTGAAACCAGACGCCGCTTCGCCCCCCGGCGAGCTGCGTCGGCGTACCTGCCCAGAGGGAAGGAGGCGAACCTCTTTCGCGCCTCGGGGAAGGTGATGTTCTCGTTTACTTTCAAGGCTATATTCTGTTTCTATTGTATGAACTTCTCACAACTTCTGGAATAGGCAGCATGTGGTCCCTGGCAGTTCGTACAGGTGAAGTGCTCAGATTCACAATTATCGGTTGGATGATCTTGTGCTGCACATTTGGCGCACGTCAGTTTCCCACGACAAGAGTTTGTGCCGTGGCGAAACCGCTGACACTTATTGCAGCGGCGTGGATTCGGCACGTAGGGTCGAACCGAAGGCTGCGTTGACCGACTCAGGAAGTGTTGAGCGGTGAAACGTCAAGATGATGTGTTTGGTAGGTATGATTTGATCGTTTCGGCGTATGGTTATTCGCCTCACTGCCGTCACGCCCTGATCATGGAGGCGCTCGAGCAGATTGGCTTCAGTTTCACTTATAAGATCTGTATTAGAGATCACGCCTTGGCACGCCTTGGAGATCACGCCTTGGAGAGCCCATCGGCCGGAGCTTGACCAAGGCTCCGACGGCCACCGTTCAAGGCTGCGATGAGGCGTGATCTTGATGTCATTGACCATGCGCGTTTGTGAAAGGAGGTTTGTTGACTGCTGTTTGTTGACTACCTCAATCAAAAGTTTTCCGGTTTTCAGTTTCTTAGCCTTGTACGTCTTTCCGACAAGGTTTTCAAGATACTTGGAGATTAGAAACACGGACTGGGAAGTGATTGGTTTTGTCTTATCAAGAGATTCCATGATCAGAAAGCGCGAGAAATTATCGGGCTTTGGGAACGAGATTGATTGCAACGGAGGAAAAGATACTTCGGTGCGGCCCCTTTTCTGGGGCCGATCACGTTTGGGGCGATGGGGGGGGGGGGGGGGTTGGAAAATGCCATACGATACATTGGAAAGCAAGGAGACGGCGGTACTTTCTCCTTTGACCTTACCCTGGTAGTCAAAGAGGTCCCGGAGCTCCCTGCCTGGTAGACAGGCAGAGAGCCCATCGGCCGGAGCTTGACCAAGGCTCCGACGTCCACCGTTCACGGCTTCTAACCCTTCACCTTTCAACTTCTAGCCACGGTAGGTGACAGCTTAAGTATGGGGGGCTCGGGGTAGGCGGTGTCGCCACTCACCGTCACCAAGATTACTCAAGGAGCCCCGTGCGGGAAGCAAACAGGATGTGAAGGGTGGTGGGGAATAGCATAAGTGCCTCGGCAAGCCATGAGTAGTCTGGTCGGGCCAACAGTCATTGGAGTGAGGGGTAATGTTCAAGCACATTTGCCCCCTAGCTGTAAGGGTTAGTTACAAAGACTGTTGAGTGTTGGCCAAAGTTGTTAATATGTAAACACTGTAAACAGTTACTCAGTGGTGTTATTTCCAGCAGCTTCTCTGGCCATTCGCTTTTGAAGGACCGGAAGGTTCCGGGATATTTCCCTTTCGCTAAAAACCTGCAATCTCCTGCCATGCAGTTCGGTAGAATACCCTTCGAGAGAGAGAGAGAGAGGGAGAGAGAGAGAAAACTTTATTAAACTGAGCTTGGCTTTAGCGTGAGAAGTTGTTGGTTGTTGTTATCAGCCCAACGACGACCGAAGCCGCCCTTGCGATCAGGGAGGTCTGTACGTCCCTGTCGTGGGATGCCAGTGCTTCTCTCCACTAATGCACGTGCATGACAGCCCATCCAGCGCCAACAACAGTATTACACTGCAGCGCGAAACTGTTCCTTGAAAGCGCAAACTGATAAGTTTGGCCACAGAGGATTCTTCGCAATATGACACGAAGCGTCGCTTTGTCGCACTCACAGGACTCCCCGCTGTTTTGAACGCGAGGGGCTAAAGAACATTGATGATGATGATGACGACGACGACTACGGTGATGATGATTTATTTATTTTATTTATTTATTTCACAATACTGCAGGCCAATGTGCTGGCCCAAGCAGGAGTGGATACATCAAAACATAATTGTAGAAAACAACAGACAACAATACAAAAGAAACAAAAGTTTAAGAAAGACGGTGACGCTCAAGGTCACCAAGAAACCTATTAGAATGAAAGATGTCACACGGCAAACAATTCCAGTCATCGACAGTTCTAGGAAAAAAACTATATTTAAAAGCATTTGATCGGGCAAAAATTGGGGTTAGAGCATGTTCATGACCATGACGAGTACGTCGTACTGATAGCGGTTTAACACAGTCAGGGAGATCAATTTTTACAATACCACACAAACAATTGTAAAGAAAGGAAAGACGACTGAACTTTCTCCGAGCTTCTAAAGTAGAAATGTCGTTTAATTGCATTAAGGTGGTCAGGGAATCAAACCTACGATATTTGCCAAAAATAAACCTTACAGCCTTTCTGTTAATACGTTCCAGATTCATAATATCTTTCTTGGTATGCGGATCCCAGATAATGGAAGCATACTCAAGCTTAGAACGAATACAGGCATTATAGGCTAGAATTTTAGTACGCGAGGGTGCAGATGCTAGTTTTCTTTTTAGAAACCATAGCTTACGTAATGCAGAAGTGGTAATGTCAGTTATGTGGGTCGACCAAGTTAATTTGCTGGTGAGAGTGACCCCCAAGTACTTATATTTGTCTACATTATTTATGTTAGTGCCTCTTAGAGTATAGTGGAATTGACTAGGACTTAGCTTCCTGGTGATGCGCAGAAGCACAGTTTTTTTAGTGTTTAACTGCATGCCCCCGTTCTGACACCAGTTATCGATAGCGATAAGTGCATCTTGTAAAGCCACATGATCACACGGTGAGGAAATTTGCTTAAAAATGACGCAATCATCCGCGAACCAACGCACAGACACATTTTCAGGAATAACAGAAGCTAAATCATTAACATAAATTAAAAACAAAAGTGGCCCTAGCACACTTCCCTGTGGGACTCCAGAGGACACACGAAGAACAGTCGATGAAAAATTATTAATCACTACATACTGACGTCTATCTTGAAGATAAGCCTGAATCCACTGAACAATTTTCGTAGGTAATTCTATACACTGTAAGTTGTGTAACAACTTCCCGTGTGGCACTTTATCAAAGGCTTTACAAAGATCTTTGATCTTTGATCTGATCTTTGACGACACATTATCTTGGAGTCTGCAAATTGAGGAGGTGGCTAAACGATTGCGTTTGATTTGTATATATTTGTATTCTTTGAGGTCGTGCTGTGACGTTTCAGTTAGAAAAATGGTGTACAAATGTCTAGGTGAGTCTATTATCAAATATGGTTTAACTGTTTATGGTTTTGCTTCCCCTTACAAATTAAACGTTATAAACCGAATATTGAATAAAATTGCCGTTAACCTTGCGTATGGTACGCGATACCATGATAACGACCTTCAATCAATTATGTATTTCTTTGACATGTTGTCTGTGCACCAGCAGTGTATTTTTGATGTAATAATGAAAAATTATTTTGATGAAGTAGTAAACATTAAAGTAAAGCCGCTACGTTACACTGAACGATTCGTCCTACCTCGTGTGTACACCAATTTCGGTAAAAGAAGTCGCCGCTTCTATATTCCATTTTATTTTAATAAGCTTCACTTTGACCCCAATATCCCTAACTTCACCACAGTGAAACGCTTGCTTCGACAGTGGTTGAGCACAGACGCATAAAGTTTCCCATTCTTCCGTTTGTAATTCTTACTGTGTTTGAACACCAAGCTTGCATTCCTTTATGTAACGATTGTATTATTTCCTTTCTTGCGAAGCTTCCTTAATTGCAGTGTATTCGCATGTCTTGTATGTTCCCACTCGTGTTCTCATTTATCGAGCTTGTTTTCTTATGTTGGAAATGTAGTACTTGGTTGTAAATGGCTATATGTATATTTATTATGTTCAATCACAAACTGTGATTCGCTGGGCTGCCCAGCCACGCACACAAGCGACCCCCACACGCTTATGCGGGCTGGTTCATGTATTTGCATATGTACAGTGAATAAATTATTATTATTATTATTATTATTATTATCTAAAAACAGTACATCAGTTTGCCCAGAAACATCAAGCACACGTGAAAATTCATGGACAGTTGTAACTAACTGGGTAACAGTAGATAACCCCCTTCTGAAGCCATGCTGATGCTTTGATAGTACATTGTGTTCACTGAGAAATTCATAGACGTAATTAGCAATAACGTGCTCAAGAAGCTTGCAACAACTGCTTGTAATAGAAATGGGGCGGTAATTCTCAAACGATAAAGGGTCACCTTTTTTTATGAATTGGTTTCACACGTGCTATACCCCAATCAGCCGCTATCTCCCCCGTAGCGATTGAAATATTAAAAAGTCCAGTTAGGAATTCCGATAAGTATTCAGCGTAGCGGTTAAAAAAAGCATTAGGAATGCCGTCAGGCCCCGGAGGTTTTTTGGGATCAAGTTGTAATAGCATGTGCAATACGCCTTCTTGCGTCACTAATAGGTCATTGTCTGAGTCAACGACAGAATTCTCAAGTTCATAATCATCGGTTTGAGAAAAAACGCTCTGTAAGTATGCATTAAAATGTTGAGATGTATGCATTTTAATGTATGCATTAAAATTTTCTGGTTCTAGAAACAAAAGTGAGTTTTCTTCGTCGTCTGAAGTGGCCATATAGATATTTGCCCATTGGTCGGCCCTGGCTTTTCCAACTTTGTCTCTTTTGCACTGAAACTTGAATACACACAAGATATTTTAAGTAACAGGTCTGCGTCCACCCAAGACAAGTTACATACCGTAATAAGCAAGGTTATTGTCTGATTTGGGAAGAGCAACTGTACCCTCCGCGTGGCACTCAAACAGTATTTGCCAGCGCTTTTTTGCGGGTACAAGCGCTATAATAAATCAAATTAAAGAAACGAAACTGTATACTCCTTCTTACAACAGCAAAAGTCGATTGATAGTAATATGTGAATAAATAGCTACTGTTGCCATGTTTTCTTGTTATTTGCAGTGAGGTCCTAAGCGCATGTATTTGAATTGATTTGAAAATAAGTTTTATTAAATGAACATGATATGGGTACACAGTATATACAAGAGGAGGTCCCATGGTTATGAAAACCGCAAGCGGGACCTCCTATACAAATTAACAAAATGACTATAAAATTATAATGACGACACTGGTAAACATAATAGAAAACTACTGAATAAATATTCAAAAAATCAGCTGTGAGAATAGGAAGAAAATTACAATAAGACGCGCCACATCACTGTAATGATGACAAAAAGTAGAGTTTCAGTTTTTTTAAAGGGTGTGACAGTTTGAGAATATTTAATGTCCTGGTTTAAGGTATTCCACAAGTGCAAGCAAGAGAACTGAATAGTTTGTTTACCGAAGTTAGTTCTTACTTTGGGAAGTAGAAAGTTGTTGCCAAAGGAGAACCGAGTGGAGTTTGGGTTAGAGATAGTGCTAGGAGGGAAAATAGATATCAGGAGTCCACAACGCAATACTTTGAATAACAAAGTGCCAATATTTAGCTGGTAAAGACAGGTTAATTCGTTTATTTAGCGAATAAATAAAAAAATTAAAATAATAAATAAATTAATAAATAAATTAGAGAAGGCAAATTGAATTGGGTTCTAAGAAACGATTACCCTGGCAGGCCGATAGTATGTTGTGTTCAAAAGACTCCGTCGTTTTGCCCGTGGCGCATCCGACGGCTCAAGCGCTAATGCTCTTTTTGTTTTAGAGCCATGATTTGTCTAATCATGCCGAAAACAAGGGGGGGGGGGGGCGAGACAAAGCCCCCTTTTAGTGTTGATGAAACAGGAGTCTAAAGCCTCCGCCACCCCTTCCGGAGCTCCTGCTGTACTATACCTTGTCCCGAATGCGAAAAAGGTGCCATCGCAAGGATCCCGTGGCGCCATCTTTTGTCGCTTGAAGGAAGCGGTTGATGTGGAGGAAAATTCAAATATAGTCTGAGAGCCAAAATAGCGCTCACTGTGAGACATTTTCTATGGGTGATGCAGGATGCCACAAACTATGCACAAAGGTTTTCGCTCAACTTTGATCAAGAATGAATAGCATCCACGTTGTACATGCGATCATTTTGGGATTGTACTACCTGTGTGGTTTATTAGTTAACGGTGATGCTGGCAAGCTCAGAGGCCGATATTGAGTGAAAAGAACATTTTAGGTTCGCACTGATGGGAATGTTCTACGCCGGTCGTTGCAGGTCATACTTTGAGAGAAGCGAAGCTGCCGGAGTTATTTTTTTTTACTTTTGGTATCATCCGGTTATATGGGGGATGGCAACCAACCATAGAACCCAATGAATGTTCATTGTAATAATGAAGTTGTCGATTTATGGAAGAGGAACATTTGGTTATAATGCGCCTATTTGTAATACGGTTAAATGTATTAATGAAAACCAAAAAAAAAAGGTATCGAGAAAATTTTAGGATAAATGCCGTTGTTCTAAAAGCATTCGAAGCTGTAAGTAGCTAAATTTTTGATTGATTGTAGGGATTAACGCACCGACGCAACAAAGCGATGAGGCGCGCCGTAGTGGAGGTCTCCGGATTAATTTTGACCACCTGGGCCGAAATCTCGCACACACGGACGTTTTTGCTTTTCACCTCCATCAGAAAAGCGGCCGCCGCGGCCGGAAATCGAACCCGTGACATCGTGCTCAGCAGCACAACGCCGTAGCCACTAAGACACCGCGGCGGGTATGCAGGGCCAGTGGTGTGCAGGGCCAGTGTCTTTCAAAAATTAAAAAGAAAATTTCACTAAATACCACGATGGCTCGTCGACAAGTAAAAAATTAGGGCGTAAGAGGAAGAAAACGGTGCCCAAAGGCTTTAAATGTCTGATGCGGGCTGGTCCCAGGTGTGCGTAACTTATTAACCCGTGTAGTACGGTAACGGGTTCTCCTCAGTGCCCACACATTGGTTCCTGTTCCCTTTTTCCGAGGAACAATGTGTGAGCACAGTGTGACCTCTACGCAGCCGGCACAGAATAACCTTAGGAAACGGTTTATATGTCTGCAACTTTTCCATTCTGATAGCTATGATTTCACTAGATGTAACCTTTTCTGTTTTTTTTTCGCATTCATTTTGACAGCACAATGTAATTGACGTTTGTATGGTGTTCCCAAGGGCCTTGCAGGAAACCTCAGACTTCGTGATTGCACGATACTTGGTATAGTACGCTCCTTTATCGGCAGTTTCATTTTCTGGAATGCCGATGCGGCGTGGTATCCAACAAAGGACAACACTAACCCCTGCCGATGTAAGACAACAGAGTCAATTTTTTAAATACGTACAGCTGCATTCTTTGAAGAGACAAGGCAAGTTAGAGCACGTATGACGCTTAAGCAATCGGTAAGAATTTCAACTTATTGTATTCATTTGCTATCTATTCTTCTTTATTACGGGGCGAAAATTGAGAGGTTGACGATATATATGAGCACCGGCTACTACTTCTCACGTGAGGCGAATGGTTCTTATGAAGTCATTGCAACACGCTCGAAGTCATTGCATGGTTCTGTAAATGTGAATGTTTCTTATAAAGTCATTGGAAAGTTCACCCTGTGTTCGAAACGGTCTTACATAGGGAACAAGCTACAGCAAAAAAATTAAACCATCTCCCCGAACTGAACTATGTGGTGATGCAAAGCATGCGTTGACGAGCGGCATCCGGATCCGCTTGGCGACGTTGGCGTGCCGAAGCGGCTTCGCTTTCTCGCAGTGTGGGATCCACTGCTCGACGCTGGCGTTTCGAAGAGGCTTCACTTTCTCGAAGTTTGGCATCCGCTGCTCGACGTCGACGTTTAGAAGCGGCATCGCGTTGCCGAACGCCATCTGGATCCGCTGCTCGGCGTCGACGTTTGCATTCGGCATCTCCAGCTCTCCTCTGCGCAGCCTTGTCTTCAGAGGGGCTCGCGGTTTTGAGAGTGAGCTGGCTGGCTCTGGTTGAAGGTGTGCCAGCCAGTTCGCTGACAGAATTGTTGGCGTCCATTCAGTTTATCGGAGAAGCAGGAATAGAAGGAGCGGCGCGCCGAGCGGAGGAGAGGAGGAGCAGCGCGCGCGCTACCGCACAGCTGGTGCGGAGAGGGGAGAGCAGGAGCAGCGCGCGCGCTATCGCACAGCTGGCGTAGAGAAAGGTAGAGGGGGAGAGCGGCGTTATCGCACAGCTGGTTGGGAGAGGTGCGGACGACACGCCGACGGACATTGCCCAGAGCAAGAGATGCTTTGCATCTAAAAATTCGCATTTCTGCAGCCGCCCCCTTACACAGCGGCGATTTCATGTACAGTCGGAAAAGTGCTTGTCTATAACGCTCGAGCGGCATGCTCCGAACTCCGCGGGAGACACCCAGTGATAACGCCTGGTTTGAGATAGGCAGAATGGGAGCATGCGGGGCCCGTCTCAGAGCGATGGATGTGCCCCTCCTCGCTGTGCCCGTCGCCTTAGCTTCCACGCCTTCTTTGGACGTAATAAGCGCTGCATGCCTGCGCGGCCGGGCCGGGAAACAAGAGCGGAGGGCCTTAGCGCGCGTTTTAGATGCAGAACATCTCTTAGTCGACCCTCCGTCGTCCGGCGCCCGCACCTCTCCTCTCTTTCCCCCTCTCCTCCTCTGCACTCCCTCTGCTCTGCAAATAAACCCCGTCCGCGCTCCGCTCAGTTGCTTCTTCGGTACTGCACCGTCCGATTACTGGAAATGGACGCCAACGATTCCGTTAGCGAACTGGCTGGCACACCTTCAACTAGCCCCAGCCACAACACTGTCAGAACCGCGAGCACCTCCGAAAACAAGGCTGCACAGAGGAGAGCTCGCGACGCCGAACGTAAACGGCAGCGTCGAGCAGCGGATTCCTCGCTTCGAGAACGAGACGCCGCTTTGAAACGCGATCGGCGAGTAGCTGATCCAGATGGCGTTCGGCAACGTGACAACGCTTCCAAACGCCAGCGTCGAACAGCGGATGCCTTGCTTCGAGAACGACAAGCCGCAAAACGTTCCCCACTACTCGATAAATAACGAAGACATTTAATACGCTACTACACGTGTCTTTACTCTAACAACCAATTAACACGCTACTACTCCACGGCTTTGCATCCCTTCAGGGTTCCCACGTGGAAAGATTATGTAATTTTTCGTCTGCATTAGTTGTGGCGCACAGGTGTTCATTGGGTCGTCGTTTTGCCAGTACGCTGCATGAGTACCGCGTGCTCTACTATGTGGTTTCTGCACTCGGATTTGCACGTCACTGCTGACGGGCTAACGTCACAATACTTAATGCACTATGCAAGCGATCGCAGACCTATGTCTGTTCACTCTATAACACCGGCAGCGATGCGTTTTCAGCGATTTTTGTTCGTTTTCGCGCCTACAGAAAAATAAACTCCTGTCTAAATAGTGTGGGCGTCGCGAAATTTAAGCGTTGCACGTAATTAAACAAAGCCAACGCTGTACTAACAATCCCTAATCCTCACTATTCTTTCCCGGCCCGCTAGCGCAGGCAGCACTTCTCACGCCGAAAGAAGGTACGGAAGCTAAGGCGACGGGCACAGCGACAACAAAAACAGCCATCGCGCAGATGCGCGTCCCGCATGCTCAAATTCTACCGGTCTCAAACCAGGTGTTATCACTAGGTGTCTCCCGTGCAGTGCGGAGCACGCCGCTCGCTCGTTATAGACAAGCGTTTTGCCGACTGTACAAACCGGGTCAACTTCCTAACCGTTGTAGTCCCATACAAGGGCAAAAACCGTGTAGGTCGGTGAGTCACTTCTACCTATTTTGCCGGTAGGTGCCGGGCGCCACTCAGGCACATGAATGCATATGGTAACTTCCACAGCCACGGTGGACGCTCATCTGGTAACCTCCCGTGGCAGTACAGTACATGAGTCGAGCAGAGTGACAGCATTGATTCACTGCTCCAAAACGAATGCGATTCTGCGCTTGGGGCCCTGTATTTATGTGCAAGGCGCTAACGGTCAAATAGTGTGCCACCTGCTTTTGCACACGGCGCGAACATTTTAGGCTTGGGAATGAATACCTCGTTTTCGCGTGAAGCACACGCACGCACACTTCTCAGGAGAAAAACGAAAGCCATTTTCATCCGCCCATCGTTGTAACCGATTGGCAGTAATCTGGACTTGTCTTTCACTGACTGACTAGTTACTTCAAAATAAAGGAATCCGGAGGTAACCCACTCACGGGGAATACATACAAGATCGAGGGATACCCTCATTCAAAGGAGGTGGAGCAATGAACTTTTAGTTTCTAATATTTAGAGCAGATGGGTGGCCGCCTCAGTCCAGGTAGCCGCGTGTTTTCGCTGCTCGGGTGCTGGTGAGCGCGCATTCCCCGTGCTTGGGAGTAGGTGAAAGGATTGAAGAGGGGTGGTGGGGGAGAAGAATATGAGGTGGGGGGGGGGGGGGGGGTTAGTGTCTGGGGTGTATCAATCGGGGCAGTTGTAGGTGAAAGGGCTGGGGAGATCGGAGACAGGATGGGGCCGTTGTATGTATTTCTTTGGAGACGTCTCCAGATGCGGTATTCTTGGTTGGTGAGTGTAGGTTGTAGAGGCGAATAACGTCAGCGAGTGTGCCCGTTGTGCTCTAGTATATTGGAGTACGTGGCTACTAATGGATGTAGCGTGCACCGCATGGCACCCGCGTAGTATTTTTGAATATAATTTGTATCACACACTGTCGTACAAATAAAACACTATCTTTGGTCACAGCAAACCAGCCAAAGCAATTTTGTGTCTCCTCAGTGCAGCTGAATAAGCAATTGAACCATTTGTACTCAAGTTTCACCTGCTAACCAGCTTTAGCTACTTCCTTACTATCACGTTAACGTCTTGTACACTGCATTGGTAGCAGTGGTTTCCTGAATCAAGCTTCAGAAGAACAAGGGAAGGGAAGGAAGAAATTCACAAAGCTCTAAAACACAATTTTAACAGCATGTCGTAAATGGACGCGCCTACGAGAGAAGGTGGCTCGTGGATTGTGCGGTGATAGCCAAAGGGTATACAAATCATAAACTTCGACATGACAATGCTCTTAGTTTTTCATTTTTCAGTTTTTTGTGTATATAAGCAGCAGATTTTTTCAATAAAATTAGTTGAAATTTTGGCACTGGGTTGTTCGTACGTGTTTCTTCGTCGTTGGGCCTTCGTAATTATGAATCACAACTGCCAACGCGGTATCGTGCATCTTGACAACACGTTTGTGAAAATGGGTTAAGGTAATCCGAAAGCGCGTCCCCGCAAAACACGATGCGGAAATCAGAGAAATACTGATCAATAGCCATAGGTTTTGAAAACATATTATACTTGTTTTGTCGTGAGACCGTACAACTGAAATATTTTATGCCTGCACCATTACATTTCTGGTTTTTTAAATGTGCAAACGTGAACACGAGGAAGATATATTTATAGCAACGTTTTGATCGTTCGTTGCGCGTTAAGATGGCGGTAATCTGAGACCTCGTACTTTACAGACGTCAGATAAGGGTGAGCAAAACTAAGGGCGCCCGGTATGGATCAGCAGAGTGGTCGTTTGGACGAGTTTGTACAGTAAAAGAGGATTTATTTGCACAAATGTGAGGGACCTGAACATAAAAATAGGTCCATCCACACTGTGTGTTGTTTGTGTGTCGGTTCCTCGTCTTTTTGCAGCGCGTTTACATTTTTGCACAAATGTATCAAGCAGGAGAGCCTTTAGAACGTAACCCATTCAGTTATTACTCGACTTTTTGTAATCGCGTTAGAACTGTGCGTTCACACAACTCTACTACTACTGGCAAACACTGACGGCCGACGAATGGGATCCGACGTTTCCTTCCCTCGCCGATTATTCATAGAGTTTTTAGTTTACATGCCACCGTGCGGCGCCACCGTCTACAGTCCTGACAAATTCCGCTTGTAACTGTTCCGCGCTGAAATGTTGTTCATTGTTCTAAGGTGTTTATTCGCCCTTCGTTCAGAGCTTGCGCGCAAGCTTTGGAGGCTCATTACGGACGCACAGATTTGTTGTGGTAGACACTCGTAGCGCTTGAGAGGTAAAACCAAAGCGACGTAGTAACATTAGGATCTCGCCAATCGACTCTTCAGCAAAAGGTATTTTCTGTCGAAATTTTTGAGCGATATACCAATTTAACAAGGCTGTTGACTGACGGAAATGATTGAATCGAATGGCTGTTTCACTAAGCGTTGTTCGACGCACGTTTGTCTTCACTGCTGCGGTAGGCTTCACAGCACGCGCGCTGTCTGAAGATTTCTCCTGACCGGCTCACCCGTTGCTTTCGTACTAATTCAACGAGTGATACTTTTTTCAGCGGAGCCTATGTGTCTCGGGTTGTATGTATTTTTGTGATGCGAACAAAAACTTTGGAGGCTCCATGTGGCTTTGAATGAACTCCGCGATGTTAGAACGCGATCACCACCAAACTCAAATTCAGTTCAGAAAATGACTTTCGCATCAAGGTTATACGTCTCATCAGTCGGATCTGCTTCTGCTGTAGATTAGTTATCAATTGGTGACATTTTTAACATCATTATAATCAAAATAAAAGTATGTGCGCGAGTGTGTCTTCCTTAGTACTGACTGCTGTCAATGCACAATGGAAATGTCATTGCTCATTCCTTTCAACTCAATTCTGTGGTGACCTCTGTGTGGTGTCCTCAAGAGCTACGCTTGGGTCACGCGCCCCGAAAGGGGCTGACTACCGTAACCAAGTTGGAGTAGCAAAGGAGCCTGGCGGGCTTCATCGTGGAGACCGCCAGGAGCTGCCTGGAACGAGGTGGGTCTAAGTCTCCCCCGGTGCCCCCTTTCCTTCTTTCCTTTCCCATTGGAATGAAGCATTCTCTCTCACACAGAGAGGAACGGCTCATAATTTTCTTGACTGTATTTGTGGACCGACTAACACGATTGAGTTGAGTAGCTGTTTATAAAGCGCTGTATGGTACATATCTGTAGGTGTGCGCCGCTCCTGCCAATATCTGCTTGAGACTCATTTCATATCTGTCCAGAAGGCAGTTGATTACGGCGATATAATTACCACAATAATGCCTTTAAAAGAAAACAAATCAGAACCCTCCGTCCAACGACGACGATGCTTGAAGCGTGGAGCTTTCTTGAGTGCGAAGACAGACTAGATTAGTGCCAAATCAAAGCAGCCGATATCCAAGTGAAACCCGCAACTATAAATGTGGAAACCGCCTGCGAGTCAAAGCCCAAAGAAAAGTCTCCAAAAAAAAAAACACTCCAAGAAAAGCCTTCACGAGAAAGTTGAGCAACCTTTCACCCACAGTTATCGTCGAAAATCGAAACTGCTAAAGTGCAAACGCAAATTACCTTTAACTCAGCCAAATTCGAAAGCCAACACCCCCGCAACGAATCCAAGGGCTACCCGAATGCGATGATGGCGCAATATTATAGACGCCGGCTTCATAAATAGTACTGAGGTTCAATTTCGACCACGGGAAGAATTGTTTGCTTGCTTTATCATCATCGTCATCATGTGCCCACCCATTGTGTAAAGTTGTTTTTCCTGCGGTGCGTTTTGGTTACTACACCGCCATCAGTGAGATCAAGAAAGCTTCGCTTTAAAAAGACCCGCCCTTATTAAATGCAGAACGGCCAGGCCGACATCATCGCTTCCAAGGAATGCGATACGGTGAAACGTGTTATTAAAGACGATAGTCTTTCTTGGGATACTTAAACCCCCAAATTGTGGCCGGTCTGTATGTCTGTTTCTCTGTCACATAAAGAGAATTTGTTAAAAACTAGTTACAGCTAGGACGCGCTGTAGTTAGCTACTACACGGGTCGACAGGGCACAAGATTTACGCAATGTGCCACAGAGGAAAGGAAGTAAACATCGCACAAGTTCACAAAACAACTAGTACACCGCACCGAAGGTTCTTTACAATAATGTCCGTGGCACGATGCTCAGACACCATAGTTCACGCGTGGGAGTGAACATAAAAACAACAACAGTTCACACACATCAGTTCTATGTCCGTATAGAGATGCATGCTAATCCAGGCTGCCTAAACTGCGCCTTGACCTCAAACATACAACTCCTTTCAGCACGCAAGTTTCACATTATAAATAAGGCACGATACACCATTGCACGGTGTTATTGGCAACCTTGATAAAGCGCGTAGGACAACGCACGAGGAAAGACTCTTCACCCAGCGCCACCAGCTCATGCTGCAGATGCTCTATGGCCATTTTCCGAACACGCCACAACAGGGGATACACGGCACGCTGTGGTCATGCTGCAAGGCGGCTACACGTCGCTGGCGCTACACAACAAAGGCACCAACACACATCATCTCTCTGTGACTCGATTGAGCCACCCGGCAATAGTAGTAGTAGTGTCACTTTATTTTACACTGGGTTCAGGGTAGGGGGGTGGCGGAGGCCCAAAGGGACCCCGCGGCGTCCAGGGCTCTGTCCGTGACGGCTTCCTGCGTTGCGAGGTCAGAGCTCCCCAGAGCCTGCTCCCAGTGAGAAGGGTAGGGGAAGGGGTAGGGGAAGGGGTCGCGCGGACACTCACAGAGCGAGTTGAAGAGAGTGTCCAGCGCGCCACATGAGGGGCAGTGAGGGGAGGTGAATTGGTATGGGTGAGTGTGCACAAGGAGAGTGCGGTGTGGGAAAGTGTGGGTTTGTAAGAGCCGCCACATGTGCGCTGCCGGCGGAGTAAGTGAAGGGTGCGGGGGAGGTAGGTTCCTGCGGAGGAGGCGGTAATGTTGAGTTATGTCCCTGTACGTAAGTAGGTACGCGTGGGACATATCGGGGATGCCGTGTGTAGGCGTAAAAGAAACGGGAGCCCGTGATATCAAAGCTCGGGCGTGTTGGTGTGCCGTCTCATTACAACCTACGCCGGTGTGGGCCGGAGTCCACAGCAGCATCACGGGGTGGGCAGGGGGATTCTGAAGAAGAATTTTGAGGGCAGCTGTGGAAATGACGCCCTTTGAGTAATTTCGTATGGCAGTTTGGGAGTCAGATAAAATGATCTGGGGGGTAGGTAATTGAGTTAGGGCAAGGGCAATGGCTGCCTCTTCCGCAGTTACCGAGGAGGTGGTGGCGACTGTAGCTGAAGCCTGAGGGATTGTTGGAGAAGCGCCTACTACAGCGAGTGCGAAGGCAGGATGGGTGGGGTAGGCCGCTGCGTCTACGTAGAGAGTATGCTCAGAGGGAGGGTAGCGGGAGAGGTGTGCTTGGGCTCGGGCTAGGCGGCGTCCGCGGTGGTAAGCTGGATGCATATTTTGCGGTATCGGCTTAATGTGGAGACGCCCACGGAGAAGCCGGGGGATGTGAGCTGGAGAATCTAGTGTAAGCGGGGGGTTGGCATTAATTCGATCAAGGATCTGCCGACCAGCCGGGGTCTGGGAAAGGCCCGTAAGCTGGGCCAGGCGATGGGCTTCAATTAGTTCGTCTATGGTATTATGTATACCAAGCGCGAGGAGTCGTTGGGTGGGTGCGTGGGGGGGGCAGTAGCAGCACGGAGCGATAGGCTCTCCGAAGTAAGGCATCCAGGGAGGTACGTTGAGAGGGGGTGAGCTGTGCGTACGGGAGGTGATAGCAAAAACGGCTCACCAGGAAGCACTGCACAATTCGCAGCCGTTCTAATTCCGTTAGCCCACGTTTCCTAGACGTGATAAGTTTAATGAGAACAATAGTCTGGATGGTGTGAGTGCGCAAGAGATGTATGGTGTCTGCGCTGCTCCTGTTGGCTTGGAGATGCATGCCGAGAAGGCGAAGCTGGGAGACCCGGGGGATTGGTTGTCCGTCCAGCATTACCTGAATGGTGGTCAGGGGAGTGGGTCTAATTCTAGGTGGAGGAAGGAGTAGGAGTGCTGATTTAGACGCCGAGCAAGTCAAGCCTGCTTGTGCAGCAAGACGGGAGACTGTGGCAGCCCCTACTGAGAGTGTCGCCTCTATGTGGGCGTCGCTGCCTTGCGTGACCCAAAGTGTAATGTCCGCGTATATTGTCGAGTGGAGGGACGGTATATTTTCTAGAGCATTCGCGAGAGGGAGCATGGAGAGATTGAATAGTAGAGGCGAAAGAACGGCCCCTTGGGGGGTGCCTCTATTGGGCATGTCGAAAATGTTTGATTTGACGGTGCCCAGTCGGAGATTGGCGGTACGATCAGTGAGGAAATTGCGTATGTAGGTGTATGTTCGATCGCCTAGGTGCAGTGTGTTGATGGAGCTAAGAATGGCGGAGGGCCCTACCTGATCAAATGCCTTATGGAGATCTAAGGCGAGGATTGCCGCATAGTCTCTGGTAGGGGGGTGTTTTAGAATATCATGGTGGATTTGCAGAAGGGCGTCCTGTGTCGACAGTCCGGGGCGGAAGCCTATGATGTTGGGGGGAAAGAGGGAATGTTCTTCAAGGTGTGCGGATAGCCGATTATGAATGACGTGTTCGAAATGTTTCCCGAGACAGGAGGTGAGCGAGATTGGTCTTAGATTGGGCAGTGCGAGAGGTTTGGCTTGCTTGGGAATCAAAGTTATATCGGAGTGTTTCCAACTACGAGGTAGTGTACCAGCGTTCCAGTGTGTATTGAAGAATTGGGTGACGTGGTCTATAGATATGTCATCCAGATGGCGAAGAATTTTATTCGAGATTTTGTCCGGGCCGGGAGCCGTTTGCCGTCGAAGGGCGCGTAATGGTGCCTTTACCTCCTCTCGCGTAATTTCAGCATCTATCTCATAAGGGGTGCCGGTGTAGAAAAGGGGGGTGGAGTCAGAAGGAAATGGCTTCGGGATGTATGTAGTGTGGAGCTGTCGAAGGATGGCCTCTTGGGACAGGTTTAAACCATGGAGAAGCTGGGTTATACGCGTGTGTTGATGCGTTCGGGATTTTGTGGGATCGAGGAGATGACGGAGTAATGCTCATGTGCGACGCATGGAAAGCTTGCCCCTCATATCGTCGCATAGTTGGATCCAGCTGGTTCTGGCGAGATAGGTTGCATGTTTCGTGATTTCCTGCTGAAGTAAATTTACTTTCGGCGGAGGCGATGGCGGTGTTTGTGACGCTTCCACCGTCGCTCGAGACTGGAATATGCTTCCCAAAGGTGAAACATTTTGGAGTCTACATACTCCGCAGGAATGTCCGGGTCGAATGGGCGATCGTGCTCTTGTTTTGTACGCAGAATGTTATAGACCCACTCCTCTAAGTCCTCCTCTGTGCTCCCTTGTGGGGGTGGTATGTGTTGGCTTTCTAATCGGAAGGCGTCCCAATCTGTGATCGTAGTGTGGGTGGGATGTTCATGGGAGGATAGCTGTAGCGAGGTGCTTAGCTCGGTAATATAATGATCACTTCCCAGTGCATGTGGAGTAGGTTGCCAAGCGGCCGGACCGAGGCAGTGGGAGAGTGTAAGGTCGGGTGCCGTGTCGCGTTGGACGCTGGTACCAATTCGGATGGCTAGATCGGGCTCATTGTGTGCTGTAATGTGGAGGGCTTGAATAGTGTCCCAGAGGAGGCGACCCTTCTTGGTGGTGCGGTGATAACCCCAGGCGATGTGAGGGGCGTTAAAATCACCTAGGATGACGAGTGGATGACGGTTGGCGATTGTGAGAGCAGAGTGGAAGAGGTCGCGGAAGGCATGTTTTGTTTGCTTCGGAGAACTGTATATATTGAGAACGTGGAGCCTGGTCTGTCCGAGTTTCTTCGGCAGTATAACGGTGAAAATGTGGGGGATGTCCGAACAGAGAGTGTGCTGCTCTACGCTATAGCTGCGTTGAATTAGCGTGGCCACTTGAGGAAAGTTAGGGTTAAGGTAGGGTGTGTAATTAAGTAGTTTTACATTGGGTCCGGTCTCTTGTAAAGCTATAATATCAGGGGTTTTAGGCAATGTGGTGAGGAGCGCCTGCAGAGTGTACCGTTTGTTTCGGTATCCACGGCAGTTCCATTGCCAGATAACAGTGCATTTAGAGTTCTTTGTCGGCGTCAGCATCAATAGGAAGGGGGGCGTCGATGGGCGCTAGTAAGGGAGGGGCTGTGATCAGGAGCTGTTGGGTGATGGTGCGCATCCATTCAAGTACCTCTGTGTGAAGGTCATGCATTGATTGTTGGAGCGCAGTTATTTGCTCAGTCGTTTTGTTTTGAAATGATAGAAAAAGCTCTTGATATTCAGCACGTAGTTCCTGCGTGGTGGGGGCAGAGGCCGCAGTTTGGGGAGGTTGATCGGTTTCTGCTTTTCGTTTGAGAGTGGAAGTCCGATGCAAGGGTAGCTTGTGCTTCTGCCTGCGTTGGTGAAGCAGGGGTGTTAAGGGTGGGGTAGTTGAGACGTTAGCGGAGAGCGTGGTTTTCCTGCGCGAGGCGCCCGGCAAAGTAAAACAAGGTCTGCGCAATATTCATATATAGTCACCTCTAAATCTGCCCGTCTGTCCGGTGTAATGTTTTTACTGGTCAACATTGCTGAAGAAGAAGAAGACGTTACGCAAATATAAGACAACACATTAATACAGAAGTGATATTTGCAGAGTTCCTTTATAAAATATCATACATGCTTGATTTCTGCGAAATTAAATACTTCATCAATTGCAGAACAAAATTTACGCCACCGTCGCCTGCTGTCGCCCGTGCCACTATAGCTCCTGGCGCCATTTTAAGACATAAACTGGGAACAGTTACGAGAGGTTCCACTAAATATTTTCCACGTTCTTCTTGAAACGCACGTAGAGTAGGGCAACGTGGTTCAATCAACGTTTAAGTAGGGCGCCTCAATCCACGCGAGTCTCCGCCGGACGGAAGCGTTGGCGTCGAGACACCCAGCCTTGAGCAGTGGAATGCGGTAAATTTAAAATGATTTAAGAAAACCTTCGGCGTCTTTACCTTGGGAGGAGCGTGACCCAAAAAGAACACCATGAGAGGGGATCGAAAAAGCGAAGGGAGGCATTTACTTGGCTAAAGTCGATAAAGATCCGTCTTTTGTCGACATCTGCAACGAAAGTAGCAGATACGCGGCAATTTTGTTCAATACGTCCATGAAAGCATTACGATGATGAAACAGGAGAGCGCCGCAGGAATGTTTATGCTTTAGAAGCACTTTCAAAATTTCTGTAGAATTTTCTGCAGAATATTTGCCTGAAGTGTGCGGTGAAATTTATATTTCCACTTTTATAGGTTGGTAGTACTTCACGAAACTTCAATATTGCCTTTATGGTTCCTTCCAAGAGAAACTGACGAAGTATTGAAACAGTCTCAATTTCTGAAATCCACTCCGTTGTTGTAGCGACATTGCCTTTCTTCGTTAAACTCTTAATTAGCGATGCTTGTTCAGGTGGCAAATCTGGGAGTAAATAAGAAACTTTTCTATATTAAAATCCACGCTTCCATGGCTTCGATTGAAGCACAGCAAAACCCAATAATTGTTAAACCGATGTCATGCAGACGGCCCGCTGCGCTCAGCAGTCGCAACGTAGTCAAAACATACATAGTGAGCTTTTGTTAGACCCTCATCGGATAAAAAGGTGCAATATAGGTGTAATAAGAGTGTGAGGAGGCCATTACCCCATTTAGAGTAGGTTTCAACACCGTAATTTGTAGCTTTACAGCATTTTTGGGTGGCAAGAAGGGTATTGACTGACTCAATAGCCTCAGATTTCTGTAGTGAGTTGAAAGGGGACAAATTGTTTTTTTTATTTGATTGCAGCGATGATTTTTGGAGCAATATACTTAGGTTTAAACACTATCACCTCAACGATTGTGGAAGGGGCTGAAGTCAACCGCCGTAGCTTCACCTTGAGGACCAGTACTACACCCGTCATATTTCTATATAAGTATTGTTATTGCATTAAAAGTGGTTACGCACTAATTATACAACAGCCCAATCAGTGTCATTCCATCGAAATTTCATTTTTGTTGCACTGATGGAACTTGAAAATTAGGTCGTGAGTCAATCAGATTGATAACGCTATTTTTG
This sequence comes from Haemaphysalis longicornis, assembly GCF_048455015.1. Lineage (NCBI taxonomy): Eukaryota > Metazoa > Arthropoda > Arachnida > Ixodida > Ixodidae > Haemaphysalis > Haemaphysalis longicornis. Next base: position 77,903,297 of record NW_027526295.1, read on the forward strand.
AATATTGCATAGATGGTTTACTTCTCTCAATACGAATGAGTTTCGTTTGAAAGGTACACAAAACATTAAACCTGAATGCACACACTAAACTACTTTCGCTCTTTAGCCCTCTCCAAAAGCCGGCAAAAGTGTCGCTTGGTTGTTACACTTTTTTTTTGTTGTTCTCCCAAGTCCCTTTTGAACATTCTCTGGGACACTGAAGTGATATGTAAACATTGCGGGATTACTTGCGCAAATTGTAGTCCGGAGTCCCCAGACCATGTTTCGACCACCGTGGGCGCGTTTACGCGATTTTATTTTGTAGAAAAATTAATTCGAAAATGCTGTCCTCCTCTCTTTACGCTCGCCCATTTTCTGCGGCGTTTTCGTGTGACGTCGAGAGGAGCCCAGCTCGCAATTGGCTGCGCTACTGCACGGCTCCCCTGCCTTCAGACAGTCAGTCGGCCCAGCGTTTCGTCCGCCGGCCGCCGACGGGTCGTCGCAATTCGTTCGCTCAGTTGAAACGAAGCCAGGACACGTTTGTGAATGGTAGAATCTGCCTTTCTTTACTTGGTTAGTTTGTACACTGTATCTAGCTCCAAGTCAAGGTCGCTTCACACAAGCGCTGCACAAGCGCACATGCGACGCTTCGCTGACTGGTACGCCAGTAGGAAAATATAAGGCCTCTTGAAGGCGGGAAAAGAGTCAGCGAAGTCAATATAGGTACTAAGGAAATAAAATCAACTGATATTTTTACCGTACAGCGTAAAACTAGGGTGCGGGAAGCACTTTTTTGCGCTGGGCGAACAAGCACAGCGGTCAGCAGCACGACTGCGCATCTGCGAACGCTTTTCCGTCTACGAAACGCAATTGCTAGACGTGAGCTATTGTGGAAACTCGGGCGACGCTTATTGCACGAGCGCAATACAACAAATAGTCACCTAAGCTGCTTGAAATGCCAAAAGTAAATAAAAGTGTAAACTGGTTGTACAATATATACCCTATATTACCAAAGCCAGCGGAGCCCGCTCCGTGGCCTAGTGGTTTGGGGCGCTAGATGTGCCACCGCAAGTATTTTGCAAGTCAGGAGTTCGAATCCCCGCGGTTTGCAAGTCAGGAGTTCGAATCCCCGCGGGTACGTGCGTTTTTTTTCTGTAAGTTAACTTTTTCGTTTTCCGCCGATGTTTTCTATATTGAGTTCACCTTTTTTGGGCCGCAACGTTCATGGCTCCACGAACTAGTTCACAAAACGCGCGCAGGCTGGCACTGGCGCGCTAGCGAGTTCTCGTTGGCGTGCTGTTGCCATAAGCACCGACTGCTTGCAGGCAGTGGGCACAGGCCAGAATGAACAGACCCTTGGCCTGGTGCGAACACGCTTTTTACGATACAGGCATGAGGGAGGCAAGCTCCAAATATGGGGGAAAAGCGCATGACATTTGGGCGTCTGCGGGTGCGCGGAGGGCGTTCATGCACTGCGTAGGTTTCGGCTAGTGAATACTACGATTCCAAGCCGTCCTAGGAGGCTTATCTTACGCAATTTACAGCCGACAACATGGCAGAATCGCGGTACGATGATTACTGAGTTATTGAGACTGCCCATCCAACAACGTCAACGGTTGTGTTTTACAGAACCGAAACCGAAACTTGTTTAGTTGCTCACCTTGGGCATCGTCCAATCACGGTACCCGCTCCTCCTAACGTCACAGCTTTAGTTGGTGCGGTCGCCGCAAACCGCGCATGGTAGTTTTGCTTCTTTCGCGCTTTGTAAAATAATTACCGGTTTGTCAATCGTAAAAACGATGAAAAGTGTGCTAACTTGAGCCAGTCTACGCAGTGCAAGCAAAAACGGGAGCTTGAAAAATTCACTACAGTGTCCCTTTAATGCTTTAAAAAGGTGTTTTATAGGCGTGATTACGGTGGTGGGAGGTTGTTACACTTTTTCACTTTGTGTTCCAACACTCTGTTTTTGTTCATGGGTGTAATTACAGCTACCGAACACCCTCCATTTCTGTTGGGTGTTGAAAGGGTGGAAAACGGGTATTCAATTGAGAATACATTGTTCCCGTTACACTATTGAAACGCTGTGAGGTACTTAACATCCCCCTTCGCGTACAAAATGTTCAAGTACACCGCCTGAGCGCCTCAGGTCGAAGCAGTGTGGCTCTCTATTCATCTGGCTAAAATCGCTAAGCTATTAACAGTTTCTACGCTATAATTATAAAGCGCACCAACCAGTGTTAGCCTTCTACACATTTTTTCCTTGTTAGTGCTGATGAGAGTAAAATTTATCGGATATCAAGTTGAGTAACAGGATAATTGTACAGTACAGTTTGCTCGTACCTTTTCAAATGTATTGAAGAATGAGTACCTGCGATACACACACGAAACGTTTTGCATTCCGGCACTCTCCAAAAGCTGTGAAATCTATTACAACGTGGTAACACCTGTTTTTTGTTGTGCCAACATTGTTTTACGCATAGAAAAGGCTGGTAAAATAATGAACTCCTTTCTTGGAGGGTACTGAAAGGGTGTGGAATAAGTGTTCGGTAGTTAGTTATAATAATGACCTATTGAACATAATCACTTTCCCACTGTGGGTGACCAATCAGAAGTTCTTGCAAATCTGCAATCCTCAGTTGCATGTGCCAAAATTAAAACGCATATTTTCAAAATTAGCACTAAAATATTTCATTTTTGCCACAAGCCCACCGACTCAACGAAATTAATTTTCTCGGCTGGCAATAAAACCGAGAAGAGCAGATTTATTCGTAAGGTAAGTAATTATATGCTTGCTCTACCCGTGCATACCCTTGGTTGTTTTGGGGCTAAGCCCCTTAGGCGCTCAGGCTGTTGGCGTCTCCTGTGGTCGTCGTCATATGTAGTCACGCCTACTAAAACACCGGGGCACTCATTTTCCGATGGCTCGCACTATAACGTAACGCGCACTAAAAGTACACACCGTGACACTCGTTTCACACAACCTCGCTCTATAAGGTTTTGTGCTTCAAAGATATTTGACTTTTACAGCAAAGCTGTATTCCTGTACCCTTGAAAGGTTTAATCTCCGTGGGCAAAAACGCGAAGGCGCCAAGAATACATTTATACCCTGCATGCTTCGCCCCTCTCCAGATTTCACGTTAGTCGAGATGGCCCGGCGATTTTTTAATCATTTCATTTGTTTTCGAAGTATGACTTGTGCGTGTGTAAGGCATCTGTATGTAGTACTGCGCACTCAGCCGATGCATGCTGCCACAGGTAGCTGCGCTGCCCACAAACTTATTTTAGGGTGTTAAGAATCCTCACACCCATATTATGGTATTCACTAGGCCACACTTTCGTCATCCGTGCACCCTTCTTTATCACAACACCTATTATAATTGTGTGCCACGGGAATAGATTTTTAAATACTTTTCGGCAAATAAGAGTGTAAAACGTTATGTAGGCAGGCTTGTAGGCGTTATTCCGCCTCTGCGAAGCGATTTTCTAGCAGCCATGTAAAAGCAACCAAAATGTTTGATCTGTTAAGGGGAAGAAATCGTCAGCACTACCTTCAATGCACATCCATTGCGCAGTGACTTCTGGCATTGTCTAATTCTTTTGTGTAATCGGAGACTGAGGTTTAGGCTTTGAGGCATTGGAATGTTTTGCAGTTCGTGGAAGAGACGGCATTACTTCCATCAGAAGCAAGAATTCCTGCGTAAATGTCAGGCAGTCACCCCTGGTATACAGATAAGGCAGCTCTCGTTGCAACAGGCGTGCCGAAATGACCGAAATTTCTGGGCGCGTGGGTTTCCTTTTGTGGGAGGTAGTGCGCTTCTACGTGGACGACGCAGCGCGTCTTATCAGCACGCGGTTATCCGGGCGTCATTCAAAGATAAGAGGCCCCGACTGCTGCATCCTGGTTGCTGGTGGCTTATATTCGGGTGTGCCTACTTCAGTGCAGTCCTCGTTATACACAATGGCTATGGCAATTCTCAGTGTTCACGCAAGAGCGATCATACTTTTTGCCTTCTTCTGCTGGACAACAGGTATGGTCTTTTTTATGAAGTTTCAGTCTCCGTTACTGTGGACTACTGGCGTGTTTCCTGCGATTGTCTCGTACATCTACAATGTGTTTTTTTTGCGTGTCTTAACGAGGAAAATTAAACGCAGCCGCCGCAACGGCATTTCATATCAAAGATGCGTCATTGCGCTGTTAGGATAAAAACGTTGAGCGAATTTCAAGTACGGTTATATGCAAGAAAGGCAATCCGATTACATCCGTAGTACGGCGGGGCTTTGGCATAATGGCAGCCAGGGTTTGTTCTGCAATAGTTTGGGCCTCTGCGCCTGAGTGACTGTGACTGTAGCTAGGTTGTAGTTGGGTGTTCAATGTGTGTTTTTACGTGGGGAAATTAGTGATGGTGATGATGTTTGGAAGGTAATGGGGCAAGGCCAAATAAAGCAGAAAGCGCCGAGCAAGTATGTACATAACTTAGATTAATCGGTAGCAACTAAAATTGGTTAGCAAAACAGAAGTAAACTCAATTAGAGACAATGAGGATGGCTGATGTCAATGGCCAGGTTGAAAACATGCGCGATACAATAAGAGGTGTAGAAATTGACCTTCTGATAAAAAAAGTAGACACGTTTGAGAAAAAATTCCCCGCATTTCCCCGAGGGGAAGAATGTGAAAGTGCGAATGCACGAGTTGAATTTGCGCGTTTCGGCAATGTTCGCGAAAGAGAGATCACACACACACACACAACTACAAAAAAAGAAAGATGCATTTATTCACAGACACCTATTTGTGTTGTCGTTGTACTTGAGTGCTAGAGCGGATCTCAGCTTTGAAATTTCGTGTCAGTACTCCTTTAAGCAGGTGCATAAGCTCTTCTCACGCCCGATTCTTGGCCAATCCCCCACGTGGGTATGTGCCATGTCAGCGGCCAGGCAGCGCGCGTCCATCTCCCCCCGTTGCCAAGGAAGACGAGGAGATTCCTGGCCAATCCCCCACGTGGGTATGTGCCATGTCAGCGGCCAGGCTGCGCGCGCCCATCTCCACGTGAGCGGACATCGCCGGTGGAAGCAGGTTCAGGGTCGTTTAAGAAGTGCATTCGCACTTAAAACATAGCATTGCCTCTAAAAAGTAGGCTGGGTGGAGTGGAATGGGGTGTCTGTAGAGTCGGGGAAAGTGTTTGTGTCGTGTTGGATCGAGTGCTTTGCACATGATTAGGATGTGGACTACAGATCGGCCCTCCACACAGGCGTCTTGAAGGCCCAGTGAATAAGTATGAGTGCGTCACACGCGTGAGGCCTATCCGTAGTCTAGCTAAGGCAACTTCTGCGTGTATGTTGTGTGAATCGGTTGTGTATCGTCCTAAGTGTGGTTTTACAATGCGTAATTTGTTGCCTGTCTGTTCACTCCAGTATCTTTGCCATGTTTTCCGTAGTTTTATGTGTGGCTTGAGGTTAGTATAGGGTAACGTTTTTATGTGCACTGCAGCGGCGGTCATTCACCTACCATCTCATTTGCCACAATCCCTGAGTGGCGTAGGACGAAACAAAGAGTCACTTCAAAGTTTGAGCCTTATGCAGACATAATCGTCCCAATAATAAAGATTCATGATGTGGTTTTTGAACTTCTTTCGCGATGATTACGCCCGCACAACGCTTAGTGAATCAGTGTAAATGATATATTTTGGAATATGACATTTGACAATGTGATTCACAGCAAAAAAAATTCCATATACCTCTGCTGTGACAGTGCTGTAGTTTACGATCATGATCTCACACACATTAAAATTTGGACCTTGGCGGCACATGACACGGTGGAGGCAGTTTTGGAGGAGTGACTGTAAAATTCTGTACACTGGTACGTCTCCTGCAGTGGCAGAAGGCGCTGTACAATCGCACTTCTTGTTAGCGTATTTTTGTCGAGTTGGGTGAACGACAAGTCACACAACACAGTGCGAAGGTGCATTGGTGCTATAAAATCAATGCAAGATGATTTGATATTAGACCTCGGTTATGAGGTGTGCGGTACATTTTGACCATACGTCGGTTTTTAATGGGCGTGAACATCTGTACGTCTCTAACAAGTAATGGGTTAGAAAAGAATATCCGTGCGCATCCGAATTTCCGCACCTTTAAAACCTATATACTACGCAAAGTGATTTGTAGCCCACTGCTTGAGCGAGCCTTTTGTATATGGCGCTGTAATACTGTATTACTTCAGCGAGGCTTAGCTGGTAAAACTGTGAGAGGAATTTGACAGTGGAGATTTTGGCGTCTTCTCAGCGGAGTCTCTTTTGGGGCCTGAATTATAGTCATTACAAGCGAGTGGGTGACGGAAAGGTTCAGTCACCACTGGGTCACCCCAGAGAACTAAAGTTTCAATTGTTCTTCCCTTAAAACGACAATAAAGTGATTCGTAAACACTGCGGTATAACTAGCGCAAATTGTAGCCTGGAGTCTCTAGGCCACGTTTCGACCACTCTCGCTGGGTATCGATAGGGTCCCTAGAAATTGTGCAATTTCTAGGGACCCTAGTATCGATCCGAAAATGCTCACCTCCTCTCCGCATCCTCCTTGCCAATTCCCCATGACGTATCGTATGGGGTCAAAACAAGATGGCTTGGCTTGGCTGCGGTAGTGCACGGCTCAGCGACCCTCGGACAGAATCAGTCGGCCCAGCCTTTATTCAGCAGGCGGCCCGCGCGCGGTCGCCATTCGTTAGCTCAATTGCAACTAAGCGACGATACGTTTGTGCCTGGAAGATTGTGCCGCTGGTTTGATAGTTTGTAGACTGTATCAAGCTCTAAGTCCAAGTCGCTCCACACAAGTGCACATGCGGCGATTCGCTGACTGGTATGCTAGTAGAAATATGTAAGGCAAATTAAAGGCTAATGAAGAGTCAGCGAAGTTAATACAGGTATTAATAAATTAAAATCAACCGAAAATTTTATTGTACGTGTAAGACCAGGGTTCGGGAAGCACTTTTATCGGTGGATGAACCAACGCAGCGGTCAGTAGTGTTACCACACATCTGCGAACGCTTTTTCGACTACTAAACGCCGTAGCTAGACATGAGATATTGTGGTAGTTTGGAAGAAATAGTAATCTAAGCTACGTGGAACCTCCTCCGTGAGGGCACCGCGGCAGTCTGGGAAGCAGAGCGGGGCCGGTTCACCGAGCGCAAGCGTCAGAGTCGCGCGAAACAGGCGGCGCGACAGGAGATGCGGGCCCGCGAAGCCGATCACAAGAGACGGTGTCGACCCGGCTATGACACCGGGGCTAGAAAACAAATTCTCATTAATGTTTTGTAAATATTCCCGTACAGTCTCACCGCGGAGTTTTCAATACAGCTTTGCAGGTCAGCCATCTTCACATGGCGCAATGGCCGGATATGTCTTGTGGCGAAAGCTACTGTACGCTACCTCGGGCAATCTTAACGGGGTGAACAGTTTGGCCTTGAAAGCTTGAGGTCAAACCACACCCCCTTCCGCAAGCGCCCGGATTGGAGCCGTGCCCCATGGCGGGGAAAGATAGGCGAGGACGGAACGGAGAAGCGCGCGGTACCCGTGCCGCCACCTGGCGGAGGCAGGAGGGGCCGCCGCCGCCACAGCGATAAGTCGACGTGCGCGCAAAGCCGTGTGCGACGAAGTATGACGAACATCTGGTCGCACGTACAGAGGCGACGCTTAAAGGGACATTGAAGTGATTTGTAAACAATGCGGGATTACGAGCGCAAACTGTAGTCCGGAGTCCCTGGGCCCTGTTTCGACCACTCTGTGCGCGTTTACGCGAATTTATTTAGTAGAAAAATCAATTCGAAAATGCTGTCCTCCTCTCTTTACGCTCGCCCATTTTCTGTGGCGTTTTCGTGTAACGTCAGCAGGAGAGGAACGGACAATTGGCTGCGCAACTGCACGGCTCGCCGACCTTCAGCGACCGAGTCAATCGGCCCACCGTTTAGTCCACCGGCCGCCGACGGGTCGTCGCAATTCGTTCGATCAGTTGAAACTAAGCCACAACATGTTTGGGAATGGAAGAATGCGCCTTTCTTTACTTCGTTAGTTTGTACACTGTATCTAGCTTCAAGTCAAGGTCGCTTCACACAAGCGCTGCACAAGCGCACATGCGACGCTTCGCTGACTGGTACACCAGCTGGAAAATATAAGGCCTCTTGAAGGGGGAGAAGAGTGAGCGAAGTCAATATAGGTACTAAGGAAATAAAATCAACTGATATTTTTACCGTACAGCGTAAAACTAGGGTGCGGGAAGCACTTTTTTGCGCTGGGCGAACAAGCAGAGCGGTCAGGAGCACGACTACGCGTCTGCGAACGCTTTCCCGTCTACGAAATGCAATTGCTAGACGTGAGCTATTGCGGAAACTCGGGGGACGCTTACAGCACGAGCGCAATACAACAAATAGTCACCTAAACTCTTGAAATACTGAAACTAAATAAAAGTGTAAACTGGTTATACATTATATACCTGATATTTTCCATTGCCGCCAGTTGGACATTGACATCACCCCATACACCATTCGCGTCTTGCCATTTGAGGACGTTAATCGGGTGCCGTATGACGTTTTTGTGCTCCTAGGTTTGTTTAGCTTGTGGAAGTGCCGCATGACTGATCGGCATGCTGAACCCCCTAGGCCGACCAAGGTTATTTTTCGGGAACAGGCGGCGTTGGTACGGAGCGTTTACGTTGCGCAGAGTGATCCACCAGAGTGGCTGCATCTTTTGGATGCGTGCGTTTGCTTGCCTGAGTTTTGAATTGGTGCCGACCTTTGTTAGACTGACGTGCTTACCCTTTGCTGTCTGTTAGTGTTTATATTGTGTGTCGATTGTCTTGGCTGACTTCTCTCTAAAATTTCCATGTATTAAAGAAAAAAAATACCTCTGTGGCCTAGTTGTCTGGTGCGCTAGGTATGTCACCGCAAGTGTTTTTCCAGTCACAAGTTCGAATCGCCGCGGGTACGAGCGCTTTTTTTATGAGTTAACTTTTTCGTTTTTCGCCGATGTTTTGTATACTGAGTTCACCTTTTTTGGGCCGCAACGTTCATTGCTCACGAACTAGTCCACAGAACACGCGCAGGCTGGCACTGCCGCGCTAGCGAGTTCTCGTTGGCGTGCTGTTGGCATAAGCACCGACTGCTTGCGGACAGTGGGCACGGACCAGAATCAACATACCCCTTGGCCTGGTGCGAACACGCTTTTTACGATACGGGCATGAGCGAGTCAAGCTCCAAATATGGGGGAAAAGCGCATGCATTTGAGCGTCTGCGGGGACGCGGAGGGCGTTCATGCACTGCGTAGGCCTCACATAGTGAATGCTACGATTCCAAGCCGTCCTGGGAGGCTTGTCTTATGCATTTTACAGCCGACAACATGACAGAAGCGCGGTACTACGATAACTAGGATTTTGAGAATGCCCATCGACGTCATCGAATGTCAAACATGTTGTTTTACCGACCGAAACCGAAACCGAAACTTGTTTGATTGCTAACCTTGGGCATCGTCCAATCACGGCGCCCCCTCCTCCCAACGTCACAGCTTAGTTTGTGCGGCCGCCGCAAACCGCGCATGGCAGTTTTTCTTCTTTCGCGCTTTGTAAAATAATTACCGATTCGTCAACCGAATAAACGATGAAAAGTGTGCTAATTTGAGCCAGTCTACACAGTGCAAGCAAAAACGGGAGCTGGACAAATTCACTTCAGTGTCCCTTTAGACAACATCGTTAGGCGAAACAGAGGAAACATGCTACTGTTGCGTCAAGCTTCGCTACCGTCAAGTCTTACCCGTTAGTGTGATCTTTCATTATTTTGTTTTCACACTGTTCAAAGCTGCTTGCGAAGGTGCTGCAGCAGCTTGGCAAGCTGAGTCTTGATTATCGTCCTAAAGAGGTGAACAAATGGTTTGCCTAAGAGCAAATGGTTTGCCAATCGCCGCATCGGAGCGCAGCCTTAACAGGGATGTACCTGGGCGTGTTCTTGAAGCTGCATTACCGCGATGTTAGTGGTTGTCCGTGGTAAATCTGTCATCGCAGAAGCCAAATTCTTGCATCAAAGCGAACTTTCTACCCAATTCAGACATGCGCGTCGATGGAAATACTTCAAATGCGACCGTTTTACCTTCACGCCCCGTCGCGGCCGAAATAGCAACTTTACAGAAGGCGTTTGAGGGCTGCTTAGAGGGGATATGAATTGACGTAGGCTGCTTAGGACACGTGGATGGATGGGCTGACTTCTCGCAGCGGTGCAAAGCAGCGTGGGCTTTCGCAGCCTTGGGCAGTCTCTCCCACAGTCGACGCGGAGTGGGTTTAAAAGGCGCGTAGGGCAGCAGGCGTTCAGATTCTCCAGTTGAATCCCTCTACCTGGATACACGCCTGACCTACCAGCCGCTTTGCCACACTATCGCTTAGTTTTCCCCTTAATTCGTTTATTTTGAGCCTCACGCGGCCTGATTATCACTAACTTTTGGCACTGCACAACCCTTATTATTCGGCCAATAATGTCGTGTACTGTTGCCATTTCTGTTTCCAGTAGGACACGGAATAATTCAGATGAAATATTGGCTTGTTGTTAAGAATTATGTTTGACATCAACTGTTTCCCTGACACACACAAAATGTCAGAAAAGCAGACAGCTAATCATCCTCGCATGAAAACTCCAGTAACGTAAGCTTCGGACGTAGCAGTGAAAGTGTTTTGTTAAATGACCTGAATGCGTGCGCTTATTCATGCGAATAAGAAGGCACGCAGGGTGGAAAAAATGACGTTGGGCTGCAAGCTCTTAAGAAGGAAAAAGACGTTTATTGCCTATTAGTTGCGAACGATTATTCTTGTACAACTTTCGGTGTTGGGCTGTTGGAAATGCTGTGCCACTTTTAACTGGAAACTAGTTCGGATTCCTCGGGCCACAAGGCATTAAATTACTGTGTTAGCGGAAACCACGGTCACACTCGAAACAGATGCCTCCTGATATAATGTCACGAACACCTCGTTACGTAAGTGCAACATCCTTATATCCCTTTGTAAGGCAGAGGCAGCGCAACAGACTGGACGGAACTAGAAGACGACAAACACATTTGCACCAACCAGCCGAAGTTTCAACTCTTCTGAGGTTCCTGATGTGCCACCGAGGCGCAACCCCTCATAAAAAATACTGTTGTGTTTTTGATGTATTTCTGTAGAGTTTTGTCTTCCTCTTGTGTGGAGATTTTGTAGAGTTTGTGAAGAATTTTTTTGACGAGCTCTTGACGTGTTTCAACAAGTATTTGGCCACGGAGTTTCTGTAGAGAGTTTGACGAGTGATTTTCTGTAGAACTTATGATGTATTTTTGCAGCCTTTTTACGTACATTTATGCGTACTTCTTGATGCACTTCTCATGGAGTTTCTGTAGAGAGTTTGACGAGTGATTTTCTGTAGAACTTCTGACGTATTTTTGCAGCCTTTTTAAGTAGATTTATGTGTACTTCTTGATGCACTTCTATGGCTTTTATGATGACATCTTATGTACTTCATGACGTATTCTTACGGAGCTTCTTCATTTATTTCTGTGTACTTCCTGACGTGTTCTTGCCATTTTTGTAATTTGTTTCTTGAACTACATGAATATTTTAGGTCAGCAAATTGATACATAATTACACATTTTACGCTTTGCTGCAAGTAAGTGTTATTGGGCAAAATAGGGGCATTTTTGGCAGTCACAAGATGTAAATTGGCAGCATTGATAGTCACACATAAATTTAGTCAGACAGCGACAGCTAGCTGAAAGGCCAGCCAGTCAAAGCTGCTGAAATATACAAGCAGAGAAAAAACTCAGCGACTCACGATCGATTTAATTCTGAGACAGAACTATGCAGCTGACTGACCGACAGCCTTGATTTTCCGTGACACTACGGACAGGAGGGTCGCCTTGATTAGCTGCTGTGGCACGGCAAACTTGGCACATGTGCAGGCTGGAAAGAAAGAAAAAGCAAGCTGATATCAGAATACAACATATCAAAAGTAACATTTTTTTAAAAATATCCTTTTTTTGCTGAAGTTCTGTTTTTAGTTTGACTCTCTTCGATGCTGATATTTAGCCCATTTTTAATTTCCTTAAATGCTAATTTGATGATAAATTCTTAGCAAGAATACACTAATTCTCATTTGAATACTTGTGTCATTGCTTGAATTTTTTAAGGTTGCATGTGTGCTAAATTATTTTTACATGAACCGTACCAGCAGTGGTAGTAATTCAAAAGATTTTGCTCACATATACATGATCTCTCAGTATAAAAAGCCACCTCATGTCACCAGACGTTCGGCACCAGCAAAAATGACTGAAGGCTAATAAAGTTTTAACTGAATCCCCAGAATGACAGGTTACCTGCCAAAAAAAAGCTATCCAATAAAAGCACCAATGACTTGGGTTCACTTATGAATAATGTTTGGACACCTAAATAGCTTGTGCGCCTGTATACACAGGACACCTATGCGGTTATCATTCTCATTCTCTGTATATGTCCGTTGTTATGTCTTGTGCAGTTGTAAGTAGCTGGCACAAATGAGAAGCCCAACAATTTGTTTTAGGCAATATAGATGTCCACAGGACCACTGCTGTACAAGGAAGGCTCACTAAGTGTAAAAAGTACTGATTATTATTTTGTTGTAAGCAGCCATTATGCAGCTTCGATGTCTGCTCTTAATCAATTATCATCAGCTATTTTGCAATGCCATGACGTTTTTTTAGCTTTTGAATTCATTCATTGCTGAGACGTGCGAAGGAAAGTTTGATCCCCCGCTTAAGCGGGCGAACATGTGGATCCCCCGCTTTGATAGACGAGAAATATCCAAAATACTATCCACATTAAAAACCACTGTTCTTAACGATGTGCAGGAAACAAGTTGCCGTAATTTATGGACAATTTATGCTCAGATGTCAGCTATTTTGAACGCATAGTATTCTATGGCTAGCAACACGTAGTGTTGTACGGCTTCGAGCAAATTTTCATTCATGGTTTTTTACCACGGTAGCTTTTTCCAATGCAAAAAAACCCTAATGACATGATGGACATTCCATAATGGTTAGCCTGAAGACGAAATACATATAAGCAAAACTCTTCCAACCTACTACCATTGGTAGCGTGGTTCATGTCAACACTGCTTAGTATGCTGGCAAGGCGGCCTTGGGCAGACATAAGGAAAAACACAAATTCACAAATAAAAGTTACAGAGCTTCCTTAAATATATTCGGTTCGTTTCAACGAAAAAATTAATGCAGGTTAAAAAACTGTTGAAAGGAGGAGAGACTAAGCGGCACAGAAAACGACCTGCCTTGTGCTGCCGTAAAGGGTGCCAAATAGAACAAAAATAAAACAAAGGATGCTGTCCGTGTGGGGAGACGTGAGCCAAAGCAGAGCAAAAATAAGCAATGGGGTGAACTATTTTGTCATGAGCAGCGTCAACAAACCAAAATGTACAACTGTAGTAATGTTGGTAAATAATCAGCTCCACAGTGCAAAACATACAGAACAAAGGGACAAGAAAACACAGGACAGGCTCTGAAGTTACACAAAAATATGCCGCCAATAGATGCACAAAAACAAAATTTAATCCGATGAAAGCCTCGGGCATTATTGGGTTAAGTTTCTCTCATTTTTTGTATGCATGCTGGGTATACATTTTTGTGCAACTCCAATAAGTTTATTTTAGTTGACATTCAGAGCTTGTCCCATGTTTTCTTTTCCCTCTGTCCTGTCGGTTTTGTGCTGAGGATATAGACATGCACAATTGCAAGAAACGCAATGAAGACGAATAAACTACAATTGCTACACACTACGTGAAAGTCCCTAACAAGGATTTCTGTCCAAAAATTTTTAAGTAAGCATTCAACCAAATATTTCAAGCTGGAGCTATACTAACAGCTCACTGTGTATGAAGAGATCTGTGAAGGAAGATTTGAACAGCCACAGGTATGGATAATGCATGTTGTCATATTTATAGCTTTAATAGCAGCAAAAAAGACAACAGAATTTTTTGAGTAATTTTTAAGTTTCAAATGTCCCTATCAACGTGCACGGCTACGGATAAGTCATCACCTGACAATTATAACCAACCAAACTTCGCACGCCCACAGAATAGTCATCAGGCACATATGTATGTGAAATATTTCCTTTTCTTTACTGTTCATGCTCTTATTGGAGCAGCCAAACGTACACTGGCACTAAATATTGAGTAGAAAGTGTTCACAATTTACATTAAATACAGTAGTCAAATCCCGTCAACCCTAATAAACAGAGCAATAAATCCTTCAAGTAAATTTTGCAAAAAGCCATAACTTGCTTGATGCTTGAAGAAGTTTTCTAGCAAAAGAATATGTTACCAGGCAAATTGCCGCTTGTAAAACATGAAAAAAAAAAACAGCATGAAAATTGGACCTAAGCTCACAATTGCAAAAACACAGGACAAGAACAAGTGCTATTTCTCAGCTGTTCATCAACACAAAGAATGTATATATGCACCGAAATATTGCGCTGGTGCCCAAATGCTCCAATAATGCCAGGCGTTTCGAACAGGCCGAACTTCCCGACATCCCTATGTGCATCCAAAAGAAAAAAGTGTGTGTAAGGTGTTGAACCAAGATTTATTTTTCTCTCTTTGCGTCACACAATGCATTAATGATTTAGCCAACGAAATGGGCACTGACCACTTGCGACATGTAAAATTGCGATTTGGCCCACTTGCCCACCATTTCCTCCCCATTGTGGGGCGTGCAATCGTGACCAGCAATTCAGTGGGGCTAGGATTTTAGGGCAAAGCAGATACCAACCAGCCCACAAGGTCATTAAAGCTTTTATGAAGGGATGCTCAGCAGGGCACTACTGTTAAGTTGAATCGGTCTGAAGTTTTTTCATGCATATTTAAGTTTTTTTTTATCATTACGCGCACTGCTTCGGTTGACGAGAGGGATGATCTGACTTTATAAATCCAACTTGGGGGTTCTACGCGCTGAAGCTATAGCTGGTCTTGAGGGGTGCAGTAGTGAAGTGCCGGCACTTTCGTTTTTTTTTTTCTTTCATTCCAAAATTGGCTGCCGTGGCCGAAAGAACTTCTTGAAATGGTTGGCATCATTCGAGATTCAGCAGCACATCTGCGTCTCCACAAAAGTTCAGTATATACATACATTTAGTGTGGAATAAACAAATGAGAGTCAGCTTGTACCTTGTGTTGTTTAGATTGTAAATCTACACCAAGCATTCGCAGTGCTACGTTGTGTCGGAAAAAATCTAATCTGCACAAATAGTCACCAAAACAGCACTGGTGTAAGATTGCTTAAACACCTTCAAAGAGTCCCTAGTGAAAAAATGACGTCTTCAGATTACCGAAATTCCGTTGTGCATGTAACAGGAAGACGAGGTCTGTAAAAACCATAAAAGAAACGTGTTCACCCACTTTTGCATAGACTGCCAAACAGTCGGCGGTGCCCGATGAGGAAACAGCCTCGGTCCTTGAAGTAGGCCGCACCAAGAAGGCATTTTGAATGCAAGTTGCACCAGTCAGCAGCCTGCAACATGTAAGTTATTAGCAAACGACAGGCCAGACACCAGAATCATACTCTGCCTTAAACCTGCGAAATCCCAAATGCTGCGTTACTCTGATCACCAAGGTGTGTTGCACACTAAAATTCATTAAGCTGGAAATTCCGTAAGTGACCCAAATTTAACAGCCATTCTTGAATATTTTTACTTGGTTCTGAATGGTTAATTTACGTTTGCGATGCTACAGTAAGAGTACGAAGCGCAACCAGCGCTACTCATACTACTGTACCAGTTACGACATGCGTGTAGTTCTGACGTTACAAATAAATTCGGGTTCCATACACTTTGTTTATTCCAACATGTCACGACCAAACTGAGCGTTCAAAAAGATTAATCATTCAATCGAAACGCGAAAAAACATCCAGATGGCATTCTAATATAATGCTGTACGCTCGGAAATCACTCGATTTATTATTTTATTCGAATGCTACACGCACGGCAATAATTCAATTTATTGTGCACGTTTTTTAACTCAAAACTATTATGACGGAAAAAAAAACGGCATCTGCAAAACGAAACAAAAACCAGGAGTGCATATCATGCTAAAAGTACACGATTTGCGTTTAATGCATACACACTTATTATCGTACCCGCACTCATATTCTCATATTCGCACTCTCCAGCTTCCCTTATTTCATTTCATATCAAAACATTCGGCTAGCAAAACAGAACAGGACACACACACACTTCACCAAACACAGTGCTAGAAATTGCGTGAGAATTTATTCTGTTTACACACGCAACGGCCAGGTACAAAGGTCTACCGACAGATCTGCGCAACGCACAAAGCGAGTCACTGAAATCGTTAGGACTAACCGCTTACGCGGACCGCAGTTCGCGAGCAACTCTGCTACGATAAATACATATGACAAGAAAACAAAGTTCACTAGTACTCACTTACCTTCACTACTTCGCAGTATTTCTTCGTCCGGTAGATAAATCCATGGTAGTCAAATCACCGAAACAACGAAAGTTGAAGGCGTGCACACCCGTGCCGTCAACGGCCAGTAACACACGCACCGATACGGAGTGCAGATAGGACGGTCGGGCTCGCCGCGCGTCTCATGTTCGTCCGAGGGAAAAACTAGTTCCTGAAATGACACCCACCTTGAAAAAAACGCGTGGCGAAATAGATGCCCAAGTTATTGGTAAATACAGATATTAGTTGCCAATTATATACAAGAAAAGCTTGAGCGTGGGTGTTTTTTAAAGGAAACAGTAATTGTACCGACAATGTAGATTACAATTTCAGGGTCTACGGTGGAAATACAGCTGGCGTGGGGTTGCGGGCGCCGTAATTTTACGGTTTGTTCTGAGGCCGCTACTAAAAACGCCGATCGAGGGACTTTAGCCGCTACCACTAGCAGCGCATTTTCCGCACTTTCGCGCGTCGACATCGCCCCGCGTTGACGGTGTTGGCAAATGCACGCCGACGTGAGCTGACGCGGGAGCGCCAGGAAGCATCCGAAAGCAGACGACATCGTCCGGATTCCATGTCCATCTCCTGGTTTGGGGTCATTACTTTCGCAGAAAACAATCAATTTCTTTTTAACCTACGGTAATCGGGTGCCTTGTGGCAAATTACAAGCTATTTCTGTTCGAAAGTGCGCATTCCTTCGTGGCTAGCTTGGCTTCCATCGGGGAGATCGGGCTTTTCGGATAGCTTTTTGCGAGTTAAATACGGGAACTTTGGCTACATCGCTTGTAGTGTTAGCATTATGGGCTTGTCTGCAAGATCGGTGCGTAACGAACAAAGTTTATTAAAGCCAGAAATCTAGAGGCGCATTCAATTTCATTCGCGGCTACCGTAGCTTGCATAGGGGGAACGATGAAGCGCGATTGCTTTTCTTGGCTCAAATAAGGGAGCTTTGGTTACATGACTTGCATTATTAGCATAATTGGCCTCGCCTCCAAGATCGGTGTGGAAGAAACAAGCGTTATCACTGCTGAAATTTGTCAAATACGACCAAAACGAGTCACCCGACAATATTCGTTGGCAGCCTCTGTTAGTGTACCAAATTCTTGTTTAGGCGCGTACCTTCCGCCGTGGTCGAGTGGTTAGGAGCTTGGACATTTGCGTTATGTTTTGAAAGTCCATGGTTCGAATCGTGGAAAAGCCCCCTTTTTTTTTTTGCAATGAGGGTGTCATAGACAAAAAAAAGGCAGAGTACCTTGCAGTTTAACCTACAAATAACGTTCGCCGGTAACCTCAGTATCAAGGCAGCCCCGAAATTTGCTTTGCTCACACTTTGAATTCATGAAGCTGCAGTCGGTACATACACTCAGGTTAAATCAAGTAACAAGTAAAGTTGTGCTAATTGCGTCTTCGTTCATCATCCTATCATATTTTGTTCATATTTGACGACAATGACCCCCCCCCCCCCAAAAAAAAAAGAAACTTACAAGGCTTGTTGGCAACGTCGCTTGTATACGAAGTTCTGCACTAAGTCCCTACCTCCTTCCGTGAGGTTCGGTATTTACTGGGCTACTGTTTTGAAGGTCAAAGGTTCGAATCTTCACACAAAGTGCCGGTTATTTTTTGGTGATAGCTAGATCACCTATTTTGTACTGGCGTAAACAAAGGGTACCAGGACACCTTGCCTTTTAAGTCTGACTAACCTCAGTAGCAAGGCAGCGCTGAAAATTTGTTTTGCTCACGCTTTAAAGTCATCAAGCAGTCTGTACATTACTTCTAGGTAGGACATCAAGTTGTAAGGAATTTGTTCGAAGTGCGTCTTTGTTCATGAGGCTGTGTTGTTTTGTTCAGATTTGACTGTGATAACTTGAAATACATTTTGTGTTGTTTTGTTCAGATTTGACTGTGATAACTTGAAATACATTTTGCAACATTTCAAAAATGGCCCGCAAGCATTCTTGTAGAGCAAAGAAAGTGCATTTTGTATGGCAAATCTAGAATGCTAATTACTGCATTTAAACAATTGAAATAACTGCTCTTAAACGATCAAAAATAATTTTAAAGTCCTGCAGATCGAGTTCATTGAAACGTGCTCAGCAACGTTCGTCGACGCAGTGGTTGACGCATGACTTCGCCTGTTCCATGCGTTTGCATGTGGTTGCGGCTTCTTGCAGCTCTCCTGCGTGATGGTGCGGCGACGCCGATCAACGCCGACGCTCGCGCGACGCGTAAATCGCGTGTACGTGTGTGTGCGCGCGTGTATCGTATTGCCTGGATGGCAGGACGGCCGCTGGTACACACGAGTTATGATGGCAAACAATAAAAGTGCTGGGGAGCTGGCTTATAATTGAGTTAAAGTTCACAGAGTTTCTATGGAGGACTAACTGTAGAAATTCTATAGTCTTTTTGGAGGCTTTGATGAGTGGAAGCTTAATGAACTTTTATGGTGAAGTCACAACAAAAATTCTACAGAGTATTCATAGAGGCCTTGAGTTGTTTAAGTTCACAGAGCTTCTATGGAGAAGTGACGGTAGAAATTCTACAGAATATTCATAGAGATGTTGAAGAGTTTGCTCTTAATGAACTTTTATGGGGAAGTCACAACAAATATTCTACAGAGTCTTCATAGAGGCCTTGAGTTGTTTAAGTTCACAGAGTTTCTATGGAGAAGTGACGGCAGAAATTCTACAGATAATTCATAGAGATGTTGAAGAGTTTGCTCTTAATGAACTTTTATGGGGAAGTCACAACAAAAATTCTACAGTCTTTATAGAGGCCTTCAGTTGTTTAAGTTCATAGAGATTCTATGGAAAAGTGACTGTAGAAATTCTACAGAATATTTATAGAGGTGTTGAAGAGTTAGCTCTTAATGAATTTCTGTGGAGAAGTAGCTATAAAAATTTTGTAGATTTTTTATGGGGGAAACTCCATAAGCTCAGAGTTCCTGATGAGTTTCTGTAGTATTTCTTGTGACTCCATAAGATCTCCATGAAAACTCTTCAGAAATTCGTAATCCATTTTTGTGAGGGACGTTACCGACAAAGGCTCACTGAAGCGAAAACACCCCAAGTGCAGCACTATCGGGAACCAAAGGGACCTGATCACTGATGCAAACGTTCGCCTTGCTTGGTCCTAATAGAAAGCGGAGAAAACTAATGCAGGCGAAGGAAACGATTTTTTCTTTTATTAGGAGATCTCCACTCAGGCATCCTAACTGCAGGCAGTTCAACAGTACTGGAAACAAAGAGCCACAAAATTACGGCAACATGTTTTATTTCTGATTGGTTAGGGTGAGAAACCGAACGCGGTGAGTATTCGTGTAGACACCGGTGAACAATAGAGAGCATTTGCGCTTCACCGACGTACACTAGGACCTATGATAATACCGAGAACGAAAAGGGGTGCGTTGAGTCATATGCAAGTCTTCAGTTTGCGAATTTCTATAGCAATAAGCACTGACATTTCAAAATTGTGTTAAAAATTCAATGAACTGAGTCGCAGCAATGGTGTAATTAGCATACACAAAGAAGTATGGGATGCGTGAGCCGTGGTATGAGTTTTCGAAAGGTTGATTTACACCAATGTTAGACCGGCATAAACGCGTTTGAAAGCACCGTTTTCCCTGCGCCATTCTCCTAATAACGATGCTCAGGCATCTTCTGTCAGCGCACTCGCGAGAGCCCAGAACGAAATCTTGTGAATGTCCACCACTTTTGAGAGCTCCGTACTAACCAATATTTGGCTGAATATAACAAAAATGGGCAGTGTATCTGCTAAGTTTGTTGCAAATGTCTCCGAAAGACCCTAATAGTCGTCTGCCGCCACTTCCACGTACATACCTGTCTTCTCTTTCCCGCCGACCTCCTACGCTATGTTCGAGTTCCCGCCTCGCAATAAACACGGAGTTTGGTCAAGTCACTTCAATTTTCCCGCGTTCCAGTGTTCGCGCACAATCTACTGGAAACTTTCGTTACCGTTGGCCTTCTTAGCATGCTGGCATGAGGCATGGGTCAAGTGCAAGCACTTTTTGTATTTTGAGTATGTATGTAGAAATATTTGTTAGGAAAAGGTGTGACCAGTGGCCTAATAAGGGCGGGGGTTGTTTAGAAGGAGGTGCAGGACTCCTCTAGGCTCTAAATTCTTAGGGCTACGCCTAAAAACATTGTTTTCAAAGCGCATTTGTTTTCTTTGCTATAACGAAGATGACGTGTTCCTTAATCAAGGAACAGTGAAAACGCTGTTCATGTATTGATGTTTTGCCACAAATATGCGTAGTGTTTTTTTTTTCCTGAACAATCTTGACAAGTACTGTTTCTGATTTAGTGGTTTGGCCACATTTTTTCTATTAATCATCTTGTACAAAAATTCTGTTAGTTTTAGCCGGGTTGCTGAATGAGGGGACAGGCAGACAGACAGGCAGACGTAAAGACAGACCGATGAAAATTTATCGGGTTTAAGTAGCTTAAGAAAGACTAGCGTCTTCAAAACTCTGGGCCCAGGTATAGCATGAAAACACATTGCAAATCTGTTTAACGTCATTTCAGCAGTTGGTGCTAGGACTGCAAAAGGCGCAGGGAGTTTTTTCTTGTATGGTGCTGCTTACCGCGGAAAAAAACAAGGATGTATGGTTCCGCTAATGCACAAATAATTATAAGTACATTAAGTATATTTTGGGCCTGGAAGAGCAGCCATTGTACGAATACGCAAAGAGGTCACCAGGCACAAAATTTGCTACTTTACTTTGATGTATGCTGTTCAGATCCTCTCAGACGTGGCTGAGACTTTCATTCCACATCTCTTTGGGTTATGATGCGCCGGGCCCTAGTCACTGGCGTGAAAGACCGAGAATGTACGGCCTGGTTGTAAAGGCCAGAGCAGCTCGAAATGCCAGTCGTGGTAACCGCCGAGGGGAAGAAGCAGCTCCGTATGTGAAACTGCGGCGGCAACATGAATGTTCAAGAGAAAAATTGACAGAAACTTGACCAGAAACTTCAACGGCAATTTAACAAAAGGTCCAACTGGGCTCTCGCGTTGACATGCTTAGCAAGTTGTAATGCTTACCCGTAATTTTTGCGTTTAGTCTAACTAAGAAGGCCATTCATACAAAATAAGATGAACTGAAGTTTCGAGGCTTGCAGTGATTGCAACCTGAAACGTTTGGGACTTAATACATGTATGAGAAGTAACCACACATCTGAAACGGGACTGCTAACGCTCTGAGCCACTAACGCCATTCTTTACTTGTAATTCATCCTGGAAATCCTAATAGACAGAACCCATGCTGAAGAAGATACAGACGAAAGTTTTGGTCTTTTGGATATTTACACTGCCTTTACTTTCTATATTCGTTGCCCTTGCTAACGCTGGTGATACCTACAAAGACGTTTCTAAACGGGAATAACCATTGGATCACAACAAGAATATTGCGGGACCTATTGACACGGCTGCGTCAAACTAATAATAAAGAAATAATAGTTCAGACATTATTTCTAGGAGCTCTCGGTGTACGCAACCTTTAAAGAGTAGGGTTTCCAATTGTAAATAAATATTTTGTATGTTGCTGTTATTTCAACTCTTTAAAAGTTCCTTTTGAGTTTCATTACAACAGGTAAGAAATCTACCCCTTGTTTATTTTCGAAGGTGCCCAAAATTGGACTTGCAACGCTGCCTATATTATAAAGAATAGACAATTTCTCTTCAGTAGTTCGTTTATGACAGTACTGGGCGAAATCATATCGCTGTGGACTTGTTTTGGGCTAAAGAGAGCTCTGCGTAAAAGCACCTGTGATTACAGCGGCTGTGATATGCTCAACTGCATAAAGTCTGTAATTCAAGCATTTTGTAATTCCTATAGCATTCTCAGAGAACTGTAGTTGCCCAATGAGCTTTCTTATTGTTGTGGCGTTGTTGACATAGTTTACGTTGTTTATTATATGCAAAACGAGAGGTTTTACATATTTCAGCCGCTAAAAATATTAAGATACAAGAAATGCTAGCCTGTGTTTTGCTTGCACTGACAGCAATCTGATTGTTTTTGTTGCCACCATATCTCCAGATGGCGCTGTTACCCCCAGTGAACGCACATGCAATGAAGATGACATTCTGACGTGTCTGGAAGGAAATGTTGAGTTCATCGCTGACAACACCCAGGCGAATGACATCCCTGCTCTTATTGAGAAAGTGTGCGGGTAAGTCACATTAATAGTAAGCGTTTGGTACGTGAACAATTAAATTCTACTGCCGTAACAATAGTGAAGTGAATGCTTCATTGAGTTGGTTGGATACGACGTGTTTTCTTAAACGGCGTCCAAAATAGGCGAAGCTAATTGTCATTTTTATGTTTTTCTACTGGTATTCAACCCTTTGGAGGAGACCATACTTCTTGCTGGCACTTTTTTGGTCGATATATAATAACGTAATGGCAATCGCCAGAAAGTCTCAGCAGAAGTAGTGGGGGTGTTCTGACTTACGGTGGAAATTGTGAGCTGTAACTTTTTCGTTAGGCAGTAGACAAAAAAACTTAGGTCCACACTGACAAATCTTTTTGCACGTTGGTTATATGAAGATCAGTTTGACGTTTGCAGTTGCTTGGCTGTCCCCTTACGTTTTTGCTCGGGACGAACAATTCCCAGACCGACAGTCCATCACCAAGTGCTCTTATTAATATATATTGCGAGGCAAGCAGCGTTGTAAATCTGGATTCGCAAAATTATACCTTTTCATTTTCCGTCCAGCTGCATCTGGGCATGAAACGAAATCACGAACATTTATTATCTCGGGAAGACGACATATAATCACAGGCACCACGTGGTGCTTTTAAAGGGTCCGCCTGCGTTCAGAACATTCAAAATATTTTCTTAAAAGTTGGAAGCATATACAAAAAAACGTGTTGAAAATAATCTGGAAATTATTTAAATTAACTGTCCACAGTACCCTACCCCCCTCTGATAAACTTGCCGCATTTTTAGGAGCAGACCATTTATTTAGTTTATACGCTAGCTCATTACTTATAATCTAATGCAAAAGGGGTATTAGAAGATATTTTAAGTACATTAATATGTAGTCTTCAGCGCTGTGACCAGTGTACTTCTATGAACTGAAGATATTTCGCTTCTTTTGGAGAAAACTGCACGTGGAATTAATCTGAAATGCTTACATTCTGCAGCGCGAAAGAGAAGCCTTGCACCGAGATTCATCCTCTTGATAAATGCCCGGAAGATTCTAAAACACGCATGGTCACTTTGGAAAAGTCCCTTCAGGAGACATTTGACGCACTGTGCCAGAAAGATGCAACCCTGTTGAAAGGTGAGAGGCATTTCATGATGCATTTGCAGGAAGGCCATACGGTTAATAATATATTGGTTTATTTTTCGTTAATACTATAAATTGGAGGTATTCTGGAATTTATTTCGGAACGCAATCTCTAGACACCTAGTTTTCCTTTTTGTGAAAATTCGGTCGATGGTTTCGAAATTCAAGTAGATCTCAGCCATGTTCTAAATGTATTGCATCATAACAGTCACGGCATTTACGATGTCATAGCTACTTTGCCGCCAACAAATTAGAGCGTAATACCAAGAGCCCAAATGAAGTTCTGAGGAGGACCGGCTGCATGGCGCCTGCTCTTTGCGCGGTTGCTGATTGGTTCGTCAATGACACCCCAATCAAGAGAGCGTCCGCCACCGAGGCTTGCACGTGATTGACAGCGTCCCTTGCTGCCTTCAGTTATCTGGCATCTTTTAGCATCGGTATCTAGAATATACCTGTTCCAATGCTGGTTTATGCGGAAAAGTCTACTTCGGGGTTTAGTGGCATTCGAAAATCGGGGCGCAAGGCTAGGCATAAGGCATGCATGACAGCAAGCGCCTTGTTCTACCAACTTCACAAAAAGCATAGAGCACTGCACGCACTGCATGCTGCACCTATATTAATTTTCTTTCTCTCTATTCGTTGCACTACTAATATTAACAGTGTGAGAAACCCGCCGGAGGTTTAAAGATGATGATTCTGGTCGACATAGTCATTTGTATACCTCTGGAGAATTCACATGGCAAAATAAGATGTCGTGGTCATGGAATGAGTCATGTGTTATCATAAAGCGCAGTGGCTGATGTGCGTTTTTTTAATTCGGTGAAAGGCGGTGGTAACGAACGCTGGTATTAACCAGCTAATGACGCCCGAATGCACCAAATTTAGCTTTACTACACGAGAAGCAGACGCGGAATTCCATTCTTATGCAGGTAAAAGCCCGGCTATGCAACCTAGTGCCATCTACTGGCCAACGTTTACGCTCCCGCTAATGCCTGGAGTGACTGCTAAAACGAGATAGCCGCTGCGCCTCGTTGCCTCCATGTGTGTTCATGGTTTCTGACGTGTACGGCCTGGGTTCCAACCCGGGCAGTTAGAGAAATTTCTTTACCTTTTCTGTTTCGATGATATTTTCCTGGGTAAATTCCGCGGGCTCTTTTTGTGAATCAAGATGGTCTGCTTCTTGAAGTCGCTTCAGGTGCGGTGGGGGGGTCATTACTACGTTTTATTTATGCTCTCCGTTGCTTCATAAGGGCCGTGCTCGTACCAATATGGCAACTGCTACGACGTTGCAATGCCACCGGTGGCAAACAGTTAGTCACGGGAAGACGACAGCGAAGTGGCCTACGTCGCCTCCATCATGCGAGGTAGCGTGGAGGTCATGCGGCCAGCAAAAGTTGGTGCATGGATGACGACGACAAGAAGCCGAAGGCAAGCTTAACTGGTTTACTGCCTGGCGAGACAACGGCCGAAGCAACCCTTCCAGTCGAAGTTACAGTACAGGACTCGAGCAGAGTGACAGAATTGATTCACTGCTTGAAAACGAATGCGGTTCTGCGCTCGGACCCTGCATATTTATGCTCAAAGCGCCAACTGTCAAAACAACTTTCCTAATGCTTTTGCACAGGCACGTCCAAAATGCTCGAGGCCGCTTGCTTACACACGGGGCACTCCGAAAACCTTTTCAGGAAGCCGAACATGGCAGCGGCGCCCAAAATCGAAACAGAACAGAATATCGTGAAGCAGACTTCCACGGGGGCACCTATGCGCCTGTGACGCGACCTGGCCTATGACACCGATAAAGGGAATAAGCTGGAAGAGTGCTGAAAAGGCAACGGAAAACCGCTGTATATGACTTCGGGTTGGTAAAAAGGCAGGATGCCTGTACTGTGGTATGGGTTGTGTAAGAGGCCCATGATTTTCACCTTTGAGTGCAGAAACAAAGTGAGCCAGTTTTATAATTTCCGCCGTCAATGTAAAGCCGCAGGTGTCCAGCATATGTTTCCTACTAAGCACACAAGGGTGAGCGGCCCCTGCGGCCCCTGACGTTTTTGACAGTACACTTGAAAGTTTGGTTCCTGCGTACCCTGAGAAGCGAGCTTAGTCGCTTTCAGTACACAGCGCTTGCAATGTAAGAGACGATGCTCCCCGGAATAGTAAATCACAAGGTAACAGACTTTGTGTTGTCGTTTTAAATCTCTGGGAAAATCAGGGGTGCTCCAAAGAACAATGTTGCCTATTTGTTTTTACCGAAAGTTTTTTCTGGGCTTCCTGGGGCAGATTTGGTTACAACACTGCAGTGCTGGAAATACGACGCGATCGTAAGCTGTGTTGAGACCATTAACGTAACCACACCGGGCCTGGACTTCCTGACGCCCAAGCGGAGCCAAGAGGACTGGGAGTAAGCATATTTTTTTCGCTCTGGTTTCTTCTCGTTGCTGGCACGTCCTTGTTGTGGAGGGGTTTTATGTTTGGTGACTTTGTATTACGGACTCTGTATTGTATTGAAGACTCAATTGCGGCCCTTCTCGCAATAGTCGCAGAAGAGTTGTTTTCGCTGTTTCAGGTTCAAGCATTAAGATGGTGCTGTGTCTCCTCAGGTGCCAAGTTATGGTACATGCTGCGACATATTGCCGCGAACCATGCATTGGGTTTGTTTATTTGTGTTTTGCTTTTACCGCCCGGCTGCGCCGGTCTGTGTTATCTCTGCGCCAAGGGAAGCGCGTGTTCCATTCTTTCTTTCTGTGCGGCATGTGTTATCTGTCGTGATAGGGAGAGCATTCCGATCTAACGTGAACAGCCCAGAATAATCTTCTTGGATCTACTATGTTCTCGATGTGAATCGACGTTTCGAGAACCACGCGCGCCGAAAGATAAAAAGCCTGCAGTGCGGACGCCGGAGCATTCGATTCTGCGACGCTCGCTGACGCAAGTCACTTTGTTGACCGCTGCTTCGCCGCCTCTGTATTCTTTTGAGTTGTTAGGGGAGCACAAGTTCGCTCCAATAAACTTGTTTCTCCTGCAAGACAACTGCGTTGTCCTTGGCTTCGTGACATCTGGTGGAGGTGCTGGGTAGCACCCTTCATGCCCACTGCAACCTCGGGAAGCCGCCAAGCCAGTCCAACAAGAGCCAGCCTCCGCCTGCAAGCTTTACCACCCGAGTTCGGTTTGATGCCAGAAGGGCCCAAGAGAAGGAACGCTGCAACCAACACCATGGTACAAGAAACAACGTCGCCAATCATGCTGCAGCAGCCCCGGGAACCGCCATCGTTCCGGGGAGCCCCCGCTGAAGATCCAGAGGAATGGTTGGAGAAGCTGGAGCGCGTGCGGATCTTCAACAGGTGGGACGATGAAGAAACCTTCCGGCATGTTTTCTTTTACTTGGAGGATGCAGCCCGAACTTGGTTTGAAAACCACGAGAGCGCCTTGACCGACTGGACGCAATTCAAAAGCGAGTTCCTTAAGACCTTCACGACCGTGGTGAGAAAAGAACGAGCTGCGATTTTACTGGAAACTCGAACGCAACACCCGAACGAAGGAGTCGTAATCTTCGTCGAGGAAATGAAGCGACTTTTCCGCCGTGCGGACCCAGGAATGACGGAAGAAAAGAAACTACGGTTTCTGATGCGAGGTGTGAAGCAAGAGCTCTTCGCGTGCCTTGTTCGCAACCCCCCCAAGACCGTGTCCGAATTCGCGTCTGAGGCCGCCGCGATGGAGAAGACGCTCGAAATCCGAACGAGGCAGTACGACCGCCCAATCAATGCGCTGGTTTCGGAGACGCTTGGTGCCAGCGCTATCAACTCCGACTCACTACGCGACACTATCCGCGA
The DNA here is from genome assembly GCF_048455015.1 of Haemaphysalis longicornis. Classification (NCBI taxonomy): domain Eukaryota; kingdom Metazoa; phylum Arthropoda; class Arachnida; order Ixodida; family Ixodidae; genus Haemaphysalis; species Haemaphysalis longicornis. Next base: position 77,930,906 of record NW_027526295.1, read on the forward strand.
AATAGTGAGGGAGGAGCTGCGGAAACAGCTCCCGACGCCGCTGCAACCACAAGTCGCTTCTCTTACCGACGTCATTAGAGAAGAAGTGCAACAAGCGCTGGGAACTTCGACGCCAGTAGCACCTCGCGAGCCGCAAGCCATGACCTACGCGGCTGCTGTACATCGCCCTCGCCCACCTGCACCCTATCGTCACGAGGCTCCGTACCGTCGTCCCCTCTCGCCGGCCCGACCACCTGCGGCGCAACCCCCTGCCCCAAGGAAGACCGACGTGTGGCGAACGTCCGACAATCGCCCGCTGTGCTACCACTGCGGAGAGGCCGACCACGTCTACCGTCGCTGCCCCTACAGGAGGCTCGGTTTGCGAGGGTTCTCCGTCGACGCACCCCGCCCCCGAACTGGCCAGCGCCCATCGGAGATCGAAGAATACCTCTCCAACACCAACCGAGGACCAGCCCGCTTCAACCGTTCACCGTCACCCTACCCATACCAGTCGCCGAACCGCCGTAGCAATGCTGAGTTCTCACGTGGAAGGTCCCCCAGCCCACGCGGGGGAAACTAAAAGCAGCAACTTCTGGAGGTAAAGTTGCACGATCGCGGAAAAATGAAAACCCTCCAACGACGCAACGACTCGCGGAAGACAGTGACTCACAACGTGCCCTCATCCCGACGATCCGACCCAGACCTGACGAGACTCCCGTACACGACGACAGCTATACGCCGCGACGCGCACCCGACCGGACCGACACGTCCGCTGAGAAGACGATGACAACGACGACGCACAGTGCCCGACCGTCAACACGTACAAGCAGAGATACGACGCCCCGACGAACCCGGAACTCGAGGAAGACTGCATCTGACGTCAAGGTGTCCATCGACGGCTTTGACGTAGTCGCCCTCGTAGACACGGGAGCTGACTATTCGGTAATGAGCGGACCATTTGCGTCTAAACTGAAGAAAGTTATGACCAGATGGGACGGTCCGCACATACGCACAGCAGGAGGCCACCTCGTGACGCCAAGTGGAACGTGCACATCGCGCGTCACCATAGACGGCACAACGTACCCTGCGGCGTTCGTCATTCTGCCTAACTGCTCCCGCGACGTAATTCTTGGAATGGACTTTTTGATGGACAACGGTGCAATAATCGACCTGCAGACCAAGTCAATAACTTTTTCTCCCAATCACTCCATGACGCCGGAACCGAACCCCGAACGACGTGCTGCTGTAAGGATTGCCGATGATCATGTCACCCTGCCACCCCGCGCAAGCTTGATGGTCGCAGTCTACTGTGAAGATGCTGCTCCTGACGTCGACGCTATCGTAGACACCGATCAAAGGGTGCTTCTCAACCGTGGTGTGTCGGTCGCAAGAGGCATTGCGCGCTTCAAGGAACACCAATCCCACATTTTGGTTACGAATTTCACCGAGGAGTACCAGCATTTAAACAAGGGCGCGGCAATTGCATTCCTCGAAGAAGCGCAAGAAGCAAGTGACGTGATCGCGGTCGCCGACTTTGAACGCACACCCGTAGAAACCTTCAAGCTCCCGCAGCCTTTCGACGTGAATCCGGCGCTACCGCAAGAACAACGGAACAAGTTATTGGCTTTGCTGCGTCGCTATAGCGAATGTTTTTCGTCGAGCGCAAAACTACGTCAGACCCCTCTAGCGAAGCACCGAATAATAACCGAAGATGGAGCCCGACCCACCCGACAGTCACCGTACCGCGTCTCTTCACACGAACGGGAAGCCATCCGGACTCAAGTCGACGACATGCTCAGCGACGACATTATACAGCCCTCGAAAAGCCCCTGGGCTGCACCCGTCGTACTCGTAAAGAAAAAAGACGGCACATTAAGGTTTTGTGTTGACTACCGGCGACTGAACAAAATCACGAAAAAGGACGTGTACCCCCTCCCCCGAATCGACGACGCCCTCGACCACCTCTGCCACGCGAAGTACTTCTCATCGATGGACCTGAAGACCGGCTACTGGCAAATTGAAGTGGACGAGAGAGACCGAGAGAAGACTGCATTTATAACCCCAGACGGCCTATACGAGTTCAAGGTGATGCCGTTTGGGCTGTGCACAGCACCAGCGACGTTTCAAAGAGTCATGGACACTGTGCTAGCTGGCCTTAAGTGGCACACCTGCCTCGTATACCTCGACGACGTAGTGGTATTCGCCCGGACGTTCGACGAACACCTTGCAAGGTTGGAGTCTGTACTCGAGGCCATTCGTACGTCGGGGTTGACGCTGAAGCCTGAAAAGTGCCGTTTCGCATACGGGGAACTCAAGTTCTTGGGCCACGTCGTCAACGCCGCGGGAGTCCTACCTGACCCGGCAAAAACTTCAGCCATTGCGAACTTCCCAAGGCCGAAAGACAAGAAGGGCGTGCGGAGATTTCTCGGGCTGTGCGCATACTACCGGCGCTTCGTCGCAAACTTCGCACGCATTGCAGAGCCACTCACGCGCTTGACGAAAGATAGCACCCCTTTCAGCTGGGAAAAAGACCAAGAAAAAGCATTCTGTGAGCTGCAAAAACGCCTGCAAAGACCGCCCGTGCTCGCTCATTTCGACGAAAATGCCGAAACGGAAATGCACACGGACGCCAGTGATATAGGCTTGGGTGCCGTCCTTGTCCAAAAGCAAAGCGGCTGCGAAAGGGTGATCGCCTATGCCAGCCGTGGTCTGTCGAAGGAGGAGAAAAACTATTCTGCCTCTGAGAAAGAGTGCCTGGCTATTATATGGGCGATTTCAAAATTTCGCCCATACGTGTATGGACGGCCATTCAAGGTTGTAACAGACCACCATGCGCTGTGTTGGCTCGCCAATTTGAAGGACCCCTCTGGCCGTCTTGGGCGGTGGAGCTTACGCCTGCAGGAGTTCGACGTTACAGTCGTTTATAAATCAGGCAGGAAACACTCCGACGCCGACTGCCTGTCCCGCGCCCCCGTCGACCCACCACCACAAGACTCTGATGAAGACAGCGCGTTCTTCGGGATCGTGACGGAGAGCGACCTAGCCGCCCAGCAGCGTGCCGACCCCGACTTACGCGTCATAATCGAGTACCTCGAGGGATGCAACGTTGCCGTTCCTAGGACCTTCAAACGCAGCCTACCAGCATTCAGCCTGAGAAACTCCGTTCTCGTGAAGAAGAATTTCAGCCCCGGAACAAGAGCGAATTACCTTCTCGTCATCCCCGCGGACCTTCGTGACGAAATTTTGGAAGCGTGCCACGACGACCCGTCTTCCGGACATCTCGGCACAGCGCGCACTATTGGAAAAATCAAGGCGAGGTACTACTGGCCCGGCCTTACCTCTGACGTCACCCACTACGTCCGGAGCTGCCGTGACTGCCAGCGACGAAAAACGCCGCCGACAAGACCCGCCGGACTTCTGCAACCGATCGCCGTCCCATCGAGACCATTTCAACAGATTGGAATGGACCTTTTAGGCCCGTTCCCTACGTCACGATCACAGAACAAGTGGATTGTCGTAGCGACAGACTACATGACGCGCTACGCAGAGACCGCCGCTCTTCCGAGGGGGACTGCACAAGAAGTGGCAAAGTTCTTTATAAGCCAAGTTGTGCTGCGACATGGAGCCCCGGAAGTCCTAATCACCGACCGCGGAACGGCATTTACTGCGGAGCTGATGCAAGGAGTATTACGCTACAGCAACACGGATCACCGAAGAACGACAGCGTACCACCCCCAAACGAACGGACTAACAGAACGTCTGAACAAGACAATCGCAGATATGCTGTCAATGTACGTTGACGTTGAACACAAGACTTGGGACGAAGTGCTCCCGTATGTCACGTTTGCGTACAACACGGCTATCCAGGAGACGACGCAGCTGACGCCGTTCGAGCTTGTCTACGGTAGAAGGCCAACTACGATGCTCGACGCCATGCTTCCGCACGTAGAAGACGACGACCTCAACGCCGACGTCCACGGATATCTTCAACGTGCGGAGGAGGCCCGCCAGCTCGCTCGAGTTCGTATAACGGACCAGCAGCTGGTGGATGCGGGCCGCTACAACCTCCGACGCCGAGACGCCGAGTACCAACCAGGGGATCGTGTTTGGGTTTGGACTCCCATCCGACGACGCGGACTCAGTGAGAAGCTCCTGCGACGGTATTTCGGACCCTACCAGATTCTACGACGTGTCGGCCAACTTACCTACGAGGTGATCCCCGATGGTGATTCCGGAACATCACGACGACGCACGCGGCCCGAAGTCGTTCACGTGGTTCGCTTAAAACCTTTCTACGGACGATAACGAATTTTATTTTTATTTTCGGACTGTCGCTTATGTTAGCATCGGGTCGATGCACTCTTAGAGGGGGGGTAATGCCGCGAACCATGCATTGGGTTTGTTTATTTGTGTTTTGCTTTTACCGCCCGGCTGCGCCGGTCTGTGTTATCTCTGCGCCAAGGGAAGCGCGTGTTCCATTCTTTCTTTCTGTGCGGCATGTGTTATCTGTCGTGATAGGGAGAGCATTCCGATCTAACGTGAACAGCCCAGAATAATCTTCTTGGATCTACTATGTTCTCGATGTGAATCGACGTTTCGAGAACCACGCGCGCCGAAAGATAAAAAGCCTGCAGTGCGGACGCCGGAGCATTCGATTCTGCGACGCTCGCTGACGCAAGTCACTTTGTTGACCGCTGCTTCGCCGCCTCTGTATTCTTTTGAGTTGTTAGGGGAGCACAAGTTCGCTCCAATAAACTTGTTTCTCCTGCAAGACAACTGCGTTGTCCTTGGCTTCGTGACAATATAGTAGAACATCTTTGATAATTTACAAATAAAGGCAGGCTTTCAGGGCGGTGATTGAGACAAAAGAGGGTTCGAATAAAAATGCCTCAAAAATTCAATATAGGCTCTCGCATTCATTATGGGCTCCTGTATCTTTAAAGACAACCTAAAAGGGTTCATGTTTATAATGCAGTCTACGTCTATCGCAGCCACTTCAATACCGAGCTTCCCAAGTGCGTTGATCGAGCTCGTGAAGACACCGAGGAGTGCAGGGGTGCTGACGTCCGGCCAATGAAGAAGGTCATCGATGTTTTCTTCGCTCATTCGCAGCGGCTCAACAATGGAAGTGGAGTGACGTCATCTGCCTCCATTTTGACGGCATTGGTCTCCCTTTTTGTATCGTTATCCCTTTCACGATAAAAAGAGCACACTTAGAGTGGAAGAAAAACATCCAGAGGCGCTGCCTCTTCTCAAAATGTGGACACCTGTGGCTGCAACACGGCGAGTAGAAAAGGAGTTACTCGAAATAACAACTTTTTTGGAAGACTGAAGCGCACCTAGCTTGGAACTGGGCTAATTCGTGTTAACCAAGGCACAATTTAGCAAGACCAGAATTTTCTAAATCTCTATCAACATATTTCGCGGACATAAGGTCCGGATTTTGGGTTTGAAGGACCACGATTACTTTTAAAGACTTCATCAATGCGTCTTAAATAAATGCACACCCAAGGATCTATAGAGCCATGGGCATAAATAGCAACGGCTGCATATAGAAGTGTATTGTAACACCTGGCCGCACATGGATAGGGCACCGAAACATGCATATCTTGACACGTAGAGAGAGAGAGCGAGAGAGAGAGAGAGAGAGAGAGAGAGAGAGAGAGAGAGAGAGAGAGAGCGGGGGAATTCTTTATTCCGATTGGCAAGGTATACATAGAGAATGATGTATGGGCGTACACAAGCAGGACCTCTAGTAAATATCGACTAGGTTTATGCCGCTCCTCTCGATTTCTTGATTTTTTTTGGTCCTGAGAGCGCCATTAGGAAACGGAGCTACCACCTGGCGTAGTTTCGCGCTAGTGCCCGGGAAGTTGTTGGTGTGAACATTTAATATCGACGGAACTGTAAATAGCCTGTTCGCATAAAGCCTTAACGAGGACTCTGACTGGAACCATAAAGTTAACACTATCAGCCTTCAAATACCACAACAGGAAAAACTGCATAATTGAAGCCTGATAACAAGCAATTCCTTTCACCACTAGTGACTATGTGAAGAAAACTTTGGTTTGGTACGTTGTACTGCGAAGAAAATTGCTGGTACTTCAGTGACTACATTTCAACAATCTTTATATTAGTGTGAAAAAAATGCCAATAAATTATTTATGATACACTTGACCAGAAGTGGGCCTGTCTTTGTGTTTCCATAATATGTTGGTGGCCCAAATGTGTATACGTTGAAAGTAATAATGGGGTGTTTTCTGACTTGAATATGTATATACGTTGAAAGCAATTGTGGTGGTTTTTCTGACTCGAACAAGTTTGGAGTTTAAGCTTGCTTCTATATTGAACGATGATGAACTAATCTTCGAGGCTCCAACCTTTTAGCCAAGGCGATGCTCCACTGTTGACCATTAGTTTAGTCGAACACGGATATATCGAATTGTTGTCTATATCGAGTTGTCTGAACATGCCCTTGGAAATCCCACGCAAAAGTTTGGCGCTGCTGTACGCGTGCACCGAACTCCCCATCGCGGGCGCTTTCGATATACCGAACGCTGCGCCGCAAGTGCGACCCTAAAAGGGCTTCTACTGATGGCGTGGATGCGATGATGGTGACTTCTTGCGGGCGCTGCCGCACTCAGGCAGAAGGTGGCGACGGCGCGTCGCTTCGATGGGCTTCGACACTTGCTCGCACGCTAGCATGGGGGCAGCGGCGTGCAGGGAGAATTCGGCGAGGTAAAGGGTGCGAAAGGCAATATATAAAAGGGGAGGGGAAAGCCACCGAAAGCGCTCGGCTATTGACATTTTTTTCTGCGTGCTTGAGCCTTGAGCAGGTATATCAGTGGTGGCTCGTGCAGCGGGAGGGGACCTAAGTGCGTGTTTGTTTTGTCTGCGGCTGACGTTACAGTCAGTGAAAAACGGAAGAATTTGGATTTAGTGACGAAAGCGGACAGTATCCGACGGATACAGGCCGGTGACACGATGTCGGCTGCATTTGTCGTTGCATTTTTGAACACGATACTGCGTATAAAACCTGACGTAAAGGCGAAGGCAGTGCGGCCACCCGGCCGTTCCGGGGCATGTCGTGTGTAAAGCAGCTTTGTTTCGCGGCTCCAGAGATGTGTTCTGATACCGAAGACAATGGAGGTGACTGCCTGAGAGTGAACTTCGAGAGCTCTCAGCATGTCCATGTGCTATTCTAAATGACACAACGGCGCTGGAGTTTTTTAGTGCTGACGACGATGTGCGGGCTGTTGCTGACATCACTGATGCCGAAGAAATGCACCCTACTAGTCGCCACCTGAAAACGTTCCCAACCGCCTACTGCAGCCGAGCTTGCTTCAGTGTTCGGAAAAAGCAAGCGAATATGGCAGACTTTTTCCCTGGTAAATGAAGTTCGGTGGTGGTTCTGCTGTGGTTCCAATTTGCCGTTTTGTGAGAATCAAAACGGTAAGCTACCGCTTGCCGCCACTCTTAAAATCTCGCAGTGATGTGCAGGTTTTCAAATAGGCTTCAGATGGGCATACTTTATATCTAGAATTATAGATATACCGAATTCGCCGTCCACTTGGAAATCTATATATCCGTGTTCGACTGCCGTATGTTGAGCGCCTAAAACAATGCTCCCATAAAAACGACATAAATTTGTTTAAAGGCACAATGACTTACTTTCCCAAAACGATGACCGAGGCAGAAAGGTGCTTGCACTTTGAAAGCGCGGCGGAGCAACCAACCTCCACTACCCGATTCTCAGTGAAAAGGGAATATCCCGGAATAAAATCTAAAAAGGAACACTTCTAAAGGGACTAAAAAGGGAGGAGCGGACGAGACGCAAGAAGCGGTATGCAGAAGGCAGGGGAGCTCAAGACTCCGGAGTCTAGCCATCGCTCGGGTGCGACATCTGACCACCCTTCTCCACACTTAAGCCAATCATGTCCAGCCATCGTACAAGACCGAGTGAAGGCAGCCTCATCGCGGCGGACCCTTCGTTCGAGCCTGAGCCACCGCGGTGTGACTGCGACGAACGTCAGGCCCTTCCTGCGAGCCCTTGCCGCACCACGCCGAAGCAGCTCAGCGAGATCGCGCCAGTTGATTGTAATAAATATTATGTAAAATCTTCCCGCTGTCTGTGCCTCCATATCCTCATGCCCAGTGGGGACCCAGGGTCACGTTGAGAATCGCCGACCATCACATCACCCATGACTCCAGCGCTAAGCTGGTTCCACAGGCGCAGGCCGGTGTTGCTGCGACGCAAGATTCATTGGTATTACACCCGGCCACTCCTCGCATGATCATCAGGTGGACCGGGCCACCACGTGCGGAACGGACGTCGGCGAAGACGCTGAACGCGTGTGGTCTGGTTTCATAGGCACACGCCAGTGTTGCTGCGACGCACGAGCCATCGGTTCCACACCCGGCCACCCCTCTCTTGATTATCATGTGGACCGCGCCACGTGCCGCGCTTGCGCAGCACGGCTGTCCAGGAGCCACGCAAAACTGCTCAACCTTGGCCAGTGTAGCTCACGTTACAACAAAACCTAAGCTTCCCGAATGGGGAACCCGTTCCACAAACCTGATAGCGGTGTGGCATTGCTGCATTTCTTGATGTTGCCAAGCCCCGCAACTGAATTTTGCGCAGCGAAACAACTGGTTTAATTCCGCAGAAGCATCCTATGACAAAATGTAATAACCCGCATTGATGTGGATATATTTTCGTGGAATAAAATTTTGGTCTTCTGTAATGCGCAGTGGATTGGATCTCAACTATGCTGATTTTCCAGGTCACACCTTTGTCCGTCGTTTTAAAGTCTTCACAAATTTTTTACTCCCCAATGATGTGCAAAATGTTTGGCTGAAAGAAAACAACGTTGCGTCCGCTGACAATTCCCTGCTAATCTGATCCCGTACATAACATTCGGTGTTGCAGACGCGTACATCGCACATTCTACGACACTACATAAGTAAAAGCGAATGCAGCAACACGAAGATATCCGCAACTATGCAGTGTGGCAGGGGCTTCAGAAAAAAGGGCTAACCTGAACAGTTTCAAGCGGCTGACGATACAAACCGTGCGCGAAAACGTTAATACGGCCGTCTTACCGTCCATGAAGCTGGGTATATTCTGACCTGGAAAAGCACATCCCAGAGGTCCCAAATGTCTGGCTTCAGGATCTTTTGCTGCATTGCCCGAAGACCGATCAGTTTAGGCGGCGTTGTTGTTTTATTTATGTTTTGACACCTGCCGTACACGTTCATCGTGATATTGAAGATTGCCCATCCAGAAGGGGCATTGAGAACACTAGTTACTTTAAAATAAAAGGATATTGGTTAGTGGCTTACTAAGAGCACTAGTAAGCGACTGCAGCGCTGTATCTTAAAAAAACGAAAAAAAAGTTCTTGCGGTTATACAGCCGCCCCTTCCCATAGGGGCGATTTCCCGTGCATGCCGGGTGAACTTCCCAAGCGTTGTAGTCCCAAACAAGGGCCGAGCGCCAGGCCGGGGAGTCGCTTGTACCTATTTTACCGGTAGGTGCCCGGCGCCACCAAGGAACACGAATTCATATTGTGCCTTCCACAGCCACGGTGGACGCTCAACTCGCAACCGCCTGTGGCAGGACATGTCGCCGGACTCTTTCACCCCCGGCAATGGCGCAACGCGGCATGATGGCCGGGGGCCCCGCCAGATGGACAAGGGTCAGGGGCCCCTCGATAGGGTAAAGGGAGCTTTCCAGAAGTGGATTCCACTTTCAAGGCTCCGCACTCGACCAGGGATGCCTGTACCCATTAAAGAAACCGGTGGTGCCCGGCGGTACCAGGATTCTCACCCAGTACCTCCCGCATACGAGGCGAGTGCTGTACCTGTGAGCTACCGCTGCTGTTTTAAAAGTTACAACCCCTTTAACTGGGGCATTTCCCAAAAAGTCGGGTAACTTCCCAAGCACGAGATCCCCTGTTCAAGGGTGCTTGTAACAATTTTACTGGTAGATACCCAGCGGTACCGAAGTATCTACCACTTTCTGGTACCCCACGGTACAAACCGGTGTGGTGTTACGGTTGCCAGTGCACTGTATCCCCCGTACGTGCGGCCCCTGTACCCATTTTTATTCTGGTGGGTTACCAGCGGCTCCAGGGGAACCTACCACGTTTGCCGCAGTGGTGGTGCGTGTCCCCTGCCGAGACAGGGGGCGCTCGTACCCTTTGAACTGGTGGGTGCCGAGCGGTCCCAGCTCCCGCCCGAAGGGGTTCGAGGGTCCTACCGCATGGCCTCCCATGGCTGCTTGTGGTCAAGCTCGAAGCGTTTTTTCTACCGTCGAGACAAGCTGCGGAACGTGGACGCTTGTACCTTTTATAGAAACCGGTGGGTATCCGGCGGCCCAGGATTGGAACCTGATACCTCTCGATTACGATAGGAGTGTTTTACCACTCGACCATCGTCGTCGGTTAAAAGTTATGACCACTTCCACCGGGGCATTTCCCGTCGAATTCGGGTAACTTCCCAAGCACGAGATCCCCTCTGCAGGGGGTGTTGGTGCCCAGTTTTCCTGGTTGGTGCCCAGCGGTAGCGAAGTACCTGCCACATTCTCGTACCGCAGCGTACAAACCGACGTGGTGGAACGGTTTTCAGCCCACTGGATCCCCCGTACGGGGGGCGCCTGTCCCCATTTTTATTCTGGTGGGTGATCAGCGGCTCCAGAGGAACCTACCACGTCTTCTGCAGTGGTAGTGCGTGAGCAAGCTCTTCATCCTCCGCCGAGACAGGGGGCGCTTGTACCCTTTGGACTGGTGGGTGCCGAGAGGTCCCAGGCCCCGCCCGAAGGGGTTCGAGGGACCTGCCACATGGCCTCCCATGGCTGCTTGTGGTCAAGCGCCAAGCGTTTGCTCCACCGTCGGGACAAGCTGCGGTACGGGGACGTGGGTAGCCTTTAAAGAAACCGGTGGGTACCCGGCGGCCCGGGATTCGAACCTGGTACCCCCCGCTTACGATACGAGTGCTTTACCACTCGGCCATCGCCGTCGGTAAAAGTTCCTGTGGTTTTGCAACCACGCTTTTCGATAGGGGCGGTTTCCCGTGCAAGCCGTGTGAACTTCCCAAGCATTGTAGTCCCACACAAGGGTCTAGCGCCAGGCCGGGGAGTGGCGTGTACAAATTTTACGGGTAGGTGCCCGGCGCCACCAAGGAACACCAATTCACATGGTGCCTTCCACAGCCACGATGGATGCTCAACTCGCAACCGCCTGTGGCAGGACATGCCGCCAGACTCTCACCCCCGGCTATGGCGCAACGCGGCATGATGGCCCTGGGCCCCGCCAGAGTGACAAGGGTTAGGGGCCCCTCGATAGGGTGAAGGCAGCTTTGCATGCGTGGATTCCCCTTTCAACGGTCCGAACTCGACCAGGGACGCCTGTTCCCATTAAAGAAACTGGTGGGTGCCCGGCGGTACCAGGATTCGAACCCAGTACCTCCCGCATACGAGGCGAGTGCTGTACTCTGAGCCATCGCTGCGGTAAAAGTTACGACCCCTTCCACCGGGGCATTTCCCGACAATGTCGGGTAACTTCCCAAGCAAGAGATCCTCCGTTCAGAAGGTGCTTGTACCAATTTTACTGGTTGATTCCCAGCGGTACTGAAGTACCTAACACTTTCTCGTTTCCCATGGTACCAACCGACGTGGTGCTACGGTTGCCAGTACACTGGATCCCCCGTACGGGTGGCGCCTGTCCCCATTTTTATTATGGTGGGTTACCAGCGGCTCCAGAGGAACCTACCACGTCTGCCGCAATGGTACGTGCCTACTTTTGTTTGCCTACCTAATGTTTTGCCTACTTAAAATTTTAACTTTATTTCTTGAGAGAAAAAGAGCGGTGTTATATAGCGATTCCCGCGGAAGCTTTACTTTAGTTCACTGCGCGGGAGTTCAAAATTTTATAATCTTTACTGCCTACTTTACCACCCCTCACCCTCTCTCCCTACTGTTAAATGACGAGAGAGTGGGTTGTGCAGTTTCCAGCTCGAAGAACGAAAATCCGTGGTTTTTCAGGCGAAGGCGTTGAGGCCGCCAACAGGCAACCTAAACAGGATGGTAACTCCTTATTTCCCTCTTTTCTTTTCTCAATACACTTATTCTAAGAATAATGTCTTTTAATGAACATATTGCATTTGAAATACCTCTTGCGCGGCATGTTTTTGCGATAGAGCAGGTGGTCACTCACGCTTTACACGTCGAGTAGCTCCCTACGCATCATACTCACTTCATTGGCATCGACGCGAATTAGAAACACGTCCCTGCGAATTCTGTTCCAAGGCTTACCAGCAAATAAAAAAATACCTGCTGAGGAATATGCGTGTTACACCTGTAGCGGATCTATCTAGTATTTAGGCCCTCGCACTCGTTCTTTGTCGACTGCTCCCTGTTGGCCACCGACGTGTATTTAAAAAAGAAAGGGTTGTATTACCCTCTATGGTATTCCCGGACACACCAAGATTTTGATGGCGTCATATCCCTCACGGAAATGACGTCAGTACAACGAATGCAAGAAAAACGCCAGAAAAGGTTCTTTGATGCACATGATGCTGCCGTCTGGAAGAGGTAAAGCGAAGTAGTGCATCGTGATGCTAAAAAGCGCGACAGTTGGCGCAAGCTGAATCGTAGCGACGCTGACGGGAAAATGGCGCGAACGCCGACTGATTTGATGCAAAGAGAAAGGCCAACGGGAAGGCCTAACGCGGTTGCGCGTGCGCGCTTCAAGCTACAAATTCTACATATCACGTTCCACAAGCTGAGCTAGTCGTAACGCAACCGTCTGCAGTAAACCTCACGAAGCAGGACGCACGTTTCCTGAAGAGACCGCTAGCAGGACGTCGCTCGCGAAGCATACCGACAGGACAGCCGCCACCCCACAAGTCATGCTTCTTTCGCTGCAGATTCGCTACACATTTCACTTTCTTGCTTTACAGAATCCTATGACAGAGGAATCAACCACACTTTTTAAATGCAGAGCATTTCAGTAACTCACGATGGCACCCGCGTTGACGTCCGTAGTCCGCACCGCACCCCTCCCTACTATATAAAAAAATACTACCCGGCGCCCGGTTTCGATCCCTCGACCTTGCGGGCGGAACGCAATGTACATGGTGCTCTACCCACTGCGCCACAAAGCCGACACAGAGTGGGACGCTACGAACGCGCCTTATATTGTTGACTCATTCAAATTACTGCTGACGAGCGCTCTCTCGTCAGCAGTTGCCACAAGTGCAACAACATTAACGTAACGCAAACTACTTAACGTCGTGCGCCCCCGGAAGTGCTCTGCATTTGATCGTGCCCCTCGCGAGGGGGATGTCTCACTGCGTCTTTTTTCGGTCGCGGGACCCGTGGCGCCATCTGGCGGAGGCGCGGCACAACTCGTAGCACTTTCTTTGAAAAAGCGCCTCGAAAGCGCGGCAAATATGAAATAGGGATGACGCGCTTTCTCGTCCCAGACGTTGACGCCTGCTTTCTCACTCAATGGTTCATTTAATTTTTTATTTAAATCTTGTCCATGCAGTGTCTAATGTGTCCTCAGCATGTGTCCAACATAAGACGTTGCATTACTTGAACTTCTCATGAGGCCGTGACCTCGCACGCAATATTCACCAGTTTTGATGTCCGCTTACTCCTCACATACAAGCGAAGTGCGTTTCAAAGAACTATTTAGAGGTAATCTCGTTTTAAGGAAAACCAAAGTATGGCTGTTAGCCAGACAAATGGGGTCACAAATAAAGAGAAGAAGCGTCGTATGGTTGGCAGGTTGCGGCGCATAAATAAAAGAAATAATCCGGTGACTACGCATCGTTGTGAGGATGTGATGGCATTCATAAACGTGGAAGGGTATGAATATAATGGTGAACTGGCTTATTGTATGCGAGAATTATAGCTTGTTATTGTTGACCGTCAGATGCAGTAAATGGAGACTGGTGAAGCTGAAATGACCGGACGAGATGAGAGAGGGAGCTGCGTCGCATCTGTGAGCATGTCTGTCACAAACTGGTGCTCCTAAAAAACTGCGATATGCATAAAATATACTTTCCTTAAGCAGGTCCACAAAGCCAAGCGGAAGATGAAACGTATAGTAGGCGTAATAAATGGCCACAGAGCATACCAGCGGATGTTCTGCAGATTCTCTCGCAACCTTCCTTGAGCAGAGGCCTTGGTGTTCAATCACCGAAACGAAATGGGCACCTCCAGCTGACGCGCACGCCAACACGCATACGTAACGAAGCATGAAAACAATCGTGGATAATGTTCGTTGGCGTTAAAAAAAGACAAACAGAAAAAATTAGTGCCCGTCCACTCTGCGAAGAAGGATGCCCTGCAAAGCAGGACGGAGTCCACGGAGTGCACGAAACAAAACACGTTTGTTGTAATTTGCGATGGAGCATACATCCTAGCCGATTAGCTGAATGAACCTCTGAAGGATCCAAGCTATTTTCTTGCAGACATACAAGGACCTGCCTGTGTCCTTCCCTCGTCGTAAGCATCTTACTGTTAGTGTAACATAAAAACCCAATCCGCCGCTCTACGACTACACACTCTGAACAGTTCCCATTCTGCCGTTTATTGCCCGCCTCTAAACCTCGCACCAGCACAACGGACGTGCCATTCATGATTAAGGGTATGAAACCTATATCTGCTCGTGGACGCCCCCCTCCTCTCTCCTACAACCCTGCGCATGCATAAACCGGCAACCGGTCATGCGCGCGGTCGAAAGTATTCCCTGAAAGCCCTCTGAAGAAGTGATGATGATGATGATGGTTGGTGTTTAATGGCGCAAAGCCGACGAGGGCAAAGAGCGCCAGAGAAGTCACTTATTGAAAAGAAGTGATTACCACAAAAGGTAGGTATAAAACGTGTAAACTATACATAGTAAGATCAATAAAGATAATGGTGATGGCTGGTGTATAGGGCCAGATTTGATTATGCGTGATAGGAAATGAGGTTTAAAAACTTTACATCTGACAAATACTTAAAAAGGCGTTTCACAGAAACCATGGCATCGTCACCCAGAAACAATGATGGGTGACGATGATGGGTGACAATGATGGGTGACGTTGACGAGAAACAAACAACGGGGAATATGTTGTCTGTAGAGTTCTCTGAAGTGTTTGTGTCGTGTTGTGTCAAGTGCCTTGCATTGTATGAGTATGTGGACTACGGATAGGCCCTCCCCACACCTGCTACACAGGGGTCTTGGAGATCCCGTGAGCAGGTGCGAGTGTGTTACATGCGTATGGCCTATCCGTAACCTAGCTAAGGTAACTTCAATGTGCCTGTTGTGTGAGTCAGTAGTGTATTGTCCCAAGTGTGGTTTTATGACGTGTAGTTTGTTGTCTGTCTGTTCGCTCCAGTCTGCTTGCCAAGTTTTACGGAGTTGCTGTCTTATGTGTGGCTTGAGGTCTGTGTAAGGTAGTGTTGTTATGTTTACTGTGTTTCGGAGTGCAGCATTGGCGGCCATTTCATCCGCCAGTTCATTTCCGCCGATACCAGAGTGGTCTGGCACCCAACACGCAGTCACCTGAAGGTTTGAAGAATACGCCAGCATAATTGATTTGAAGACAAGGTTGACTACATGGTTTTTCGATGACTTTCCGGATGTTAACGCACGGACGACGCTCAGCGAATCTGTATAGATGATGGATTTAGGAATGTTATGTTCAACTATGTGATTTACAGCCAGAAATATGCCATATGCTTCTGCCGAAAAAATACTTGTCTTTGCATTCATGGTTCTACCTCCTTCAAAATTTGGTCCATGAGCAGCACAAGACACGGCAGTGAACGTTTCGGAAGCATCAGTGAAAAACTCTGCTGCCCTGTATTTATCCTGCAGATACATGAAAGCTGCTGAATCGCAATTCTTGGTGCCCTGTTCTTATCAAGATGCGTAAAAGACAGGCCACAGAGCAGAGGGCGCAGATTCCATGGTGGTATAAAATCAGTGATGGGTGTCTTGCGAATTTCTAAAAAGGGTACCTCATGCTCAGAGGCTTCCTCTGTTACCCTAAGTGAAAAAGGGAGAGAGATGGATGGACGATTTAAGAACAGTTGTGAGGATGTCTTATTAATGGTGGAATTAAAAGGGTGGTTAGTCAGGGCCATGATTTTCGAGGCATACAACAAATCCATGTAAATCCTCTGGTGATATAGGGACCATTTATCAGACTCGGCGTAGAGGCTCTCGACAGGGTTGGTGCGAAAAGCACCACATGCAAGGCGAAGACCCAGATGTAGCACTGGGTCGAGCATTTTCAGTGCCGTTTTTGTGGCAGACCCATAAATGACGCTGCCATAGTCCAATCGGGACCCCACTAGGCTTGTAAAAATGCGTAAGAGGAGTTGCTTGTCCGTTCCATAGGACTGGTGTGACAAGATATTAAGAATGTTGAGAGCCTTTAGACATTTATGTTTCAATTGCTTAATGTGAGGGATGAATGTAAGTTTTTCATCCAACACCACTCCTAGAAACTTGTGTTCCTTCCTCACAGGAAGCGAAACGCTATTAAGTGTAATGTCTGGCTCCGGATGGACCCCACGCTTCCTGGAGAACACAACACAGGTGCTTTTTTCTGGATTAAGTTTAAACCCATTCTTGTCTGCCCAGCTGGCAAGTTTTTTGACAGCGAGCTGGACTTTACGCTCACAGATGGACATATTGCTTGATTTAAAAGATACCTGGACGCCATCTACATACATGGAATAAGAAATTGTGCGTGGCAATGCCTTCCCAAGGGAGTTCATTTTAACTATGAAAAGAGTGCAGCTTAAAACTCCACCTTGCGGAGCGCCGTTTTCTTGTACATAAACCCTTGAGAGTGCGCTACCAACTCTCACACGAAAAGTTCTTTGGGACAGATAACTAACAAGAATGTTCATCATGTTCCCTGAGACACCAAATGACTTCAGGTCAATGAGGATCCCGTAGCGCCAGGTGGTGTCATATGCCTTCTCAAGGTCAAAAAACACCGTTGTGCAAAACTGTTTGTGAATGAAAGCGTCCTTTATGTATGATTCAAGGGCGACAAGTTGGTCATTTGTAGATCGCCCCGCCCTGAAGCCTGCCTGGCAGCTCTCGAGAAGACCGTTGTACTCAAGAAAGTACACAAGTCTCCTGTTTACCATCTTCTCGAGGAGCTTGCACAGGCAGCTTGTAAGGGCGATGGGCCGATAGCTAGCGGGAGAGGAAGGGTCCTTCCCTTCCTTCAGGAAAGCCACTACTATGGCCTCCCTCCAAGAGCGAGGAATGTGCCCCGAAAGCCATATGTTATTGTATAGATGTAGAAGTGTTTCAAGGGTGTCTGAGTGTAGGTGTTGTATCATGGTGTATGTGATTTTGTCTGCACCTGGAGCGGAAGGCTTACATGTTGCCAGGGCTGACTTCAGCTCATGAATTGAAAAAAGAGAATTGTAAAAAGTGTGCGACTTGTTGCTATCACGCAGTGATTTCTTCTCCGCAAACGTTTAGTGCTTCATGAAAGTGTTTGTGTAGATTGCTGAGCTGGACACGTGTTCAAAGTGTTGTGCAAGTGTGTTGGCCTGGTCTTCGAGTGTGTCCCCTGTTGTGCTAACCAGGGGCAGGCTGTGTGTCTGTTGTCCTTTCAGCTTGCGTATATGTGTCCCGATTTTGTGTGCGTCCGTGTATGAATTAATGGATGTCAAGAAGGTGCGCCAGCTCTCTCGTTTTGCCTCACGGCGCACACGTTTTCCCATCGCCTTTGCCATTTTGAACAAGAGGAGGTTTCCCGACGTGGGGTACCGACGAAGGATACCCCACGCCTTGTTCTGGGCCTCCCGCGCCCGCCTACAGTCATCATTCCACCACGGCCTCCGCTGGTTGCGCGGGGCACCACAGGCGTGGGGAATGGACTTATCGGCGGCGTCGAGGATGTGCGCCGTGAGTAGTGGGGAAGCTTCTTCAACGTGTAGGTGTCTAATGGTTGTGTGGTGTAGTTTGGATGTCTCTGTAAATGTACTCCAGTTTGCTCTGGCTTCATTTAACCTGTTAAGGGAAGGTGAACTGTTCGGGCCTTTACCTATGTATGTTAATGTGGTTGGGAAGTGGTCACTACCATATGAGTTAGTGCCAACATCCCACTCAAGAGATGGAAAGAGGACTGCGAAACCAATAGCCAAGTCGAGGTGTGAATAGGTGTTGTGTCCTATATTATGGTATGTAGGCTTGTTTTTATTGAATAGGCATGCTCCTGAGGATGTTAGAAATTTTTCTATAAGGCGACCTCGGGCATCCGTGCGAGAAGAGCCCCAGAGTACATTGTGTGCATTGAGGTCGCCTAAAAGGATAAATGGTGCAGGTAGCTGATCTGCAAGGCCCTAGAAATCCGAGCTCGAGAGTTGGAAATCAGGGGGGATGTAAACGGAGCATAGTGTTATTAGCCTATTGAAGATTATGGTACGAATGGCAACAGCCTCAAGGACGGTCTGTAATTGGATAGTGTGACACGCCAGGGACTTTCGGGCAATGATGGCCACACCACCGGAAGATATAGCACCACCGTCCCTGTCCTTCCTAATTACCAGGTAACTATTCAAAAAGTTTGTATGTTTGGAATTTCAATGTGTTTCTTGTATACACATGACACTTGGCTGATTGGAGTGCAGTATTTCGTACACATCGTCAAGATTTTTAAGGAGGCCTCTACAGTTCCATTGAATTATGTTTTTTCTTCCCATTATTTAGTGTGAGAGCTACTAGAGTGTGTATGTTTATGTGTCGTCTTTCGGGGCTGTGACTCTCGTCTTTTTGGGCTTGTCGGGAGGCTTTGGCGTCGGGGCACGTTCCTTGCGGTGCACCGCAGACAAAAACGGTCCGACATCCGTTTCGTCGTCTGATGTCCTCGGAGTGTCTGACTGATCAGGCCCCTTGGACCGCGCACCCTTTTGAGTGCGCTTTGACTGACGCACAACCACCGAGGGTTTAAGGAATGCCTCGGATGGCGCAGGTGGTGCGGTGGGGGTGGGAGCTGCCGCTGGTTCCTCCGTCTCCATCGCGTCTGCGCCCTCGCCTGTGGTTTGGGACGCTGGAGCGGAAGTGGAGGATGCAGCATCGCTCCCAGGAGACGTGGTTGCCCCCACAGCCGCTGCTTGCTCAGCGAGCGGTGCGGAGGTGGGTTGGGCTGCCTGAGGCAACCCAGGGGGGGGCGGGGGCGGGACCAAGTCCGACTCGCGGTACTGGGACCCCGCCGAAACCAGACGCTGCTCCGCCCCCCCGGCGAGCTGCGTCGGCGTACCTGCCCAGAGGGAAAGAGGCGACCCTCTTCCGCGCCTCTGGGTAGGTGATGTTCTCTGTCACTTTCACGTTGATTATTTTCTTTTCAAAAGCTGGTACAGTGTGGTAGCTGTCCGCGGCACGTAGATGCAGAGGAGTTTCAGCGGGATGGCGGCGAGGAAGACGAAGGGGCAGGTACGTGTCGGTTATGCGTAGTGGTGTCGCGGCTAGAACGCGTAGAAGCGGATAACTCGGGGTTAGCTAAGCGGGTTGCAGAACTGGAGGCAGCGCTAAGTAACGAACGCGATGTACGGAGGGCCGTTGAGGGAAAGTTAGAAGCAGCTGAGAGGAAGCTAGAAAGGAGCGTCATTTCGCCAACAAATGACGACCACCTCGGCCCATGCAGCGAAGCGGAGGCATGCGCCGAGGGGACACCGGGGGTGGAAGCAGAAATAGGCAACAGCTACTCCCACGTGCTGCGAAATAGGACAGCGAAACCAGTCGATAACCCGGGTAGCCGTAAAGAGCGGCACGTGGCAGATGATAGCGTGGTAATCATTGCGGGTGACTCTAACATGAAGAGGAGCAGCGCTGCCATAGTGGAAAGGGTACAGGGGGATAAGCGGGTGAAGGTGGGGTGTTTCCCAGGTCAAACGATGCAGACGGTGATGACTGCAGCGAAGGGGCAGCTGGCCTTGTCTAGTAAAGCTAGAAACCTTGTGGTGATTGCCGCGGGGCTTAACGATGTTCTAAAGGGAGAGGAGGGAAAACTTGGCCAGGAGATAGCGAAGGGGGTAAAGGACCTGCGGGCGACGGCCCCAAATGTGCGCATTGCAGTCTGCACCGTGCCGGAGGTGATGAAGCAGGGCGTGCACACCGAACGGGTAGTACTCGCTGCTAACAGCGAGATCGTGAGGTACGGCAGGGAACTTGGGCTGGAAGTGATAGACGTGAACAGGGTAGTGGGCAGCATCGGACATAGGCAAGCTTTTCAGTGGGACGGGATTCACTTCAGCCCCAGGCTAGGAAACAAGGTTGGGTGGCGCTTAGGTGGGAGAGCGGTAGCTTTTTTAGGGGGCCCCGCGCAGCTAAGGAAGGCAAACTAGGAGACAAAGGGGAAGCAAGAGACACATGCACACTCAACGCTGGGAGGCAGCCAGGCCTAGAGCTAAACGGAGAACCTACGGACGTAACTGAGAGCGTTGACAGAAGCCATTTGGGTGGAAACAATAGAGCAAACAATTCTGTAAAAGACAAACACAGACCCGTAAGCGGAAAGGGAAAAACAAATGCAATAAATATTTAATCAGCTACATAAATATGCAGGGAGGCAGAAAGCCAGATAAGTGGGTGGAAATTCAAAAGCAACTTGAACGGGAAGGAATAGACGTGTACGCTTTAGCCGAGACTCACCTCCGGGACCTAGAAGCCCCACCTATCATAGACAATTATGTCTGGGAAGGTTGCAACAGGACCACAGGAATGAAGAAAGGGGGAGGTGTTGGCATGCTCATTAAACAAGGGACCGACTGGCAGAGAGTGCATGAAAGGTGTAAAGAGCATCTATGGGTTAGAGGCACCATAGAGGGGAAAAATACATGGTTAGGAGTGGTGTATCTGTGGACCGGAAGTAGTGCTAGGGAGGAAAATGAGGAAATGGTAAACTGTTTGAGAAGAGATATAAACGATTTCAAAGATTCGGGCGAAATAATCATAGTTGGAGATATGAATGCCCATATAGAAGGTTTGGATGGATACACAGACCACAACGGTTCTCTAGTGATAGATCTATGCCAGGAAAACCGGCTTGTAATAGTAAACACGGAAAGCAAGTGTGACGGACAAATAACGTGGGAAAGCGGTAACAGACAGTCCAGCATAGACTACAGTTTAGTATCCGAGACAGTATACGGAAGGCTGCGGGAAATGAGGATAGATGAAAATGGAACAGACAGCTTAGGAAGCGACCACAAGCGGTTTAGCTTGCACTTTGGAGGCGCAACCCGGACAAATGCAGAAATAGGTACAATAGTAGGAAATAATTTGAATAATGAGCAGTTAAAGATCATCGCTGATAGATTGGAAATGAAATCAATAAATACCCAGGCAAAAAATGGGATTACGACGAAATGATTGCGTTGATAAAGGGTAAGATGAATGAAGCAAAGGAACGAAACCGATGGAAAGGGAAGAGAAAGCCGAGAAGCTGGTGGAATAAGGAAATAAAAGAGGCTATTGACCAGCGAAGAAAGGCGTCGAGAAAACATAGAGAAGCAAAAAGAACTGGTATGGAACCGGAAGTAGTGAAGGAAAAGTGGGAGGTCTACCGTGGGAAAAAACTAGAAGTGCAGAAAATGGTGGAAGCAAAAATCAAGCAGAAAAGCGAACAATGGATGGCAGAAATACGAAAGAAGGACAAAAGCGCATCCAAGAAGTTTTGGAACCATGTAAAATCACTAAGCTCAAAAAACGATAACCATCAAAAATTTCTGATCGATGAGGAGGGGGAACATTTAGAAGGAGAGCACGCGTTGGCGCATATTCATCGAGTGATTAGTGAGAAGTTTAGGACAATAGTGGTAGGGAAACCTTCACCGATAACATCAGCGCCACAAAAGACCGCGGAAAGGGAAATAAGTTTGAGCAACCTTGATTGGAAAAAAGCAGAGCAAAAGGTTTCCCCCCAGACAGCAGTGGGCCCGGACGGAATACCAATGCAACTGATAAACCTACTTGGACCTAAAAGTAAGGAATCGTTTATGAGGGCAATAGATAAGGTGATAGAAACCAAACAAATACCAGAGGACTGGTTGGAAAGTAGGATGAACTTAATATATAAAGGCAGAGGAGACAAAGCCGGTATTGATTCATACAGACCACTCACAGTAACGTCAGTGGTGTATAGATTCGTAATGCAGGCGATAAAATCAGAAATTCAAGCATGGATGGAAGAAAATGAAATACTTGGGGAACTGCAGAATGGATTTAGACAAGACAGGCGACTGGATGACAATCTGTTCGTGATAACGCAATGCATTGAAATTGCGAAAGCACAGAAGAGACCACTATGGATTACGTTCTTGGACATTAAAGGGGCATATGACAACGTAAACAGAGAACGGCTGTGGAGAATGCTGAAACTCCAGGGATTAGATGACGAGTTAGTACAGTTCTTTATAGCAATCTATAAAGACAATAGAGTGCACCTTACTTGGGAAGGACAGAAATGCGCCCAGCAGGTCAACATTCATCGGGGACTGAAACAGGGATGCCCTTTGAGCCCAATACTGTTCATGCTTTACATGGCAGGGTTAGAAAAGAAGCTGGAAGAAAGTCAAGTAGGGTTTAGCCTAACCCATA
The DNA here is from genome assembly GCF_048455015.1 of Haemaphysalis longicornis. Classification (NCBI taxonomy): domain Eukaryota; kingdom Metazoa; phylum Arthropoda; class Arachnida; order Ixodida; family Ixodidae; genus Haemaphysalis; species Haemaphysalis longicornis. The sequence continues at coordinate 77,953,508 of NW_027526295.1, forward strand.
TGCTGCAAGGCGAAGTGGTACAACAGCATATTCCGGGAATGTTATACGCAGACGACATTGTTCTTTTAGCTGATAACCAAACCGATATGCAGCGGCTAATAAATATTTGGGGCCAGGAAGCCACTGAACTCGGATTAAATTTCAGTGCAGAAAAATCAGGAATAATGGTTTTCAATGACGCTACCACCGACGTAGTGTCTATCCAGCAAGGCGAATTACCTAAAGTGAAGGAATATAAATATTTGGGAGTGTGGATAAACGAAGGGGATAACTACTTAAGTACTCACGAGGAGCAACTTAAGGTTAAGGGAAAGCGAAACGCAGCTATAATGAAGCATAGAGCTCTGTGGGGGTATAACAAATATGAAGTAGTAAGAGGATTGTGGAAAGGAGTAATGGTTCCGGGTCTCACGTTTGCGAATGCTGTACTCTGCTTAAAATCAGACGTTCTATCAGGCCTTGAAGTAAACCAGAGAACGGTAGGACGTTTGGCCTTAGGCGCGCATGGAAAAACAACTAACGAAGCAGTTCAGGGGGATATGGGCTGGGCGTCGTTTGAAGTTAGAGAAGCTCAGAGTAAAATATGCTTTGAGATGAGGTTGAGGGCAATGGATCAACGAAGGTGGGCAGCTAAGGTATTTAGGTACCTATACTTGAAAAGCGTGGACACGCAGTGGTTAAGAAAGACTAGAAGGCTAACGATGAAATACGGAAAGAACAGTGGGGAATCCAAAACAGCCAAGGTAACCAAAAAAGAGGCAAGGCAGATTGAAACGATTAAATGGAGGGAAAAAATGGCAGCTAAAACGTCGTTAGAGAGGTACAGGGCTGAGAAGGTGAACATCAGAAAGGAAAATTTCTACGACAATTCCCAGGGCAGTGCTTTGCTTTTTGAGGCTAGAGCAGGTTGCCTGCGAACTAAGAGTTTTGTGGGGAAGTATTCACAAAATGATGGGGTATGCGTGGTCTGCGGAAAAGAAACAGAAACTATGCGGCACATCGTGTTAGAATGTGAGGGTATCCATCCAAACCTACATGAAGGGAATATTGGGCTTTCAGAAGCCCTAGGATTTAAGGGTATCACAGAGGAAGTTAACTTCAAGGCTGTCGAGGGGACGAAAAGAAGATTAGAATGCTGGTGGACGAAAAGCAGAGAGGGGAATATTGCCTAGGACAGTTACCACCTGTAACAGGAAAAAAAAAGTATTTTGGCCTAATAAGCTTTTTGTGCCTGCCCTAAGCAGCGCTAGTATTGAACCAAAAGTGTAAAACATAGGTATATCAGTCCTTTTTGGTCAGATGACATGTCATCACCCCGATACAAAGGGGAAACCAATAGAAATCATCATCATCATCATCATCATCAAGATGAAATTTCTCGCACTTCCTGGAGTAGGCCGCATGTGGGCCCCTGCAGTTTGCGCAAGTGAGGTTATCAGAGTTGCAATTGTCGGTGGGGTGGTCCTGCGCTGCGCACTTCGCACAGGTTGTTTTGCCGCGGCAAGAGGTTGTACTGTGCCCGAACCGCTGGCACTTAAAGCAGCGGCGCGGGTTCGGTATGTACGGGCGAATAGAGCATCGGATGTAGCCTGCATTTATATATTGCGGAAGTGTCGATCGGTCGAAGGTCAGGATAATGTGCTTGGTGGGGATTATCTTATCGTCCCTGCGCATCGTGATGCGGCGCACGGCTGTGACGCCCTGGTCCTTTAACCCTTCAAGAAGGTCGGAATCTGTTTCTGAAAGGAGATCCGACTCTGAAATCACACCCTGGGAGCTGTTCAGGCTCCGGTGGGGCGTGATCCTGATGTCCAGGTCATGGATGCGAGTTTGGGCAAGAAGTGTGCGGGATTGTTTTTCAGTGTTGAGTTCGACAAGGATTTCTCCTGTCCTGAGCTTTTTGGCCTCATACTTTTCACCTAATGTGCTTTGCAGAAATTTCGAGACCAGGAATACTGACAGTGAAGCGACGGGTCTCGTTGGGTCAGCAGACTCGATCACAAGAAAACGAGAATAGTTATTCACGTTTGTTGAAAAGACAGTTGTTGCAAGAGGTGGGAATGAAACTTCGGTGCGGCCCCTTTTCGGGGGCCGATCACGTCTGGGGGGGGTGTTTAGAAAATGCCATATATCATAGTATAGAAGCAGGGGACGGGGGTACTTTCTTCTTCGACTTTACCCTGATGGTCAAAGAGGTCCCGGAGCTCCCTGCCTGGTGAACAGACAGGGAGCCCATCCGCCGGAGCTTGACCTGGGCTCCGACGGCCACCGTTCGTGGTTTCTAACCCTCCACCTATAAACACATCGCCACGGCTGGATCCAGCTTATGTTTGGGGGCTCGGGGTCCGCGGTAACGCCAGTACCGTCACCAAGATTGCTCAAGGTGCCCCGTGCGGGTACCTCTGAAGAAGTGACATTGGCTCACCCCGGCGTTCCAAGGGGGTCAGTTGCTGTTCTTCCGGGAGGGATTCACCGCTACTCGACGAGCTCAATTTGAGGCAGTAACGGCGGCGCCAGCAGCTGTCCGTTGTTTTTGAGCCGGTTACCGCTTTTGTTTGGGTCAACGCTTCAATTCTTGCTCTTTTTTCTCCCAACAAATTGCATGCATCCGTTACATATCGATTTAAAATCTGAAAGCTCATCAGCTCCATTCTCGAGTACAAACAAGTGGAGGCTCGTTTCCGTTCCCCGTTTTGAGCATCTTACTGTCTTTGTGGGGTGTCTGTGTAACACATCAACCCACACCCGCGACAGCCGACTAAGCGCGTTGAGCCATGTAATTTCGACATCTAAATCTCCCAAAAACACAACCGGTATTTCATCGTTAGAGGCATAAAGCCTCGCTGTGCATGCACGCCCTCCTGTTTCCGCCCGCAAACCGTGCACATATAAACCGGTAACCGGTGATAGCGCATGCTTAGGCATCAAAGACACGGGAGAAAATGTCGCTCGGAAGGCCTTCCAAGCTGAAAAAGAAATAAGGGCTCATGCCATCGTTCCAACTGGACAAGTTTCTCCTTAAGCGAGAGGGATTCGCCGTTACTTGGCGAAATGGAATTTCACCGCAAACGGCGTTTTAGGGGGCAGCCCTTTGGGAGCCGTTACCTGGGCTCTGCGGGAGTGGCGTCTGTTCAGGTCCGCTTAACCGAGTGAGCGAGCGCAGCAGCGAAGAAAATAAGAAAACCGAAAGGAACGTCTAGCGACGGGTGAGGTGGAATACGACACGGGCGGCTGCGGCGTAATCTTCCCTCACAAGTCTCATGCGTCCCCACCAAGGAGCGCCGTCCTCCAGACACGTTCCCCAGACGCTGTTTCATTCTACGCTAATTCCGACCGCGTGAGATTTGCGCGGGAAGTTCAAAGACGATTTGCAACAACGTGCTCGATGCTCCTTTGTGCGGGGCTAATTCGAACCACATGACATTTTCGCGCGAGGTTGATGCACGATTTGCAGCATGCTGGCCGGTGGCGGCCACTTGCTGCGAGGTAGCAGCAGAGTAGCGCACGCCGCCGGGCGCTCGCTGATCACGCGAACACATCCTGAGACTCAGCAGAAATGCGCCGTGATTGAGAAGACTGCAGCTCGCGCTGAGCACTAATTTCATATAAGGGAGTATAGTAATCGTCCGTGCATTTTTTACGCCCATCCGTGCTTCTCCTTATTTTCCAAGATCATCTAATAACCGCACTACCACTGTTAGCTGCCGACTGCGCAACTCGCCAAAGGGTCACCGGTGGAGGCGAGGGGAAAATAGTTGTGAAAGAGTGCCAGCGATGGTGAAGAGGAGCACCGGAGCGGCACGGAGTAAATCGATGAAACCGGAATGAAAACTGGGGGGGGGGGTGTTAGAGATACACTGCTTTGCAGGAAAAAATTTAGTAATAGCTGAAGGGAGAATGTGCATCATGGGGATCTTCAGTTCAAAATTACACCATCTTCCCGTGGGGTACACTGATGTAGATGCGAAGCATCATGGGGGTTCTGTGTGGTTCCATTGAGGTGCCATTATGTTGAGTGATCTGCAGTTTAGTAGCGCCAGAGTGAATTCTACGTCCGGGTCCACACGGGTGGCAAAGGCACGCAAGTACTGTTGTGATTACGGTGAGTACGCGGTGGTTCTGGAGGCGCCGAAACTCGTCCATCATGTTCTTGTCGATGTTGTCGTCTGTGTGGTAGAATCGGTAGTGTCTGTCAGCGTTGGTGAGGTAAAGGTTGTTGACGTTGGCGCATCGGCTGAGAGCAACGTACACGCTCTCCTCTCCGCAGCTTTTTCTTCTTCTCCTTCTTCTTCAGCGGTTCCCCTACGGGAAGATGACGACGGTGGTTGAACGCGAAGCTATCTCGTGATGGATTCTTTGGTTGGCGAATCCCTAGGGACATCCTGCCACAATCATCAGAATCGCTGCCAGGCCAGGAATGCGCAGTGGGGGTGCGGATGGCGCACAACAAGGACAACGACAAGGGAGGGAGGGACACAGCCCCGAGCAATGAGATGCTCCGCATCTAAAACTCAGTTGGTGCGGCAGGCCGTCTTCACATTTTCTGCTTGCAGTAACAGCCTGTCGGGCAAGAGCTGGTGACCTCAATCTCCCACTGATCGCTTGAGGGGTTAGGGATCAGGGGAAGATGTGTGTTTTGCTCGCATACCCAAAAAATGTGGGACAGCGTGGCTGGGGCCTGGCCATGAACACAGATGGGTAGTAGAGCGTGAAATGGGTGGCGTGTAGGCGTATTCGGTGTGAGTAAGAATAAAACCCATCGCGAAAAGGTCCCATCTTTTCAAGTGAATTCAAAAGCATCGTGTTCCACGAATTTTGTTATTCCAACTCCTATTTTTTCAGTCTCCGCTGTTTCAATTCGTACTATCGGAATGAGGGAGTTGTTTGAATGTCCGGCTCATGTTTGTCATCTGAAGGTCAGCGCTGGGGTGACAGAAATTTCGAAGCACAGGTTTATTTCTTTGGCTATTTGTGTCTTCCTCATATAGGAGCGGAATAACCTACGCATAATGAATACCTTCTTCTGTAAACGGGAGAGTAGGAAATAGACCTGGAGGAGCCCGATTGGGGAGCACAAAAATGAAATAGACTTCATATTATGCGACAACCCTGGCGTCATGCAGGATGTGCAAGTGCTCGGAAGGGTAAGGTGTAGTGACCACCGTATGGTAAGATCTCGAATTAGGCTAGATTTGAGGAGGGACCGCAACAAGCTAGTACGAAAGAAGCCGATAAATGAGCTAACAGTAAGACGTAAAGTAGAAGAGTTCAGGATCGCGCTGTAGAACCGATATTCCGCCCTTAACGAGGAAGCCGAGCCTAAGACACAGGAAGCCAGCGATAACCTTACACGCATTATCACGCAGTGTGCAGTAGAAGTCGGGGGCACTATGGCTAGACAGGATACTGGTAAACTTTCACAGGAGACGAAAGATCTAATCAGGAAACGGCAAACCATGAGAATCTCTACCGCAGCTGACAGAATAGAACTAGCGGAGCTTTCGAAGTTAATCAATAAGCGTAAGACAGCTGACATACGGAAGTATAATATGGAGAGGATCGAATACGCTGTAAAGAATGGAGGTAGCCTGAAAGCAGTGAAGAGACGTCTTGGCGTGGGGAAAAATCAGATGTATGCACTTAAGGATAAGCAAGGCGATGTCATCACAAATAGGGATAAAATATTCATAGTGGCCGAGGAGTTCTAGAGGCATCTGTACAGTAGCCGGGACATACAGGATAATGCCGAACGAGACAGTAGCTCAGAGGAGATAGACATCCCACCGGTAACGACCGAAAAAGTAAGGAAGGCTTTGAATGAAATGAAAGGGGGCAAAGCACCTGGTGAGGATCAGATAACAGCAGACCTCTTGAAGGATGGCGGAGAAATTGTACTTGAAAAACTGGCAAACCTGCATACGCAATGCCTAATGATCGCAATGGTACCGGAATCTTGGAAGAACGCGAACATAATCCTAATTCATAAGAAAGGCGACATGAAGGACTTGAAAAATTACAGGCCGATAAGCTTACTGTCAGTCGTCTACAAGGTATTTACCAAGGTAATCGCTAACCGAACATCTGCAACCTTAGATTTCAGTCAACCTAAAGAACAAGCAGGGTTCCGTAAAGGTTATTCAACAATGGACCATATTCACACGATCAATCAGGTGATAGAGAAGTGCGCTGAGCATACTCAACCCCTATATATAGCCTTCATAGATTATGAGAAAGCATTTGACTCAGTCGAAACCCTAGCAGTCATTCAGGCATTGCGGAACCAGGGGGTAGATGAGCATTATGTAAGAATACTAGAGGATATCTACAATGGGTCTACAGCTACCATCATCCTCCGTAGGGAGAGCAGTAAAATACCTTTAAGGAAGGGTGTCAGACAAGGAGACACAATCTCTCCAATGTTATTCACAGCATGCTTACAAGAAGTATTCAGAACGTTGGATTGGGAACAGGTGGGAGTAAGGGTTAATGAAGAATACCTCAGTAACCTCAGATTTGCATATGACGTTGCCTTGCTAAGTAACTCGGCGGACGAATTGCAAAGCATGCTTTCCGCACTGGGCGAACAGAGTAGAACCGTGGGCCTGAAAATTAATATGCAGAAAACTAAAGTAATGATCAATAACCTCGGGACAGCCCAGCAGTTTGAGATAGGTTGCGAGGCAGTGGAAGTTGTAAGCGAATATATCTACTTAGGCTAGGTTGTGACCCTAGATCCCAATCATGAGGCAGAGATAATTAGAAGGATCAGAATGGGGTGGGGTGCATATGGCCGACATTATCAGATAATGAATAGCAGCCTACCATTGTCGTTGAAGAAGAAAGTGTATGACAGCTGTATCTTACCGGTACTCACCTACGGGGCAGAAACTTGGAGGCTCACTAAGAGGGTTCAACTTAAATTGAGAACGACTCAGCGGGCAATGGAGCGGAAAATGATAGGTGTAACATTAAGGGACAAGAAGAGAGCGGAGTGGGTCAGGGAGCAAACTGGTGTTAAAGACATATTAGTAGAAATTAAGAAGAAGAAATGGACGTGGGCAGGGCATGTAATGCGAAGGCAAGATAACCGCTGGTCATTGAGGGTAACAGAGTGGATCCCCAGAGAAGGCAAGCGTTGCAGGGGGCGGCAGAAAGTTAGATGGGCAGATTAGATCAAGAAGTTTGCGGCGATAAATTGGTCACAGTTGGCACAGGACCGAGGTAATTGGAGAATAATGGGAGAGGCCTTTGCCCTGCAGTGGGCGTAGATAGGCTGGTGATGATGATGATGATGATGATATTGGAACAGCGGTAATAATTTTGTATTATTTTTGTGAAACTTTGCGTATGCTCGACAGACAGGCCACGTAAGTGGCAACACCGCTTATGCCAGTTGACCAGTATCGTGCCAGAGAAGCCTACCTCTGCCGACGGCTTTGCGGCTTCGGCTGGTAGAGTTCGTGTCGGGTGCTTCTATGCTGCCGAGTGTTTTGGTAACTTACATTGCTTAACGCACTATTCCTACTGCTATAAAAAGAATTGGAGCTAAATATAGGCACAACTAGCTCGTTCTCCAAGCTTATACTCCCGGTTAATTTGTGTTCTATGTTGGCGGCATCAGCCCATTGCAACGAAATCCCCAAATACACCATTAGTTTAGTGCAGAAGAGTAGCTAGGGTGTCGCGTGCCTACTCTCTGTTTTCACCATTAAGCAACTTATGTGATTGAAGTTTGAGTTGAAAGTGGTGTTTGTGTTATTTAAAAATGTAGTCGTTGAAATGAAGAAAACTTGGATTTTGTTGTCATGATCCTTCAGGGTCCGCAGGTAAGAAATGATTTATTAGCTGCAGTTTGGGTATTCCATATACATAAACAACCAATTGTTTGCACAAGAAACATTATCATTATGATCAATGTCCATTCCTTCCAGCAAAATAAATTTCTAGTAAAAAGTATGATGTTACAACGGTTATTTTTGAAATATCGGCACGCGACCCCGCCAGATTTGATGAGGAGGTAGTGCCTGCGGACCACTTTGCACCTTTAAAAAAAGCAATATACGCATATTGTAACAGCGAAGATGTTTAGCGCACCGTAATTCTTCCTTAGCACAGTTTAAATACCAAGAATTTTCCGAGCACGCGCACATGAGCGCGGGCTTAGCGGCGACCGCCCGGCAGTTAAAAACACCAAGAATTTGCCCAGAGGGCGCACGTGAGCGTGGGCCTTGCGGGGACCGCGCGGCAGTTAAAAATACCAATAAAATGCCCAGCGCGCATGTATGAGTGCCTCGAGATGACCGCCAAGCGTCCCCTGCGCACGTTTATCAGGCCAAGCATACTAAGAGAGATTACCCAAGATTGCGGCGAGTGCGCTGCCGTTATAAAAAAAACAAGAAAATGCTCAGCGTTCGTGTGTGCGTGCCTCACGCCGACCGCCCAGTTATTCCGGCGCCCATTTGTCAAGCCAGGCATACCCACTTAGCGAGATTGGCCAGATTTGCAAAAAAAGTCAAGCGTTCCCCGCAATCGTGGCAACACTTGCTCGGAACGAGAAAGACACGCCCTAGCTTACGACCCCCTCCAAGGTGGTGTCCGGTAAATATCACTTCCAAAAAATGAAACTCGCACTTATTGCAATATTCATGGAGTAGACTACGTGTGGCAGCGAAGAAGAAGCAAATGGGCTGCAATCGTGGACTTGAACCGACGTGATGGTCGTGAAGGTAGCGTGCAGATTCGCTACTTTCAAGTCTTATGCGTTTGTGTGAACTTCATTATTTTTTTTAGAACTGAATTCACTTTTATACACGAGCGAAATGCTGGAAATAAATTTTACGGTAGCATCAGTGATGTGCGACATCAATGTACAATTTCCTAGATTTTTTTTATAAGTACAATTTCAGTGTGTGACAGAGCACGAGACACCAAACGTTTCAGACGGGCTGTCAGGTTTCGTCCTTGAATCCACCTGAAAATTATGAACCTACAACGTGTTAGCCTAGACATGCTTAACCATTTAAAATTGTGGCGGTTGTTGAAATAAGACACTTTACGAAGACACAGGTGCAGTCTGCTGTATTTTGAAATTTTTTGACATGGTAGCGTTGATAGTTCGGACATAGCAAAGCTCATCTACGACGTTGTTCTCTAAAAAATAGCCGTAGTCTTAAACCTTCCATAAGCTTAAAACTAATGGGCGCACGGAAAAATGTCGATTTATGTGCATTAGCAGATGGGCTCGGGTGAATTAGTGAGATGAGTGGGTGAGCCTTTGTTATATAATGAGATTGGTGTGTTGATTACCTTTATTAGAGGAAGTTGCAGGCAGGGTAAGGTGGATTATGAACATGGCCATTGCAATCTGAACCTGGAAATGTTTAACGCCAGAATTTTATCTTCAGTGCGAGTCTAGAGGTGTTGTTCCAGGAATTAGACGGCATTAAATGGGATTTCAAGGGGCTTAGTGAGGTTAGGAGGACAGGTGAAGCCTCTACGGATCTGAAAAATGGCCACGTCTCATGTTACCGTGACCTAGTGGGCAGAAGAGAACTGGTTGCGGGTGTTCTAGTCAATAAAAGCAGTCTTGCGGCATAGACGAATACTACAGCGTTAACGAAGGGGTAGCGGGTCTTGGAATTAGCCTTAATATGAGGTACAAACTCAAGGCGGTACAGGGCCACGCGCCAACATCCAGCCACCACGACCAGCTAGTTGAACGCTTCTATGAAGAAGTTGAATCGGTAATGGCTAAAGTAAAAATACAGTATACCGTAGTTATGGGAGACTTCATTGCTAATGTAGGCAAGAAGCAGGCTCGAGACACGGCAGTTGGGAACTATGGTCTGGGCTATAGACTGAGCAGGGGGGACCTATTAGTCGAGTTCGGAGAACGGAATAATCTACATTTCAAGGATACCTTCTTCTGTAAAAGGGAAAGCCGGAAGTGGACGTGGAGGAGCCCGAAAGGGGAGCATAAAAATAAAATAGACTTCATATTACGCGATAACCATGGCGTCGTGCAGAATGTGGAAGTGCTCGCAAGTATAAGGTGTAGTGACCACTGTATGGTAAGATCTCGAATTAGGCTAGATTTGAGGAGGCACCGTAACAACCTAGTACGAAAGAAGCCGATCAATGAGCTAACAGTAAGACGTAAAGTTGAAGAAATCAGGATCGCGCTGCAGAACCGATATTTAACTTTTACCAAGCAAGCAGTGTTTACAATACAGGAAGCCACCGACATCCTTACACGCATTATCACGGAGTGTGCAGTAGAAGTCGGGGCCACGATGGCTAGACATGATACTGGTAAACGTTCCCAGGAGACAAAGATATAATTAGAAATGGCAAAGTATGACAATCTCCAACCCAGCTGACAGAATATAACTAGCGGAGCTTTCAAAGTTAATCAGTAAGCGTAAGACCGCTGACATTCAAAGGAATAATATAGAGAGAATCGAATATGCTGTAAAGAACGGAGGCAGCCTGAAAGCAGGGAAGAGGCGTCAAGGCGTGGGGAGAAATCAGATGTATGCACTTAAAGATAAGCAAGGCAATGTCATAAGAAATAGGGATACAATAGTCATAGTAGCCGAGGAGTTTTATATAGATCTGTGCAGTAGCCGGGACATCTACGATAATGCCGAAAGAGAAAGCAGTTCAGACAGAGATTCCGCCAGTAACGACACGAGAAGTAAATATGGCTTTGGAAGAAATGAAAGGGGGCAAAGCACCTGGGGAACATAAGATAACAGCAGACCTCTTTAAGATGGCGGGTAAATTAATAATATTAAGCCTTTATTCGCATAACGTACGTAACGCATACATGACGCTGGAGGCCCACGGAAAAAGCTGTCTTAAAGGCAGCTTGACAAGGCCGCAGGCCCCCGCATTAGCAGCTTTAGGCAGTGGTCAATAAGATCATAAAATTGAACATAAAAAGTATAAACGATATAAAACGCACTCCAATAAAAATTGGGCTGACATCAAGCGAAGAAACAGATTCAAATTTACCGGTATGGCATTACAAAACTCGGGAATACAAGCCACATGTGCTAGTATACTATTACTAATTACTATTACTAATTACTAGTATACTAGTGCTAATTGTACGTAAAAGTGGCAAACCTGTACACGCAATGCCTAATTACCGCAAGTTTACCGGAAACTTGGAAGAACGCAAACATTACCCTAATTCATAAGAAAGGTGACATGAAGGACTTGAAAAATTGCAGGCCGATCAGCTCACTTTCAGTCGTCTACAAGGTACTTTCGAAGGTAATCGCTAACAGAATTTATGCCACCTTAGATTTTACTCAACCTAAAGAACACGCAGGGATTCGTACACGCTATTCAAAAATGGACGATATTCACACAACCTATAAGGTGATAGAGAAGTGCGCGGAGTATTGCGAACCCCCATATGTAGCCTTCACATACTATGAGAAAAACTTTTACTCGGTCGAAACCTCAGCAGTTATTCAGGCATTACGGAACCGGGGTGTAGACGAGCAATATGTAAGAATATAAAGGATATTAATAGTGTGTCCACAGCAACCATCATCCTCCATAAGGTGAGGAGTAAAATACCTACAAGGAAGGGCGTCAGACAAAGAGACAGAATCCCTCCGATGCTATTCACACTGTTAAGAAAGGGGCGGGCGAAGAGAAGCAGAGAGGCAGGATTGGTTGGTTGGTTGGTTGGTTGGTTGGTTCCTTAAGCCATGGCACGTACCCACGCGGGGGATTTGCCAAGAAGCTGCCTGTAATAATTAGGCTGTGACCCGGTTTATTTTAGAGAGAGAAAAAAACTTACGAGAAAAATATTGAGAGTAGAAAAGGAAATCTTTGAATAGAACAGGATTGCCAGGAAAAGAAAATCGCGAATGAAGACATAGCTATCTAGCAGGGCATCGGGCCTGTCGCCGCAACAAAGGAATGAAAGGCGATCACAACATCTCTGTGGCAATATCCTAGTACGGAAGCACCCAGGTAAAGAATAACAGTTAAAGATAAAGGGAGATTCAGCCTAGTAAACTGTATTCAAATTGCGTGCGTCGCATCGACAAAAAGCTGCGGCAATTTAATAGAAAGTGCTCTATAGTTTCGGGGGCCTTGCAGAAAGGGCACTGAGGAGATAAAGCCTGACCAGCTTTGTGTAGATAAAAATTTAAAGGGCAGATTCTGCATCGACATTTTGTGATTGCCACCTCGCATTTACGAGATTCGCAGAATTTGGCTTCCATAAGTGAGAGAGGTGAATATAGTCGGTGCATTAACGAAGGGCATCCTGCCGATTAACTTGTAAAACTTGAAGGCGTCTGAACCTCGCCCCCAAAAGAAAACTGTCAATTGGGCACTTCACGACGGCAGGACCCCCAAAGAGACAAATTGGCTAATTGGTCTGCCAGTTCATTGAAGATTATCCCTGCGTGACCAGGGACGCACACTAACCGGATCTCGCGAAGCTGGTAAGGAATGAATGAACAGAATGACCTGAGAAGGGAAGAATCTTTATCATTTGTTAGAGCAGTGCACACGAAGAGAGAATCCGAAAGGATAACCACCCCCGCAAATCTGTGGTGTAGTTTACAAAGGGCTAAGATTATCGACAATAATTCTGCTTGAAAGATCGGGGTATAATCTGGCAACCTGATTGAGAAGGACCAATCTAGAGACTGAGAATAGGCCACCGTTCCCAGCAGTTCCCTCTTCTTCTTTACTTTTATTCCTCTATTTCTTTTTCTACATTCTCCCCCCACCAGAAGATGGAGGTCCCATTTCTAGGAAAGGAAACACTCCGGGCGCCACTACTTCAAAGACATGTCTTGCTGTTCACGTGCTCTACCACAAGAGCTGTGCACCTGGAGTTACCAACCGGATTCTCTTCGGACGCCTTCCTTGTCGCTTTTCATCGGTTCCTAGTGCGCCGAGGGGTACCGTGCCTTTTTGATATCTCTTGAAGCTCTTCTGAATGCGAGTGCGTTGTCGGAGTACAAAGTGCACGGTACCCCTCGGCGCGCCAGGAACCGACGAAAAGCGAGAAGGAAGGCGTCCGAAGAGAATCCGGTTGTGACTTCCAGGTGCACAGCTCTTGTGGCAGAGCAGGTGAAGAGCAAGACACAAGTATTTGAAGTAGTTGCGCCCTGGGTGTTTTTCACGTAACGTGGACAGGCGAAGTCGAGTCCAGTTACCTCAAATGGTTTGGATGCCAGTAGTCTGTCCTCAGGCAGCAGAGCATGTTGTACGTTAACAGGTGTGCTGCTGATACGTTTACAGAGGAAGCAAGCACTAATCACCTTCTTCGCGTCATGCCGAGCATGAATAACCCAGAAACATTGACATAACTGGGCCATAGTGCTCGCTACGCCACCATGAAGTACGCGACAGTGGGCTTCAATAACCATTAACCTTGTGAAGGCATGCCGCTCGGGTAGTATGAGCGGATGCTTTTCCTCGTAGGCTGCTTTCATTCCCTGAAGACGACCACTTAAACGAAGAACTTGGTTTTCGTCGAAAAACTGGTCGAGGTTATGCAGGACAAGTTGCCCGATCTTTCGGTCAAAAACTTCATTTTGGGTATGCCGTATTCAGAAAATCTCGGCCCTGCCCATCTCCTCGGCGGTGATCGACGCAGGAAATTAAGTTTGCGTATGTCGACAACGTTCCATGAACCTAAAGACCTGTGCTGTGATACGCAGCAGCTTTGGCAGACTGGTAAATCTCTCGAGGCATGAAATGGGCTCTGAATTTCTCTGTGTCGGAAGAAGCACCCCAACAAGTTGAGAGACCTCATCACCCGGCTGTGGGTCATCACCCGGCTGTGGGTGCACCCTCTGCTCCCCGCAGGCGTCTTTCAATCTGCTTGGGTCAGTAGGCCAGTCCGAACGTGGTTTCGGCAGCCACTCTGGGCCTCTCCAACATATTCGACTCTTACGTAGAGAAGTCGCAGACACACCTCTCGTCAACAAATCTGCAGGGTTATCTTCACCTGGGCAATATATCCAGTCCTCTGGTTTGGTTACAGTTGTGATTTCACTTATTCGGTTCCGGACAAAGTGATTTTGTTTGTTCAGATGCCCCTGGATCCAGTTTAGTACGGTTCCAGAATCCGTCCACATGACAACGCTCAGCGAAAACGTATCCCACGATGTTCGCAGGTAATTCACCATTCTCGTTCCTACCACTGCACCCATCAGTTCCAGTTTCGGAAGAGTCAAGGCTTTCATCGGTGCCACTCGAGATTTGGCCATAATCAAGGAAGTGACAACATGATCATTGGTGTCTGAAGCCTTGAAATATGCGCACGCTCCATATGCTTTCAACCTGGCGTCTACGAAAACATGAATGTCAGCAGCTTTCACTACTTTGTCAAGTGCATGTCTCACGCACCGTGGGGTCCTAATCGAAGCCAGCTGTAGTAAATCGGCGCACCAGGCTTTCCACAACATCGCTACATCTGTGGGTAGATCAGCATGCCATGACACCTGCTTCCTCCACAATTGTTGAAACAGGATCTTAGCTGTGACAGTAAAGGGCGCGAGAACTCCGAGTGGATCGAAGATCCTGGCCGCCGTCTTCAGCAAAGGACGCTTCGAGTTAGACGTGTCTGAAGCCAAATACTGGATTACTGCTTTGGGCTATAAGTCAAAACAATCATGCTCTGTATTCCAAAGCATTCCTAGCACGATCCCAGAAGTTGGTGCTCCGTCAACGTTTTCCTCTTCCTGGTGAAAAACCTTCTGAAGCTGCTTGTCATTAGTTTTGCATTTACGAAGATTCATACCAGCTTTACTCATGATAGATTTTGATTTCTCGTAAACGTCCAATCCTTCGTTGTATGTGTCCGCTCCTATGATTAAGTCATCCACATAAAACGACTTCGTCAGCTTTCTGGCCAAGTAATGGTCGTCCTCGCACACCGTATCCAGGTGATGGTGGATAGTGGCCATGAGCAGAAAAGGACTAGAGGTTGACCCGAATGGCACTCTCGTCATTCTCCATTCGACCATCTTTTCCGTTGAACTGGTAGGAATGTTCTCAAACCAGAGAAATCTGAAGGCGTCCCGATCCGTTTCTTGCACTTCGATTTGAAGGAATGCCTTTTCCATGTCCAAGTTTATAGCCATGGGATACCACCGGAACCGCAACAGAACCTGAAGTAACTCTGGGTTGAGGTTCGTAACCTTTGTTGAGACAGTCGCTGTGGATTGGTACACCTTGTGAACGCGAGGACGCGTCAAAAACAACTCGACGCTTGGTTGTCGGTGACTCCTCGCGCACGACCTCGCGATGCGACATGTAGTAAACCACCCGATCGTCAGGAACTACTTTGGGTGCGACTTCAGCATGGTTGAGCAACAAGTACTGCCTGAACACTGTGTCGTACCTGTGTAGCAGCCCTTCTTGGTGGGAAAGTCGCTTTACTAATCTCTGCAGCCGGTTCAGTGCCATGTCACGATTGTCCGTCAAGAAATTTTTCCGGACTTCTTTCCAGGGGAGTGCAACAGTGTACCTTCAGTTGTTCTTCTGAATTGTTTGTTTAAACTATACTAGGTAGTCAGTAGATTGTTCGCTCGAGTCAGCTATGCCTATTGATTCCAGTTGCCAGAAAGCCCGCAAGAGCTCTGACGAGGATTTGTCCTCCGTGACGCTGCTCACCCTCAGAATGCAGACCATGAGGTGAGTTCTAGGAATGCCTTCTGCCGAGACGGACCTTGAAGCGTCCACCCAAAAATACTGTTTATCGCCACCACGCCTTCGATATCCGGGCTCGGAATAACTTCTCCCATTAGCAAACGCCAAATGTAGTTGGATCCAATGAGCAGACAGAGGCCGGGCTCTGAATCTACACCTATGAACATCTGGTGGTCAGCAAAGACCTTGCCCTGCCTCCGCAGACCTTCTACGAACGAGATATCAGCCGATGGTGCTGATACATCTTGGAAGATGACAGGTACCACTATCGCTTCAATGGAGTGGACATCTGTAGCGTTTTGGCTGCGAAGGGGGACTTGAACGACTTTTCGCTTCTGCGCACACGAGGTAGAAGCACTGCCGAACGTGTTGAATGCGACCGTCATCTCGTTCACAACCTTGAAACACAGCTTGGTTGCGAGGTCTTCGGTGATGAACGACCTCTGGCTTCCGCAGTCGAGTATACCTCGAACGAGTCGGCTCCTCCCGTCGTGGCTCAACCATGCTCGGAACGTCTGAAGGTACACCCCATTTTTTTTAGAACGATCGTTCGACTGTTCGTTGCTGCTCTCTCCAGATGCTTGTACCGGAGCCGAAACGCAGACCGTTGTTCCCGGTGCACCCTCAGTTGCAATATTGCCTTTGAACGAAGGGTCGCAAATGCTGGTTGCGTGCCTCCCGTGGCACGACGCGCAACTCAATCTGGCCCTGCAGTTTCTCGCTTGGTGACCCTTGGTCGTGCACCTAAAACATCTTCTGTTCCTCGCAAGATGCTCTTTTTTAGTAGCCAGCGAGAGGTAGGCGGTGCATGAGCGTGTCTGTGCTTCTGGGAATGGCAAAAGAAGCACTCTTCCTTTCGGTCTTTGCGGGCAGTGACGTGTAATGCCGATGCCGTGAAGGGGAAACTTCGCTGCTTCTCTGGTCGGTTGCCAGCAACTTGTCGCTGGCGCAACTCACAGCACTGCTCGCGACTATCTACCTCTATCCTCACAAAGGTGAGCAGCTCTTTCAACTTATCGTCCGCTTCAGCTGTCGCTGCCAATGAACGGAATGGGAACGCCTCGTCTGCTGGTGAAGGGTTCAGCTCTCCGGATGAATTGGCTGGTGGAGGGCCATCCTCTGGGATATGGTCAGCTCCCAATGCCGCTTCTCTTTTTAAAATTCAGCACAGTATCGTGTGGGAGCGCGTGCTGCAATATATCTACGAGCATGGCAGAGAAGCTGCAAGTGGGCAGCTTCAGAGAGTTGAAGTAGCGGCTATGCAGCTGCACCACATCGTAGAGCTGCCTGAGCCCCCGTATGTCAGCAGAGGATTTTACAGGCGACAGATTCCTCAGTGCGTAATGATGATGCTGCTGAATCCTTCGCTTGTTCACGTATCGCTGTTTGAGGATTTCTATAGCATCCGCATAACAGGCGTCTGGGGTCAATAAGCCTGCGATTGCTCAGCCGCCTCCCCCATCACGTAACAGCGCAGATAATAAAACTTCGACGTGGGTGTCAGAGCGCTGTTGTTGTGGATGCTTTGCTCGAACTGCTCCCTGAAACCCGTCCAAAGCTGAAGCTCACCTCGAAAGACAGGTACGTCCAGCGGTGAAGCAGACGTCCTGAGGTCGTGGCAACACTTTCCTGTCTGAACGGGACCAGTTCGTTAACAGCCGGCGAATATGGGGCGTTCTGAGGGGCTCGTTCAAGAAAGTCGATCTTGCATCGAATTTCCGCCAACGTGTCGAGGGTCCTATTTGCATTCCTCGGCCGCTTGATACTCGATGTCTTGTTCCTCCTCTGTAAGGAAGGCCTCGAGCTCCTCGCTGATCTTCGAGAGCTCGGCGTGGTTGGCCACGAGTCGATCTTGCAAGCCCGTGAGCTTGGCGATGTCTTGACATCCAGCGTCGAGCAACGATCGAGCTTTCTTTATAAGCCTCGTATTCTTGGCTCTTCACGGAGAAATCTTGTTCTTTAGGCGCTCCATTACACGGTAGGCTGCACCTAATCATCCCCCCAGCCGTGACGTTCCAGGACCATTTCGTTAATCGATTCGTCCCCCACTCGCAGCGCGAAAGGGCGGGGCAGATGAAAGACGGACCCTTGAGGTCGTGCGTTGAAGTCAATCGTGTCCGCACGGGGTTTTCTGCACCAAATGTTAAGAAAGGGGCGGGCGAGGAGAAGCAGAGAGGCAAGAGGCCACCGTTCCTAGCAGTTCCCCCTTCTTCTTTACTTTTAATCCTCTACTTCTTTTTCTGCACACACCATGTTTACAAGAAGTATTCAGAACATTGGATTGGAAACCGGTGGGAGTAAGGGATATTAGAGAATACCTTAGTAACCCCAGATTTGCTGATAACGTTGCCTTGTGAAGCAACTTGGGGGACAAATTGCAAAGCATGCTTACCGCAGTGGACCAATAGTAAAACCGTGGGCCTGAAAATTAATATGAGGAAAACCAAAGTAATGATCAATAACCTCCGGACTGCCCCGCGATTTGAGATAGGTGGTGAGGCAGTTGAAGTGGTAAACGAATATATCTACTGAGGCCAAATTGTGACCCGGAATCCCTACCATGAAGCAGACATAATTCGAAGGATAAGATTGGAGTGGAGTGCATTTGGCAGGCATTCTCCGATAATGAATGCCGCGTACCATTGCCCGTGAAGAAAGAAGTGTATGACAGCTGCACCTTACCGGTAGTCCCCACAGGGCAGAAGCTTGGAGGCCCATTAAGAGGGTCTAACTTAAATTGAGGACGACTCAGCGCGCAATGGAACGAAAGACGACAGGTGTAGCATTAAGGGACACGAAGAGAGCGGAGTGGGCGGGGGAAAAAACGCGTGTTAAGGAGGTATTAGTAGAAATTAAGATGACATGGACGTGGGCGGAGCATGTAATACAAAGGCACGATAACCGTTTGTCATTAAGGGTAACAGAGTGGGTCCCAAGTGAAGCGAAGCGTGCAGGGGCGGAAGAAAGCTAGATGGACAGATGAGATCAAGAAGTTTGCGGGGATAAATTGGTCGCAGCTAGCACAGCACCGGGATAATTGGAGATTAATGGGAGGCCTTTGCCTTGCAGTGGGCGTAGATAGGCTGGTGTTGGTGGTGATGATGATGATGATGATGATGAAGGTAGTGTAGAGGGTCGGACCAATCAGGATATCTGTGGGGTCCTTTGGATTTGGAAATTTGGAGGGCATCTTCCTTTCTATGAATCAGGAAATGCAGTTGTACACAAATTATTAGGAAAACTATGAGGTGATGACGACCTCAATGCTAAAAATATCCTTCTTTATGCCCATATTGCGCTTTGATGTTGTTATTGGCGTAATTTTCATTTAAGCTAATGAATAATTGGGTAATTGGTGTCTGAAAATAAATAAATATTTTATAATAATCCAGAAATTTCAAAAACAAGTATCGCTCTCTCTCTCTCTCTCTCTAAATATATATCTATATATATATATATATATATATATATATATATATATATATATATATATATATATATATATATAGCAGAACAGAGAGATACGGGACGAGGGACTCGGTAAAGATACATATCAAGGTTGCAGTCGTCATTGCCAGTGCTATTCGGCTTTTTTTTTTTTTTTTTTCTCGAAATATATAATAGGGCCGAATGACGTGTGCTTGTCACGTTTCTTTGATTCATTAATAAATAAGCGAAAATATAAGTCGAGGAAAAATCCGCCGTTTTCCGGGAGCGGGACTCGAACCCACATCTCCGCATGCCGAATGACGTGACGACTTATATTTTCGCTTATTTATTAATGAATCAAAGAAACGTGACAAGCACACGTCATTCGGCCCTATTATATATTTCGAGAAAAAAAAAAAAAAAAAAAAAAAGCCGAATAGCACTGGCAATGACGACTGCAACCTTGATATGTATATATATATATATATATATATATATATTCATAGATCGTAGCGCAAAGTATGTGCGGACGCCTAAAAGCACGTGGACCTAACGCAGCGCTATCCGCCTATGCGGGTATACGGTGCATCAGTGTAAAAATAAGAATCAGAAGAATGCTCGGCGTGTGGCCTACCGGAACGCTACTCTCGGTCTTTGGGTGTGTACGTCGCGACGTGAATAAACCCCTCTCTAACCGGTTATCCAGGCCTGAACTATCTCCTTTACAAGTATTAGAGATGCGGGGTATCGATCGAGCCCTGGAAGTTGTCGGATTCTACATTTCACACACTAGTGACTTCCTATCTCGCAGCCATCCGCGCTCAGCAAACATGCCTTGCCAGCGCCGGCTGCGGACGGGTTCGTTGTTAGGGGAGACAGACAAAGGCAGGAGGCGCAAGGGCAAAACACCAATGGTAGCATTTATTGCAAAGTGCGAATCAAATACACTGCATACAGACAGATTGTAGGCCATAGCGGTGACATTGGAAGCGAGGCATTAAACAACGCTAGAGATCGAGATGTTTCGACTCACCGATGGCATGCCGGAGCAGCGGCCGCCACCGTGCGTGCGAGCGTGGGGGCAGTCTCCCAGTTTGTCCGGACGCGTCCTTTGTGGGCGCGTTTCCCAGGTCAGGACCAGCGCGCCGAAATGTCCGCGCGCTACCGGATCCCCAAGACAAGAGGACGTCCTCTCGTCATCCGACAACCTACTAGACCTCAGCTTTTGGTGGCGCTAGTGGTGAGGAAGAACTGGTTCTCGGGTAAGGCAGAGGGGAAAAGGTTCAACGCCTCCACCTTGGCGACAACGAACCCTCCGGCCACTGGCGCCCTCCCGTATGGTTCCCGTCGCGTGGGCGAGGCGCGTTGTGCAACGCCGGCCGCGATTGGAAGCTAGCCAGAAAGGGGTTCGCGTGAAAGTCACGATCCCTACAAAGTAGGGAACCGCACACTCCCAGCTGTCATGAACACCGATGACAGCCAGAGCGGTACGCCCTCGCCGCCAACTGGGATTAGCTCCGGTGCCATACGTGAGCGAGATCCTACGGGCTTCAACGGCGCCGATGAAAATGACGCGGCAGATTGGCCGTCAGAATTTTAGCGAGTAAGTACACATAATTCGTGGCGCGAAGTCATGAAACTAAACAAAGTGAGCTTCCTGCACGCTGTCGCTGAACTTCGGTGCAGGAACAACACGCTTCGCTTCAAGACATTGGCTCATTTCAAGGCTGATTTTTAGGTTACTTTTGGCCGTCCAGCAGTGCAAAACATTCGCGCTGCACAGCGATTGCTCGATCGTGCACAGCGTGCGGGTGAAGCTTTCACAAGTTATATTGAAGTTGCTGTCGACTTGTGCGAAAGGGTAAATAGCAGGAGGACTGCAAAAGTTAAAATGAAGCACATTCTGAAGGGGATTGATGACGACACTTTTCATGCAACTTGTAAAGGAGATAGCCGACGCCTGGCTAGCCGGTTAGAGAAGGGTTTAGAAAAGAGACATGGCATGACAAATATTTTATTGAATCCCCTGCAGTAGGCACCCCGTCGCCGGGATACCTTGACGTGGCCTAACTTAGGTCCTGTCTGGACCCTCTACTCGTCAGCATCGTCGCTACTTGCCCCCTTGCTAGTCGCCTTTACCCCGAGGGGTTGGTGACGCCTCGCAGCTTTCGCTCAGTTGCTGTCATTCAAGGGCCTTTGGGATCTGCTGGACGGCCAGGAGTTGGTTCTGCTTGTTTTAGCTCCGCAACGGGTCTTGAAGCCACGGCGGGATCACAGTCTCTGTTTCCGCGTCTGCTGGTCTTGCGGCCCAATCCCAGAGGATATGGATCAGAGTGGCCCGTGCACTGCGGCACACTTTACAGGTGTCGTCCGGATACTGTTCTCGGCAAATGTGCTTCCTTATGAATGGAGTCAGTAACGAGCCCGTCTGCAGCTGTCTAAATAGCGCCGCCTGCTACCTGGTAAGATAAGGGTGCGGCAGTCCATTACTCCTCTGTTCATACGATAGTACTTTGGAATTTCGTGGAACGTACCCATCCTATTTTTAGTTTCCTCCCACAGCGCTGCAGACGGGCTCGTTTCTGCTGCGCGGGCAGATAATTCTTGCGCAATAGAGTTCGCCGTCTCGTTGTGGTTTTGCTGAAGTTCAGACACATCTGTCCCTACATGGGCGGAGAACGACTTCACTGTTACCTTTCTGTCCGTAAAATCCAACGCGGTGAGCACCCTCACTGCTCCACGATACAGCCTGCCCTTGGAAAAGTTCCCCAGGGCTCCCTTGGAGCCACAGAAAACTCTCTTGCTGTTTGGGTCCGCGATGGCCAAGGCTATGGCCACCTCTTCGCCGCTCTACGCCTAACGTGTTTTAAAGCTCGTTGCAGAGGCTCTCTCCAGTTACGGCGTCGATCACCACTGCAGTGAAGGCTTCCCGGTTTGGGTAATCTGCTGCGTCGACTATCGGGTGCCAGATGCATTGGCTTGTTGCCCGGTCATGACTTTGGCTCTCGCCTTTCTACTCTCCTCGTTGTGGTTAGGGTTCATGTTCTTGGGGATGGGTTGGGCACGCCGAGGTCTATTAGCTTCTTGGTGCTTGCAATGTCGGGATGACCGATTGCTGCCCTGCATGCTTTGCGTATAGCTGCATTTAGACAATCATTCTCCGCCGCTTTCCACTGGTGATAGGAAGTGACGTATGTTATGTGGCTAACGGAAAACGATTGGATGAGCCGTAACAGACTGTCCTCGCGCATGCCGGCTTTTCTGTCGGCAACCCGCTTTATGTGGCGAGTGGCCGCTGTGACTTTGGTTAGGAGACGGTGAACTGTCGACCCGTTAGTGCAAGTCTTTTCGATTTCCTCGCTTGTCTTTATTTTCTATCTCCGTGGAACCACCAGGAGCTCCGATTTGCTTGGCGAGCAGACAAGACCAGTTCCTTTCAGCTGGTCTTCGATGATATCGACTGCTTGCTGTAGTGTTGACTCGATGTGTCCGTCGCTGCCGCCCGGAATCCATAGCGTTATATCGTCGGCGCATATGGCATGCCATACGCCCGCAACCGACTCAAGGCGGCAAGCGACCCCAATCATGAGGAGGTTGAAAAGCAACGGCGAGATTCTCGAGCCTTGGGGGGTCCCGACGTCGCCGGGCTTCTTATCCTCGAGGATTTTGCCACCTGCTTGAATCTTTGTCGTGTGCCCCGTTAGGAAGCCCCTCACACAGTCGTATGCCGGGCTCCCATATTCAGTGCGAAGACTTGGGCTAGATTTGCCGAGTGCTTTATTTACCGAAGGCACTTGCAAGTCCAGCCGAAGTATTGCCTTCGTCCTGGTCTCATCATCCAGGGTGTCGGTCTTGATTTGGAGCATAGCGTCAAGCGAGGTCAGGTTGCTCCTGAACCCGATCATTGAGTCCGAATATAGGTCATTGTTCTCGAGGTATTCCTGCCATGTGTCCCTGAGAACGTGCTCCAGCCCTTTTAGGATGCACGAATTCAGAGATGAGACGGAGCGTTTTCGATGCCCGGCGGCTTCCCTGGCTTTGGTATTAGGATGGTCTTGGCTTTTATTCCAGTTCTTGGGTAGCTTGCCCTCCCTCCAAAACTTGTTGAAGAGCGCCGTCAAGCTGCGATCGCAGCCTCGTTGAGGTGCTTGAGTGCCTTGTTCGTAATCCCGTCTGGACCGTCGGCGGATCGGCAGTTCAGCGCGTGTACCACCGTCTGTACTTGCCATGTCTCGATGTCACTGTCCAGCGTCTCGTTCTCCGTGCCCCAGAAGTCTGAACGCGTTTCCTCTGGACGTTCCGGTACATAGGTACTTGTTGATTCGTTTGCGCATCTTTTCCTTGCCCAATTACTGTAACACCTTGCTCAGGATCTTGTTCAGACTGTCTTGCTGTTGGGACTTTGTCTTTGTTTCGTCCAATAGGTGACGGAGCATGGGCCACGTCTTTCCTACGTGTAATTGGCCGTCGGCTGCGCTTCACATCTCGTTCCAATGCTCTCGGCAGAGCGATCGGCAGTGTTTCTCGATGGTGTGATTTAGCTAGGACACCTTCTTTTGTAGTCTCCGGTTGGTGCGTTGTTTCTGCCTTCTCTTCTGGATGGAGGTTTTTGCCTCCAGCTTGTGCGCTAGGCGGCTCTCAATCTTTACAATTTCTACACCCGTTTCAATTTCTTTGTTTCCCTCCTAGACGTTTTCTATGATGTTGTTACACCACTCGTCCACGTGTTCTATCTCTTTCTCTTCGCCCGGTAATAGGGTTCTGTAGAGGTCCCAGCCTGTGAGCTTGTGGATGTGCTTCTCGTTCAATTTTCGTATAGGCAGTATGTTTACCTAGATTATTAAGGGGTCGCTGCTTAGTTTGTGGCCGTTGTTGATCTACGATCGAGTTTGACCGCCTTGTGATTTTGTAACGAAGGTAAGGCCTGGCGTGGTGTCTCGGCACGTTGACTTGCCAGTCCGCGTCGGGTACGTTGGGTCTGTTATGAGCGTAACTGCCCCTTCCATGGCATCGGTTAGAAGTCTGTTTCCTCGCCGTTGTTTGTGCTGTAGCCTCATGCTTGGTTGTGCGCGTTGATGTCCCCGCACATGATGAGGTTGTCGTCCCTGTCGGCAGGTTTCAAGTCTCATGAAGGAGTGCGTTGAATTTCTGCCTGCACTGGTTCGGACTGCTCTTGATGCTCATGATGAAGGTGCTCTGCTTCCGCTTCTATCCGGTGCTAAATTCGCTCATCGTGTGTTCGATCAGTGATTTTTTTAGTCCTTTCCTTTCCTGGTACTTCAGCCCCTTCCTCAGCAGGGTGCACACGCCGTGGCCCTTGCCGCTGGCAACTCGGCTGGGCGGGCTGGCGTAGGTCTTGTAGTTTGGGAGGCGGGTCTCTTCTACGATGGTCTCCTGAATCAGAATGATGTCGGGCTTCCTGGCTGAGTTTATAATGTGCTGTTGTAATGCCTTCTTACTTGCGAAACCGTGGTAGTTCCATTGCCAGATCATGAGGCTGTTAGCCTTTACTGTGCTGGTTGTCCTGCGGTGCATGTTGGGTTGCTTATATTTAGCTCTGCTCTGAGCTGCAGTAATGCTGCCGCCATGCTCTGTTGCACGGCGACTGCTACACGCTGAGTACTGCTGCCGCCATGCATTGTTGCGCTGGTGCCGCCACGCTAGGCTGTACAGCTGCTGCGATACTCTGTTGCATCGATTTCGTTTGGCTTTGAAGCGCCTGTTCCGGTCTTGCGAACCATGGTGCTTGTTGCACCTCGTACTCGGTGATGCATGCTTTTATCTAATCTATATTGTGTTCTGTTCTGTCCATTCTGTCGGCGGGCTTGCGCTCCATGAGGAGCTCGACAGCTTTCTTCTTTGGCGCCGGCTCTGAGGTTGCTAATGGTTTGCCCGGTGCTTCGTTGTTGTTTGCGCT
Organism: Haemaphysalis longicornis; assembly: GCF_048455015.1. Lineage (NCBI taxonomy): Eukaryota > Metazoa > Arthropoda > Arachnida > Ixodida > Ixodidae > Haemaphysalis > Haemaphysalis longicornis. Next base: position 77,978,553 of record NW_027526295.1, read on the forward strand.
CACCGCAGCCGCTTGCGGTGTCTGTGGCCCTTGCGGTTTTTGGCTAATGTTGCTCTTGATTAGTTCCATGGTATCGGCTAGCTTCCGTTACAAATTTTCAATGGTTTTGCGTTGTTGTGCCTTCTCCCTGCTTAGCCTCTCCATTGTTTCCTCTAATGCCCTGTATGCTTCACTTTCCACGCCGTGTCCCGTCTTCCCGCTGGTCTGGAGGTTCCGTACTCTCGACGTGCGTGGCTGGGGCTCTGCTTTCCTCTTTTCGTTGCATTGGGCTATTTGGCTCCAGCTGTCTCTGTCTTTCGGCTTGGATCGTCCCCTGCTCACGTCTCGGCTACTGATACCGCTTGCTATCCTTTCCAATTTACGGCTTAGCTAGCGTGGCACTCGCTCGTGGCTTTTGGTTCTTCCGTTGTTCTCTAGCGCTCGGAAGCTGCTTGGTGCGAGATTTTCCAGTTCTTGCCTCAATCTTTCCTTCTAAACCTCCTTTTTACCCATCTGCTTTTGGTGACCCCGTATGACGTCGTGTACTTGATGATGGTTGGGTTTTTAAGGCGCAAGGCCGACTAAGGGCAAAGAGCGCCAGAGAAAAGTTTAATTAATGAAGTGGTTACCACAAAAATACAGGTTAAAAAAAAGTGTCATCCGAACATAGTAAAATCAGTTAAAGATAATGGTGATGGCTGGTGTATAGGGCCAGATTTGATTATGCGTGATAGGAAATCAGGTTTAAAAAATTAACGTCTGACTAATACTCAAACACACGTTTCACAGAAACACTGGCATCGTCACCTAGAAACAGCGATGGATGTCGTGGGATATGTTGCCTGTAGAGTTCTCTGAAGTGTTTGTGTCGTGTTGTGTGGAGTGCCTTGCATGTGATTAGTATGTGCACTACGGATAGGTCCTCTCCGCACCTGCTGCACAGAGGTCTTGGAGATGCAGTGAGAAGGTGCGAGTGCGTTGCATGTGTGTGCCCTATCCGTAATCTGGCCAAGGCGACTTCAGAGTATCTATTGCGTCTGTCGGTGGTGTATGGTCCCAAGTGAGGTTTTATTACGTGTAGCTTGTTGTCTGTTTGTTCACTCCAGTGTGTTTGCCATGTTTTGCGAAGTTGTTGTCTGATGTGTGGTTTCACGTCGGTGTAGGGTAATGTGGTCATGTCTACTGTATTCAAGAGTGTAGCAGCAGCAGCCATTCGGTCCGCTGCTTCGTTCCCGGCTATACCACAGTGGCCAGGGACCCAGCAAAGAACCAGTTCCAATTTGCGTACATACACAGACATAATACCCTTGACGATCAGATTGACAACGTGGTTTTTCGAAGGCATTGTTGACGACAGTGCCCGCACAACACTGAGGGAATCTGTATAGATAATGGATTGTGGGATGTGGCTTTGAAGTATATGATTGACAACAAGAAGTGCACCGTAAGCTTCTGCCGTAAAGATACTAGTATGACTATTCAGAGTTCTGGTGACATTAAGGCCGGGCCCATGCGCCGCGCAGGACACAGAGGTGGCAGTTCTAGAAGCGTCCCTATAAAATTCAGAACACTCATACTTCTGCTGCAAATACAAGAAATGCTGCAGAATTGCACATGTGGGAGATCCGTTTTTATCTACATGTGTGAAAGATGTGTCGCATGATACAGGGCGGAGATGCCATGGTGCTATAAAATCCGTTAGAGAACTTTGGATTGTATCTAAAAAGGAGACAGCAAGCTCTGACGCTTCCTCTCTAACTCTGTAAGACAAGGGCGCAGAGAACGATGGTCGATTTAAAATGAGTTCAGTCATGGACGTATAATGAAAAACTGATTTAAAAGGATGGTGCGGCATGGATGAAATTTTAAAAGCATAAAGGAGATCTGCGTATGCTCGCTGACGTTGTAGGTTCCATTTGTTGCACTCCACATAGAGGCTTTCTACCGGGCTTGTGCGGAAGGCGCCACACGCCAGGCGGAGCCTGAGATGGAGCACTGGGTCCAGCATTTTGAGGGATGTTTTACTTGCTGACCCATAAACAGCGCTACCATAGTCCAATCTTGAACCTATCAAACTTGTAAAAACACGTAAAAGAAGTTGTTTGTCAGCACCAAAAGAGATGTGCGACGGAACCTTCAGGATATTCATGGTCTTTAAGCATTTATGTTTTAGTTGTTTTATGTTTGGGATGAATGTGAGCTTTTCGTCAAAGATAATACCTAAGAACTTGTGTTCTTTTTTTACAGGATTAGAGGATTGTGTACCTTTTTTACAGGCCACACCTCCTGAAGAATGGGTGCAGCCAACCCTGTCCTTTCTGAATACCATGTACCTATTAAAAAATTTGTTTAAAATTGAGGTGGGTTTCCTGCAGACACATGATACTTGGCTGACTGGCATGCAGAAACTCATACACATCGTCAAGATTTTTAAGGAGGCCTCTGCAGTTCCATTGGATGATGTTTTCTGTTCCCATTATTTAAATTTAAGAATGACTGGAGTGTGTGTGTTCGTGCGTTCATGTGTCGTCTTTCGGGGCTGTTACTCCTGGATTAGGCTTTTTAGGCCTTTCTACTGGCTTGGCCGTCGGAGGCCGCTCCTTGCGCTGCGTTGCAGACAGGAATTGCGCGACGTCCATTTCGTCATCAGATGTCCTGGGGGTGCCCGACGGACCGGGCCCCCCTGACGTTGCCCCCCTCTGGAGCCCTTCGTTTGAGCCGCCACCACCGAGGGCGTCCGGGGCACCAGAGGTGGCACGGGCGGTGCGGTGATGGTGGGAGCCGATGCGGGGCACCCGATGTATATCCCCTCGACCCCCTCCAACGCACTGGAGAACGGGGAGGCAGCGGCGGCAGCGGCACTGGTCCCAACGGAAGAAGTTGGCCCCACAACCGCTGCTGCCTCAGCAAGCGGCATGGTGGCGGGTTGGGCTGCCTGAGGCAACCCAGGGGGGGGGGGGGCGCGAGGGACCAGGTCAGACACGCTGAACTGGGTCCCTGTGGAAACCAGACGCCGCTCCGCCCCCCGGCGAGCTGCGTCGGCGTACCTCCCCAGGGGGAAAGAGGCGAACCTCTTCCGCGCCTCTGGGAAGGTGATGTTCTCAATTACCTTGATGTTGATTATCTTTTTTTCAATTTGAAATTTTTCGCACTTGCGGGAGTAGGCTGCACGCGCCCCCCGCAGTTCACTTAACCGAGGGTTTCGGATGGACAGTTGTCGCTTGGATGGCCATGCGACGCGCATTTTGCACACGTCGTTCGGCCCCGGCAAGAGATTGTACCGTGCCCGAACCGCTGCCACTTAAAACAGCGCCGCGGGTTCGGGATGTACGGACGGATGGAGCAACAGATAAAACCTGCATTTATGTGTTGTGGAAGAACTGTGCGGTCAAAAGTCAAGATAATGTGCTTGGTGAGAATCTCCTTGTCGTCTCTGCGGATAGTGATGCGTCTCACGGCAGTGACGCCCTGATCCTTCAAGCCGGCAAGGAGATCCGCATCCGTTTCGTTCAGGAGATCCGTCCGGATATCACGCCCTGCGAGCTGTTGAGGCTGCGATGGGGTGTGACCCTGATGTTTAGATCAGCCAGTATAGTCTGAGCTAGAAGCTTCGTGGACTGCTGCTTGTCATTTATTTCGATGAGGAGTTCACTAGACCTTTGTTTTTTGCACTTATATGATTTTCCTTTTGTGGGTACAAGAAATTGTGCAATCAAGAAGAGTGAATGAAATGCAAGAGGGTGGGTTGGATTAAGGGATTCCATGACAAGAAATCGAGAAAAATTATCCGGTTCAGGAAATGTCAAAGATGGCAATGAAGGAAAAGATACTTCGGTGCGGCCCCTTCTCAGGGACCGATCACGTTTGGGGGGGGTTTAGAGAATGCCATATATCGTAGTATAGAAGCAGGGGACGTGGGTAGTTTCTTCTTTGACTTTACCCTGATGGTCAAAGAGGTCCTGGAGCTCCCTGCCTGGTGAACAGAAAGGGAGCCCATCCGCCGGAGCTTGACCTGGGCTCCGACGGCACCGTTCGTTGTTTCTAACCCTCCACCTATAAACACATAACCACGGTTGGATCCAGCTTATGTTTGGGGGCTCGGGGTCCGCGGTATCGCCAGTACCGTCACCAAGATTGCTCAAGGTGCCCCGTGCGGGGACGTCGTGTACTTGTTCTTGCATGGCTTGTTTCAGGTGGGCTGCATGCCATTGCACAGCTTACACCTGGGTTTCAAGATCTCCATGTGTCCTTCTTTCGGATTCTTCATTCCGCAGTCGAAACACACTCATTCATTTGCGGTTGCGCATACGCCTCTTCTGTGGCCTACACGTGTCCACAGATTGCGCAGAAATGAGTCTTTGGGATACAAACTACATTTCATTACACCCGATACGTAGAAGAGCATGTTTGGTACCTTGTCACCTTCGAAGGTGACGATGACCGTGGTTGTAATTCCAATTTGTCTAGCGCCCATTACTGTTGGATTCTTTTCAGCTGTGGTCCTTTCAATTATCTTTTCTTGCGTGTACTGTATTGGTACTCCTCCGTTTACTCTTTTCGTCATGCTATCGGGGGCCGTTGCCTATGGCCATACCTCGTGTTTCTGTCCTCTGATGATCATCTCTTTAATTTTTCAGCACCTGCATTCCTTATAAGAGTCCAGGGTACTCACAATTGCGATGTTTTGCTTGTTGTTGGTTAGAAAGGTGTCTTTTGCGACTTCTGCTTTTGTGATGGCGGCCGCTGCTGCGATCGCGTCCCAGATGATCGCGATGGGTGTCTTCGCAATGCACAGTCCTCCTCGCGGGCGCATGACCACTTTATTGTCCTCCTTCGGCAGCACGTTAGCCATCCTTGCTGCCATCGTTGCCGCTACTGCTGATCTAAGAAAAACAGCGCAAACGACGGGACGAAGAAAGGTAAGACTAAACACAGGCGCTGTTTAGTCTAGAAAGACTACTGCTGCTTTCCTTGCGAATGTCTTCGTGTCCGACCGCGTCTGGGGCGAAATCACTGAGCAACAATAAGATAGGACGGGAAACGAAGCTTCCTAGCGCGGCCAGATAATGTAAAAAGTGCCCGTGAGACGTTAGGCTAGCGACATCTGCAGCGGGCGAAGTAACTGCGCGGCGACCGCGATCGGCATTGCACTGCACGGCCACGAAATAAATTGTGGCCGCTATCAATTCGTCCATCAGGGGCCGCTAACCTCTCCTTCGCCGTCGCAGCTACTAAGATTGGCAGCCCACCTTGGTGTTTATTATGACGTTATCTGGTCGCTCGCCCACGCTTGCCGCAATGGTCCGTTACCCTTATGTATTCTTGCTCTGTGGGCGAACTGCCATGCACTCGTTCCTCCTTGGGCTTTTATTGCAGGTGACTACATTCCAACCCACCTTTTTCACGTGATCCTCTGTCGTCACTTCCTCTCCGGTAACCTCAATGAGCATCCGGCCCGATTCGTCTACGATCGGCATCGATGACTCCTCGGGTGACGTGGCCGTTTCGGCGAGTCCAGACGCTGAGCTTTCTTCTGCTTCTTGTATCTACACAGATGCACCACATACTCGTGTAGGCGGATAGCGCAGCGTTTCGTCTACTTGCTCTGAGGCGACCGCATTTACAATTTGCTACAACATATATATATATATATATATATATATATATATATATATATATATAAATATATATATATATATATTGTAGCGTTGATTGTGGACGCGATTGATGTAATCATCATAGGCGCTCGTGCAAGGACAATTCCCCGTTGGGGATATTCGGCTTGGTGCACACCCGACGACGAGAAGGCAGAAGTATCGCTTGGCGCACGGGCCGATCGAGTATCGCGTCGGACACAGCTTGCTTGGCACGAAGAACCTCGGCTTCTCCGCAGGTCTAACTGCTCGTTAGTGTTCCAATAAACCACGCTTCAGCTTGATATTCGCCCCTGGTTGAAAAGGAGCCATCCTGGCGACTCAAGGTGACGAGGAGACCACAGGATCGTAATACTCTTTCAGCCGGTTGGCGTGAACTATCTCGCGTCCACGGTGTCGACGGTCGGGTGCGGGAGCAACCGGTTCGACGAGGTAGTTCACTGGTGAAGTTTGCTTGACGACTCTGTAGGGTCCATGATATTTTGCAACAAGCTTCGGTGAGAGACCAGGTGTAGGGCATGGGACCCAAAGCCAGACAAGTGAATCAGGCCTATAGGTTGGAACCGCAGTGGAAGCGTCGAGATTATGCTTCTGGTGTTGCTGGTGTTCAGATGTGAGCGAGCGGGCGAGCTGACGGCACTCTTCGGCATGCTTGACTATTTCCGAAATGGGTGCGAACTCGGTCTGATCTGGGCGATAGTGCAAAATGGTGTCAAGAGTGCATGCTGGCTCCCGTCCGTAGAGCAGGAAAAAAGGTGAGAATCCCGTCGTCGTCTGCGCGGCCGTGTTGTAGGCGTACGTGACAAAAGGAAGTATCACGTCCCAGTCAGAATGGTCCGACGCCACGTACATCGAAAGCATATCGCTCAAAGTGCGGTTGAATCGTTCTGTGAGTCCATTGGTTTGCGGGTGGTAAGACGACGTAGTTCGGTAAATAATTCGACATTCCCGCAGGAGGGCTTCGATGACTTCCGAGAGGAAGACGCGACCTCGGTCACTGAGCAGCTCTCGAGGAGCACCATGGCGAAGTATGAAGCGGCGTAACAGGAAGGACGCGACGTCACGTGCCGTGGCAGTTGCTAGAGCAGCGCTTTCTGCATAGCGCGTTAGGTGATCCACCGCCACAATGACCCAACGGTTGCCAGCGGCTGTGCAGGGTAGGGGACCGTAAAGGTCTATCCCAATGCGGTCGAACGGTCTTTCGGGGCACGGCAATGGCTGCAGCGGGCCCGCCGCAGGAGTAGGAGGGGATTTGCGCCGCTGACAGTTGATGCATGACCGGATGTACTTGCGGACGAACGTGTACATTCCCCGCCAGTAATACCGTAGGCGAAGCCGCTCATACGTTTTTAACACACCGGCGTGCGCGCAGCTGGGGTCAGCGTGGAAGGATGCGCATATGCCCATGCGGAAATGGCGAGGTATCACCAGTAACCATTTGCGACCTCCCGATTGGTAGTTGCGCCTGAAGAGCATATCGTCGCGGAGTGCAAAGTGGGCAGCTTGTCGGCGCAGCGCACGCGACTCTTGAGCAGAGGGCACGCCTGAGAGGAAGGCAATAAGCGAGGCAATCCAGGGGTCCTTGCGCTGCTCGGCTGGCATGTCCGTGATGTCGAGGGACGACAGGCCGGCATCAACAGAAACGGAACACGAGTCTTCCGCCGGTAGGGGGGAGCGGGACAGAGCGTCAGCGTCTGAATGCTTCCGGCCGGAGCGGTGCAGCACACGGATGTCATGCTCTTGAAGGGGCAGAGCCCAGCGACCAAGGCGGCCAGACGGGTCCTTGAGCGACGACAACCAACACAATGCGTGGTGGTCCGTCACGACGTCAAAAGGACGACCGTACAAATATGGCCGAAAATTTGTAAGCGCCCATACGATGGCCAAGCACTCCTTTTCCGTGACCGAATAATTTAACTCAGCTTTGGTGAGCGTACGACTGGCATAAGCGACGACATAATCGTCAAAACCAGCTTTGCGTTGGGCAAGCACCGCACCGATTCCGGCGCCGCTGGCATCCGTATGGATTTCTGTTGGCGCGGTCGGGTCAAAGTGTCGCAGAATAGGCCGGGAAGTAAGGAGTCGCCGTAACTTCGCGAAGGCTTCATCGCAATCCCTCGTCCAAGCGCCAATACCGCTTTCCTTGCCGAGAAGCGCCGTCAAGGGCGCAATTATGGCGGCAAAATTGCGAATGAAGCGGCGGAAATAAGAACATAGACCAATAAAGCTCCGTAGAGCCTTCATGGTGGTCGGTTTAGGGAACTCGGCTACCGCACGAAGTTTTGTGGCGTCGGGAAGAATTCCCTCCTTCGACACAACGTGGCCCAGTATGGTCAACTTTCGCGCCGCAATGTGGCATTTCTTCATGTTGAGTTGCAATTTGGCATTGGCAAGGCAAGTCAAAACCTGCGCCAGGCGCCTCAAATGAGTGTCGAAGTCGGGAGAAAAAACGACTATGTCATCGAGATAACAAAGACACGTTTTCCACTTCAGGCCGCGCAAAATAGTGTCCATCATCCTCTCGAACGTGGCAGGAGCGTTGCACAGGCCAAACGGCATGACGGTAAATTCATACAGGCCGTCAGGAGTGACGAACGCCGTTTTCGCGCGATCGGCCTCTGCCATGGGTACCTGCCAATATCCAGACCGCAGATCAAGGGAAGAAAAAACTCGGCGCCTTGTAAACTGTCAAGGGAATCGTCGATCCGTGGTGAAGGATAGACATCCTTCCGCGTTATGCTGTTCATACGGCGATAATCTACGCAAAAGCGGATGGAGCCATCCTTTTTTATGACAAGCACCACGGGAGACGCCCAGGGACTGTTGGAGGGCTGAATTACTCCCCGCTTGAGCATATCGTTCACCTGTTCGTCAATAGTGCTGCGCTCCTTCGGCGACACACGGTACGGTCGTTGGCACAGGGGTGCATGCGAGCCGGTGTCGATGGAGTGGGCAACTGCAGATGTTCGGCCCAGCGGTGCCTTTGCGCAGTCAAAAGAAGAACGGAACCGATATAGCAGAGCGAGGAGCCTCACTCGTTGGTCTGATCTGAGTGTTGGATCGATCGAAGCGCCAATGTCCGGAGGCGACAGGTCTGGTGTTGACGGGGCAGGACTTAGTCCAGCCACTGGAACCCATGACGGAAAGTCGTCTGTTACGGCGGTAACAAGCTGTGGCCGAACAACTTCGACGCAGACAAGGACCTCACCGTGCAGGAGACGAAGGGGCTCCAAGGACTCGTTGGTGACTACTATGGCGATCGTGCCAGCATGAACTGTCAGTAGGGCGAATGGCAGGGACAGCGATTTTCGATGGAGAAATAAGGGCGACGGCGTAAAAAGAACAGGTGCGTCGGGAATGGAGCAGCAGCAGAGCGGTACGAGAGCAGCCGAGCGTGGAGGGATGTCCGTGTCGTGAGCCACGGTGAGCTTTGCTGGGGTAGCGGACTGAAGGTCGTCGTAAGGCGCGTCCAAGGGAGAATCAAATTCTACTTGCGCACGCGCACAGTCGATTATTGCGCGATGGCGAGATAAAAAGTCCCAGCCTAAAATGACGTCATGGGAGCAGGATGGCAGCACGAGGAACTCAACGCTGTACACGACGTCCTGGATCATGACACGCGCCGTGCAGGCTGCCAGAGGTTTTACAGGTTGCGCAGTTGCTGTACATAACGAAAATTGCGGCAGCGGCGTCGTAACTTTTCTAAGCGAGCGGCAAATATCGGCGGTAATGACGGAGACGGCTGCGCCTGTATCGACTAGTGCGACTGTACAGACACCCTCAACAGATACGTCGATTACATTTGTAGGCCTTTTGCAGTTCGAAAGTCGCGCAGCTCTTGCCTCCGGAACTGCGGCGGCTAGTTTTCCTGTTCAGTTGGGCATGAACGACGTCGCATCGGCGATAGTGAGCGGCGACGTGGGGAGCTTGAACGGTGGCTATCGGCGTCACGACGGCTAAAATCGTTGTAACCAGAGGCAGGTAACGGCGACCTGGGTGACACGTCTGTCATTATCTGCTGAGACCCGTGTGGAGAGCAAAAGCCAAAAGTGTGGTTTCCAACGTCATCATTCATCGCGGGCACGCGGCGGCGGCAGTAACGGGCCACATGGCCTGGAAGTCGGCAGGCGAAATAGATGGGGCGATTATCAGCCGTGCGCCACGGATTCACCGGTGGCGGATTCCTGTGTACCGCAGAGCGTGGCGGGGTTGATGGCATGGCCCGAAAAGACGTCCCAGCTGGCTGGACCGGTCTCCCCATAGCTTCGACATACGTGAGGGGCGCATAATATAGAGTGGGTGCCAGTGCCTCAGCCACCTGTTCCTTGATTATGTGGCGAAGCGCTGGAAGCGTCGGCCAGACAACGGAACGAGTCACTTCGGTAGGCTGCGGAGGCACTCCGTATCGTGGAGATGGGCCAGGAACAGATGGTGGCATCGTTGATCCAGGCTCCAGAGTAAGAACGGACACTTGCCGAGCGACTTCTTCGCGAACAAACTGTTGAAGCTGCCGCATCAAGGATGCATCGGCCCCCGGCTCTGTCAAGCTCGACAGCGGCTCTCCCTGGGCAGAAGAGTTCCGGGTAAGCGTCCTCTGTCTGCGGAGTTCTTCGTAGCTTCAGCAGTGGGTGATGATGTCAGCAACGGTTCGCAGATATTTCGCTAACAACATCTGGAAAGCATCATCATCAATTCCTTTCATCAGGTGCTTAATTTTCTCTGCTTCCGCCATAGCTGAATCAACACGTTTGCAGAGGTCCACAACATCCTCGATATAGCTTGTGAAGGTCTCTCCAGCACGCTGTGCTCGTGTGCGGAGACGCTTCTCAGCAAGAAGCTTCCGCACGGCGGGACGGCCGAAGACCTCGACAATACGATTTTTGAACTCAGCCCAGGTAGCCATGGTGGTGGCGTTGTTGTGGAACCACTTCTTGGCTAGGTGGTCCAAATGAAACACAACGTCATTAAGCTTCATGCGATCGTCCCATCTGTTGTTCGCGCTTGCTCGTTCGTACTACGACAGCCACTCCTCCACGTCGTTGTCATCCGTTCCATCGAAGTTAGGGGGGTCGCGCTGGCGAAGCACACCCGAACACATGATGGGCTGCGGTACCATGTCCCGGTCGGTGTTCAGCTGCATCACGGGCTGTAGCCGCCTGCTTCGTAACTCCAGGATGTGGTATCGGAGTCTTGCGATGTGAAGGTAGAGTCACGCTGGGAACGAACCCGCACACTCCACCAAACTGAAGCGTGGTTTATTGGACCACTAACGAGCAGTGAGACCTGCAGAGAAGCCGAGGTTCTTCGTGCCAAGCAAGCTGTGTCCGACGCGATACTCGATCGGCCCGTGCGCCAAGCGATACTTCTGCCTTCTCGTCGTCGGGCGTGCACCAAGCCGAATATCCCCAACGGGGAATTGTCCTTGCACGAGCGCCTATGATGATTACATCAATTGCGTCCACAATCAACGCTACAATATATATATATATATATATATATATATATATATATATATATATATATATATATATATATATATATATATATATATATAAATATATATATATATATATATATATATATATATCTATATATATATATATATATATATATATATATATATATATATATATATATGTATGTATGTATATATATTTATAGAGAGAGAGAGAGAGAGAGAGAGAGAGAAATGGGTATAGCTTTTAACACAAATGTTTATTCGTCGACCTTTCGGTCGGTTGCCGACCTTTCTCGCCGACCTTTCTTCAGAAAGGTCGGCATCCGACCGAAACATCGACCAATAAACAGTTTTGTTAGAAGCTATACCCATTTTTTACTTTTTGCTACGGCAACCTAAGATAGCCCTTCTCGCAAAGTATATATATATATATATATATATATATATATACTTTATATATATATATATATATATATATATATATATATATATATATATATACATATATATATATATATATATATATATATATATATATATATATATATATATATATATATATATATATATATATATATATATATATAGTTAGGAAATGAGGGGCTCGTTGAGGAAATATAGAATGATATGTCGGCAGTCTACAACGCCAAAGGAGGCATAGGGGTGTTGTGAGGCTCTTTTTTTTACTACGGTTATTGACGTTAACATTTTTTTATATACGAAAGAAAGAAAGAAAACCACGCGCCCCGAGTGGGGACGAAACCCACGCCTTTCAATTAGATCTCGAAAGCCCTAGGTCATTCGAGATCTAACAACACCCTCATGCCTCCTTTGGCGTTGTAGACTGCCGGCCTATCTTTCTATATATATATATATATATATATATATATACTGCCCCACCAGGTTAACACCTTCCTGTATCCCCACAGATTCCCCCCTTTGACTGGACACAATACTCTGCACTTTACCGCTTCTGCACGGGGCTTTGGACATTCAGACACATAGTGTGCGGCTGCCTCAAAGCTACCCTAGATCCGGTCAACCTCCACATTGCGGTAGCGCTTCGGGAGAGAGCCTTGGCCCCCTTAGGCATAGAAGATCTGCTGCGCTTGATCAAAGGGGCTGTCGACTCGGCCCACGCTACAGTCACCCTGGAATGATGGCACCTTTCTGAAACATTTTGTCTGCCTAGAAAACTTTTTTTCTCTTTCTACCAGTGACGATTACCTCTGCTTGTGACTCTCCTACGATATGATTTTCTTGAACCCAATCTCTGTCACCTGTGGCTGAAGCGCCATTAACACGCTGCTGTCGCCGGTGATTCCCTGTAGTCTGTGAGTCATTATAGTCGTTCTTTTGTTCTAGAGGGAATGTTAGAATATGGCAGATGGGCAGTATTCAATCGCTCTCAGCACTACCTTCCATACATTACACTGGTGTCTGACGCCGGCGCCGGACCGTTTTCTACTTCTATACTCGGTTACAACTCAAGAACGGCACCACCTCATGTAGTGTATCACTCCGCCGAAGCGCCGGACATGTGACGTCAGTGCGCGCGCGTTTTGAAAGGGGTTTGCTATGAATGCGTGATATCGTCTGCCTTGTCTCACGCAGTTTGCTTGTCGTCGCTGGAGTCGTTTATAAGCATATTACCTCAAAAAAATCACGGAAACGGCTCACGCCATGTTCAAAATATTGCCAGTAACGCCCTACTTGCGCCGCGCGGGGAAACATCCGGCTACGGTGATAAGGCACAGCGGCAACTTCTGGTGCCGTTCTTAAGTTGTAACCGAGTATAGCACTTCTCATGATCGCGTGTTAAATCTGAAACAACCTTGCAAATATAGGCACAGTGGAACTCCGATAATACGACTTTCAATAGTCTGCGAGAAGTCGTCGTATGATCGGGGTGTCGTACGACTGGGATGCTTGTAATGGCCGGTCTGGTAAAACCTATTGAAAATACTATATTTACCGCGCTCTCGTGTGATTTGCGAACCTTTAGCTGCAATCCCAAGTTAAAAAAAAGCAGCGCCTACGTTGTTCCCCCTTTCCTCCATGGTTTCCGGCTAGCCCACCAGCCAAGCGCCATATGCTACGCGAGGCCCGTGGCGTACGGCTCCATTTATAGCCCGCCAGCACCGCCAGCTTCGCGCCTTACGCGTGCGAGGGAAAGCCGACGTTGTCGACCAAATTGAGAGAGGGAGGGCGAGTGCGAAACTCTCAAGGCCAAGTGAAACGAAGGCTAGTACAAGGCGGAGATGAAGGAAAAACCGCATCGCCGTTCATGGTTAGGTGCCCCTTGAACGGTCCCATGCCGTCGCTATTTGCTCAAAACATAGCGGTTTTTCTTTCCAACAAGAAGCAGCAACGCGAAATAGATAAAATGATTCAGACTTCGCGAGTAAACCGTGTTCCGGCGATAATTATAGAACGGTCTTGCTACAGTGACTTGCTGCGGCGGCCAGAGAATGGCCATAATGGCGGTGCCAACGGGTACGTGTCTCCACCATTGCGGCGGACGCGCGTGAATTGAGGCACTCTAGCAAAGAAAACCGCGGAGTAACACCGCAGCTTTGAAAGACACTGGTAAGCAGAGAGCAGATATATAGGGAGAAAGAGCGTCGTGAGAGGAAGAAATTTTGATTGAGCGGGCGGGGAAAGCGGCTGATCGGTCATCATCGTGGGGTTGAGTCGTATGTGTTTTCGCGTTCGTCGGTGGCTGGACGGGAGCTTCAAATTCACGGTCCGCCTGCCACCTGAATTTTGACTTCTCGCGATTGGCGCGTTGGCGCGCTGCTGCCACTGCTGCCGCGTGGGGCTGTCACAGGTTAACTCCCGCTCACGAGTACCGGACTGCTTGCTTGCGTCTGTTCAGTAAATGGTCGGTCCCGCCTGCGGACCTTCCCTCATCAAGCAGTGTCTCGCGGGGGTATGTATAAAGAAGGTACAGACTAGGGTGCAAAGCGGTGTAAAATATGGAGAACACCCCGGTTTATCCGCACCATAGTCCGTCGTATTATGCGAACCGCGTGTACCCGAGCGTCATAAGATCGGGGTATTTAATGCATTGTTTTTTTGGGGAGTTTGGCGCTGCCGCGGTGATACGTCGTAAGAAGCTGGTCGTCGTAAGTCCGGGGGTCGCATCATCAGGCGAACCAAGTTATATTCAAGGCGAACTTTTTCGCCTCATTGTGGGAAAATACGTGGGCGTGAGCTCATGCCTGGGTAGCGAATTGATGGTACTAAAAAGGATCGCAGGCGCGCAGGCTGACTGCTACCTACAGAAGTTGCCTGCCCGCCAAAAAGGTCGCCCGCTTGCCGGTAAATTATATTTTTACTTCCTGCCTGCCTACAAGCCAGACGATTGCTGCGATGGTGCCTGAATTGGAAATGAGGGGCGTACCCTCATGAGCCCCTCAGTTAGGGATAGGGGCCGCAAAGCCACATGACGGGGACACTCGATTGTACCAAAAAGCAATGGAGGATGAACGGGTCGTCCGCTTATTGGGGGAGCGGAACAATGGTCATCCTGCGGGGAGGCTGTCCATTGCCAGAAGATTCAAGAGAGGATTCAACAAGGGGGAGTGAGAAGGGGGTGCGTCGAAGACACCGGTTAACGGCCCATTGGTCATGAGGCTACATACCTGTCTTCCAGAACACAGCGGCGAGGATGCATCATTTGTAGATGAGGTGCGGCTCGGCACTGGTCGACGCGGGCAGCGGATCACAGGGCAGCACAGCGGCGGGTACGTAGATCCATGTTTAAGGGCAAATCTCTTGAGCGCTGTCTTCTGTGCTTTTTTGTAGACCCCCAGCATTGACCTCGTTGTACCCGAGGGAACGAAACCGCCACCGAAGATATAACGAGAAGGACAGCGGACGATGAAAGCATTAAGATGCCATCAGTAGGGGCTGCTTGGTGCTGCATAGCTGGGGGTGAAGCGCGTAAACGTGGGAAAGTAGCAACAAGGACCTGGAAGACAAAAAAAAAGACGAAGCACAACGAACTGGTTCTTGAGGCACACTAAACAGGTATATACGCTGCTTGCTTGCGACAAAACAAAATGGATTGTGGCAGCGTTATCCGCTCACTGCTACCACTCATACTTCTGTTCGCCTCTCAATCTCATTGTTCTCTTGACGAATTGAACGAAGGTTAGTCCAATACAATTCAAGTTTCCCACCTTCGCAGTGCTGGGGCACCCTCTGCCTGGAACACCGGGAGCGGGAGTTCTGTTTTTTTGGTGCTTGCTTTCATCCCGCACGTGACGGTGATGTGCTGCGGAGTTTGGAACGCGTCATTTTTGGCGGCCACTTTTTTAAATTACAATCCTAAAAAGGAACCCAACGGGCTTTCCTTACTCATGAAGGCGGGGGCTGCATTTATATACAGAGATTTTGCCTCAGTGTACCTGCAGGTTTCTTTTCGCTAAACAGCGGGGGATATGTATGACATTCACCAGCAGTTCCGGAGTTTGGATTGGTTATTACCTTATTACCGCTTGTTTTTCGAAGCCTCTGTGTTCGTTACGCTCTAACGCCGTGCGGCTCTGCTTGGGCGGATTTGTCTCGCCGCGCCGCTTGATTCCGACAGTCGATAGACATTGTAACTGCGATGTATTTCTGTCCTGACATGTTCGTCAAATGCGTGCACGACGATGAAGTGGTTGCCGCCGCCTTTAATGAATATTTCACGTCAGTTGTTACGATGAACAATAACGCTCTACACGCGTTTTCAATGAATCTCCCCCCCCTTTCTGATGTTAGTATTTCTGAACCTGGTATATTGAATTTACTGTTACATCTTGATATAAAAAAATCTCCAGGACCAGACGATATTTCCTATTCCTTCTTAAAACGATACGCGGAGTGGTGTGCAAAATATTTATGTTTTCTACACGAAGTCTGTCAATTATGGCGCTTTACCTGATGACTGGAGGCTAGCCAAAATCATACCAGTACATAAAACCGAAGGAAAAACTTGCATTCCAAATGACCGCCCAATCTCACTCACTTCAACATCATGTAGACTGCTAGAACATATCATTTACAAGCAGATAATTAGCCATTTAGAAAAACATAAGGTAATAACTAATATGCAGCACGAATTTCGGGCTGGTTTCTCGACCACTACTCAGCTAGTGGAAACCGTTCATGACTTTGCGAGTGCCATAATGAGTGCCATAAGTACCCCACCAAAAGCTTCTGCACAAATTAGGACATATTATACGAAATGATAAATTACTTGCATGGATTTCTGCATACCTCCGAAGTCGAAGTCAAGTTGTCGCAATCAATAACGCTTTTTCCAACTGTGTACCGGTTGATTCTGGCGTCCCTCAGGGGTCAGTACTGGGTCCTTTATTGTTTTTATTATTTATTAATGACATCGTTCTTGACTTTTATGTTCATGTTAAACTGTACGCAGATGACTGCATTGTATATGAAAAGATAAAATTTCCACAAGACCAGTTAAGACTAAACAATCAATTCCAGAAAATATTTGCTTGGTGCCATGAGTGGCAAATGTCTATGAAGTTCAAAAAAACTGTGTTCATGAAAATAACCGATAAGAAAGTTCCCTTCCAGTACCAATACATCGCTAATAATATTTGTCTGCAGGAATTAGAACCGCACAAGTATGTCGGCCTATAGATATCGAACAAGCTTTCCTGGACGAAACACATAGACAACAACACAGCTTGATCACTACTCAAGATATATTTTCTACTGCGCTCCTTAAAATCGTCCACACCGAATTTACGTCTTCTTGCATAGAATGCAATTATCCTACCAATAATAGAGTACGCAGTAGCAATTTGGGACCCATTCACAAAATCCGATATAAATAAATTAGAAAGGTCGCAAAAGAAGGCTGCAAGATTTAATTAGAATTCATATGGGCGCACCTCAATATCAGCTCTCGTTGAACAAAGCGGGATGTTGCCCGTCTCGAAAGAAACCGGATTTGTCGCTTGAAGTTCTTTTTTCAATTAATTAGAGGGGATTACTTTGTTGACACTACTCGCTTCCTAAAATAGTCATCCGGTTATAATACGAGACACCGCCACGCGTTCTCTATAACCCCATTGATCCCTCGAAATAACTGCTACAAATATTCATTTTTTTTCTTGAGCAATTGTTCAATGGAACGATCTCATAAACGAAGCGGTAACACAAAAGTCATTGACTTCATTTGAAAAGTGTTTGTAATAAGATATGTAGTTTCATTGTTGTGCATTATATGTTATATTGTTTGTTCCCTTATTTTGTATGTATTTGCATTTACTTACCTGTACCCACTCTGCAAAAGTCTCCAGAGAGAGTGCAGTATTTACAAATAAAAAATAAATAAATAAATAAATAAATAAATAAATAAATAATGATCTATGACGACAATGCGAGCCGCAAAAGTGCTCTGCACGTAAAATTTCTTCAAACGCCTGTTTAAGCACGTCTCGGCAGGTTACGTGGGGCACGTACTCAGTTTTTACTAGGAAAAGAAGTCTACCTCTCTATCGATAACGTTATTGAAGGTTTGCTTACTTAGTGCCCCTCTTTTTTGAATAGCATGCTGAAGGATTCCCATATATGGCGCTGCATTTTATCTCTTCAGCTCAGGAGAGCGGACGTTGTGTTTTATTCCGGAGTGCGTTCAGATATGACGCCATGCGTTACTAAATAGCTCGGCGAGTTCGACAACGAGTACTTATGCTCCCTGAGTCTTTTACTGAGGCAGCAGCCAGTCTCGCCGATGCACCATTAGCCACAGGGAAGGGAGGGGAATTTTGTACACCACGCCTTCTTCACACTTAACGAATTTCGGTACGTGTTGTAGTCGATAAGTTGATTCGCCAGTGTGGTCATGCAGAGGCCTGTCTACTGTCTAGCAGAGGCTTTTTATTTCGTTGTGCTCTGAGAAGGCAACCTGTGCTCCGTGTGCGCCAGGCACCCGTTTTAGGTGGTGTGAAATTGCGTGTCACGTATGGCAACACCGCAGGCTGTTTTTTTTTCTATTTTTGTTTTTTTGTTTTCTCCGGCTTGTCGCTCCTTCCTCACCGTCTTGAAACCCTTCTTTCCGGCGGATGGCGCTATCACTTCTTCCGGGAAAGCCGCGTCCTCTTATCGTTCCGCCGGCATGCTGACGCTGTGGCGCATTTTATCGCTGCCTGACGTCATGACGGCCTGGGCCAGACATGACGTCGCAATAATAATCTTTCACTCAGCCGAGCAACAAAGAAGCAAACCTTTCTCTGTACACGTCTTGTACATCCAGCGGATACAGTTCCCAAACGTGATCAAAGTTCAAGGTACAGCAAGCCGGTCTCTCTGGCCTGCTGAAAGACGAAACCCAGGCCTTGGGGCGCTTCCTTAAACTTTTCAAACATTCTTAGGTCGTTGTCCTGAGTTGAGCGCCTCACCTAGTACACACAAAGAAGTCATCCACGTACCTGAAGTTCTTGCAACCTGGCGCGGTCCGGGTTTGTCTTTGAGGGCCTCCTGCAATGTTCGGTCACCCCTTGAGAGGAATAGGCCACATGACACTGGAGCAACTGCTGCAACATCTGACAATAAAACCTCAAAGGCTATAAAAGAGGCTTGGCGACGTCATGTCTGGAACAGGCCATCATGAAGTCAAAAAGTCATAACGTGCAGGAGAGCCTTAGCATGCTGGCGAAACGACTAGCAGACGCAGGTTACCCGGATCAAGTGGTGGCATCAGTCGCAGAAAAAGTGTTGAATTTGGTGGGGAAGGAGCCGAAACCCAGAAAAAAACGCGAAAGAAAAATCACAAGAGAAAAACGACCTGTGGTGTTGACATTCGTCCACGCAGTTTTTCAGCGCTTGAAAAGGGTGGCTGTGGCACACCACGTACAGGTTGCGCTGTCCTCTCCCAACAAAATTAAATGATCTCAGCAAGAGGGTAAACAAGCCTCAGCATTACCACACTGTCGAAGATATTGTGGTTTAAAGCAGTTACAGAAATTTGTAAAGTGTGAACAGAGCATGGTGTACAAAATTGCCCTCCGCTTTGGCAATCGATACATTGACCAGACGGGCTGCTGCCACAATGAAAGACTAAAAGAGCACAACTACTATTGCACCTTGTCAAAAGCGCCGAGCAATTCAGCAACGCATTTCTGAAGATCTGAATTCACTCTGCAATACAAGAAAGCGTCCGTTCTCGTGAGGTAAAGAGATAAAATACAGCGTGAGATATGGGAAGCCTACAACATGGTAAGCGGAAAAGAAGGGTAATAAATAAGCACACCATCGATAACCTTACTGAAAAGTGAGCTAGACTTCTTGTCGCAGTATGAACTGAGCACGCGCCCCATGTAACCCGCTCCTGGTGCTTATCCAAGGTTTTTCAAGATATTTTGCTTTTCGAATTCTTTCAGGTTTTTGCTTCAAACAAGCAGCCTACAGTCAAACCCGGTTATAGCGAACTGCAATATGCGCCATGATTAGTTCGATATATCCAATAGCTCGATATAGCCGAACCTGCCTATAACGAGTTTATTGTTACGAGTTCGCAATACGCTGGAATCCGGTTGCCATCCCCGCAAGCAGAAGCGAATAAAGTAAAGTATGTCCTTACCATACGCAAAACAGTCAATTAATTGCAAATATTAAACCTACATTCTGCCTTAACGCCTGAACTGGTTACTTCCAAAAAAAAGCGGTGATTTTTGTTTTCCCTTTCGTTTTGACAGCGTCAACTACCAGAGCATTCTTTATACGAGATATTGTTTGCACCAGTTCGAATCCATGTCCCTCAATATCGAATAAATATTGGTGGAGGACATCGACTGCCAAAAGCACTTCATTAAGCGTCGGACGGCTATCACTCGCGACATCCTCTGCCTCCTCGGTGCTTTTCATCAGCATTACAACTGTGCTGGCGACAGAGCCCGCGTCCGAGGGGATTACAGTGACGGCAACGTCGTCGTCGACACTCACGAAATCTTCGTAGGACACTCCTTTTGGCACAGCATCGCGAAGGTCGGCGAGCTGCCGTTTTGGTTCGGATTCCCTGACTGGGCGGGTTTCGTCGTGAGTTCCGCGCGTCGGAAACAGTAACGGAAAGTGTCGGGCATCATATCACTCCATACGAGGCGCAATGTCTCAGTAGCGGCCTTTGCTCAGTGGTCGCGGCCAATCAACATTTCAATCGCCGCTCTGAAACCATGCTTTTCGGCGGCAATTCTACGCACGCCGAGTTCGATATAGCAGATGCGAATTTCGTTATAAGGAATATTTTTCGCGTCTATTTCCGTAACTCATTTATTTTTGTTCGATAAATAGCATAATTCCCTCTGTCCGGGTTTGTTATGGTCCGGTTTGACTGTACATACATGTTGAAGGTGTCTAAATAAACAATTTATATATAATAACAGCGACAAGAACACAAGACAAAAATAAGAGGGCACAAACACAGCGCTTTTTTGTCTCGTCTTGTTTGGGCTGTAACTATGTATAGTTACCAACTCGCCCAATCGTCCGTTTTGGTGAAATAAACAAGTTCTTAGTTCCGCTTCGTCCTGTTTGGTTGACTTAGTGGTCCCTGTTTCTAATGCCCCAAGTTTCAGTGCTACACATCCCAGAAATTAAAACATGACGAAATGCGAGGTGGAGGGCGGTATGCCGAGGCTGGGTCAGACATGCTCCCTGGCGGTGACGCGCTATTAGATAACGACTCAGTATTCGCCCTGATATCGAACACAGTCAGCCCCTGGCGGCTTCAGGAAGAACCGCTCCTATAGTGTAAATGGCGCTCTCGCGTCGTCTGCTCGTTCACGTTGGGCGTGGCGCAAGACGCGTGCTGCGCACCATAAATGCGCACTTTGTTTGCAATTAAGAAATGACGTAGTTACCTCTGCTTGCGCTTTTACCCTAGAAACACAATAAACAGCGACCGTTGCGGGTAATCGACTGGCTTTATTCCAGGAAACATCTTCGCCGTGGTCACCGCTTGAGTGTGAAACGTGTTATAAACATTGCTCCGACACATTGCACTTTTCCTTTAGATTAGTGCAGTCGTCTGTCGTTTCGGGAACGTCAAAGGGTGCTTTTTGGAGGTGGCGTGCTGGTTATTTAAAGGATAAACGTTTGCTACATGAAATGGGTAAGAAGCGACAAGACCCGTTCATACCCGAGCATTTGCCACACCCTTGTAAAAATTGCGCTGTCTCCTGATAGAAAGAAGAAACAAACAAAAACAATTGCACTGCACACGACCCGTGCGCTATCGCCGATACATTACGGGAACGCATTTTACACCCGCAAGCGCAAGTGTTACCAAATTCTTTCCTTACCTTTCGAAAATAAACACCATTTTTGTACAGTCGCTGATACTGTGTTGCTAATTTTACGAATTATTTAAAATACGTTTTTGTGGATGCACTAAAGTATTTCGGGGGGATTCCATGGTAAAATGAAGCTGTTGTCAGTTTACGTCTGTCCTGTGGCATTTCGGGTGGCGTTTTTATATATCCCGTTTTCAAACCTCGACATGAATCACCTTGTCCAGAAATGTGTTTCACTCAGCAAAACCAAATGCCTAATATGCTCGTGTCTTAACCTCGTAAGGCGACCTAGGTTTCAAGGAGGAAAAATCCCGTAATATAATGCACGTTGTTGCCCGCATGTGAGGAGGGTGTTTGCCATGACTCGCTGTTTTTTTTTATTACTTTTTCCACAATGCTCGCTTTCAATTCAAGTTTGAAAAAGGCGAGCCGGAATTCCTGGACAATGTCGGGCCACAAGAGGATTAAACAGTTTCGAAAATGCAGCGTCTACTTGTTTAAGTACTGCTTTTTCAGTACTACGGAACTTGATGCCTAGCGTGCTTTCATTTGGAAGTAATAGTGATACCAACATTTGGCTTTTCGTGTTACATGCGTTGTCTTCTCGCTGCGGCGGGAACGTATGGAGACACCCCCTCCCCCCCCCCCCCCCCCCCCGCCTAAAAAAAAACAAAATGAACAGAAAACTTTATTCGTGCCTTTTGAACCAATCTTCAAGAAGTAAATGCCAAGACCGGTGATCAGTTTGCAACGCAAATTAGTTACCGCGAACCCGTTGCGCTGTTTCGTAACGAGAAATAAAAAGGAACTTTTTACTACATCTGCAGAAGGGCAGTTGCCCTTCTGCAGATGTAGTAAAAAGTTCCTTTTTATTTCTGCCATCTTTATTGGTCGTAAGCAAGATTGCTTAGGAATTCAAACACATCTCGCTGTTTTAGGCACCTTCTAGATTTTAAAAAGAACGCAAATGGTCAACAGTGCAGCCGTAACAGAAACTCCGCCCGCACTGTGAGGTCCCAGAAGCTTGGTTTACACACTGTAAACCTGCTTTTTCCTTTGCAAGTCTAGCTAAACAGGAGATGTCGATTGTACTGCGCGTGTTAGCTATTTAATTCACAAGTTCACTTGCGACAAAAGACTTAAATAGGTGATCCGGCACCGTTATTCATCCAAGCTGCCTTCAGAGTTGCTAAAATTTCATTGAACTAAAGCTGCGGGAAAACGACCCTTAGGACGGTTGCATTATATATCTGCGCTGGTTGAAATTCAGTAATTTTATGTTGTCTTTCGAACATACAAAATATCGTAAGCTGTTAGAAAAACTATGGAGGCAGTTGCGTGTTGTTACCATTTCAGGGCATCTCACAAATGTAAGACTGCGTCATGCTACCAGCGAAACCGATTTAAACTGGTGTTGTAAACTGAATTCTGGATGTCGAGGCCTCTTGATTTGTTTTTATTGATGCTTTTATTATTATGCTTTTCATGCTAAGGCTCAAAGCCATAGTCTGGACCAGAGATTGAGCTTGCTACGAGGCACTGCCTACAATCTCATTGACATTATTGCGGCCATTCTGAGAATCCTGATGCGTTGCCGCTTTTTTTTGGGTAATAATGAAAACTTATTCCCGCTTCCATGCTATACATTGAACGTTGCGGAACCGAACAACAGCAACCCACTCTCGCCTGCGCCTTTCACGCTCGCATACGGCGTGAAAAAGGCGCGAAGAGCGCCCAAAGTGCGCATTCCTCCGGACCGCTCAGCGGAGCATCCGCACTAGCAGCGCGACGCTGTCGCCACCTACATGTCGATGTCGCGGCGAATAGGGACCAGGCAGCTGGAAACGTAATGCCCCTCTCGGCGCTTCCCTCCTCAATGGAATGAGCCGGTGCATTGGACTACCCCAGCCTCCTGTTGTTTTTCCCGTGTTCGCTTCTGTGCTTTGAATGTTTCGGTGTTGTGAGGGGATATGTGCGGTGAAACGACGTCTAAACCGACGTGTTGGGTTATTAGATGCAATAACGGCTACGTAAAAGTTTCGGACGCTTCTAAAGTGTCGTGTGGGCTACCATGACATGAGTGCTTTTTGGAGCGATCTACGCTTGGCCTCATTAGTTCTGAGCACGAATAAAACTACTATAATTAGTATTCATTTCTTCCTAAATGCACCAACGTCACCATAAACTTTTCCGACGTGTCTAGGCTTGCGAGTGGGCTACCTTGAAATGAGCGCTTTTTGCAGTGCTCTGCGCCTGGCTCCGCGCGATTAATTATTTATAACACTTTAAATTATCTTCACTGGTTTCAGTTGCTACAGTTTCCACTCCAGCCTTAACGCTGGGATACCTAGATACGTGTGCTTGGAAGAGACAGGGATTTATCTAGGAGATCGATTTCCGTGTGTCGTGTGTGGAGATTAATGGGAGGCCTGTGCCTTGCAGTGGGCGTAGATACGCTGGTGGTGGTGGTGGTGGTGGTGATGGTGATGATGACGATGATGGCATATTGTCGCGGAGAAACTGACTAAAGGGCAACAAGAGACTTCGGACCCTAAGGCAAATGTACAAATCTCCAAGCCTCCGGATAACGGCCAACGGCAGTTTACACTTTTTTTCTGGAACCCTGAGCTTGTGCCTTTAGTTTTGGTAAGCGGCACTGTGACAGCTTGGGAACTTGAGAGCCGAAGCGGAACACCCACGTTTGTAGTAATTTTATCAAGAGGCAAAATTATTCAACCATACAGCTACGAAGCATTCCCCTCTGCTCTTCCTATATTCCCACCTGCGTGGAATAAATGCTAGCGCGGATAGTTAAAAAATGTGGGCGTGTTAATGCCGGCATGTGCTTTTAAAAGCTTGAGTATTGTTTACCCCAGGAAGTAAAAAGTCGTGTAATGCCGTGCGACAAAACCTAAACTCGCGACTAGCTGCCTTAAATAAGGCTGCATCAGCCCCAGTCCTCCAGGGCAGACGCATTTCCGACACTCTGAAAGCAGTTAGGATTGGGATAAGGGTGCATGGAAGCGCAAAATTAAACAGCTAAATTGTCCAGCCCTCCGTTTAACGACGATGATGGTTGAACGCGAAGCTTGCTTCTTGCGAAATCGAATGGACATGGTCAAACTCAAAGACGCTACGACCAAAAGACAAACTACGTGGGGGTAAAATCCAAAGCTCAACTAGTCAAAGTTTAAATCCAGAAGGCAACCAAGGAAACTCACACAAGAAAGCTTTGCGATAAACAATCATCGTCGTTAGACGGAGGAGAGCATGATTTTCCAAGTGTAGGTGACAGCTTGTAAGCGACCGCAGCATTTAGTAGTGAAACTGATTGCAGGTTTTCGGCACCCTCCTGTCTCTCGTCCTTCAGCCAAGCAGGAATTTTTTTTTTCATAAAACATTAACCAACTAGCCAGCTACATTGCAATTGTTGTAAAGCAATGCTTTTCCACGACAAGCAATTACGTTCTACTATCACGTGGTATTTATTTTGTAAACGATTCCTGATGACTGCAGTAAGCGTATTTTTGTAAAATAAACACATTACTACCGATGTAATTAAGTTACGGAAGCTTCGTCAATCGCAATTTCTCTTTTGAGGTGAAGCCAACCCCCCAAACCCCACACATTGTCATTCCCTTGGACACATCATCAACTCCCAAGACCAGTGCCGCATCATTACTGTATCGGGTGCACACACCGGCTTTGTAGGACCAAATACTCGATACGCCAAACTGCATGCAGGCATAACAACTTCGCGCGAAGAAACGGACTTGCACTTCCAGCTTGACTTCCAGCTCGGCGCATAACTTTTGGCGCAGTACAACCCTAGTTGTACTGCTGGAATTCTGTATGTAACAAAAGGTACAAATTGGCCTAAGTAGATCTATTCGCTTACCACTTCCACGGTCTTGCCATGTATCTCAAAATGCTGTGCTCTACCGAGGCTAGTGATCACTACTTTAGTTTTTTGCGTATTGAATCACAGGCCCCCGATTCTACTCTGCTTGTACATTGTGGTAATCATGCTTTGCAATTTGTCCTCGCAGTTGCTCAGCAGGGCAACGCCATCAGCAAATCTGAGATTACTGAGGTATTCTCCATTAACCCTAACGCCCAACTGTTCCCAATCTAATTTCTGAACACCTCTTGTAAACATGCTGAAAACATTGTAAACATTGGATAGATTGTGTCTCCTTGTCTGACGCCCTTCTTTCTAGGTATTTTACTGCTCTCCTTAAGGAGGGTTATGGTAGATGTGGACCCATTGAAGATACCCTCTGGTATTCTCATGTAATGGTCGTCTACACCATGATTCCGCAATGCCTGAATGACTGCTGATGTTTCAACTCTGTCAAATGCTTTCCTATAATCTATTAAAGCTAAATAAAGGGTAGAGTATATTCCGCGAATGTCTCTATCACCTGATTAATCGTCTGAATACGGTACATTGTTCAATAGCCTTTAGGAGACCTTGCTTGTTTGTTAGGTTGACTGAGATGTAAGGCGGCAGAATTTCTGCCAGTGATTACCCCGGTAACTACTTTGTACCTTGTCTACTCCGCTAAACCAAGTGTGCAGGATTTCAACTTGCGGTACAATACAATGAATGTAAACAAAATGGTCAATGAATACTGTACCCAAAATGATAGCATTTGCCAATTAGAACAGTGAAGCCTGGTCCTGCTTGCAAAGGACACTGTGAATTCACACAGCACTGCGTGGCGCTACCGTTGCCGAGCCGATCGGATTTTCCGACCCCCGCTCCGCACATCTTTAGAGACTGCGGCAGTAGTTCAACCGTAGCTCCGAACTTTTACCACCACGTGAATTGTGAAATGCTACGGAAGCAGTGCTATCTGACTTTGAGGTAAGGATTCATTTTTGTCAACTTCTACGGCCATTTCTGTGCTCGCCCGTGCAGCCGGGTGCTAATCCTACCAGCTCCGATGCCTACGGGGCGACTTCGTCGCTAAGGCTACATGTGATTTTCCAAGCCTTAGGGCTACCGCAGAAGTAGTCGCAGTGGTGGACTTGCAGTGGCCGCTTTGTCTTCAAAGCTAAGCCTCACCATGGAATCTGCGGTGCGTGTAGAGGTTGAAGGCGTTGAAATTTCACCAGACCTGATCACCCGAGCTCTTGGATGGCAGATAGCCGGGGAGAAACTGACTAAAGGGCAACAAGAGACTTCGGACCCTAAGGCAAATATACAAATCTCCAAGCCTCCGGATATCGGCCAACGGTTGCTTGACCTGAAGACCAAGCTCCTCATGCCAGCCAGAATGCCAAAACTACCACGCGAGGATATCAAAATCATCAGGCGTCGCTGGAGCCGCCTCGACGTCAGCGAGGATTCCAGCTTCGAATTAGCCGCGCCATAGCCGCTGCCGTAAACGTAAATGGACAAGAAGCGAAGCATGACGTCGTCTGCCCCAACAAGCCCCAAAGCATTGTAACCCTCAGTACTCCCAAACGAGCAAACGCCGAACGCAACGCTGCTGTCGACACAATCATCATTTAAAACGTTGAACACGGGGTCAGCACCTACGAGACGGCCTTCATGGCACCGTCAAGAAGGTCATTCAAGCAGTTCTGATTACGGACACAGCCCAAGGTACCGGCTCAACAAGCCGACAGCATCTGAAGAACCGGGTCCGTCATAATTGCGTGAAGCGGTATGAAGGTACCAACTACACCAATTACTGCAACATATAGGTCGAGGGCATTCTATAGCTAAAGCAAATTAACATATCGCCACGGGCCATCGATTCAGTGTCAGCTTAGAAAGAAGCTCTACGGTGATGACTATCAATGCCGCCAATCCCACCACAGCACGAAACCAGACACGCGTGTTCTGACGCATGGAAATGAATGAAAAGGAAACTCGTTCGTGTGTTTCGCTCTATACCGGTATCGCCATTAGTGCTGTGGTTAGATTGGCGTCATTGGTAGTCATCACTGTAGAGCTCCTTTCTAAGCTGACACTGAATCGATGGGCCATGGCAATATGAATTGAGGGGCGAACAATTGACTCGAGCTGCGCAAGACAGGAGCAGTTAAGGGTCAACAGTGAGGCCCTCGTCCTGCAGAGGGGATGAGTAGGCTGATGATTATGCTGTGGTGGATTGTGGTAATAAAATCATCATGACCATGACTCAAAATTCATATTGTATCATCAGCGCACCGGTGCTACACTGGCCCTCAGGTTTTGGGTACAGTGTAGGTCCTTACAAAAACGGATTTTGAGTTTCAAGTCAGTTCCGTTTGAGTTTTTATTGAGTCAATAGAAACCTTATTCAAACTCAAATGCCTATTGAGATGTGTCAATAGAAAGTCAAAAAGATATGTATTGAGAAAACGCAACACCAAAACCTATTGACACCAGTATATTGAAACTATTTTGAGAACCTATTGAAAAAACTTATTGGGCTCAAACGTATACCTTTAAATGCCTGTTTTTTCAGCGCTGCCGACCGTATCTACGGAATTCATAGTAATACCACTGCAAAATTACTTTCATGCTCTTTCATATTACGTTCATAATTCTACTCAGTGCAGTCAATAAAAAGTCAACAATGTTGCAATATAAAAAGCTCAACAGAATATCAAATCACTTCGTGTAATTGAAACTCGACAGCGTTTCTACTGATATAGCTCGAGCAAAATTGAGAGTCGAGCTAATTGTTGAACATACATTGTTGAAATTTATACTGATGTCAATCTTTCTTGTCCGTGTTTTATGGATCGCGCTTAACTTTTAACAACGATAGAACTCCTTAGGGTAATCCAGTAGCCGTTACCACCAGTGTCTTTCCACAAATATTAATTTTACCTGGCTAAATGGGGAAATCATATTTACGCGGCAACTTTTGAATGCATATCCTCAAATACTGATGTGGCGGGGCTTGCACGAAACAACGGAGGAAATAAGCATTGACAAAACTTTAGTGCCTCATCTCTTCTGGCACGTGACTCCCGCAGAATCGTTTCCTTGCTGTAGCAGCTGATTTCTTCTCTATATCCTAGCACAAATTAACCTAATGGCTTTCACATAATCTGCACTACTGCTAAGCTGCCGCTTTGGCGCGATGTAGCGGCAGTGGAGATATTCGAAGTCAGTCTTCCGGAAAAGCTGGAGTGGAAGCATGCAGATCTCGGCCGCGAAAAAAACGGAAAGTCTAAGGGGGGGGGGGGCGGAGGGCGAGGGCTATTCATGTTTCGGGTCCCAGTTTACGGGGCAAAAACATTATGATTCCCCCTACCTCTTTTCAAACATACAATTGTGTGATATATTGTGTGCAGGGGTGGGGGAAGATTTAAAAAGTGATTTCATCTGCTACATTTACAAAAGGCATGTGTGCCTTCGCATCATAGTGCGACCATTCAGTGTTCCTCTGGGTAGGCATGATACTAACAGCGCTGTTATGCAGAGATGTCTGCGTATCTCAAAAGCCCAAACGCTACAATATTCCACTGACGAAAATGCGTCTATACATAATCAGAAAAAAAGAGCAAAACTTTAGTGCAAAACACTACACGTCTAAAAGAAACACCAATTAAATTTTTGTATACAGCGAACTTTGAAAACAAGACTTAAAATCCAGTTAACACAAGCTTGACCTCATCGTCGTTCGCCCGTGAACTTTATTAGAGCAGCCAGAACTCCAGTTATCCCTCGCATACCCCGCCACGATCGCTCAGTGGTTGTGTGCTGCTGGTGAGCACAAGGACGCGATTTCTATTCCCCGCGGTGGTGTCCACTTTTCTGATTGAGGCAAAAAGCGAAAACGCCAATATGTTCGAGATTTCGCCGCACGTTAAGGATACCCGGCTCGGGTGGTCAATCCGAAGCCCTATACTGCACTACTGCGCGCCTCATCGCCTGTGTCGTCGGCCCCTTAACCTTCCTAATCAAACAAATCAATATCCCTCGCATACATAACTTTCGTTGAGGATACCGTGAACTGTCTACGATAAAAACTGTAGAACTGCAGTGAGTAATAAAGATAATCCCGCAATGAGCAAACGCGCGTCTACGATATATCCAAAACATCTGAAAACAGTTCTTTCAATGGAAAAGAACTCCGCACACGTAAGTGGAAGAGGCTCCCAGTCCATGGCGCCGCCGCTCACACTAAGTAAACGAACGAAGAAAAAAAGGAAGAAATACTTGTAAACTGAAGTGCTTAATAGCAACTCATTTTTACTGCACAGGCACACAAACCGCAAGAACAAGACTGACACTGCTTCGCGTCACTACAAAAAAAGAATAAGAGTGAGAAACCCAAGAAATTAGACAGTGTAAGTATAGCAGGAGCTAGCGTTAAGTGCGCGTGTGTCTCCATCCTAAAGAGATTGTATATCTGCGTGTGCCTTGACTGTAACATGTGTATATCTACTTGTGGTATCACCGTGACCTATGAAAACTTGTTGCGACCATGCGTACTGTCTTTTATTGATTTATTGTTTGTGTTCAGTATTTATATTCTTCCTTTCTGATATTAAAAATTAGTTGTTAGACCAGCGGCTGTCGTTGTGTTGCGCATCCGTCGTCTTCGTCTGAGTCCGCGCTGGTTTTACCCCAAAACAAATGGTTCTCTCCCATGATCCTAGCGTAGTGCAGTAAACCGACCTCACTGAATGCTGGTATGTATGAGCCAGAAAGCAGGCTGCTTGATAGTTGTTGTTTTTTGATGATACAGAAATTGTGACGAATTACACAGAGACAGGTGCCGGTGTAAAAATGGGTTGCACCCTCATCGGTTCCTGGCTGTTCGAAAAGTGTGGTTGCATCTGGCTACCTATGCTGTGACTTATCACTACTACTGTGTTTCTTGTAGGCAGTGCTCCTTGAGCTGACAACTAGGACTCCCCTGCGTCTGACAGAAGTTGAAATCGAGCCTGATTTCAGTGGAAACAATGGTATGAACAATGCAATAACTAAAACACACTCATTCAAATATTCTTTGTAAAGATGGCACCCAGGCCTGCATAGACAAAAGTATGATTCACTTGTAAAACTGTGAGGCCTTTCTTCAAGTGTTATGATGTTATGAAGATATTTCCCATCTTCCTTTGCCTCATGTTTAGTGACTCTTTCGATCAGTTCGCTACTACATGAACGTTATGACTTCACTTAACGATTTCCTCAGCATGGAGCTTTGTAGTTTTTCAGCAACTCTAGCTATTTAATAAGATGCGTGGCATTGCAGAGCCAACAAAAAGGACTATTTTTAGAAAAAAGGTCTTTAAGAAAGCCCCAGTTGTTAGTCAGCGCTTGCGCTGTGTTCTTTTCTTCGTCTTGTCACGTTTGAGGTGTTCCTCCATTATGAATGTATACCAACTGCCCAGCTCTAAAGCCTATTACATTTTAACCCAAATACCCCTTCGAGTAATTACAGGTACAGACCTACTGGGAATGCGGCTTGAAGATCGGTGCAAGTTCTAGATGTATCGTCTCCCACAACACAGCTGGACGCAGAAAAAATGTAAGTTTGCGATTCCGTTTTAATAATAGCCGAGGAAGGAACTACCGATAAGAAAACTTTACTGAAAGAAAAAACGTTTCGGCTTCCACGTGCGATTCTTTTTAAAATATAACTGCCACTTCAAGGGGGGATGGGGATGTTTAAGTGCAGATGAAAATGTGACCCAGACGGCGTCAGCATCGTGAAAGCACGTTTCCTGGGTTTAATGCGCCGTTCGCTCTGTTGCGTATACTAGTGATTCGACATGAAGGCGCGGAAATGTTTTTGCTTTCTCTTTTGCAAATATATGTAAGTTTATCTCGTAGCCCAAAGTTCCTGCCTGTTCTGGGTGAGCATGCAGAAACATTTCGCGAGATTAACTGGAACACGCTACGATTAAAATTCTGGAAGGTGTGCCCGTATGACTATATAGTGGTTTTACGTTGTTCTGAACAATGCAGCCAAATTACTCTATGTAATGATTACTGAAATCATGTGAAATTATTTAAAAGGCCGTAACTCACTGCGTCTCTGGTGTGGCTTTTCATTTCATTTTCTGGTCTCCGTCTTCATTTTCGTCCATTATATTTTTCGTACTTCACATACCTCTGGTTTGGTGTGAGGGGCTTATATTTGCACTGGATGTTCTTTTTGTGAAATTTTCTGTAGATGGCTCTTCAAGGTGGGGAAATTGAAGTGACGGCACCTTACCTATATACCTCCATCTAGGGCCGCAGGGAAGGAGTTATTCAGATGACCTCGGGAAATCTTCAGCGTGCCCTTATTTTGTACCTTGTGCACTACATAACTTCCGAAGTTTATCTCTGAATTTTTCCGAGTTCCATTTTATGCAGGAAAATACAGATTCCATTTAAAGTTTGTCCAAAAAACAGGTTGCAATCGACCTAGAAACTTTTTAGTGCTGCATAAAAAACGATAACTTGGCGGGGGAATCACAACTCAGGTAAAGTCCTCTAAAGAGGAACCTAAGAGGAAAGTGTAAAGATGGATTGGTAAAGACGAGTGAATTCCAAGTGTAATATTAGACTCTGAGTTAAACGGAGAATGTAGAGAACATAGCCATAAACCCTGCTTTGTATGAAACAGTGAATTTGTAATAAATGTTATCTCTACTTTCCCACATTCTGCGTTTTTTCTGTGGGGAACCATGACAATAACGCTGTACTGCGAAAGTGCACCGCTGAGAACCATCTTACAAATGTAGCTTTAACAGCAATTCATCTGAAATTGTTCAATGCAGTATCTAAACAATTCGAAATGCTTTGCATACATCCGTGCAAATATTGAAGTAAAGAATTTGTATATTTGGCCATTTTTGTGAAGCTGTTAGCGCAAAATTTATTAAATAGGTTTAACGGGGATATATGAATAAATGGAATTTTACGTGGGAGTCTAAATCAATATATGAAACACCAATTTGCCCAGGAATACGCACTCGTTTAATACCAATATAGGCACGATAATAACATTTGGATGGTTCGCAGCTTTGATTTTTAATAAATGGCTTACTGGTGTTTTATAATAATAAATGTGAATGTTCAAAACTACTGATGCCAAACTTCTGGAAAGGTGCTCCTGTAAAATGCGCAAACATGTGCGCATGTACTGCAATTTTCTTTTGAATACATGGCCTAAGTTGGCAGACAAGAATTTTTGGCGTAAGGCTATGTTATCTCAACTTTGACGTTCTTTTGAAGTATGCTATCAAATGCATGTTTCCACTAAAGCTTGGTTTCACTAAAGCCTAATGTTTAACTAAAGCTCAAATTCATGCCCGATATTTACCAAAAGACCTAGCGTGCATGTTTTATACTGGTTTCCTAAATGGCACAAAGCTCATGCAAGCAACAAATTTAGTTATGCCTGTTTTTAACACTTGAGCGTTGCCAATACTCGCGAAGAATGTGGGTGACAACCTGGGTAACGATTATCGAACAGGTAATGCAATGCATATATATTAAGAGAACATTTTCAAGCTTTCTCGCACCGCAATTTTAGGAAATATAAAAGTAACTTCTTTTTTAGTCCCAGCAGTGTGGCCGGCAGTTTATTCAAGGGACGAACAAAAGACACCCGACGCATAAGTTTAGACGGCTCAATGTACAGCATGGTCGCACATGTCGTCTGCCATCTACGCGATGTTTGTTTACCACGCCGGAAAGCACCTTCGCGGTGTCACCACAGCGGCGCCGGTGAAAGTGCGCCTGGTGCGCAACATGACACCTTCCAGATGTGTGGCCTGGGACGGCGGTAGATGTCACTTATATAAAGGTATACATGCTGAAAGATTCGAAGTAACCCATAACTCAGTAACCCTTACGTGTATACGTATGTAAAGGTTACGAGGATATAGGTTACATTTGTACATTTTAAATTATAGGTTACAAAAATTCGAAAATATATACCTCTGTTAAGGGTTACCCAATTGCGGTCGCACATCATACTAGACTGTACTTCAGTGTAACGCTGTGCCAAGCCGTACCGAACACTACCGGTGTGGGCGATAACGGCGTTTACCTTGGATCGCGTTTGTACGGGCTGGTTGGCTTGCGAAATTATAGTTATTTGTTGATATCCTAAATGGCGCTAGCGACGATTCTGAGCTAAAGCTGAGCAGTACCACGCTATTAGGGGAGCGTTGCTGGCGCAGTAATAAAATCGGGGTTGGTAGAAAACGTTTGCGGAGCGCAAACGCAATATCTTGCGCGCACTAAACGCCAACTCAGGCTATCCGAAAATGCTCCTATATGAGCTGGCGTGCCGCTTGTTACACTCCGAACCACTCTTTCGCTAACAAGTATTTCTTTTAAGGATGTCAAGGCGCTCGTGGCCCATGTTTCTCAAACGCAACCGTCTCGCAAATATCCTGCGCCCGTAAGCAGATTCAGAACTTCAAAACACTCTGGAAGGATTCAACTTTCCAGAATTCTTCTGTCCTCTCTTCTGCTGCCGTTCGTCGAGGCGGGGAAGGCAGCGGGGCTGGTGCACGGACACGGAAGACATGTGCCATCCACCTGCACACCCGGCGATAACCAGTTCTTTTGGTGCCTCGGGCAATCACCCGCTAAGCTAAATTGACCGAGCTGTCGTGAACCTCCAGTACGCTGCATCGCCACTGTCGCCAGCAGCGCGAAGAGCGAACCGCGCGACCTGGTTGGAGTTCGGCTGCCTGCAATATAATATTACTGCTGCTAGAGGGTTAGTAATATTTCTATAAACAAAATACGCCCACCTCCATTCGCGGGAACCCTGGTGTGATGGAACGCATCAAGGGGGTTTCATTGGCGTTTACGCTGTGTTGATTGGATGTGTGGCAAGGGTTCTCACGCGATGGGGAGGTGGGCGTAATTTTAAATTTTCACCGTGCAATTCATGCAATGCAGTTGCACATGCAAATGACAGACTATGCATGTGTGTGTTTAGGTACGGTGTTTGGCATGTTGCTAGTACTGGGTCGCGGCATGCCATTCACTAAAGGGACTGTCGCATGAAGACGTCGCCGAGTACTGCGAGAGAGAGCCAGCGCAAGCAGAGACGACCGTCGACTGAGCGCGCCGGAGCGCGGCACTCCGCTTATATGCGCAGTTCGCTATCGGAGAGAGGAGAGGAGTAGAGGCGCAGCTGTGTGGACGCCGACGCCGCAACGAAGAAATGACAGAGGCAAGAGCATGAGATTTAATTTAGCCCTGGGCAATCCCCCCTTGTCGGTGCGTGCCCACATCATCATCATCTTCTTCTTGTTCATTATGATCATCATCTCGCGGACACCGACAACGCCGACAACGCTGGAGGGACAAGGCGAATGAATGAGATGCGTTGCATATAAAATGATAGTTAATTTTAACCTAAGACTCAGACCCGCCGCGGTGGCTCAGTTGCTAAGGCGTTGCGCTGCTGAGCACGACGTCGCAGGTACGATTCTCCGCCGCGGTGGCCGCTTTTCTGATGGAGAGGAAAAGCAAAAACGCCCGTGTGTACGAGATTTCGGCGCACGTTAAAGATCTCCACGTGGTCGAAATCAATCCGGAGTCCTCGTCGCGCGCCTCATCGCCTGCGTTGCGTCGGCGCGTAAAACCCAACAATCAATTAACATACGACGCAGAAGCCCCTGTAGGTTTGTTTTAATACAGCGTTTCAACATTTTCGCACAGAATTTTCACAACAATGCATAGCTGTGGCATAGCCATCGCAAACCGACTTGAAATCACGCGAAAGTCACTTGTTCTCAATCCCGGATGTGCGGGGTCCGGCGTGGTGCGGGCGTTCTCAGTTTTCTGTGCAAATTTACAGCTGTGTTTGTGTTGTTGGTGTTAAGTTCAGGCTCCTCATTTATTTAATGAAAGCCGCCGATGGTTCAGGTATCGGCGTAGCCTCCACTAGTAGCTGCTATCCTGGGTCCCTTTCATGCAGCAGCATGGACACCAAGTTCGGAGCCGCTGAGAGCATGTTCCGTGCCGGTCCCTTTGTGGTGCAAAAGACGGGGGCACTTGGCCTGAGTACATCTGCCGCGTCGAAGGTGGCTGGGTCGTTCGTCATGGCAAGCTGACGGGAAACCACATGATGGTGTCGCTAAGTGTCGAAAGGGCGCGCGGTGCGAGGTTGGAGAATCTGTGTCGCCGGCGGTGGCGCTGGTCGTTGACAGGTCGTTCGCCTCGAAGACGATCACCGGGGCCTGAAGCGCCTCTTCCCATGGAAAAGACGGCAGGCGGGGATTAGCAACCCTCATTGTCCCGCCGCGCGCGCAGACGACGGTGCAAGGCGTCACGGGAGGATGTTAGCTCCGCGAAGACCGGTGTAAGCCTTCGGCTGGCTTTTGAGCATATGCCGCCCGCTCAACGTAATGGTGTGTCCACTCCTCGCGGTCAGCGACATTAGGCCACAGATGTCCTGTATTTGCTTGTAGGGTGCAATACCGTGCGTGGGAAATGCACTGTGAGTGCATAAGAGAGAGTGTTGGGTCACGTGACCGCAGGCGGGGACGTGTGTGGGATTGGCTGGTCCGTGTAGCCAATCAAGGGTTTAGATTAATTATTTTGGATGGGTTTTTCTCTCTTTCTTGAACGTCCCCTTTGGAGAGGTGGTTTTTGGCATCAAAACAGGAGTGTCGGGCTTTGGTCGGGGGTCGGTCCAGAGTTATCGATTAGTATAGATCTCTGCCGAACAGGCTGCTGCTGTCAGAGTGACAATGTAACCATCATTCTGACCTTATGTAAACTTGGAATAATGTAAATAGTATAAATTAACCTAATATCCAGCAAGCAAGGCAGTCCTCATCCCCCACCCGCTTCAAGCATCGGTCGTCGGTCATCGGAGCGAGTCGAGATCGTCCTCTCGGCTCGCGCTTCTTCAAGAACTTCATGATTTGGCCTGCATCGTTCGCCAAGAAGATTCAGAGGTGAAATTAAACTGTTGGTGATTTATGTGCCATGTTCGAATCATTTCAACGAGCATCGAAGGTCAGAAATTGCAGTGCAGCTGGCGATACATCGAGTTTTTTGAAAGGAAATTCATTATATGTGCTCTTCTATCTCTGGTGAACATCCTTTGTGTGTTTGTGTTGTGTCGGTGCGCTGTGGTCATACACAAAGAAGCTTGCGAAGTCTCGTGTTACTATGCCTTGGCGAAATTTGTTAGCCATTCTTTGGAATCAGTCACATTCACCACGCTGGGAGCCTCCGCTGGGTGCGACGTTGTTATATATACACAAGGTAACTTCGTTCTTTCCTACCACTCATGTACACTTCATCATGACTGACGTTCTGCAGTCCTACCTGAATGGTAAAACTCCCGACGTGGCTATTTTTCGCTGTATAAAGAGTTTTTATGCATGCCGCCTCGAGAGCGAACTAAACGGTATGATTTCACTTCAGACTTTCAAAAATACTGTACGGAAGTGTAACAAATTGAAGGGAGATGCTATTGTACCGGCATATAATATTCTGACATCAGTGAGTATTTTACTGTCTTCTGCGCTGGTGTGTTGCTATAGCGTTTGCTATATTTGTATGTATGTTAAGCTAAAATCTAACAAAACCTGTGAAGGCAAGTGGCGATGAATGCAACCCAAGACGCGGTGACGCTACAGAACGGAGCAGAAGCCCTGTATTACCTAGTACGGAGTTTTATAAAAAAAAGAAGCACCATGATTAAGGTAAATAAAATGTTTGGCGAAGTGAACAAATATGAAAAAAAATTAAGGGAGGTAGATTCCAACAATTGCCTGTCGGATCAATAACAGATGCATGAACACTGCGCCATGCAAGCACACATGACACGCTAGGCTGAGAGGCAGAACTACCCGTCACAAACACGATAGTGTGTTCAACCAGTTAGGAGACATGGTGGCAAAATATCCTTACAAGCTAAAGTGCTGGCTGCTTCCTAATTCAAGCTAATTTGAACGATTGCTTAGAGGAAGAGCGTTCCCTTAGTGCATAGCAGTGACTCAGGCGCCAAATGTGGCCTAAAACGTACTTCATTCCAGCTAATAAAAATGATGCCCAAGAATGTAAGAAATTATTTATTGCTGTTGGAAAATAGAGGCCACTATGTATCCGCGGAAGCTAGGGTTTGAACCCAAAGCATCTTTACACAGGTCTGATGCGTTACCTTGACACCCTGAAGGCAAGCAGACACTTTGGCTTTAAAACCAATGCAGAGAAAAACGTGCTGCGGAAGGTTAGTAGTTGGAAACAGACTGCAAACTGTTGTCATATATAGTCTTTTACCACAAAGTACCAATCGCGCGCAGGTAACTTTCCACGAATTTCTTATTTGCTATTTTTTGTCTCAGGTACTACGCAGCTTGTGCTAGAACGTGCACAGGTGTCAAACTTTGTAACTGATGAATATCGGTTTTGACTTAGGCACTTGCTCGACTTGCTAGCATAAATTGAACTCTGCCATTGCTTCTAATCACAACATGCTGACTGCCTTTCTTGGTGCAATTTTGAATAAGTTTGGCTGAATGCGGTGTGAGCAATTGCAAAATCACTGAATAACATGTTGGCTGAACGTGGAATCAGTCGTAACACTGACTGATGCTAGACAGTCATTGAGCGAGGGCTTAGTCAGTCTGTGGTGACGAATGTTCTGCGTCTAGGAATCACCCAAACAATTTGTCGGCACGGTATCACTATACTGTTTTAGTGCTGGTACTTCACAGAAAATCTCTTCACGCAAAAGAAATAAACCTTTCCACTTATTTCTCATTTACAGCAATGCGGCTGGTTTCCCCCCTCACGAAACAAGACTGTTTCGTGTTCTCCTCGTGTGTAAAGTGGCATCAGATGACCGTGTTATACTGGGACACTCCTGTGACATTGCTATAATTAAGGCAAAAATGCGGATGTGCCCATGTGTCATACGATCCCTTCAAGCTGCTGCTTAGTGCTACTTGTTTGTTAAACCTACTGTAGGCACACACTTTAGTTCAGCGCTAAAAGAGTGTGGAAGGCTGCGAAAATCAAGTTACAACGCATTTTTGGTGTTACGTTCTTTCCTACACGTTTTTTTTTATGTTGATTAATTTTTTCCCACTATTTGGTAAATACACAGCAATATGCGCTCACCCATTCATAAAGCCATTTGCAATGATTGCCTTTTGGAGTAACTAGTTTAGAGAACCAGCTGGCACTAGTTGTTTTTTTAATCAAGGCTACAGTTTTCCAAAGGAATTCATGCAAGTTGACAATCTTCTTATTTTTTGTTATAAAATTTCAAGCTTGAAAAATTAAAAACGAATTCCACAGTTTGACAGGTATGCTTTTGGACAGGTTTGGGGTTTCTGCTGTCAGGTAGTGGCTCAACCAGTGTTGACAGGCCTATGTGGATTTCTTTTGGGCCTGAAAGGTGTGGAAGACACGATATCGAACCCATGCGGATGATTTTGTGGTTCCCTGCCGACCTTTAAACATAGTCGTTCAGCTAGATTTAAGGCGCTTTAATGCGGAAAGCATTCAACTAAATGCATTTCCCTCCATACCCACTGTAGAATATACTTGATGTGGCTAGCTTGTCTTGAGGCATTAAAACCTGAGAAAAGCTCATACACTTCTTGAACTGCTGTCTGCTTTGCTTGAATTCTAAAATTACAAAACGTCTAACTTCTAAACAAGCAAGCTGCTTAGACCAGCATGCTTAATGAAGAAGACATGCAATCATCATTTCTTACTGTGCTGGTGTAAACATACAAGTCTATTTCTCGTATTTTGCAGGCTACACAGTCAAGTAGCCAAGTGGAACCCGCGAGGCTCTCATCCCTCCCGTGATGCTTTCGCGGGTAGTAAAGGAAGTTTTACCATGGAACATCTTACTATTTCACCTGCTGAATGCACACCTTGATGACAGGTAGAATACTTTTGCACTATTGAAGCCCACTCAGTATATATTTAGTACAGTCAATTGAACTTTACTCCGCAATTGTTGAAGCAACGTGATAAAAAACGAAAATAAAAATAAATGGACTGTCTTGAATAAGCTCAAAAAATTCCCCGCATTTCCCCGAGGGGAAGAATGTGAAAGTGCGAATGCACGAGTTGAATTTGCGCGGTTCGGTAATGTTCGCGAAAGAGAGATCACACACACACACACAACTACAAAGAAAGAAAGATGCATTTATTCACAGACACCTATTTGTGTTGTCGTTGTACTTGATTGCTAGAGCGGATCTCAGCTTTAAAATTTCGTGTCAGTACTCCTTTAGGCGGGTGCATTAGCCCTTCTCACGCCCGATTCCTGGCCAATCCCCCACGTGGATATGTGCCATGTCAGCGGCCAGGCAGCGCGCGCCCATCTCCCACCGTTGCTAAGGAAGACGAGGAGCGCGCGCACCCGCAGCTGTTGCTATGCGGACTACGGCGGCGGACGATTCAGGCTCGCTTATGAAGTGTATTCGCACTTAATAGATTTTCATTTGACATTTTTCAACACAAAACTCAACCGGAGAACCAATAGCGAGTCAACACAGACTCAACTGGAACTCTACAGGCTTTCCTCAATAGACTTTCAATTAATACGTCACAACAGGTACTCAACAGGATTGGGAGTCAACAGAAAGTCGATTCCAAGTCAACAGTCATGTTCAATATAGTCAAAAGAGTTTCAATTAAATTACACTTTGAGTTTCAATTAGAACGTGGCGGCCGAATTCCAACGAGAACTCAACATATAATTTCTATGCAAAGTCAATTGACTGTCAATGCAATATATTGAGTAAGGTCATTTGACTTTCAATTAAATCTCATTAACCATTTTTGTGAGGGGGAATCTCACAATGGCCCACAAAATTTAAGTGACAGGCCACCCTTTTTGCAAGCAATCATTTCTGTGCTGTTTCGTGGTTGCAAAATTTCATCTTCTCTTCCCCAATTTCACAGGAACTTCTACATTGGATTCAACAGCGTCAACAGGCGGAGGTAAAAGGCTTTTACTTTACAGCCGCTCTATTCATACGGCGATTGCCATAAGTGAACGAAGCTGATTATACTAAGCTATTGTCTTCCTCGGGCGTGAATCGTACACACCTTTTAACGCTGGACCAGCCTACTTCATGCTGACACCTACATAAAAAAATGTCTTTGACGACCATGCTCATTGTTTGGTTCCCAATCGAGCTCTGGACCTATGTGAGTACTTTGTCTAAGGACAAGGTTGCTTTTTGCCATGCTAACCCAGAAGCGTACTGTCCCAAATGTTCGAAAAATATTTCTCTAAAGGCGACTTCTTTCCTACTCATTCCTACTTATCCCTACTCGTGTGGGAGGCTAACCAACGCGTTTTCAGGCTCTGCTTAGCTTAGGGCTTTATTTACTTCAGAAACAAAAATTCGGAATTTATTGCGATGCACTGCAATGCCTTAATCGGGACATTCAAAGCTACCAGTAACATGGCATGGGGCAAAACTAATATAGTGCATGCCATAGCAAAGATTAAAATATTGGTATTCTGGAAACTGAATATTTTCCACTGCCTCCTTTACCCGGAAGGCAGCAAGACCACATAAGGCACAACATGTGTGTTCTGCTTCACGCATTTGGATGTTCCGAGAAAGACTTTATTGCAGAAACGAGAGGTGACAAATCACTCGCCAGAAGTGCTGTTGCCATACTCGAGACAAAAAACAAAATCATAGGTCGCCCCCTCAGGCAGCAGGAAGCAAGGGGCACCATCCACACAGAAACTCTGAAAAAGATGCGTCCAATGTTAAGACGTGTTGTTTTTATGGCGAACCACCAGGGTCGTGCGGCCTCCCCTGCAACTTTGTGGGAAATTCGCGCAAACCGGCAGTGCTCCAGCTGGCACGTTTTAACCTAGTCCTTGATACAGCCATTCCGAACGAAGTGCTACGAAACTGGAATAAGAACGCTGGCGAGTCCCTAGCACGGCACATGAATGTGCACTGTGAACGTGGGAAAAAGGCCTTTCGCAGTGCACATTGCGCCATTCGCAGTGCACATTGCCCCATTCGCAGTGCAAAGGTTGCACCGAAGAATGGGCACGACCTTTATATGGATATCTTGCCGTGTCTTATGAGATATTGCAAAAGTACCATCTGATAGAGACGAAAGAATTTCTGTATTATTATCTTTGCTTAGCAGACCAGATGATTTTATCACTGCGTACGCACATAATTGTGTTCAGGCATTTCTGGGTTTTACCGTTTGCAATGTACGAGTTCTTTCGGTTGTAGTAGCCACTAAAAGACGCATTTTCTGTTTCCTTGTAATATCTACGTGTAATTCTGGGGTGCCCCCTAGACCACTGTTTACGCTTTACCTCCAAGGAAATTTTTTTCTAAACTTCTTGGCGCAGATGTGATTGTGTCACGGCCGTTGTGGAGATTCGCCGACCTCCAAAACTGCATTAGTGCACATGACATAACTATTCCTCAGCTCGACTTAATGGCTCCATGTGGAGAACACAGGACTGGGAGTAAGACCATGTTTTTTTTGTTATCTGTTTGCTGCTACCAATTTCTGTGTGGCGGGGGAAGGAACCGTTATTTTCGGATTTATCTGAAGATGCTGTGCTGGCAACGAATTGCATATGGGTGCTGTCAATGACTTCACGTCTATTTTCGAACGCCGATAATGGCCTTTACTAAGGGTGCTTTTCGTGTAGGCAAACTTCGATCGGCATCGCCAAGCAAGATAACGGCGGCTTCCGAAATGTAGAAGTCAACACTATTAACCCCAGCATGCTTCTGGTGGGTAACGTTCGCCACCAAGGCCAACCCTGCTGCCCAGGATAGCTACCGTACACCCCTAACATAGCACCATATTTGCCACCTACTCCCAGCTTCAAAATCTTGCCCTGGAATGTTTCAAGTATTACCAACATTGAAACATAATTTTTCACGATTCCAACCAAAGTTTTCAGCACAATTATTGCTGCGATTTGCCATCGAGAAGGTCGAAATTGATGACGTTTTAAGGGGAATCGTTTTATCCGCCTACCTTACTACTAATGGCCAAACAGTGGGATATTCACTCACTTAAAAGTTTGGAGACCAGAAGACTAGTCTGACGGTGCCCCACTGGCCTAAACCGGACCACAGTCAAATAAAAAAAGGGCACCCCATTCCCTTTCAACACATAGTTATTTTTTGCCACCCAAACATTACGCAAACAAACAAGACAAGTTAACGTCAAGAGAGGTTCAGAATAAACATTTGGTTCACATTTTTATACATCAAAATTCAAGATAAACAACATTTATTCACACTTGTATACATCAAAACTACAGACCATTCAAATTTAACCACTCCAGTTCAGATAATAATTTGACGCTGCAAAGCACACAAAAGCAAAATATTTGTATACATTTAGTCACTGAGGCAAAATATACTTGTATAGAGCAGCAATTACACAGTTTTCTCTCGGGCGATAACTGAAGCCTCATATTATGAAATGCAGGCTTGCCATATTACTCATCATACGAGATTTACCCGCATACGTCATTTACAGTGTGATCAATAATTATTGCTCCCTTTTATAACAATAATTCCCCCTTGCAAACGCAAATCAACTCACATTCCTAGGTTTAGTCCGTTACCCCAGTACTCTAGGCAACAGCAGACAACAAATGAACAGGGGGTGTGGATACAGCTCTCTTTCAATAGTGTTGTGTATCGTAAACACCCGTACAAAATTCTCTGTTCCCATAAAAATGTGTGCGCCTGTCTTTCCTATCCATGTGCAAACAGGAAACATAAGAAAATTCTTTAGGTAGCCAATCCTCCGTAGGCTTTTCAAGCAAGAATACCTTTTCAAGAAGGAGGCTTTTCAAGAAAGAGTACTCTTCAAACAATCATATTGTAGCCATGACTGCCTGAAAGGTATTCTTACCATTTCAAGCCTGACATAAGGAGGTTATGACCGCGAAATAAATCCCCTAAATGGGCATAAAGTGGTCTTCGAAAACTATGGCTTAGTTCCCCCAATTAGCATACTTCGGAGCTAGGCGTGCTCCCGAAATCCCACATAGGTGGAATTTTCACATAATTCTGTTTCCTAAAGCAAGGCTGCAGTCTCTGGCACACACAATTTCAGTGAGGTCGGCGTTACTGGAAGATTCGCTCCTGCTGCAAATGTGCTTCTGTCATTGTGAAAGGGCTAACGACAAAACCACGGAGACCAATGCCGTCAAAATGGAGGCTGGTGCAGTCAGTCCACTTCCGCTAGCAGATTGACCGAAGAAAATGTCGAGTACCTTGTTCACTGGCCCGAAGTCAGCTGCTTTGCACTCCGCTGTGTCTTTACGGCTTCTTCTGATGCACGTGGAAATATCGGCTTTGATGGCACTGCGGTGATCGTAATGCAAATTACGAAACTTGCGCCTTTAAGTTGTCTTTAATGGCGTAAAACATTAAAGAGAGCACCATTTGAATGTTCCCTGTGTTTCAACTCGAAGCATGTTCTGCCTATCCGTATCTGTCTCGAAGCCCTCCCTTTCTTGTCACGTATCATAATTGTACGAAATGGAGAGACGAGCTAGTTTGTGAACATTCATGAGAAAGGCTTAAGCGCAAACAGACACTGGGACGAGAAAGGGAAACGACACCAGCCCTTACTATCAACTGAAAGATTTATTACAGTCGAAAACACATATACCAAAACAAGACCTGACAATCAAGCTCATGTGACCATCGCACATGCGTATTGTGGTACATTAGGACAATCGCCCCATTTTCTTGTCCTCTTTTTTTCCCCTTGTCTTCTACCCCTTCTTAAGAAGTTTCACCTCTTTATCTAGAATACTCGGCGACGGGTGACTTATACACTCAGAACCCATAATCCGGATATGAAAGGCTTCAGCAATTTCTCTGGTATTGCGGTCTCTGTGCTTAAAAACAACTTTCGTGTATGTGAAGCATGGAAATCGCAGTCTGGCCAGTGAGCGCCAGGTGTGTGTAGGGCCTTTCTTTCAAGAAGGAATGGTGCCCCCTCAAGCGTATATTAACACAGCGGCCGGTATGGCCGACGTACACCTGGCCACAGGACATTGGAACGCAGTACACAACATTGGTCATACACCGAACAAATTGGAGTCTATGTTTTATCAAAGTGCCACGTCGGGGAATATTGTCTCCGGAATCGGACCTGTTGCTCACAATGCTGCATAATCTGCCTAGCTTGTTCCTGGCCAAGAAAACCACCTAAAACCAGAATCCCTTATTCGTCTTGTTAAGGCGATGCTACAGGGCATGTACATCGGGGATGACCACCACTTGTTTACTCTGGCTGGTATCTGTTATGTGATGTGCAAACCCTGTCAACTGCTCCATAATACC
Organism: Haemaphysalis longicornis; assembly: GCF_048455015.1. NCBI lineage: Eukaryota > Metazoa > Arthropoda > Arachnida > Ixodida > Ixodidae > Haemaphysalis > Haemaphysalis longicornis. The sequence goes on from NW_027526295.1 coordinate 78,023,237, forward strand.
CTGACAGATCGCCTAGAGCACGGAGAGGGGATAGCCAGCGTTCTCCAGCCGAACTATTCGCGCATTGAAGCTCTACTGCGCTAAATGATAACAGAACTTGTTAACTGCTGATTTGAGGCACGTGTGGGCTATCCCGTTCGTAGAAAAGAAGTGAAGTTCAAGTTTCAAGTCAGTGAAAGTGTTGACGCGGTTGCCATGCGCGGCACTGCCGTTACAAGGGAGGCTTCATTAAACTCGGTCTGTAGTGTTTTGGTAGCTCAAGGCGGCCGTCTACCCGAGTCAGTTAAGGAAGGCCATTTTGTTGTCCTTGAGCAGACCACGTTCGCAGAAAGGGCAGTGGCAGCGGTACGGAAGAATTTCGAAGAGATACTTGCCAGTGGGTTACTAGCCGGGCACCAGGCCCTGGACATGTCTACTTCCTAGAATCTGGATGGCCTAGCCACGGCTATTACGAAGGAGAAGGAACAGAAGTTGAAGCTGTTTTGTGCAGCAAAATCCCACAAGCCGGGGTTACCCTTCCGTTCTATCGTTTCAGAGCGAGGGTCATGGCAGGTGGCTGTTTCTGGTTTCTTACAGAAGCATTTAGAATCTTTGACCATCATTGATTGGTTTTCTGCAGGAAATCCTGTGGCGGTGGTGGAGTATCTGTCTTCTGTTGATTGCTTGAACGTGTCGGGAATTAGCGTGGACGTTGAGGACCTGTTTTACTTCCTGCCTCATGATGTGCTGATCCGACGTACTAGAGATTGCATAACAAACGACAATGATGAGCTGGGCTTTGCGAATCGTAGGGGAATCCCAGTGGCGGCGTTTTTGGAGCTGCTCAGTTTCTACTTCAGTGTACTAGCGCCTTAATTTCTCGACTCCACAAATTGCCGGCTATTCGCCATGTTTTTCTTTGCTCTAGCACGATGTAAGCAAAGAGTGACGTGCTGCACCTATAGCTATGACGACATGCACTGTTTTTCACAATTCGCGCATAAAGATCGCAATCAAGGTTCCCGATATCGCGCAAGAAAGATATAAAAACTCTTGGCGTGTACTATAAAAATTAAGACGGTAGGTGAGGCTAACAAGAAAAAAATTGGCCGCGTATCTGCTCCTTTTGTTGCAAATGTCGCCAAAAGACGATAGTCTTTGTAGACATTTGCCAAGAAAATGCCCCCTTTTGCTTTCCCGCTCACCTCTCATGCCGTTCTGGTACAGTCGCGCTCATACCAAGGTAAACACACTAAAGGTTAGCGCAAGGCGATTTGAATTTACCGCGTTCCACTGCTACAGGCCGGGTTCCTGGATGCCAGCGCTGCAGTACGGCGGAGACGCGCGTGAATCGAGATGGCCGACTACAAGGTTTATAGACTCGCGTGGCCGTGCTCCACGTGCGTTCCAAGCAGAACGTGGACCCTAGCTGGTGGAACCTTTCGTTTCTGCTGCCGCGTGATTTTTCATATGCCGCCAGGAGGCCGCGGTTTTCTGCTATAGATGTAGAATATCCTTTGCTATCGAAAAACCAAGAATGCATGAATTTTTTTATAAGGGAGCACTGTAAATACCCCTTGTGTACTAATTTCCTGTCTTATATTTGCGTAATGTCTTGTACTTGTTCAGCAAAGTTGAGAAGTATAAACACATTAACCAGGCTTAGGCGTTTACGTTTGGTTGCGAATATATAAGAATTTTGCGCAATATCAAGTTTACTTTGGCCGGCCGGCTGAATCGGGTCACGGACAGACAGACATACAGACAGACCAAATTTTCTCGGTTTAAGTTGCCCAAGAAAGACTCTCGTCTTTAAAACGTATTTCTGCAGGTCAAAATTGGCGTCAACACCAGCAGGCGATCGAGTAACGTTGATTCGAAAGTGAGCGAAAGCCGGATGGAGAGCTAAAGAACATTACACAATTTTTACCGTATCTATTTAGTTCTTTGAATCGCTTTTAGTAACATAGTTGGGCTCTCTGCTTAAATGCAAGCTTTGTTGCGTTATCACCTTCCCATGCCGCCACACTATCGTCTGCTGCTCTGTTACAAGTTTACGTCGTGATCACAGAAATAGTCGGCGGCGATCATCGCTTGTGTGACACATAAGAGCAGCAAAGCGCTACGCCTGATAACCGCGGAGCTCACCGATGTCACCGATTCAACCCATTCGACAAGATCCATTTGAATCAGCGCTGTAATAAACAAGAGTCACTTTTCGTTGTTATTTTTCTCTTGAGTTCGATCATGTGACCCAGCAGCTTACTTGGAAGGGTGTGGACAAATGCCATGCGTTGGGTTCTCTGTCGTGGAAAGGCAAGTACCGCCCTTTTATTTTGGCGTTACGGCAAACAAATAATTTTTATTTTATTCCCAAACATAAAAGCCAACAACGGAACGTTATTTGTATGCTCAGTGAGTGCTGACTCGGAAACAGTCGAAACTATTATTTCTTAACAGACAACATGCTTTAAACCGCGCGTCATGCGAAACTGCGCCTGCTGCGCATTGCCGGACATTTCGCGTATCGGAAAGCGGGGGCAAGTTTTTGTCCTATTTTGGTTTTATTTTGCAACAAAAACAGCCGCCATTTTCAAGCTGTTACGTAACATTGAGTCACTTTTACGCAGACTGAAGTTGACATTGTGGGGCGTAATCGTTCGCGCCAACTGTTTAAATTACGTCACACCTTCTCAGCCAATCACAGAGAGGGTGTGTATTACAAGCAGTATTGTTGTTGAATACCAAAGACAGTCTTACGTTGTCATGTCTGGTGCATTTGGTCTAGTTTTTCACTGCCGGCCAAGAATTAGGCGCTTTCAGTAAAGAGAAATAAGGCAAACTTTAGAACTGGTGCCCGTAAACGTCATGAAACGTCAAAATGACAGCACACACAACCTCTTTGTAAACCGGAAGCACGTGACCAAAATTGAAAGCCAATCAGAAAAGACTTCTGGAAAATTGCCAGAATTCACGGCAAGTTGTTCAGTCGAGAATAGGGCCCCTGGTGTGGGGTTTGATGATAAGTGTTGGAACTTTCATGGAAGACGAGGGAGCTCGCACCCAGCTCAACAGGCACTCAGACGAAGAAGACGAAGACGACCAAGCGAGGCGACGAGATGGCTGCTTTGAGAACGGTTCCCTGTACATAATGTAAATATATTGGCTTTTCCTAGACGACGGCCTCCTCCTTTGCCTCCCTGCACGTTCTCCACATGGTGCCGAAACCCAGGACGTCAAGCGACTCGACGAGGTCAGCCATGCAGCGGAATTCAATTTTTCGACCGCCATCCTCACCCCGAAGCGAGAAGAAGGCGTCGAGACAGCGGAACCGGCTCCGCATTTCCCCCAACAGCCTCCCGAATTCAATGGGAAGCCTATTGCCGAGATAACGCCTACTATTGGCCTCGAGGACATACTGTGGCGCCACCTACGAGTGACGTCACTTGTAGGACGCCGAATCGTGTTGTCGTCTGCTACACCACATTTCCCGTGCGTATGCGGAAGCGTGTTTTTTTTTGTTGTAGCCACCGTCTCGCCCGCTCCTTGTGGATTTGATGCAAATTACTAAAAAGTTGTCTGTAAACCAAATAATTTGGGCAAGCAATCAGCGACTCGCTTGTTCCCGGCGACACCGCCGCGTTTAGGTAGTTGCTACCATCGCGACCCACATCTCTTACATACGCAGCCAGCTAACGCCAAGGACGATGCAACTGATGCCGAGAAAAGTACGCTGTAAATTCATTATGAAATACTTGTGACGGGACATGTGTGTGCAAGCAAACACCTTGTAACAGCGACGGAAACGCGGCGCTCGCTTATGATCTCAGTGCGCGAACTGCTCGTATTGCCTGGTAAATGAATGACGCGAGAACGGTGATCAGATTGCTTCGCCGCACATGCTTAAAAGTATTGTTATGGTCTGCAGTTTGGCTTAGTCAGTGCCTATTTCCCCTACGATGTTTTTATAGTCATGCCCGGATTTGATTAACGATTTCTGCCGTAGCTTGTACTCTGCACGGCTGATGTTTACTTTTCGCTACTTGTCCGCAATGTATGAACGGTATGAACGCGAGTTTTTAACGCCTTCGAGCGGGTTCGGACAAGGCTATATTTAGTTTTCATTAGGTGCTCAGCGTGGTAATTTATAATTTCAGCGTGTTTTGTATGTTTACAGTAAGCCGGCATTTCTCAAGCATCAATTTTGAAACTCACGACTGCTCACAGAAGGCGAGGCTGCGTACGAGGCGAAACACGTCGTTAATGATTTCGGGTAATGGGGATATTTAGAATAGGAGAACCGAGCGTTGGGGGCCCCCAAGAAGTTAGAGGAACCCAAACGCAACACGCGCGTGCGCGACGGAAGGGCCTTCGCCAACAGCTCGCAGCCGGCTTCGGATGCACGTAATCGGATGTTGGGAACTTCAGGCTTGGCGTCGCAGCAGATGTTTCATCGCCGTTAGAGTTGCGAGTGACAGTCCCTAACAGAACGTTTCACCGCACTGGGAACTCTGTAAGCGCGGTGATTTCCGTTGAAGCGATCGACGATCAAGGTACCTACACGGCCTCGGCCGACTCTTGCGCGCAAGCATAGCCATCCTTCGGCCGCTCGCCGCACCGTGCGTGAACGGGCCGGCGCTGCCGGGACCAACCTCCGTAGCCGGTCGGCGTAAATCGCGGCAGATATTTGAGCATCGCTTTGAAAACCACAGCTGATGACACTACCTATCAGAATTTTTCATCACACTAACATCCACTTTCACCAATGCGGAACTATTTTTCCGCGACTTGTGTGATTTTAAAAAGCGGCGACAAGTTGTTGCTGCCGCGACCTGCGTCAGTTCGAGCCGCACCGTCGGCTGTGCGGGCAGGCACGGCGGGTGCATGTGCTTCTGCGAGCAGTTAACGCTTCACGATTTCCTGCTTTATACAGTTCTTGCAAACAAGGGAAATCTCGAAACTTCACTCGGCGATCGTCGTAGTCCACATTGTTGATTGGGGAAACAAGCCGCTGCTTACGCTTCGGTCGCATGCGTAATACACCACCACGCTCATGGTGTTTGCGGATAATCTACCACAGTTGATACGGTTATACAGTCACTATTAGGTCGAACTGCACTTGACGCACTGAGAATTAATTTCAAACGAAGGAAATTAACATGAAAATACTTTTAGAACGCGCTTCCTAAGCGAAGTGTCACGCGCTGCAAGCCAACTACGCAGCAAGGTAGGAGCGGTGATCCTACAAGTGACGTCAAAACGATCGCAGCGCCGGCCTCTCCAGTGGTGGGCCTCGCGGCCAATAGAGCACAACAAAGATGTCGAGGCCGCAATTTCGTTAGCAAGGCTCCAGCACAGTGCCGACTGGCTTGCTGCAATCACCGAGAAGCTGGATGCCGTTGCATGCGGAACCAGTGTCGATGGCCAACCCGACGACGCTATAGATTTGGTCAGAGAAGCATGCAGAATTTTTTGTTACCTAGAAAAAGGCTTTATGGACGAGAAGCCCTTGCCCCTCAGGAGCGACCTCTCGCCAAAGAGGACAGAAGGCAACACCTGCCGCATTATGAATGGAGTCCTACAAGCGAGGGTGACGAGCCTGAGGAGGGAACCGAAACCTGCAGGAAGCCAACGGCTTCGATGACATGGAGGGGCATTTCGGTAATCGCTCATGAACCACAAGAACCATCAAGCACTCTTGCATCACCAGCCACAACCATAACATGTTCATGTTTTAATGACCACTCGGCTGTGACAAGACCCCAGACAACGGTGCCTCCCTCGCCCAGAAACGAAGACGCCGTAATACTGGATACACCACATCAGGCACCGAATGATACCCAGAATAAAATGAAATCATCGCAATCCCCGTCCACCACATCCCTGCCCGAAGCGAACATTGTGGACGACGAACCGGCTGCCGAAGGCATTACCGGCGAAGCCTACGCGCCTGAAGTGCTTGAGACCATCCTGCGGATACAAAGTATGCAGGTGCAGACTGTATCTAGGAGGATTTTCTGAAGACGGAAGAAGTAAATCCAGATGCTGGTGTGCTACCGCCAAAAGTGCAAGGAACTACACAGGACAACGACGAGTCATCACTGAGACCGAAGCGCGACCATGTTCTGGATGTGTGTCTGCGACAGGAGTACGTTGACGGAGCGAGACTTACGACCGAGATATTAGTGCAGGGGTTACTACCACATGATATCAGTGCTACAAGGAACGAACTGTTCCAACGCGCTGCCCATAAAGACTCGGATTCCTCGATAACCATACACCTTTATGTCCACTTCGCCCCTGCTGCAGACTACGCATCCCATATTCCAGGAAATACGCCAGATGACAATGCTATCGTCGGCATGATCGCATGTACGACGAAGCAAGCCACCACACGTGTTCACAAAGTGAAGAAACCTGGACAGCGTGGTGCTGAGAAGATTCACACAGAGCAAGATATCAACGTTCGCGATTTCAAGCGGGCATCGGGTGCAAATGCAAGATGTCAAGAAAACTACATCCTGAGTCTTTGCCCATTCGGAACTTCAAAGGCGGATATGACTGCGATCAGACACCTGAAACAGGTATCAAAAGAAAACACAGGGAAAAAGTAAGAAAAAAGGCAGTCACGAAGAAAGAGTTGGCCGAAGATGAGAAAAAAAACGTACCTGAGACACCGGCTGGGCATGAATGTACGAAACACCATTGCAAGGACTCGGACAGTACCTTCATCGATTTGTCTTATCCCGCATACACGAACGCTTGTGGGGCGGGAAGATGTTGGAACTTGCATGGAAGACGAAGAAGCTCGCAGCCAGCTAAGCAGGCACTAAGACGAAGAAGACGAAGACTACGTAGCGAGGCTAGGAGGTGGCTTTTTTGAGCACGGTTCCCTGTACACAATGGAAGTATATTGGCTTTTCCTAGACAATGGCTTCCTCCCTTGCTCCCTGGACGTCTTTGGAGCTGCTCATCTTTTACATGCAGAGTACTGGTGTGGGGTTTCAAAATAAGGTACACGTACAAATGTCGGGTGTGTGCATTGCGTCTAAGGTTTCTCCAGTCCTGAGCAACATTTTTGTGGCCGAGGTTGACTGTGATGTGCAGCTTGCTTTACAGTGTGTTGCCGCTAAGGTTTTCCGTTATGTGGACGATTTTTTGGTCCTCAGCTGCAACGTACAACTTGAGACCTTCGAGTGTGCTCTTCTTGATGCCTTGAAGGCGAAAGGTAAAGGTTTGAAGTTCACGGCCGAGGTTCCTGCTGACTGCCCTTTCCAATTTCTTGACCTCGAGCTCCGTTTCTCGCGGCGTCATACATGCTGGATGTACGCGCCCCGTTGTAGCAAGCCGCTCTTGAACTTTACTTCTTTTCATTTAAGTACGGGATAGCCCACACGTGCCTCAAATGCCCACTCAACAAGTCCTGTTATCATATGGCGCAACAAAGTTTCAATACGTGAATACTTCGTCTGGAGAACGCTGGCTTTCCCCTATCCATGCTCCAGGCGATCTGTCTGCGTCTTGTGAAGCAGTTGAAAGGTTTCTCACATCACATAACAGATACCGACCAGAGTAAAAAAGTGGCGGTCATACCCTATTTAGATGCGCTGTCGCATCGCCTTAAGAACTCGACTGACAGACTCGGCGTTTAGGTGGTTTTCTCGGCCAGGAACAAGCTAGGCAGATTATGCAGCATGGTCAGCAAGAGGCTCGATTCCGAGACAATATTCCCCGACGTGGCTGTTTGATAAAAGAGACTCCAATTTGTTCCGTGTATGACCAATGTTGTGTACTGCATTCCAATGTCCGGGGGCCGGGTGTACATCGGCCGTACAGGCCGCTGTCTCAATGTACGTTTGAGGGAGCACCATTCCTCCTTAAAAGGAAGGCCCTACACACACCTGGCGCTGCACTGTTCAGACTACGGTTGTTAGCCATGCTTCACAGACACGCAAGTTGTTTTTAAGCACAGCGACCGTGCTACCAGAAAAAGTTCTGAAGTCTTCCATATCCGGGTTAGGGCTTGTGATTGTTTAAATCACCTGTCGCTGAGTATTCTAGATAAAGGAGTGCAACTTCTTAAGCACAGGGGGTAGAAGACGAGAGAAAGAAAAAGAGGAGAAGGAAATGGGGTGGTTGTGCTCATGTACCGCTATACGCATGTGCGACGGTCTTGGTGTGGTGTGTTAGGTGTGTTAGGTCTTGGTGTGGTATAAACGTGTATTCGGTTTTAATAAACCTTTCAGTCGATAGTAAGCGCTGGTGTCGTTTCCCCTTTTCGCCCGTGTCTGTTTGCGCTTACGTTTCACTCATGTAACACAGCTGTGCTGCAATTCTACTTCTTGATAGGCCCTGTTCGTTGTTCTCTCGCTGCCTGAACTGACACACACGTACGCTGGCACTCTCACCTCTGTGCCTAATGCAGGTGCCAAAGCCTCGTTGAAATACTGGCTCTCAGACTCTCAGGCAAATTACTCCGATCTAAAGAATAGTTTGCATTTAAGGACCATAGCCGGAGATGCAAGATGTAACTTTCTTTGTACTTACAAGTGCCCGTGGTACGAAACGCCATCTGGAGAGCGTGCGTCATATTCGCTTCAGCTTCCCCAGAAGCGTTTACACAGATGAAGGTCGCTATTGCCGCTTTCAAATATTGGTCTGGTGAAAGGTTAGGAGGTTGTATTGAACTCGTTGGAAAGTACCTTATAGTTTGCTAGTAGGGGGCAACGTCTTTCTCAGGCGGAGATTGTCGCCAGTTTTAAAATACGCTTTCCAGTATTTCAATCATTTATTATTATCTTGAATTAGTTTGCCTTTCCAGCTAAGGCGATTTCTACTTTTTGTCTTGTTTTAACTAATAGATTCGTACTTTTGGTGGCCACATATCTGGTTCACTACATACACCCTACACGTGTACAAGAACCCCTCTTGATACGGTACACTTCGTTATGGGGTAAGTTCACTGTAGAACTTTGAAGAAATTCTTCTCCACGTGTGAAGGCCACTTCAACTATTGTAGCCATGTTTTTAAATCTATTTCTACGTGGTTGTATTCATCATATGAACTGAAGGAATTGTTGCAGGCAGGCGCTTGCCTTTCAGAATTCTTTATGGAGTAATCAGACTGCGTGGGAAAGGCTTCTTTGAACAATGGTTTCCCACACCTGCTAAACACAACGTGCGAAACTCACTGTGAGCACGTGGTGTTCGCCCATGAACGTTGCTAATGAAGCTTGCCTTGCCCGGTATCATGTACTTCTTGTTATTCTGGAGCCTATGGAGCACCCCGGCCGTAAAACAGAACACTATCGGCAGAATTGGTTTCTTTCCCAAGGGTGGAAGGCCCTTTTAAATATTAACGCCTCCTGTTTCGTGCACTCTCTAAGCATGTGTTTTCCGGAGTGAAGCTAGCCAAAACCGAGGTGGGAAGGTAACTGAAGCCAAACAATTCTCTCACAGTCCTTGCGATAGGTTGGGGCCGGGGCCTCAAAAGAGAACAATGTAAGCTTTTATGTGTCCAGTTAGCTCTCTAAGGAATTAACCAGACTGTTAGGACCATAGCAGTATGTAGTCCATGTGAACGCAAAATAGGTCCTGTATATTTATTTCATTACTTTTCACAGTGCAATTTAAGCTAGAAGATCGCGCCGTCTGGCCAAAAGTTTCGAATCGTTATTCATGCAAGACCAGTAGCCTGCTTGTTGTTGAAACACCCCGCCTCCATAAGGAAGCCCCACCGAAAAGAAGCGCTCTTCAAGCAGTTTTTCCGAGACACGAAACGCGGAAGAGCTATCAAAGTTTGTACGCCTCAGAATGTTCCTTGCGCTTTTGAGCTGCAATTCTTGCGCCTTGGTGTGTGGTCAGTGCGGCAAATGCTTGATTTGACGAGCCGCTGCCATCGATCAACACACTCACAGCCGAATCCGGACTTCCTGCTTTCCACGTGCTTCGGCGGAGACCCATGCAGTGCCTAGCAGTGGTTTCATCGCTTTACATAATGTTTTTATTCGGCTAACGTCAAAGCGTGCGAGTCTTCGCTGCCGCGTGGGTGCATTTTCCACGTTTCCAATTCCTCCAACAGCCTTTAAGTAGACGCCGCCTTTTGCATTGAATATGCCATTCACTGCCTTCATATTAAAACACCACACTATTTCTCTGCCATGTTGTTCATCATTCTCAACCGGCTCCCAAGGGCGCTGCCTCACCGGCAATTGAATAGATGACCATTCTGTAGAAGGAGCATAGTCTAAATCTGGCATACACGAATCACGGCGCTCTGCACGACGTACGGTGCTGCCTCGCGGACGATTATAAGGAATGCGCAAGCTACTCCATGTACTGTGTTTTCACGCCATTTTTGGCACCAACATTACGTTACGTGCGTAAACATGAAGCAGCAGCAGTACACAAGTAAGTTCTGCCACAAGTGAGCTTTTCTCATGCACGCGTCAAACATTTCTCGGCGGCCTGCGGAAAATTTCACTTGCACTGAATTTGAAAATGTTTTCAGTTACGATGGATTTGGTTCACAGTATCTGAGATGTCTTATGAAGGCTAAAAATCTGGCACCGGAATGAAGATCATACCCCTTTTGAGGTTGTGTCTAGGACCCAATTTATTTCCATTAACGCTAATCCTCGTCCCTAAGTCGAATAGAATGATGACTGTTGCTTTCTGTGATCGCGGCCTCAAATATATTTACATGGCAGTTTTAGGACACACATAATAAAGTCTAGCAATAATACTTAACGTCTGTGCGATCTTGGATCCTGCTACAAAATGAAAGTCTCGCACAACCGGATTTATTCCTTAAATGGCTGTTCTCAAACAAGCCAGGTTCGGCCAATCCAGTAATCAGGGGGTAGTTGACACCCCTGCATGAAAGTGCGGTAGAAGAGCTCACATTGCATCTGACGGAAAGCTCCACTGACTGCAATAATCGTGTCCATATTAATGAGATTCAGCTGGCAAGTACATGAAGTGGGAATGTTCTGTGACATTGCTTCCGAACAACGGTGCTGACATTGTGTTCAAGAACGCTAGGTTATCTTCTGTTGTATGCGTCGCCTGGAACTATATTTCCGCTTCCTCTCCTTGTGCATCTCTGTCAAGAGCAGCGCACTTTACAATCGCGCCTTGTCGTCCTAGCTCGCTCGCTGTACCCAAGTAAAGCCACACGGCGTTCCGTAGCATTGGCTGTCGTCGCGGCGGAACACAGAGGCTTCGAGAGCTAAGCGGGTTATTATAGTGATAATAGTTCAAAACTCGCGAACCGAGGCCGCTTGTCAAGCATCTCCTAGTTATTTAGCGGGAGAAGAAAACCGTAGGTACCCTTGAGGCAAAATATAGGTAAATTAACCGGCAGCGCCCGCCTTCATTAGGTTAGAGACGCTTGCTGGGTTTGTTCTTACAACATTAAGCGTAAAAAAGAGACATTTCAACGCCGGCACGTTGGGGAGGAAAAGCAAGAACAAACAGAACAGAACTCCTGCTGGTGCAGTTTCATGCAGGAGGCGGGCAAGCACTGCGAAGGTGGGAAATTTGAATTTTGGTTGGGTGGTAGCACTGAGAGGCTGACGGCGATACATGCCCTTATGGCGAATCACTGTTTCCCAAAGCTTTCACATTGAGTGGAACGGCTTTGGTTTTTTATCATTACTTAAGCCCGGAGGAGAATGTAACAGACCCTCGGTATTCATTTGTTACTTTTGAAAGAAAATGAATTGTCGATTGTCCTAACTTCATCAATCAGTTGCACAACTGGAAGGGCTGAAAACGCGTGGTAGTTGTTTGCTTACAATGGTTTTATAAACTAGTATGCTACCCGCAAGGGTCCACTGCAGTGTGTTTTGTTATATGACTGCTGAAGTAAGTTTAGAGGATAATTGTTTACGAAAAAAAGAGTAATATGAGGTTCACAAATTCGTGCGGTCACACAGTCATTGTGGTGAAAAACCAAGTAACAATTGGCCAAGCAAAGAAGGTTTCCCTTTTCAGCGAAAGGAAGAACACGGTGGCTAAGATCCACGTACCATTTTAGATTAACTTCGAGTCTATTTTCGTTCGTAATAGGAAAACACTGTAACAGAAAGGAGTGCCTGTCTGAAACAGTAACTAAAAGGAAGTTCTTGAAATAACTATTTCGCCACCCGCCGCTCACAAGAAAAAATGCCCGTGACAAGAGGATAACAAAACAAAAAAAGGTATCTTACTCCAAGCTTTCTTGTGTCAAGTTGTGTAACCAGGCGAAGTAAGGTATTCTAATGTCCATTTCATTAAGGCAGCTGGTAAACTTGCCCCAGCTGAAGCAGGTCGCTGGCAGGATCGTATCTGCGCCAAGGAGACAAGAAAGAAATTTCGGTTGAAGATGGGCGGACCCGTGTAGACATAAAAACACAACACAAATTGTGGTCTTTAGTGCCTACTTTTTACTATGAAGCACGTGCATTGCTAGCGCATAAAATTAGAAGCGACTGAACACCACTCTGTACCTAAGAAGTGATGAAACTATCGAGTCCACTAAGATAATATATCATAATACATATTCTTTTATCCATTTGAGATGGCACTTGTAGGATATATAATAAGACACTAAACGTTATGGCTATATGAATGAACCTTGTGCCACTTGAAGCCAAACGCTTCTTACAAAACTGAAATGCTGGGCACGTTGAACTTGAAACTAAGGAAATAATATGTCTTAGTGCCATAAATATTTTGTTGATTCAATCCGTCGGGATACTAACTCTTGTACCACGAGTGCCCGAGAACAGTTATTCTGCCTTTTTGACAAATAAAGATAAGTGCAGCCGTTGGCACGTTGCCTCTTCAGTAATATTGCAGAGAATAACGTTAAACCGTGCCCATTCAAAAGAATGTGTTGCATACCGATGGGCCGCCCACACGGATGTCAGAGTGGCGTTATTCATTCATACAATGGTGCATTCAAGCCACTTCGGGCACCAGCCGCAATAAATCGTCGCGTTTGCCAAAGTACTGCACGCGTCACTCTTGAATAGATATTTTCTACCAAATCCCCTGCCAGGCCGCCTGACCTCGAGGTAACGTGTTCGGTTCATCTAGTTGTCGGTGGTTTGAACCCTCCTGCAACTGTTTTTTTACGTTTGTTTTCTTTTTTCTTGAGGGGGAGGAGGTGCGACTCCCTTTCTTCAGTTAGTTCAATGCAGTATCGGGACGGACCAACTGGGTGGCGGACTAACCGTTCGTCCTCCCGTATTTAGTCCCGAAATGGTGCAGAGATTGTGACATAGTCACTTCCTACTCCCCCAGAAGACGACTTTTTCGCCCCTTTTGCCTAAGAGTGCACCTGCTACTTGACGTACAGTGAACAATTTTTCCAACGGGTGCTGGTTCATGGTGTTGAACACGTAAACGTGACGTTAGCACTAACGTACTAAGCGTAAAAGTTCCATGTTAAACCTAAGGTGCTGCGGCTGTCAGCTTTACGGTGTGCCCAGCAACGTCCTTCTCTTCGCACGTCGAGATATAGGTAACGGCTGTCGACGCCCACCTTAGAACATGGAATTAGAGGTGGATACGTCACACGGTCGCATGTCATCCACCTGCTGCACATTAACCGCTAAAGGAGGGGGCCTAACGAAGCTGTGGCCAAGCGTCGCAGGAAAGCGCTTTAATTTTTCAAGGCTTTATCCACGATCATCGTCATCGTCAGTGAAAGGTGCCTGTTTTACAGGGCATTTTCACGTAGAAACATTAATAATGCGAGGCGGAACGTTTCGCTTAAACACACTTTTTATCATTTGTCCGTTTGATTAAATGCAGTCAATTTAAACAGCCTGAAAGCAGAAACTACCAAACGCCAGTTCTGGCGGCCGAAATGACTACAGCAGTCCCTCGTATTCGTCTCGCGATGTGAATGGCGGCGCTACAACAGCAACCACCGAAACCATTGAACTACTCAGCCTTCCCTCTTAAACACTCCATTTCCACAGTTCGTACTGCCCATGTTGGTCGCGGCAGCGCACCTTTGACATCGAAATGCCGACGGAAATGGTTTCGAATTTTGCAGCTGTCCATGAAATCTTTAAAAAAATGGGAAGCTGTGTGTTGAGAACTGGCGTTCTATACAAACTTATGAATCCCTCTTTAATGAATGCATCAGAGAAAAATACGACACGTAATCTATCAGCAACGTGGTTAATAAATACCCACTCCCTGCAATGGCATTGTGCAAGGAATCTTACCTTTGAAAAGGGATGCATCATTCTGGCACAGCGCGTCAGACGTCTTCTGAAGGGCGGTTTCCAAGGCGAGTAGAGGTGCTCTACTTTTTTGGGGGCATTCATCAAGAGAACGATTCCGGGTGCATGTATAGAAGAAACGCCTGCAAAAAGTTCACATTTTAAATATAGACTTACGCAGTGTTTACCGAAAGAAGCGTGACGACATCACTTTAGTCAAGAGTAGTGATGTTGGCGCCCACTACTGGTGAATAGTTTACTCATAGTATCTTGGCATAACTCTTTTTCAAAACTCCATGTAGGATTCAATAAAAAAAGTTATCCTACCTCCTACCCCCCTCCCATTATCCTACCCACCTCTCATGGACCCCCCGTGTCCGAGTGACTGCCGGCACAAACAGGTATGGCCCGCCCCAAACAGAAACGGTCCCCGAATTTCTTTCGATTACAAAATAAATTGATAAGACGATACACTTCGAACTTCATGCTTCCCATTTGTCGGCGTGTATTTCATCTCAAGTAGCACTAAAGGGTCTTAGTGTGGGGTGCACAAACTCCATGACATTTAACGATCACGAGGAAAAAAATGTCGGAGGAAACACTATCTGACGCCTCTCTCCGACTTACTAATATAGTGGTTGAGCACAGCAGACGCCGGGCTATGGAGATGAAGTATGAGGAGTGCCTGCAGTGCCGTCAGGCTGAGCTTCCTCAATCAGAAATAGAGGCAGTGAACACATATGAGGCTCAAGAAAAACGATATTTCCCAGAGGAAACAGAAAAAGTTACAACGGGATAGCGTGGACCTCGCCCAATTACGTCACTTGTAGCCCCCATGCGCCCAGGAAGCTGCTTGCGTTTAGTGTGCACCCGTCGCTGAAAAGGGCAAAACCCAACCAGCATGGGTAATATCTCACCCATCGCTGAAAAGGTAAAATCAGAACCAACTAACGTGGTTAATCTCTTCCCTCTGGATGAAAAGGTCAGAACACGACCAACCAACGTGGTTAACCCCTCCTGCAAAACGCTTTCAGGGCCTTAAATAACCCTACTTTCTAAAGGTGTAACGTTTTGTCCAACCTCTGGTAAATTCGATGAATTTCAACTGTACAAGGACCTTGATGTGTTTTCCCGAAATTTGCGCTTAAGGGAGTACTTTCATGAACACGATATGGGGGGGGGGAGGCAAAACAGCGTGACCATGTTAACGGACAAATCTTGGACACCAAACGAACGAAGGGATTAGCATTTGAACCTTTACAAATCCGCGGTACAAAAAGACATAGTTAAAGAGTATTCTAAACACCGGCCCTTCCGCGATAACCTGTGTAGCGAGGAGCAAAGAGCCCTCGAGGCCCTGCGAAATATTAGAGAAATCGTGACCAAGCCGGCGGACAAGGCTGGTGAATAATGGTCCTGGACAAAGCTGTCTACATTCTGGAACGGTTCCGCCAGGTGAGTGAAGCTAACCTTTACAAAGAAGTCCTTACTGATCCTAAACCGGAAATTCAAAACGAAATCAAGGAAACACTGGCGTTACTGTTCACACGCAAATAGATACCTCCTGCTATGATGAGAGCCATGTCGCCCAAATACGCAGTAGCCGGGTGTTTTTACCTGCTCCCCAAAATACACAAGGCGAACCATCCTGGCCGCCCCATAGCATCAGGCAACGACACTGCAACGGAAGAAATTTTCAACTTTATTAACTACCTCATTTGCAACATTCCAGCAACCTTTCCTTCCTACATTAACGATACCGATCACTTTCTTCGCGAAATATCAAACCTAAAAACTCCACCGGGAAGCGTTGTCGCAACCGTGGATGCTTGCTCACTCTATTCCAATATCCCACATCAAGATGGCATAGCGGCCACCGTTGCAACATTCGAAAACAAGGAGCCCTCGGTAGGCATCGATAAGGATACACTTTCTGCCCGTCTCGGCCTAGTATTGAGTCGCAATAACTTCGACTTTCACAAAAAGCATTACATTCAATTCAATAGAACAGCAATGGGAACCAAATTGGCCCCACATTATGCAAGCATTTTCATGGTGTCATTGGAAATGCAATTTCTGGAGGACTGCCCTATTAAGCCATTGTTTTACAGAAGGCTTCTGGACGATATATTTCTTGTGTGTAGCTCCGGAAAAACGAACCCCGTAAGTTTTATCGAGAATTTTAATGCAGTTCACTCTTGAATCAGTTTCAACCATGAGATATCTGACCAGGTCATTATTTCCTAGATGTTACCGTGTCTATGGAAAACAACCGCCTTTCCACAACACTATACAGGAAGCCAACGGACCGTCAGAGATACCTCCATTTTCATAGCAGCCACCCCCGGCCCTGTAAGACCAGCATTCCATACTCTCAGGCCAACCGAAACCAAAAAATGTGCTCCAACGGCTCTGACTCTGACAGGCATACGCAAGAACTCAAAACCACCCTTCTGGATCAGAACTACCCTGCAGATGTCGTTGACGATGCAATAGAAAGAGGCTGAAGCCGCGATCGCACTGCAGCTCTATCGGGGCCGAGCCTACACCAAACTCACAGCGCATCTCAGACCAACCTTGTACTGACCTACCCAGCAATGGCTCCTCGAGTGAACAAAATACTTAACAAACATTTCAACATGATAAAATAGAGCAATTTTTAGTCAACAATTTTTGAAAGACCACCCAGAGTTGTGTACCGACGAGAAAAAACTTTCGCGACTTAATAGTAATGGCTAAGACAGGCCCACCAGACAACGCACTGGGTTGCCTACCTTGTGGTAAACCACGCTGCAAGGTTTGTCCTCACATTGTGCCAACCAAAAAGGTAAAGTCAAGCTGTTCCGAATTTGTGCATATCAAAAATAAAATTTAATTGTGACTTGAGCAACGTGGTATACAGACTTCGGTGCAACACCTGCAGCATGGATTACATTGGTCAAACAGGAACAGCATTCCCATTGCGGTTTAACAATCACAGGGCAGACGTGGCTTCTAAACCAAATCTACCACTTTCACGGCACGTCCGACATCTCAACCAGAGCTTCGAACACATCAAGGTAGTGCAGGTCCAATCAGGCTTCCGAAATAACCTTGATCAGGACACCAATCCTTTTCCATCTACAAATTCCAATACCTCACACATGGAATCAACGAGACCCCAGGAAGCCTTTCGTGCCTAAAGGAACTAACTGAAATAACTTCGCATCTTAATTGATACCTCAGATTCCTGGCGAAATCAAGCAACCTTCTTTCTTTCTTTTTTAGCAGTACTGAGTGTCGTCGTCGGCTAACAAACTCAGAACCTCACATTGAGTGAGCACAGTGTCTGGGGTGGACCATGCATGCGGAATATGTCTGAGAACATGTGTGCAGTTTTTCTTCTTTCTTTTTTCTTTCTTTCTTTTTCTTGTGTGGGTGGTTGTCATACTTATGTTCACCCCTTTTTTAGGCCTACTCTGAGGGTAATGGGGTGTTGGTGGCGGCCCGGTTGACCGTCGGCTCTGCAAACGCGAAGCCAGGTTCGGCACGGTGGTTCCTCCCCCTCCCCTCTCCCAGGGAGCGTACTGTGCCCTTCTCCTCCCGGGGCGCGGGACAGAGTGGAGGGGCCATGGGGGCTCTGCAGCGTTCTGTATGCGTCCGATGTCCGCCCGGTGCTCCCCATTTTGCCCCCCCCTCCCCTATTTCGTTTCCATGTTTGCTCTTTCTCTAGAGCTTACCGAGGCCCACTGTTCGAAATGTGGCTGTTGTCATCAGCTCTCACTTCCTCAAGGTAGCTCAAACATCTTTCCGCAAACGGTTTAACAATCATAAGTCACAGGTGAAGGGCCTCCCCGACCTTCCGCTGTCCAGGCATCTGCGACTACCGGGTCACTCTTTTGAAAACATACAGGCCGTGCTAATTCAACCCAGCTTCCGCACCACATAAGAGCGGGAACAAAGAATCATTATTTATACATAAATTTCGGACGTTTGCCGAAGGAATAAATAAGACCACAGGGAGATGAGTTCCATTCAAAACTGACGTAACCACACTGAGGTGTTTTTAGGGAGGGCGAAACAAATAATCGTGAGATAACAGTTTTTTAGAAGAGATCCTCCGCCCCTGAGGAGAGCCGTGGTGTGCAGGCATCCTAACGAGGGGGACGCGGGTGGGGGCGGTGCGGGATGGTCGGCGTGCCGCTATGGCGGCGGTGAGGTAATAAATCCTTCTCTGCCTGTGGTTCTTTACGAGACGTAAGTCAGTTTCTACGCAAAAATGTTCGCACCATTTCACTGAGACGGACCCGTACGAGCCTCCGCGCACTGCGGACTCACTGCCCCCTCTTTTTTCAAAGCTGTCGACGAATGTTTCGTTTTCCGATAAGCTTCCTTCAGCCACCTGCGGGCCATGTGGCACTTGCCTCGGTCTAACGACGGTCTCAAACCGACATTAACAAGTGCTTTTCTTTCGTTCTTTTTTACCATTCATCACCAGTAGGCAAAGGTTGCCATGCTTCTCTGCCATCCAGAGGCTTTTCATTGAGGCTTACGAGCTTCGATTCTCCAAATGTTGTGTATCTTTTTCTCTCTCTACGCATCACGCTGTTTTTTTCCTGTAGACGCACATTGGCTGAACCTTATACGTCTTCTTTCTGTCTATCAATGCTGCAACTGTGCCTCCTTCCCATTTGGAACCTTCCTCTCTCGCTTCCTCTTTTTCCCACCTTCTGTACTATAGTGACATGTTTTAGTTACTCTCCCGCTCTTTTACTCTCCCCGAGAGTTCTCATTGGCGAGGGTGCGGAGAAAGGGAAGCCCTCGAATCCAAAGTGCGTATAAGCGTTTTTCTGTGTATTCTAAGAAACTCGACAAACGCTATCGTCTCCCTCACTATGGTGTACTTTGAACTGGCCCATTGAACAAGATACCCGACCAATATATATATATATATATATATATATAGAGAGAGAGAGAGAGATACGTATATATAAATATGTAGCGAATCAGAAAATGGGAAATCATGGACTCAGTGAAATAAGACCGAAAATAAGGGTTGCCAGTCAAGAAAACCTCGGAGAGAAAAGGGGATGTTGTGGAGGATCACAGAAACAGATCAACAATTTTTTTGAGTCAGAAAGAAAGTGGTGGAAAAATTCCCGCCTGGTGAGATCCGAACCCACGACCTCCAGAAAGGTCTGGTGCGATAAACACTACGCTACCGGGGTGGGGGGGCTGTTTCACCACCACTTTCTCGTTTATTTATGTTAAGGTATTTTGGAGGTCGTGGGGTCGGATCCCACAAGGCGGGCATTTTTTCTTCGCTTTCTTTCTTTCAAAATTCTTTATCTGTTTCAATGACCTGCCACGTCCTCCCCTTTGCTTTCCGAGGTTTTCTTCACTGCCAACCCTTATTTCTGTGTTATTTCTACGAGCCCCTCACTTCCTATTCTGATTCGCTACATGCATAGCCAGGGCCTCTGTTCTGGCAGTGTTGGTGCCAAAGGTAGCTTAGGAGCGTTCAGCACTGGTCGACAACTCTCGACATGTCGTAGACCCTGGAGTCACGGCCCGTGGGGTTAAAAAGAAAGTCCCCTTCACCCTAAGTAGCCCGAGTGGCGCTGGCTACAACCCCCAAGTGCAGGAAACAAAATGTACCTTAACATAAACACCCGAGCAAGTGGTGGGGAAACAGCCCCTCCGGTAGCGCAATGGTTTTCGCACCAGAACGTTATTGTGGAGGTCGTGGGTTCGGATCACAACCGGCGGGAATTTTTCCACCACTTCCTCTCCGACTCAAAAAATTATTCAACTGTTTTTATGATCCACAACAAGCACCCCTTTGCTCTCCGAGGTTTTCTTGAGGTGATCTTACCCATCTTCAGATCAGTGAACAGAGTGCTTCGCCATGCTGGCCCGGGCTATTGCCACTTGATGCCTTTGCCCACTCTCTCGGCGCCGATCTGGATGCAACCCGACGAGAACGTCTTTCTTCATTGCTTTCAATATTTGTTTCTTCCTTTGATTGCAAACCTCGCTGGGCCGCACGTCTACCGTTACGTACTCAGTCGACACCGGATCGTATGAAAGCGCCCATATCGTGTGTCTCTGACAGAACGGCGAACCATTGAAGACCACGTCACGGATGTGCTTCAACGAGGTGTCATTCGTCCCTCGAAGAGCCCGTGGTCTTCACCGGTGGTTCTGGTTAAGAAGAAAGACGTCTGTATTCGGTTTTGTGTTGATTATCACCGCTTGAATACCATCACAAGAAAAGACGTGTACCCTCTTCCGCGTATCGACGATTCTGCGGACTGTCTGCAGGGAGCGCAATTTTTCTCATCACTCGACTTCCACTCAATGTACTCGCAAGTTCTCATGGCAGAGGCTGATCGTGCAATAACGGCATTTGCTATCCCAGGCGGCCTTTACGTATTTAACGTTATGCCGTTTGGGCTTCGGCATGCCCCCGCCACGTTCGACCGAATGATGGAGTCTCCTCCGTGGCCTCAAGTTGCAGACGTTGCAGACGTGCCTCGGTTACCAGGACGACGTAGTCGTTTCCCCTCCCAATTTCGAGACACAGCTGATTCGCCCCGAACAAGTCCTGACTTGCCTTGCGAACGCTGGGCTACAGCTCAACCTCAAAAAATGCCACTTCGCCGCACGCATGCTTGCCATCCTGGGCCATGTCGTTTCCAAAGACGGCATCAGCCCCAACGCGACAAAGCTTCGAGCCATTGCGGAGTTCCCGAAGCCGACCACACTGAAGGCGCCTCGGAGCTTTATTGGGCTGTGCTCATATTTTCGATGCTTTGTTCGCAACTTTGCGACCATCATTTCGCCTCTTACCAAGCTGCTCGGTAACGACGGCGGCATTTCTGCTTGGTCACCCTCGTGCGACGAAACATTTGCGACACTGCGTTGTTTGTTAACATCCCCGCCTATATTACGGCATTTCGAAGCCACGACCACAACCGAAGTGCACACTAATGCGAGCGTGATTGTCCTTGGTGGCGTGCTCGCCAAGGGAAATCCGGCAGTGAGGGATATGTTGTTCCGTACGCGAGTCGGGCACTGACGAAGGCAGAAACAAATTACTTCGTCACTGAAAATGAATGTTTGGCCACAACACGGGCGCTGGGGAAGTTCCGCCTGTACTTGTATGGCCACCCATTTGACGCGGTGACCGATCACCACGCGCTTTGTTGGCTCGGCTCTCTGAAGGATCTTTCAGGTCCTCTTGGGCAGTGGGCTCTTCATCTGCAAGAATATGATATCCGCGTGGTTTACCCTTCCGGCCGCAAGCATTCTGATGCTGACGCACTCTCCCGCTCTCCAATGCCAGCTGACGTGTCCCACGTAGCCAGAGCGGACTGTAGATTGCCGTCACTCAGCCTCACCAACATGACTGCCGAGCGGCGGATAGCTTCCATAATCCGGCGTCCTGTCTCATTCTTCTGCTACCGGTGCACCCAGGGCACTGCAGCAACAAGTCTCTCACTACCAACAGCGTGAAGAGCTTCTTTATCATCGGTCTTATAACTAAGACGGCCGCAACTGGCTTTTAGTTATCCCACGTCATCTGCGTGTAGACATCTGCGCCGCCTTTTATGCCGAAACGAGTTGCCCGCATGCTGGCGTCCTGGAAACGTACAAGCGACTCCGCCTACGTTACTATTGGAGGGGCAAGTATAACTACGTGCGGATGTACGTGCGCTCATGTCCGGAATGTCAACGCCGCAAATCACCGCCTACTCGCTCTAAGGCCACATTGCAACCACTACCATGCTCTGCGAAACCCTTTTATCGCCTTGGCATCGATCTCTACGGGCCACTGCCTTTAACGGCCGCTGGTAACCGGTGGATAATTGTTGCGGTAGACCACCTCACGAGGTATGCCGAAACAGCTGGCTTGCCGGCATCCACGGCTCGTGACGTCGCCACTTTCCTTTTACGTCACTTTGTCCTTCGCCACGGAGCGCCTCGCGAACTTCTGAGTGGTCTACGCTGCGTTTTCCTATCGGACGTTGTGAATGCTCTAATCGCCGAATGCCACGTTGCCACCGCACGACCTCCTCGACCCACGCGCAAACCAGTGGGCTCACAGAGCGGTTCAATCGCACCCTGGGAGATATCCTTTCAATGTAGGTGTCGTCGGATCACTCCAATTGGGACCTCGTACTCCCGTTCATAAGTTAGGCATATAACGCGGCTACGCAGACAAAGATAGGATTTTTTTCCGTTTTTCCTATTTTATGAACGCGAGCCAACCTGTACACTGGACGCCATCCTGCCTACAACCCGGACGTCAAGCATTTTAAAGCAGCTATAGCGCAGCTCCCCAAAGGATGTGGCCAACACACTCGTTCCTTTACAACTGCAGATCAACAGCGCCAGACTCTCGCTGTGACGATTTAACCACCCGCTCGCCATTTGACCCCATATCGCATGTCTCGCCTTGCGTACCCTGCCCAACACCGGGTCTACCCTCAAAACTTGTAGCCAAATATCACGGCCCTTACAAAGTCATCGCCCGCACTTTGCCC
Organism: Haemaphysalis longicornis; assembly: GCF_048455015.1. Taxonomy (NCBI): domain Eukaryota; kingdom Metazoa; phylum Arthropoda; class Arachnida; order Ixodida; family Ixodidae; genus Haemaphysalis; species Haemaphysalis longicornis. The sequence continues at coordinate 78,045,966 of NW_027526295.1, forward strand.
ATAAACTACCTTGTGGAAGCAGTCATCCCCTCCTCTGACCTTCGCCGCCGAGGGCGTGAAATAGTGCACGTTCAACGACTGAAGGCCTACTACGACCCTATGGTGTCACCCTCTCCGTATGTCGCCAGGTTGGCTGCTTTTTGCCGGATGTGATTGTAGGAAAGATTATGAGCAGCTCTTGTAACACCATCAGCTTATTGGGGTATGCGGCGTAACAAGTAAGAGGGCCTGCGACCGTGGTCAATCTATACACGATGGTATGTGCGCAGGCTGGTTGCAGCGGAAGAACAAAAATGGCGGAAGGTTCTGGCGCGCGAGATCTGCCATCGTCTGCACCCTTGTACCTACGCTGCCTTGGTTCTGCTCCTGCCAATAAACGGCGTTCGGTCTACTACCGGAGGCTCAGCTACATCCCTTACAGTACATATATAAATATATATATATATATTGTAATGAACCAACGTCCGATGCCTACGACGCCATATTTATTCTCTACCTAGAGCGAGCGCCCGGCTTCTTCTTCCTTCGCTTCCAGTCGGCCGCTGTCCTCCTTCGTCTGGTAGTAGATTGGCCGGTGACCTTGCCCTGAGGTTTTCCTTCGCAATGTTTTACGCCTCTACACTCGGCCACACTGCGAAGACGCCCCCCAGCAAATTGTTGGTGTGGGTCCTGGGCTCTCGCGGCTCTGTTCATCTTGTCCTTTCGGGTTTGTGCCTGGGCTACATTGTCCTTTGTTGACGGGGAATCCATGATGACTTCCAGAGAAATGTCCTGTGCGCTGAACAGGCGCGTCATACGGTCCTTGCAGTAGGTGTCGGTCAGGTTGGTTTTGCCTCTATTGTAGATTTGGTCATTGTTTTGTTTGAAAAGCGACTCTGCATTAGCTTCAGCGTCCTTACCGCCTGCAGGTTCGTCGTGGTCTGCTTCAAAACCTCTCGCTGAAATGTGCTCGTCTGCGACAGCTGCATCCTTGTGTGTTTCACGCCTTTCGCCACCCGTTTGAAGGCTTGGTGCAGCGTCGTTGCTGATTTCTGGTGGCATGTCTTTGCCTTCATCCTCCTCGGGCAGAACTGAAAGGTCAGCTTGTTCCTTAGCAGAGATCTCAGAAGCATGAGGGGATGAGTTGCTCGGGGTTTGGTTCTCGATTGTCGTTTTTCCAGCTGCTGAGTATAAGATGAGCTCCCTGGGATAGTTCGTGTCAGGCGTCGAAGGTGGCTCACAGACGAGAAGGGCCGGCATCAGCAAAGAGGAAACCACAGGCAGGTCATCGGCTTTATGCGGAGACTCGGCACACGGGGCTCCTTCTTTAGTCCCAATTGTGGCCACCTTGCTGGTTGCCTCATCCTTCACTGCCATATCACGCAATTCAGGGCCATGGCCAGGAGTTTCTGCCAGGGTCTGCGTCGAGGCTTGCGGGTGAGGCTCCTGTGCCGGCAGCGTTGCACCCTGCTGCAGTCGCACAGCCACACGGACGAAGGCTTGTGGGCTCAAATCCGATGGCTGCACAGTCAAGACTGCAGCTAGAACAGGGTCGGCCAGGCCATCTATGACGTACCGCCTCGCAACAGGAGACGCCCAGGCGAAGTCGCAGCCTCCGAGGAGGCGGAGCTTGTCGTAGATGTAGACCGCGACGTTCTCGCTAGGGCCTTGCAGGCGGACACGCATTTCCATGAAGCGAGAGTCGTAGTTGGCTGACAATCCAGTGAACGCCGTGATTAATGCCCCGCTCCAGCTTTCCCAAGTGGGATGAGAGTGGCCTTCGTAAAGGTGCCACGCTCGGGCAGCGTCGCGCAGGCGTTCTTGTGCAACGAACAGTTTGGTCTGATCGGGCCAGGCGTGATGGGTAGCAAGGGTGTCGATAAGCTTTATCCAAGAAACAGCATCGTCCTGGAACCCTCGGAAGACGGGGACGCCCGTGTGGGCGGGTGATGGAAACGGGCTGGGAATAACGTCGCGAAACTGGCGACACATTTCTGTGAGGGCCTAGACAGCCCAAGAAGGTTGGCTGGCGTTCGCATCAGCGGTCGTCATTGCGAGAGGTTGGTCACTCACCAAAGTCCGCAGAGGCCAAAGTCCGCAGAAATCAAGGCGCGAACGGCGGACGCAGCGGCGAGTCAAGAAGACGTCGGCCGCTGGAGAAGGTCGCGCCCAAGGCTGGCTCGCCTGGGGGCTGGGCTGTCGTTCCGTTCGGGGCTCGTGCCGGGACCAGGATCCCACCGATGAACTCGGGCAGCAGGGCTGGAAGGCGTGACAGGCCTTGGCCTCTGCTGAGGGCCGTCCCTGCGGCTGGATCGCCGCTAGGGAGAGCAGGTCCGGAGGCTGGGTCGCCTCGGGGCTTCAAAACTTGTCGGCTGCGCCCCTTGTAATGAACCAACGTCCGATGCCTACGACGCCATGTTTATTCTCTACCCAGAGCGAGCGCCCGGCTTCTTCTTCCTTCGGTTCCAGTCGGCCGCTGTCCTCCTTTGTCTGGTAGTAGATTGGCCGGTGACCTTGCCCTGAGGTTTTCCTTCGCAATGTTTTACGCCTCTACAATATATATATATATATATATATATATATATATATATATATATATATATATATATATATATATATATATATATATATATATATATATATATATATATATATACACATTCTAAGGGATGTTGTTGACCCTATATATATATAGGAAATGACTCGCTCGTTGAAATGAGACAGAAATAGGAGTTGGAAGTCAAGACAACCGCGGAAAGCAAAGGGAAGGCTGTGGTGGGATCCGAACCCACGACCTCCAGAATACCGGTCTGGTGCGATATCTATATATATATATACACGAAAGAAAATTGTTAGCAGTAGCAATGCCAATAAAAGCAAAGGGGAGCATGCCGTAGGTCATTTATTTCAGATGAAACAGAAGCAGATTTTCTGGAAGACAGAAAGAAAGTGGGGAGCAAAAGCCGGCTGGGTGGGATCCAAAACCAGGACACCTAGAATACTCGTGTCGTGCGAAGACCACTATCCTCTAGTTTGTCGGGTATTTATTTAAGGTATTTATTTCCTGCGCTTGGTGGTGTTAGCCAGCGCCACTCGGACTACTCTGGGTGAAGGGGGCATTCTTTTTAACCCCCGGGGCCGTGACTCGAGCGTCTGCGACATGTCGAGAGTGTAAGACCATTGTTGAACCCTCCAAAGCTCCCTATGGCACCAAGACTGTGAGAAGAAGGACGTTCGCCATGCATGTAGCGGATCAGAATTGGAAATGAGGGACTCGTTCAATTAGGACATAAAAGGGTTGGTACTGAAGGATTCCAAAGAAAGCAAAGCGGAGTATGCGGCAGGTCATTTATTTTGGCAGAAGTAGACGTAGATTTCCGAAAGACAAGAAGAAAGTGGGGAAAAAATTTCACTATCTCCCCGCAGGGGAACCCTGAGTAGTATGCGAAGCAGCTATGGAGTCGAGTCAAGTTCCCATTAATTTTCAGTTTGATCGCGGCGTTGCGGGAGGAGAATGAAGGGAGCAGATCGCACGTCATTTCTACCACGGAGCTACAGTGGCGCCCCCAGCGGAGTACGTCATCGCGCCTTGAACCCTAAGCTGCTTCACATTATCGCTCGCGGTGCTGCAGGTGTTGCCATTCGTGCGCAATCCTGAGAGGGGAGGAGCATCGAAGAAGAGAGGAGGAATACCGGAGAGGAGTGCAAGAGAGGAGAGGAGGAATTGCACGCATACTACTCAGTATTCCCCTACGGGAAGATGACGACGGTGGTTGAACGCGAAGCTTTCTCCTGATGGATTCTTTGGTTGGCCAATCCCTAGTGGCATCCTGCCACAGTCATCATAAGCGGTGCCTGGCCAGGCATGCACAGTGGTGTTGCGGACGGCAGACAACGACAACAGAAAGAGGGACACAGCCCCGAGCTTAAGAAGCCTTGTATCTAAAAATGCCCGCTTGGTGGGATCCGAACCTACGACTTTCAGAATACGTGTCTGCTGCGATGACCATTGTGCCATTGGTGAGCGGTTCTCCACTCCACTTTCTCGGGTATTTATGTTAAGGTATTTCTCTCCGGCGGTCGGGATGGGGGGGTTGTAGCCAGCGCCACACGGATTCTCGGGGTGAAGGGGACCTTCTTTTTAACCCCCGGTCCATTCCTCGAGCGTCTCGACATGCCGAAGTGGTCGACCAGCGTTCGACCACAAAGACCGCCAAAATAGAGACCCCCACCATGCCCTCACCAATAGCAAATCAGAATTGGATATTTGGGGCTCGTTGAATTAAGTGTTCATCATGCCAGACGCGTATTCTGGAGGTCGTGTGTTCGGATCCCACCCGGCGGGTATGTTTTTCTCCACTTTTTTTTCTTTCAAAACTGTGCATCTGTTTCAAGCATAATAAAATGAACTACCACATCCTCCCCTGTGTTTTCCTTGGCCTTCCTCATCGCCAACCGTTATTCCTTATTTCTTATATCAACGAGCCTTTCATTTCCTATTCTTAGTACACCTCTGTATATATATATATATATATATATATATGTACATTCTTAGCACGACACGAAGCCGCCACAAAACAAAAAAGATTTTTGAGAAGCTCATGAAAATGAAACGGTGCATGCCTATTGAAAAATTTGGCACCTGTTTTAATTTTGTATGATGACTAGAACCGCGAACTCGTTGACCGTGTGAATTCCGTATTTACGGAGTATGCGGAAATGATACGGAGCGTGATTTTGATTATTATTGAAGATAAAAACACGGAAACTGTCCCAAACGATCATATTGTGCAAACTCATATAATTCACGTGCTTGTCGTAATAATATCAACATTCATTACGCTTGGGGGCGTAACACTCCGTATGAACTCTGTATTCCCATAATTCCGTATATAGGGAACTTTTCAGTAGGGTATATATATATATATATATATATATATATATATATATATATATACCATTGTACTGCTTCACGTATTTGGACATGTACATGACTGTTGGGCTATCACTGGGCTGGTGGAGGAAGAGGAACAATCCTCAGGCGTGTGCTTTTGGAGCTCGGTTCGTTCGTGTGAAGCTCCCCTGTCCTGTCCAGGAAATCAACCTCCCTCGTACTGTAACAATATATATATATATATATATATATATATATATATATGATTGATTGTAGGGTTTAACGCGCCGACGCAACGCAGGCGATGAGGCGCGCCGTAGTTGAGGGCTCCGGATTAATTTTGACCACCTGGGGATCTCTTTAACGTGCGCCGAAATCTCGTACACACGGGCGTTTTTGCTTTTCGCCTCCATCAGAAAAGCGGCCCCCGCGGCCTATATATATATATATATATATATATATATATATATATATATATAAATATATATATATAAATATATATATATATATATATATATATGTAAATGAAATGCTGGCACAAAATACGACACCTCGGTAACAGCAACAGCCGAGGATTTAATTCTACGTTTTGTTAAGCGCCTTTACCCAGGTTCATGGTCAGGGACGACCCCTTCGGCTGCCTGGACAAGGCGGAAGAATTGACCTAAGAATCATGAATGCCGCCCGCCCGTCCTGCCGGTCGACGGAATAGTGCATGTTTTGAGCCACAGTGCGGAGATCATACGAACACTTTTAACCAGCCTTCCTATTTATTTGTAGGTTTGGCGTAACAAAAACATGTGTGCGACTGCGACCACTTCCTTTAAACTCTTCCCGTAATGTCAGTAAGCGTTGGAATTCGGTGCCCCCCAGTGATTTTGTGAGAGCCTTCATGTTACTGCTTTGGGCTTTGCTTTGTTGAGCGTAGCGGCGCCCTTCTGAAGAGGGAGGTAACTGTCACTCTTCCAACAAGCGACATACGATACAGGACAGCGTATTGAAAGGGTTTTGTTCTCTTCTCTCCCCTCTCCATGTTTGGGTTTCTTTTTGATTCTTTTTCTTTTTCTCTTTCTCTTTTTTGTAACCCTTTACCTCACCTCACCGGGAGTGTGTGTTTGTTTTGCTTTTCACCCCAAATCCCCCAACTCTATTTTTTTCGGCATCGTTGGATGACAAGCTTAGAAACACGTGCTTAGAAATATGAAATGTGTTCTTGATAAAGGTCGCCATCCGACCAAAATGTCGACAAATGAACAGTTTTTTAGAAGCTATACCCAAATATTTACTATATATATATATATATTTATATATATACGCAGAAAGATAGGTCGGTAGCCTACAACATCAAAGGAGGCACAGCTGTGTTGTTACGCTCCTTTTTTTACTACAGCTAGTGAAGTTAACCTTTTTAAATATACATAAGCAAGAAAGAAAAAAGAAAGAAAGAAAGAAATACCGGCGCCCAGAGTGGGGACTGAACGTACACCTTTCGATTTGATCTGGAATGCCTTACAGTTCGGCTATGTGGGCGACTGTGCTCTCTTTCACTTTCTGGGGTATTTAAATTTACTAAAACTGTATCTGACCCTTGAGGGTAATATCCAGCGCCACTCTGACTGCACGGGCAGAGGGAGACATTCTATTCAACCCCTGGGGCATGACTCAAAATTCTACAGCTTGTCATGACGGTTAACTGGCAGGAAGAATGCTAATGCTACCTTGGTATCAAGGCTGCCAGTACCCAGTCTCTCGCTAGGCTTTCGCATAGTGTAGTTAGGAAATATGAGTCTCGTTGAGGAAAAAGAGAAAGATAGGTCGGCAGTGTTCAACGCCAGAGGAGGCACAGGGGTGTTGCTGGCTCTTTTTAACTGCGGTTACTGAAGTTACCATAATTTTTAAATAGGCGAAAGAAAGAAATTAAGAAAAGAAAACACGCGCCAGAGTGGGGACCGAACCCACACCTTTCGATTTGATCTCCAATGCATTACCAATTCGGTTATCTGGGCGGCTGTGTTCTCCTTTACATTCTGGGGTATTTATAATTACCAGAACGCTATCTGACGCTCGGGTCTGGTAGCGAGCACCCCATAATAACAAAAATATATACGTAATTATTTACACATATATTGTATATATATACATCGTATTTGCAAGCTTAATGATTCCGCTTTTCTTGAAAAAATTGATGCAAATTTAGGGGTGCGTTCATTACGTGGGGTAAATGTTTTGCGAAAACCTTTTGAGCACAGAAAACGCAAGCAATTTGCGGGTCAGAAGTTTACACGATAGGTCTCATGAACATAACACAAATAATACAAACCTAATAAAAACTCCGCACACCACCACCAGCCGCTTTGCAAATTGATACAAAATGCAGTGCTTTGATGAATTAGTGCGTTCGATGCGCGGGAAATCTAAAAAATCCGAATTTTGACGACAAACTTCACGGTTGCGATCATTATGCAAGTAAATACGATATATAAAATCACTGCGTTGCAGCTGCGTTATCTTTTCTTTCGATCATATCCAACCAACACGCCAAGGTACTCTTTTTAGCATCGCTACGGCAGTAGCACATTAAGCGCTTCTCGAGCCAAACGCTTACAAATAGAATTACTTACCTGCATACTTTCTCTATAACAGCAGGGAAGTTGATCGCCTCGTCAGGTTTGCTGGGGTAATACACGCCCTTCGACACACACACATAGGCATCAGTATAGCATTGGAGTTCCCCGAAGAAATCAGCGTCACCTGGAGATATGGTAGTAACGATTGATATTAAAATTGCTGTTAGTTGCTGAGGTCTATCAAAGCATTTCTGTTACGTACAATGCAAACTAAACCAAGAAGGCAGCAAGAATAACAGCGTTTATCCCACACCTGCAGCTCGCTAAGAATGCTATATGATTTACGAGGTGCTTGAAGGGCCGAGAGTTTTCAGTTAAGCAAATCAGAGCCACGCTGAGTAATTGAGGATTGTGAAGTGAAAGTAAATCAGGTTGCCTTCACGACCAAACTTGCTTCAAACCTCTTAAGTATAACTTGCTTAGACCAATTTACACATACATAACCTGGGCAAACGGCAAGAGAGATGGGGACCACCCAGTGGCGGAGGTAAAGTAAAGCGGTGAAAGCTGCCCAAGCGACACCAAGACCAAGAGAGCGGGCCCGCAAAGACTCGCCTAATTTCCCCTGGGAAGTATCGGAATGGGCTGGGTTGTGACAGAATGGGTAGGAAAAAAGGGAGGGGTTTCTGGGAGTTTGTAAGAGAAATGGGGGCAGCGACGTTTTGCTGTGGACCTCACAAATCTGACTTCTTTTTAAGTCCGATCTGCCACCTCAGAAGGGCGTCAGACTACACCAATAAAAAATCCTGCGTCCCCTGCAATAAGGTTGCCGCTCACCCACAGGTGCTCATTTCCGGAATCCTACCATCGGACACAAAAAACCTTACAGGGGTTGGCAACCTTGGCCCCTCCCCAAGCCGTCGGAACCACAGCACGGCCTCACAGTGGCCCATAACACTTTGCGTACTCCTCAATTGGAGAAGAAATTTTTTAGATGCAGAGCATCTCTTACTCGCACCCTATCACTCGTCGCATTAGGCGTCCGCACCCTTACTACGCATGCGCCATCTGTGCGCAAACTCTCCTCCGTTCTTCTCTCCAATAGCTGTGCGCAACACTCTCTCTCCTCTCATTATCATAATAACAGCTGCTCCGTGCAGGAATCCAGGCACCTCCCTTGAAACCTCCATGCAGGAATCCAGGCACACAGCAATCGCAGGGCCCTAGACATGGAGCTTTCTCGAGCACGAACGCGTGTACGTAGAAAAGACTCCGCACTGCACTATCAGAAAGGTGGAACTCAAGCGAAATGGTCCTATTGTTTATTAAAGAAGCAGCGTTGTGGGTCTTTTGACATCTTCAGAACACGGGAGTACAAGTCTTTACATGAACTAATAAAAACTAAAGATTCAAGTCAATTTTACAATATCTTGTCTGTAACCGCAACATACGAAAGCATTAGTCAAAATGGAAAAACCGTTTTTATGGAATTCTGCGTGCAACCAGAACTCCTTGAATTATATTGCCAAATTATATTCCTACATCATCTGTTCGACAGCGGCATTTGAACCCATCCTGAAATAATGTCGTTCTAAATATGTCGGAAGCAGTTATTAATTATAACAAAATCCCAGTTAGGTTCGGTGCGTCCCTTGTTACTCTTGTCTTCGAGCATGTAGCGTATTTTTGCACATTACAAAAGTTAGTGAGGTATAAGGCAAGCAAGGGAGTAATGCTGGTATATATATCCACATGGATAAAACATCACATATCCCTCTTCCTTATTGACATCATTTTCTTTCTAATACGGATTTCAAACTTTCTAGGATGTCAATGTGCCGTGGTGGTTTGTAGTATTAGGAGCAATGGAACAGATATAGTTGCTTAAGTCGTAGATGGAAAAGGTAAAAGATGTCTACGTATAAAGGCCCTACTAGCCTGTAAAACAATTTCAACTTCGTTTGTGTTCGGTTCGTCAGAGGCCGATGTAATTCGCAGCATAATCACTCGCGTGACACAGGTTGTGATTACAATCGCATAAAGATTTATGGTGCACGTATTTCGGTGCAAGAGCATCACAGTTTTTTTATTTCACCGGTGTTTGCATGAAGGGCATAGTGAGTTAGTTAAAACAAAAAATGGGGATGACGCGATTCTGTGTCAATGCTGCTGAAACTTCTATTGAACTTTCTGTTGATCTTGGTACCATCTCGCGGCTGCCGCGACTTCATTCATGGCCATTTTCTGCACAACAGCGGTCATGTCGAGTGGCATATTGAGCTTAATTCGCCTCTTCCGCACTGGCGTACTTTCTCGGTATTTCCTACCCATGGAAACACCGCAGAGCATCCTCGCTCTTGGGGATGTGGAAGCCTTTATAAGCCGGTCTACAACTCTCTATGGTCGGGTGCCCTTTCTCACAAACCTCCTCCAGCGCTGCTCCTTTCTTTCCCAGATGGCGCGCCAATTTTCAGTTCGGCCATTTTTGCGCCCGCCTTTCTCTGCCTCACACGGTTATATTGTGGACAAATCTAAGGCGTCCGCCCTAACCCTACTACCAGTGGTTGTCTCGAGATAGCATTTGCTCCGTTCGAGGCCGATGCCTTCAAGAGCAACCAACCTGTGAGGCTGTGTCATAAAAATTGGCTGCTCTGTATTAGCAAAACATTGGTCGTGATGTCTGCGCTGCACGCGTCGGTACGGACACTGCCTTCGTCCTGTATACGCAACGACGCCTGCTGCAAATACGTGATGTAGTTTGCTCCACGTAGTTGCTCTATCGCTAACAAAAAGGTTATTTACGCCAGACGCATACACATCTGATAATAACATGGAAGGTTCACTGCAAAACAGCTTAACTGATAGCTGTAAAGACATTTACGCTTGTACGCTTAGCAAGACAAAACTGTAATTTATACTAGTTCTACAATGCCCGCATTACCTCATGACCAACGGGTAAAAGACGGGCGTAGGAGCACACAATTTTGGGAAAAAATATGAATTTTGGTGCGTTGTGTGTAACCTGTGCTTCAAACCGCCTTTGATATTTTGTGTGGATATATCACCGAACGCCGACTGAATCATATTTTAGGATTGGAACGCCTTAGTTCCAAGTTTCAAACGCGAAAGCAATCAATGAACACTGAAGTGATAGCAAACATTGTCTGATTACTTGCACCAATTGAAGTGTGTAATAAATAGGGCAGGTTTCAATCCCTCCGGGTGTGTTAACGCGAATTAATGTAGTAGGAAAATCGATTGTAAGGTGCTGTCCTGCACCTTGCTTGAACATTGCCTATGACCGTACGTATGACGCTTACTTGCTGCCTTGGCTTGACTGGGCCTATTGCCCGGATCGCCGACCATCCTTAGGACTACGTCGGCTGGCGGCCTCCCGGTAATCTAATAGCGTATTCAGTTGGCCGCTTCGGTCCCCTGGCTGAGGTTCACCAGATGCCACGGCGGCTCGCAATCAGAGCGCGAGAGGCAGCTTACCAACCGAATGCATCGGCAATCACGGAGCAGCGCGCCTGTAGCGCCACCGTGAAGCCAGCGTGGGAAGCCATCGGGTAAACCCACGGCCGGGCTGGAGGAGCAGCGGGCGCATAGAGATTCTTAGTAAGTATACTAGAGAGGAAACTGCGTCTTGTAAGCCATGCCGTCGTGGGGGTTCATGGGAAGACCCCCTTTTTGGCTTGGTCTTGGCATGACAATTGGATTCTTAAGCGGTTTTCGGGATTTGCTTTCTTAACTATGCATTAACATGTTTACGAGCTACAAGGAAGTCGAAATAGTAGCAACCAGTGCGTGACCGCACCTGACATTGCTCATGCCGCAGTCGAAGGACGCACGACTGAGTGGGTAATATGCCGCCGCGAAATTTGTAGCCGACGAAAAGAAGAAACAAAACGTACTTCGACAAAGACAAGATACGACCACGGGGATACGACAGATACCAGCGCTTGTATGCGTTCCATCTTGCCATCGTGCACGACTGTTAAACGCCATGTTTTCTTTTTTCTTGTTAAACTAGTTGGCGGTTGGGGCCCCAGTTCACCACGAAGACAATGTTTTAAGAGGCACGTTCAAAAAACTCTCCAAAAACTTCAAGCAACTTATTATTTCCAATAATTGGTAAAATTAATAAAATCAATCTCCAATGAGGTTCCTCCCCAAATATTAACCTTGTTTGTTAGTACAACCTTGGCCTGCGGATTGGCATGCACAACCGTTTCGGCAAAAATACGCTTTACTTCCTCTTTCCTTAGTTTTAAAACAGCCTGTTTTGATTTTCCACTTACGTAATTGAACACCATTCTTCGCGTTCTTGTTCCACTTTGTTTAAATTTTCGGTCACTAGAACGTTTTCATCCAAGCCAACGATGAAACTAAAGCGAGTGCAATGTATAATGGTGGCCCATGACGACACAGACGGCCTTCATATGAGCCGCATAGACGCTAGCGCCAGAATCCTCTCTAGTGTATATGGTAAAAAACTCTATGGGCGGGCGCGCGTGCGCGCTCGCCGCACCTCCAGTCGGGCCGTGGTAAAGCGCGCCGTTTTTGTCACGTGACCCGTCCTCCCGCCCAGATCGTACCACGCTCTTACTTCGAAGTCAGAGCGGTCGGGAGCGCTCGGAGCAGGAGGCTGACGCTCCGAAATAACTAACCGAAGGTAGTTTTAGCGCTCGAATTCTGCCAACCAAAGGCGCAGCCGCTTTTCAGAACACTCCAAAGCGCTCGTAAACGACCAACCGAATACGGCACAAGCAACGACAGGACTTGTGCTCACCAGGGTGTGGCTTTAGTTTGTTTATTTGTAGACTGTATCAATTTTAGTAAAGTTGGTGAAATCAAAATAGGTTCGCACATGCACCGTCGACGCTTGGCAGACTTCGCTACACCCACGCTGTAAGCTGCATATGTGTGTGCAACTGGTTCGCTACGTAGTAAGGAGTCAGCGAAGTAATAGAGGTAATAAGGAATTAAAATGACTCAATGTGAGTTTTAAAGCGCCGACGCTGCGCAGGCGACAAAGCGCGCCACACGGAATAACTCTGGATTAATTTTGACCACCTGCGAATCTTTCACGTGGGGCGAAATCTCTAACACATGAACGTTTTTGTATTTCGCGTACACCACAAAAGCGCCCCAAGCTCCCGGGAGGGATTTAAAATGAAGCGAATTTTTTTTGCTCAGCAAAAATAAAAACGAGGTACGTGAAGCACGTTTTGCGCCGGTTGAGTTACCACAGCATTAAGCAGTACGACCATATTTTCCCGATCGCTTTTATGCCTCAGGGACGCAGTCACTAGTGATAAGATATTCGTAAATTTTCAGGGGACACCTATGGCACAACCATTGCGCAATAAACACATCTAAGCACCTACGAATGAGTGAATAAAGAATATCGAGAGGCAATAGGATACACTTAGTATTTCCCTCCCCAACAACCACGCACGGTATGAAGCACTGTTGGCAGTTCGTCTCAAGGAGCTGGTTCCAATCCCCGATTGGACGTGTATTTTTGTTAACAGCATAGCCCTTTTTGGTTTTATTCCACCGTTGATGGTTGCCAGAAGCAAATAACAAAAAATGCCCAGCGCGTGAGAGCATGCGCTGCGTCAGGAGCTGGCGGCGTCGGCCAGGCTTGAGCGTCAGCTTGCGGCCCGTGAGGAGCTCCCCAAAAACACCAAAAAAAAAAGCGCTTCGGGTTGGCCACCTCGACATCCGAGAACACTCAGCCCAGGTTTCGTGGTAATATCTCGCGAGCTGTTCTTCTCCTCAGTTCGCCTGCCTTCGCGCCTGAAGTGAGGAGCACAGACGCCGAGTTCATGCTACGACGCCCAATTCGCGAAGCTGGTTGCTGCGAATTCTAGCGCAGGCTATTTGGGAGAGATGTGCAAGGCTGCGGATAAAACACTCCCGAACTGCCGGTCATGGAGAGATTTCAGCGTCAAAAAAAAGTTGGGAAATTCCTGTGAAAAGCAACAGCCCGGTCTCGGACGAATGGAGAGGTGCCGCCAGCTCTGCTATTTCTTCAGCCATGCACCACTAGTGTAAGCTTGCAAGCTGCGCCGTTTTTTTGTCAGGTGGTTTTTATTTAAGTAATGTTTCCTGAGCTGGAACCTTCACTGCTGCACAAGCGAGATGACAGACTGTGTGCAGACTGACTTTGAAGCTCTAGAGAGTTCTAGTTTGCGTGGCGCTGATAAAAGCACCGACTGCTTGCGGGCACAGTGCATGCTGAGTCAGCTGACTGCAGTCCTTGTGCGAACACGGCTCTTGCGGCAAAACGACGCGCCACAGAAGTTACAAAGGTTGCGACAAAGCCTCCCGCAGTTGAGCACCTCCGATGAGGTGGAGGGCGTTCAGTCACTGCGTAAGCCTCGGCTGGTGAACGTGACCATTCTTAGCGGTGCTGGCAGACTTATCTGACCAATTTTACAGACAACATGGCAGAAGTCTGTTATGGCGATTCCTCAGTTATCAGGAATGCCCGCCGGACAGTAGCGCCGTATGCCATGTATTTTGTTGCACAGAACCAAAACCGGAACGGAGTTGAAGAACCTTGAGATGTTATCGTCCAATCCCATCCAAAGATGAACACGCGACATTTTGTAATTGCTGCGGCCGAGGCAAATGTAGAATGGCAATACTTCTACTTTCAGGCTTTATAAATAAATACTGCTCTATCTACCGGAAAAAGAAAAGTTTGTTTATTTGAGCCAGTATATGCAATGAAAACACACAGAAGTTTGATAAATTTACTGCAGTAATTCGTTATGTCCAACTAAATGCTGCTGCGTGCGTCTTCGAGTTTCACTCCACGAGTAATGTTTAGAGTTTTGTTACGCTACGTATATCCTGGCATAGCAGAGCTAATTAATTTTTTTCCTTAGTTTCCCATATATCGCTTTCACATAACAAACTCCAGACTCTCAAACGTGTCATTCAAACTCACTTTGCCTGGCATTTCTAATTACTTCTGAGGTATTTTTATTCTCCCGTAATCATTTCGATACGGGTATATCTACCACAGCAGCACGGCTGATATGGCGTAAGAACGCTCCACAAAACATGAAAAAAACTAAACAAAAAATCAAATATACCCCTTACTGAATGTTTTCTCTTCGGGAACTTAGTGTACATAATGTCATGCAAAGAATTTGAGCCGACACAAACATCCTCCACAAGACGATGAAAAGAAATTACGAAGCAGATGACACGCGCGAGATGCTCTGACAAGTTGACACAAGCTACGGCGCCGAGGGCTCGCGACCACGGCACGAGCTCGCGCCGGCCACCAGCCAATCGGCAACGGCCAGCGACAGTGACATGCGGGCAGAGGGAGCGAGAGAAGAACACGGAGGGAGACCAGAGACTGTGAAGTGTGGAGCTGTGGAGCGTGACCGGGATGCGCGGCGGTCGGGCGAACAGACCCGTGCCGTGCCCCAAGAGGTCCTCCACAAGCACAACCTCCAAGACATCTTCCCCACAAGTGAGTAGTCTCGCCGGGCATAAGTGAAAGACAGCGGCGCTTCAAGAGAGCTGCGTTCGCCAGGACGGTGAAGAAAGCTCGAAGCGCGCTTCACTGCCACGGTGTCGACACACTGCGTGAACATTTCAACGCTGCCACGCACCTGTACGGGTAATAACCACTTACTGCGTTCTTCCCCTTAATTCCCGGATGGTGACTTTTTTCTGTTTGAACACGTGTTGGTTTCCTATACCGCTTTTGCGATAGTTTCTCTATTGCTCCCCATTTGTTCCGCATTGCTCTTTCCTCCATAGTTTGTGTATTGTTTAGGTTTCAAGTATTACAAAAACTACTCTAGTTCACAAAGCTTGTTTTTCTAGTTATTATTGTCTCCCGAATCTGACAATATGAGAACTGTACCTTCCAAGTATTAGCAAAGCCATGAAAAACCGAACAACATATCTTGAAGTTTAATAGCTGATTGAATGTCTTTTTGTTTGATTGATTATATTAAAATTGCAAATATTTCCGCGCTCTAACTTGAGAATTCTATTTCATTGGTATTTCATATTAATACGAAGCTTTTGTCGCGAATAGACTGCTAAGAAGTAAACGCCATGTGCCATTTGCGGGCGCAGCACCAGCCGCCCTTATGGCGTCATAGATGTTTTAATGTGCTTTCACGCTATCTTTGCACCCAGAACATCAATTGGCACCAAAGTATTAGTAATACTATTATGAGACGAGCGGTGGAGAGAAAAGTGGGACTTTCGGTCATGAATGTCATTCAAAAAGCGTCTCAATCGGATAAAAAAAACATAAACTGCGTGCACATCGACTATTTCTAAGGTGAGAAGCTCTTTAGCAAATCGTAATTTTTTGTGTCCACAGTTAAAAATACCAAGGAATGGCCGATCGCGGGCACATGTGCACGGACCTCGCAGCGACCTCCCGGCCGTTAACAACAACAAAGAAATGTCTAGCGCTCGTGTGTGCCTGCCTAGCAGTGACCGCCACGCCTCCCGGGCAATCCGATTAAACAGGTCCACAACAAATCTAACGAACTGGCCAAATCTACGTAAACACCTGCAAGAAATTGAAACAGGTGGCATTCCCCTTGCTGAATGAAGCGACGTCATCTTGACAGTGGTACGTAAACAGACCAAAGAATAGGCCGCGCTAAATTCAATCCGTACATTGACCAGTACGTCCTTACTTCTGGAGAAAGCGCTGTGCTATTGTCAAATGCTGGAAACATGACAAGCGTAACAGCGTGCTGAAAAAACGCCTTTACCGCTTCAACCACGAAGCCCAAGAGTGCGCCGACGAGTAAGACAATTGGATTCAAGTATGTGAAGGCCTCAACGGCAAGCTTCATATGGCAAGGGACTGGGGACTGTTTCGAACACTGCTGGTACAACAAAAACAAAATACACCGTCCAACGACTTCACTTACCGATGGGAGGTACACCACATGATATCACAGAACAGATCCGCAACACAGTCAACACCCCTTGTAGTACCAAACGCGTCGATATCATTTACACAGAATCAGCCCCAGAAGATGAGGATGAGGGAATGATCTCGGACTTGTCACCCGAAGAACTAAACACGGCACCGCATTAACTCACTCGCAACAAGGCCCAGGGACCCGATAAAATTACATATGGAATGAACCGCAACATGCCTGACGAGAAACTTGCAGAACTTCTCAACTATATCAATGGGGCTTAGAGATAAGGTAACCTACACTCCCTCCCTCCCTCCTCCCCTCCCCCCCCCCCCGATGAAAGGAAGCTCATGTTACCCTAATCCTCTGAATACTAAAACCAACCAACACACCTGCCAGCCTCCAGCCTATCTTTATGACGTCGTTTGTTGGAAAACTTATAGAGAAGATGGTGCTGGTTAGACTGGAAAGGCACCTGGAATACAACGGCCACCTGCCAGCCACGAAGGTGGGATTTCGAAAGCATGTGGGCACATAGTACACGCCAAACGCATTCATGAGGACGTCAGAGCACTGCCCAGTGCAGCCCAATTACGCACCATCGTAGGAATATATAAAAAAAACTTGAAAATGTGCTGCATGACGCGATATTTCTCAGCCTCAAGGAAATTAGACCGGGTATCCGTATTTTCAAGTACAATAAACCTTTTCTCATAGACCGAACCATCTACATCTATGGACCCGATGGGAAGCCATCTCGGCCTTGCCCACTTCACAGAGGCACACCACAAGGATCCATATTATCAATAACGCTCTTCAATGTGGTGATGAAGAATCTCCCCGCCAAACTGAATGCTATTCCAAATCTTCAACACGCCACATACGCTGGCGACGTCACACACTGGTGTACAACGGGAAGCACTGGCGAGCAGAAATACACGTTACAACAGGGCCTCGATAAAATCAGCGGGCACGCCCACGACGTCGGACTCACCTGCCCAAACAAGAAATCAGGCTCAGACTATGTAGAAGTATTGGACAAGAAAGTTCAAGAAAAATAACCTATATCGCTACATAATCACTCTGACAGTAAACAACTTGACCCTCCCTCGCCGAAACCCCTTCAAGGTCCTGGGCCGGATCCTCGAACAAGACGCTAAAACCAGAGTGGGCCAAACACATCATTGCTCAAATTAACCAAATTCACCAAATGCTCCGCCAGGTGACGTGAAACCATCAAGGCCTCCAAAAACACAAATTATGCAAAGTAATTGAAGCCCTCGTGTTCTCACGAGGGCTTCATGCAGGCGTAACCTTTTCAGCGCCTTACCAATACACAAGCCAACAAAATGAGAAAAGGTGAAATCTGCAGTATGCTGCTGAAGTATGGGATTCCCATTTTAAGAAGGATGTTATGCTGCTTGAAAGACTTCAAAGAGAAGCAATGATATTTATTTTTGGTAAATATAGAAGGCATGATTCACCATCCTTGTTGATGCAGAAGTACAGCATATTGACTCTTGAGAATCGCCGGAAAGTTAGTCGCCTTGGGTTTCTTCATAACTGTCTTGTAGGGAAAACTAAATTATTACTTCCTAATTGTATAAAACCTTTAACTTCACGGCCAACTAGACATAACCATGAATACTCATTATCGCCAATTTTCGCCAGAACTGACACTCACAAGAACACATTTTTCCCCCGAACTGTGTCTGAATGGAATTCCTTGCCACGAGAGGTTTTTAAATCTGCTGATTTTATGAAAAAGCTTGAATCCCACATTGTAAACTTTGATGGTTGAACGCTCCTATAGTCTTCGTGTTGTCTTTATTGTTGCTACTAATCTCCTTTATATTGTATGTATACTGTGTAGCCCCTCCTGTCAGGGCCAAAATACTGGCCTGCTGTATCCTTAAATAAATAAAATAATAAAACAGCCATCAGAAAATGCACCCGCATAGAAATGGGAGTGCCTCTCTATGTCTCCACGGCATTAATAATGACACTGTCCTCCAAAACACTCTTGAAAAAAAAGCCTAAATTTTTCATGAAGCTCAGCACCACCGACTAACAACTTCAATGCAAGGACGCCAAACCCTTCGCGCCCTGGGGTACCCCACGACCACCTCCCACCCGTCACTCCCCCGCAACCACACTGGGAGACAATACTAAGAATCACTGTGCTACCTATATACCGAAACACATGAGTCGAGCCACAGATCAAGCACGTGGAGCATGTCGCGCTCAACACCTGCCCGAACCAACCCATGACGACTACTTACAGGCGCCCGTGTTGTGGACCATTCAACCGCTACGGCACCGGTTGGCCCCAGCACAGCTAACGCACGGGATCACGTCAACGTCCCCTCGCTCACAACTCCAGAGACTCAAGCCATCGCAGAAGCCATTATAGTTCACCAGCAGCGGACCACCCACATTACAGTCCGCGGACAGCCAGGGAGCACTCCGCAGCTTCGCCACGAATGACATCTATCCCTTGTCCACACTGGCCCGACAACATACATGCACGCTCATCCCCACTTACACGTTTTCCTGGAATGTATCTCTGGCCACCAAGGCATGCAGGGTAATGAATGAGACCACGCTATGTCCCGCGATCCTAATTTCCGGGGAAGCCCTCAGCCGTTGCATGAGGAATACAATCCAAAAGAGGATAAAACAATGCATCACAAAAGGCGCCGCGAACATCTCGACAACATCTGCATAACAAGAATCGTATTTCCCTCCCCATATAAATTTATGTCACGAATGCACGCTACATATATTAGACAGGCGCAGACATTGTCCCTCCTTGTGATCTGTTCCTCCACTACATACTGAATTCACCAGGCCGTCCGCAACGTCAGGTATGTGGCGGCTATCCGGACAATGAACATACATATTGGCGCTGTGTACGGGAGACTTCGTCTTCCAAATTTCTTTCCCCAGCCCCTTTCCTCCTGATATTATCTACTCGTGGTCTAGCTGGGCCGCTCCCCCCGAAAACCTACGGGCAGCCCTGTGGTGTCTCTTGGCTGCCCATATTGAACTTTCTGCACCTCCGCCAAGCCTGATAACTTCGCGGCTCGGAATTCAGCTGCAGAATAAACTTTCATCAGTCTCTGGCACGTTTTTTAAGTCAAGCGTACCCTCTTAGAAAGATCAGCCAAGAGTAACCCCCCCCCCCCCAATAAACAAAAAAAACTCCAGCGTTCACCATATTTGCGGCAACCCTTACTTGGAACGAGAAAGACACGCCAGAGCATACGCCCACCCAAAATGATGTTTAATTATTATCACTTGCAAAAATTAATGAAGCTCACACTTAGATGAACAATTGTGTAGTAAAGGAAATTGCGGCAGGGAAGAAGAAGCAAACCAGCTGCAATCGCGGACTTAAACCTTCGCGATGGTCGTGAAGGTCACGTACAGTTTCGTTGCCTTCAAGTCTTACGCGTTAGTGTGAGTTTTTTTATATTTTGCTGAGGTGAGGCGTGTTTTCTGTTGTTTATGTTGCTCTCTTTGGCCAGCGATTTTAGATTACGTTGGCTGGATACCCGCCCAATGCTTGGCCGAATAACTGGGCAGGGGACGGTTCCCGAGTTCACTATAAGAGACCGGTGTCCACGTAGTTTGCTCGTTGTAATCGATAATTCTGGATACGCCGCTCTTTGCGAGTTGGGGCAGCACAGAATGGTTCAGCAATGGTCTTGCGCGGCTAAATGTATCCTGAATAGGACATGAACACCTCGGGGTTTCCTCGCTCCCCAAAGATGACACGCCACCAACGGGTTTCGGGGAATTATCGCAAAAGAAAGGGATATAAAGGTTTGTTAAAACGCAAGTGCATGTTCAACGGTTAAATCATAATGAAATGTTTTAGGCACGCTTTGACGCCCACATTGAAGTCTGTCCCCCACACTTAGTTTGGGAGCCCATATTGGTTTGCGATGAGTCACCAGCGTTAATTTATTGCTTTTCTTGGAGACTGAATCTGTTTTTGTTGTGACTTTTTTGGTTGGGTAGGGCGCATAAAGATGCCAAAATTTTCTCCAAACGAATTTTCAACGGTGTTTAAAAATAGACATTCATCCATGGAAAAAACATTGAGCTAAAACTACACAAGCTTTCGAACGTGCACTGCTGGTGTTGTCATCCCGCCGGTAGACACCATTGCGTCTCTATCTGCTAGTAATAACCCACGACTCTAGAATTCTATGGTAGGAGAAGCACATAACGAGGCCTAGAAATTTGTATCAGTTTATAAAAACTAAAGGGTCATTACAAGCTGGTGTACAAACCTGAATTGGTAACGAAAGTAGCTCAATTATTTGTAATAATTAGCCGCAAACTTGCGTGTTTCTGATTCTCCTGCCCCGCTTTGAGTGGACGGACATCACATGTCGGTGCGCCAAGCCAGTCCCTGACCCCTATGGTAGTGAACTAGCATCTGTGACCATGTCCTCTGAATTCATTTTTTCACGATGCAATGCTGGTATACAGCTGTAAGGTTTGCAATATACAGAAATGCGTGATGCGGAAATCTTTATACCATGTGGACCATCCAACCGGTGTATAATGAATCGGGAATACAAACGTGACCGAGAAATATTGTTCTCGTATCGCACTGCCACCGTACGGGGCCAAAGAAACCATGCATACATAACGCCCTCACATAATGGCACAAAAACGTTTACACAAAGTACGAGTAATCATATTTACTCTAATCATGAAGTATTTCTGGCGATAAGTTATGGTGAAATATGTTTAGAAGTATTAGCGCTAATGCACTGATACCTGAACAACAAACCCCGAAGCTTTCATTTTAAGATCCGCAATTCTCTACACTTTTACAGCTGGGTCATGGCCGAAGATCCCGAAAAATTGCTAAAGGTGAGGTCACAATGCCCCTCGTGATCAGTACGCATTCGTGACAAAATGTTTTGTTGAAGCAATGTGCCCATTTTGATCCATATTGCCAGAACCAGTTTCCGCAGCAACATAACTGTTTTAGAGTCACTTTACCGTGAAAGGGTATTCAAGGTATGCTGTAACTACCCTGTGGCTGCCAGTATGCTCTGTACGCTTATGGTTTGTTCTAAATATGCGCAATTGGTGAATTAAGGGGGGAAAATGGTTTCGTTTGTCGCCCTCTTGCCAATGAACTTTTCCAGCGTTCATGCTCTCACGATGAGGCTAATGCACGTTCAAAAAAGAAACTACACAAAAGATCCGCCGAGGACAGCACTCTGACATTTCTTTTGCAGTTTGGCGAGCCAGGCATCGCCAAAACGGCAGGGTATTGTCCACGCCACAGCTAAAAAGGCGCCCTCTGGACGTGGCCTGCAAATCATTTGCGATGGCCCATAGCTTTCTTATGCGTGAGGAGATATGGCACCTGGGACTTTGGTGATTTGTTTCTAGATTATGTTCCATACTTAGAGATATTGGGACGCCTTAAAACCATCAGTAATACGTAATTGTTGACCCGAATCTTTTACATACGGCTCACCTCATAGCCAAAGTTCAGTTTTGCCGCACAGGATTGCGTACGGAGCAGTTAGCTTCATCCAAAATGCAGTGACAACTGTTACACAGAGACGCCGAAACTTGCACGGAGGGACACATTGCATCCGCCACCATGCCACAGCACTCCCGGTTCGTTCAATTAATCGGCCATGTTTCAACGAAATAACGGTGTCGAAAGTTCGCTCGAACGTTTGAAACACAACGGCATGAGGATCTTTTTCAAGCATAGCTTCCTATGCCTCACTGATGGCATTTGCGGCTGCGTAAAACACACTGCAGAAAAGCCAGCTTCACGCGATCGATTTTACAAAGCGTGCATCAATCCTCCACGACAAAACACAACAGTGAGATGGTTTTGCATACTTGACAGAACTCCAGTAACACGCAAATATAGTTTGGTAATACCTTAACGGTGATTGTGTATAAATAAATTCTTTGGTGGTGTGGAGTTTTATGTCGGCGTTTGAATTTGACTCTCTGGCGTTTAAATTGGCCAGTTGGGAGTTTAGATATAGAGAGGTTGGATTTTAGACTGTGGATTTCCCTCAAGTGGCGTGGGGGAAAGCTTCGTGTTTTAACGATATTTTTTGGTAGAAAGGGAGTATGATTTTGATACTTTCTGGGCAAAATGATGTTGTTTCCACTAAATTCATTTCCCCTATTTTGAATCCGGAAATAATCACAATGCTTAGATCTACTGTATATTGCGTAAAAATACCGTGGTGGTATGCAGGAATTGCAATGAAAATTTCCTAAGTCTTACCTGTTGTTACGCAGACGACGAAAAAAACGACGAGCGCTGTAACGCGAACGCTGCAACACGCCATACCGATTTCTTGTAACGACGACAGCCCTGACCTGCACGCACACGAATATAAGCGGCCAGACAGGATGCCCGACCTTCAGAGCGTAATCTTAAACGGATGCCAATCTACTCGTGAACTGACAAGACACTGTGACTGCAGCTGGAAGCGCAATACATCACACGCCTAAAGGAACCCAGTCGTCGAGAACTTCCGGTACGCGGTTGCAACGTCCTGCCTGATCGGTAAACCCGGGTGTCTGCCTACGGAGTAATTCTCACTGCTCCTAGATGCGCTATCGAATATTTCTCGAGGTGCAACACGGCTGAAATCTGTCATTTGTTCCGCGAAGAAGCCGGAAATTGCAATAGGTGCTACACAAGGAACGTGCCTGACGGCCTCACTGATAATTGTGTTCACCTTAATTTTTCGAACACAGTTATAAAACAGCGCTAGAAACAGGACTACAGAAAGGGCACACAGACAGGGCGCTGACTAACAACTGAGTTTATTGTCACTGAACGGCCAATAAATACGGAAAGAAAGTGACACGTGAGGAAAGATATAACAAATAACGAATACAAAAAAAAACAATCAATCAGTTCCAAGAAGTACAGTATTCTTCATTACTACCACAATCGTAGCACCTAGCATGCCTTATCTACAGTATCGCCAAGAAATCGGCGCCCTGTCTGTGTGCCCTTTCTGTAGTCCTGTTTCTAGCGCTGTTTTATAACTGAGTTATGTACCAACTGGCCCACCTTCAATCTGTGTTTTCGAACACATTGTCCTTGTGTACACTGCTACGGCAAGCACACCGCAGTAATTTAATGAGGCGTAATAGCCTACTGACGCTGTGACTACTCTGTGGCTTTCGAACGCGACTTAACGTTTGTGGGACGTGAACGCGGCGTAACCTGAGATGGCTGCGCTAGATTGGGGCAACGTTGAAAAGTATACGGATGTCCTGTGACCTAGTTCCTGGTCGAGGGTGGTTGGTGTCCGCTGTCGAAAGCTTATCGGCTTCCGACAGCGGATGCGAAAGCCTTCCATGGTGCAGCTTCCGGACCGTGCGTCCTGTCGAAGGTCGCCTGCCGTCCTAACACAGTCTTTTAAGCGCTGCCTTCGATGTGCGTTGGGTTCGTAGACGTGCTAATTGGGTTCGTATACATTAAGAAGCAAGGCTTGGCTGTTTTAATAAATGTGGAACGTTACCCTAGCCGTAATCGTATAGCCGGTGTTCAATGGTGTGGAATTCATGCAGCCAACTATGCGAGTGCTCTGCAATATCTGTGGCCAAGCGTCTGTGGCCAAGGCGACGTTGTGCACACGGCCCCCAGATCAGGCACGCCTCTCTCCTCCATGCTTTCATGGCGGCCAGGCAGGCCGCGGGCCGCGACGTGACCTTGTATTTCCGTGTAAGGCGTGTGCGAGTGATTCGATAGTCAGTTGTACCCCGATAGCATGGTTACGCGAAAAGTCGCGATTGCGCTCATGAGTGTGACAACCTTATCTGCAATTCAACCCCAGCCTCCGCGCACACCTACGAGCAGGTGCGAGTCAGTCTTGGCCCAAAGCTTTGTACTTGAGCGCAGTGGTCAGTTTGACAGCAGGAACTGCATTATTTTTAAACCGTTGCCCAGTGAACGCAAAATAATACCTCGACGCCAAGTGCTGTAGAGTACCGCACAGTACGATATACCTATCCGCCGACGCGTATGACGTAGCCGCAGCAGATCACCTGATTGTCATCCGCCGCGCTCTAACTTCAGACGTGAGTTGTTTTGCTGAGTGTGAAATATTTAGCTCATGAGAAAGCCAGCGCTAGGTCGGTGTAAGTGTGAACAATTTTTCCAAGGAAATTGTTCGGTTTTTGTAATCAACCACGTATTTGAGGGCACTTGCCAGACATAAAGTCGTGGATGGCATGCGAGTACACTTGCGTTGACATCGCGGCGCAGGCAGCCAACTGCAGCGTTGGACATACGCTGCTGATGCGCGCCGCTCACAGCCGCGGTTTCATCCTCCGTGGATTCGAAGTGCTCGAGGGTAGCTAGAGCGCCACCACTTGCGATTAATTTGATATCTGTTGAAGGGGCCCCGATCATCAGGCTGAAACGCAGCAGACGGTGTACGCTGGTGTTTCTTTTTTCTTCGAGGCATGGGCGCAAAGCTCATGCGCTGGAATGGTGGCCATCGACATGGCGGTTTTCAATGTTGTCAGGCGGAGAAATCTCCCGCTAAATTTTTCATTGAATACCGCCCATAGGTAATCCTCGTCTTCAACGTAGGCTTCAACACGAACGGCATCGAAATGTGCACAGCTGAAAAAAAAGATAAATTCGGTTAGTGTGGGATTTGCAATGGGGCAACTAGAGCAGCAGCCATGGCAAGTGATCTAACCACAGCGCCAACCCAGCATCCTGCAAGAATGCAGAGACAATTCGCCTCGTGGATGCGGCATCACCGCTGCAGACGCCGCCATGCGGAGAACGGGTGCACGAGGAGGTGAGCTCTGTCTGCGAGGAAGCGTGAATTGCCAACAGCCTGACTATCGCAGTCTTATTCGTGTCAAAAGAAAACGGAGAAAAAGAATAAAGACAGAAATTCGACGTAGCAGTAACTAAGTCTCGGATGCGTTTGTCTCCAAATTAGGTAAGAAACCTAGCAACGTAGCTAGGCTGCTTGAACAGCACATGATTTTTAAACAGCACAGGTGTTTATGAGCTCCGTGTTGCGGCGTTCAGTAATAGAAATACCGAGCGCACATCAGCGTGCGTCTCGTGAGTAGCACCCGGCGTCGTCCACGAATGCGCGTGGGCTTCCGCCACGTGAGGGGGTTGCAGAAAGAAGAAAAATATCCAGGGAACGCGAGCGTGCGCCTCGTGTAGAGCGCCCGGAATCGTCCAACTCCCCTTTCGAGAACCCTCTGGCCCGCGTTCGTGGCGTGATCTCTTGCATTCTCTTCAATTCGCCAGTTCGCGCCGAGTCTGCCAAGCTGTTTTCGGCAGGTTCCAGCGCGTACTAATGTGGTCAACATTGTGAGAGACGTGAAAGGCTCCGTACACAATGATCCGGGCCTACCAGTAAAAGAGACCTTTCCGCGGCAACTTCGGAAATCCATGTAGGTGTAACAGCTAGGAGGTTTCTGACGACGAAAAACGGGCCGTCAGCCCGGCTTTTTCGCCACACTCGCACCATTAGTTGAAGCAGCGGCGTTTTCTTTAAGATTTGTCGCTCGGCCGAAGTTGTCAAATGAAACAGTTAACGGAATGAAATAATACTGATCCAAACACACAGGGGAAGAGACGGGGCATCGAGGGAGGTAGGCAAAGAAAACCCTGTATTGGTACGGAGTGCTCGATGCCTGTTGGGGAAAGTGGATGGGGCAGGATGAACAGAGGTCGCGATGACGATCTGGGCTCTAAAACAAAGAGGGCGCTGGGCTACGGATGTCTGTATAGGGACACCTGTGCAGACCCGTCGTTCTGTACTGCTCGAGCAAGACCTTTTCATAGTCCCAATTGTGCGAATA
This sequence comes from Haemaphysalis longicornis, assembly GCF_048455015.1. Taxonomy (NCBI): domain Eukaryota; kingdom Metazoa; phylum Arthropoda; class Arachnida; order Ixodida; family Ixodidae; genus Haemaphysalis; species Haemaphysalis longicornis. The sequence goes on from NW_027526295.1 coordinate 78,072,203, forward strand.
AAAAAGAGGGGGAGTTCCCTAGAAATGAAGAGGAGCAGCTTTAAGGCATTGAAAATACTTCAGGCATTGCTCAGTGTCTTTTAAATGAACCACGAATACAATATTCCAAGTTTCTTGAAACATTGCCAGCTGGACTAGCAGTCATGTTTATCTAAGGTAAATTTTAAATGAACCTGGTACCCAACCATTGTGCAGAATTGTTGGGAATAGCTAATAAGCTACGCACTCTTCCTTTGCTCTTCCCTTTTCGCACTTTAAGCTTATTTGTTGTATTTAAGTAACCCGTCCTGCCGCATTCGAAGGCACAAACGCGGTTGTGCCAACAAGGCCCGAATGCCCTTTGATGGTTGTTTCTGCTTTATGGGAACGGATGATTTTAGGGGTCATTCCGTTAGGGCCTGGGGCTTTCGGCGTCTCATGTCGTCGCAATATCATGTACTCACGGTACTAAAACACCGGGGCACTCGTTTCGCAACGCTTCGTACGAGAACGTTTTATCTAAGCAGGGAAAACACGTGCTAAAAGAACACACGGGGACACTCGCTTTCCAACGCCTAGAGCTAGAACGCTGTGGGCTTCAAAGACGCGACACCTAGGGGAAGCCGTATATCTCTCCCTGCCCAGCCGTTTCCTCTCCGTGCGAAAAATTCCACAGCGCTAAGAATACACTTATACACTTCATGCTCCGCCCCACCGCCGGTTTCTCCTTACGGTTTCATCTCTGTTGGCGAAGCGACAAGGCGCGATGAATACACTTATGCACTGAATCCTTCGGCTCGGCGCAAGGATAACGTTATCAGTTTCAGTTTCAGTTTATTAGTCATTCAAAAAAAGTGGTACAGCATTAGCAATATGCAGACGAGGGTCCCGAAGGTAAAAACTGTAACAGGACCGTCGATGAATTACAACAAACAACAAGTTAGATCGAGTGAACAAGCAAGATGTAATACGAGTGAATGGCAATCAATTATACAATATATTGGGGTGAGCAATCATTATAATTTAAGTGACACATCAGGCAACAAAAAGCAACACAAAGAAAAAAGAAAAAAAGAAAGAAAGAAGCAAATCTCATTAGTTTAGTGGCGGACTTTGTCAATCAAAATACAATTATCTAAATTGCAAAACCAAAATCACAAAGCCCCCCAAAAAGGCCATAAACAGGCAACTAATAATTTCACAGAAAACTTTCAAGCGACTTTTTCTATAATGACAAAGTAGACATCGATTTAACAGAAAGGGGCATGTCATTCTATAAAGAAATGGCCGCAAAGGTAGCGGTAATTTTTCCATAATTTGTGCGCGAAGCGGGTTTTATCTCTCTAACTAGCCAAACACGGCGGGGCGCCAAGATTACATTTATACACTGCATGTTTTGCCCGCCACAGGATAAGCCTTCCGCTTTCACCTTTGGGGGGGCGGGGGGGGGCGGGGGAGGGGAGCAAAAATGCCAAGGTGCCGATAATGCATTTATACTCTGCATGCTTCGGTCAACTGAGGGTATCGTGTAAGTGCAGATGACGCGGGATTTTCTTCCTCTTCAAAATCCTGAGAATTCTCTGTAGTACACAGTGTAACGTAGGAATCATGGAAAAATCGTACCGAACTTGGCCTCTCAAATAGCTCTACCATTGCGCCGAGTTGCATCTATTTTTTGCTATTTGCTCACCAGGAGGTTGAAAACGTGACGACATTCCTGTTGGCTGTCACTGCACTGCCGCAAACCAGAAAATACTGTTACAGACAACGTCTGCTGCTGTCGTTTTTCTGAAAATACCCCCAAACGAAATATATGAACATTGACCAATGCGTCGGCTGTATAACACACCGATTTTTAATTTTGAAAACCTTCAGTGCACATTTCTTAAACTTACCATCGTGCAAGAGGACGGCACAATGAAAAAACAGCGGCAGGTCGAACTCAGACGTATTGTGCGAAAACCCATCGTTGGGCTTTAATTAATTGTGTTCCGGTCGAGACAATGGCCCCACTTTAAAGAGCAAACAAAAAATGAAGGAAGATCACACCAACGCGTAAGACTTGAAGGTAGCGAAGCTTTACGCAACCTTTACGCAACCTTACGCAACCTACTTCAGGATAGCTTAGATTGAAATGTTTCTTAGGGTCAGTAACGTAAAAATATTTGTTACCGCCATATCCTCGTAGATTCCATGTTATCTCCCACCTGCTACAGTTATAATTACTTAAAGTAAATGAGTAATTCTTGTGTACAAATTTTGCACCATATTGAGGACAACTGATTGTAACTCTTTCATAAGTAAGCATTTTATTCCTTTCTTTGACTCTATCACGAAAAACCGGTCCTTGAGAGTTTATAGCGTGGTACTGCTTTTGCACCGGTGCGATGTAATCATTCTTTAGTTAAAGCATTCCGCGATTGTTCTAATTTACAAGCAGTGGTCATACGCTACGTAAATGTACCGGCAAAATAGCATCTACGTTAATTAGATACTTTGAACTCGAAATGTATTTCGGAGTAATGCAAGACAATAAGGGAATTTTGTTCATATATACAATTTGGGGAGAAATTCTGTTCTATGGAATATGACGCATTAACTATACGTTCTCAGTAACAACGTTATGATTTGTCTTGTCAGTTGGCCAGTTGGTGTAAATTAGTGGTCTTTCCCACAACAGCAACTAGAAATTAACTGGGCCTTTTTGCAGAGGGGCGGACTTAGTCCAACCGAGCACGATAGTTTTAGCACGATTTTTCAACTAACATACAAGCGAGACATAATCAAACATGATGTAATGCACAGCAGGAAAGCGTCTCGCTGGTTTTCAGGCTCGGTGTAGCCAAACGTAATAGAAGAAAGGGTTCCCAAGGATACGCCTCCAGGCCTTCCATTCAGGAAAAACACACGCCAAGTGGCAAACCGGCTAAACATGCAGGGAGATTCCGGTAGCCATGATTAGATCATGACAGTCACAGTGAAGTCTAGAATTGCAAGCGAAAACTTATAAAAGAACTTAGGACTGCTGTTACAAAAAGCTTTCGCATAACCAGAACCACAAAGCGCGTCTATAATAAACATGATGTCCCTCGTACAGATGACTCAGACGATATTCAAGTTGAGCAGAGCTACTGAGCAATCATACTGAACAAACGACCAAAGAAGCCCTAGAAGAAGCGAATATTTCGCATGGTGACACCAAATTCCTACTCATGTGGGAAGCTAAACAAAGCCAAAAAAACGCAGTTAAAAAACAAAAATTCGTACTTTTTGGTGATCCCTTGCAGCCTTACACGGTACATTCAAAGCAACACGAACCATGGCAAGCTGCAAAACTGGTATAGCACACCCGATAGCAAGGAATCAAATATGATGATTGTGAAAACTGAATATTTTCCACTGCCTCCTTTATCAGAAAAGGAGCATGGCCACTCCAATGCACAATATCTCAGTCGAAAAACACAACAGGAATTTCTGCCGCACAACGGAAATTTCTGGCGCACGACAGGGATTTCTGTTGGGAGTACAGGATGGTCTGTCGTGCGACAGGAATTTCTGTAGTACAACTACAAAAAATCTGTCGTACGACAGGCATTTCTGTCGCACGACCGAGATTTCTGTTGGGACTACAGGGTGGTCTGTCGGTCGGCGGGAATTTTTGAAGTACAAATACAGAAAATCTGTCGTACGACAGGCATTTCTGTCGCAGAACAGGAATTTCTGTTGGGAATGGAGGATGGTCTGTTGTAAGACAGGAATCTCTGCGGAATGACGGCAGAATTTCTGTCGTACGACGGAAAGTTTATTTAGAAGCCAACGAAATCTTAAAGTTAGGAAAACAATGCGTAAGCACTCCATCTATCTCCCTCTCAGATAAGGAGTGTCAGTTCTTGGCGCAGCGCACCCCTCCCGGTAAATGAAGATTACTTAGGCCTGTCCCACGGTTCGATTGCGACCATGATTTTTGTTATGTCATTTGTACTTATCTCGTTTCGTCATGACCACTGTGAGTTCAATGCCTTCCCAAAATTCTTATCGTGACACGCCAAGGAATACGTGACGTATCTATTCCTTTCATGTTATCATGTATAAAAACTTTTCTTTTCCTTCTCCTTTTCTACTTTTTCCTTTTTGTTGTTATTGCCAGTGTTCCTACAAAACCGCTGGCAACCGCAATAAAATTTCAGTTGTAAGTCAGCGCTGTGTCCGTTCCTTCTTCCTTTTGTGTCCTGTTTTATTTGCGCTGTTACCAAGCAAGACAATGTACCAACTCGCCCAGTCGTCTGTTTTGTCTCCGGGGACGCCGACGAACCAGCGGAGCGCCGGACCGGTTTCAGCGTACCAGCGTCTCTCCTGAAGCGCGCGCTGGCTCGGGATCGCAGGTCGCGGTTCTCCACGATTCCCACACTCCTCCCCCCTAAAACTGGACGCCACTTGAGCTCGAGTGACGCCACGCTACACCACACTCGTCACGACGCCTCAAGTCAGTAAAATCGCCACCGAACGCCACTCCCCTGCCAGTCCACACCAAGGTTCGCCACACCATGTCGTCGTCGGGATGCTCGCCTCACTAACCCGCAAACACATTGCAATGGTTCCGAGTCTCTCGCGGTTGGGCAGTACAGCAGGTGGGCAGGCCCGGGGGTAGCCCGCAGCCGCACCCGATGAACTACCAGGTTCACGGCGTGATGCGACCGCAACTCCCAGCTCGAGGCAGTGACAGGAACGGCCGCGCCCAATGCGGCTGCCCGAAGGCTCGCGCCGCTCGCGTAAGCGTCAGATCCCGCCGCCTCCTGGGTTCCGTGGCCGCTTCGGCCGCAGGTCCTCCCGAACGGTTGGCTGCCGCCCGGCAGGCCGGAGCAGCAATTGGCGGTAGCTCCGCGGGCCGCGCTCGGCCCCGCCGGTGGTTCAGCAGGCCATCCTCGCTGTCCGTGGCAGTGGTGACTGGCGTGGCTCCCGGTGGTATCCGTTTGCAGGTCTCGCCCTCACCTCTGGTTCAAACGATTCCCGAACTTGAAGGCGGGAGCAGCGGGACTCCGCAATCTCCTGTGACTGGCCGGAAAGCTGCATGCCCGAGGGTACTCCCCCTTGCACGTTCGCTTGCTCGCGGAATCACGAGTCCGGCAAATGTGCTCCAGCAGCCACCCCCGTCTGGAGGCAGCTCGCCTGCCTATTACGGGGGGTCAGCATCGAAACACCCGTCCGAGTAATTACGGCTTGGTGCGTTGGTCGGCAAAGCTGCGTCAGCATCAAGCAGGCGGGCTCCTGCAACTTGCTCGCAGCAATACAAGCTGCCGTAGAGCCAGCGCCAACCGCAATACCAGCGGCTTACGGGCGAACATCACCGGTATAGGTCACCTGAGAGTCCGTCTCTTACTAAGACTGGCGATCTCTCGCGACCAACGAGCCCGCTGCCGAGCCGCGCGAAGCTCTTACTGCCTAAACGCAATCTCGAGCGGAGACTTCACGGCATCGAGACGCACGCACTCCGGAAGGGCGGAGACAATGGTCCCATTGCTCCCGGTTCCCCCCGCAGCGAGAGGAGACTGATTCTTCACCGATCCCCCTCACTCTTTGTCAGGCGTCAAATCGGCAAACACTCCACCTCGGACTCGAAGCGCAGTAGCGGCGGGCTCATCGTGCGGCTTGCGAACTCCCAAACACCGCACCCTCGCTCGGTAGTGTCCTCCGCGCCTGCGGGAAACTTCAACCGGCGCCGCCGGCACGACTGCGCGGGGACGGCGCTACGAGGAAGGCGACCCGCCGCCATGTTGGAACAAGGCCTACGCACCTCCCGTCTCCCAAGCGGGCCGCGACTGCGGTGCTCGGAGGTATCCTACTGACTCACCGCGTGGTGCGGGTAGGAAAGTTTACACATTTGCCGTCACGGCTGTATCGGGCATCATAACTGTCTGCCTGCAACCGACTGGCGCGAGGCGTTTCGTCCGAAGTCTTCCGGACAAAGGGTAGCGGGCTACGACTGCAGCAACGCATTTCTCGGGGAGCTAGCAACCTCGAATTCGTATGAATACGAGCCCCACGTTGGGCGCCATGTGGGATATATGAGGGGTTCCTCGGGGACCATGTCAGCACTCTGGGGTAGGCCCCCACTCTAGCTCCCGGCGTTTCAACCACGCAGGCTCCCATGCCTACGGCAGCCCAACGAGGTTCGCCGATACGAGAACACAGTAGACAGTAGTGCCGAAGCTCAGCCGTTTATTTGGGGAATCCCAAAGCATGCGAGCACAAGGCTCGACGGCGTTCACGAATCACGCCGTCCGGGTCGTGACCGCGAACGGGAGGCAGGCACTCACGACGCGCGACAAACAAAGCTCCCACCTGAGATGCATGTATCCACCACCGCCGCGTTCCGCCGATCTCGCCCAAACCGGGTCTCCGACGAGAGTCTCCCGACTCCCGTGCGCGCAAGTTCGCGCCGCCCGCGCCCGCGCGCCTATCCCCGCACACATCGGTGGCGCCATCTCTCGGGGGACGCCGACGAACCAACGGAGCGCCGGACCGGTTTCAGCGCACCAGCGTCTCTCCCGAAGCGCGCGCTGGCTCGGGATCGCAGGTCGCGGTTCTCCACGATTCCCGCAATAGTTAAAATAAGATTGTAAAACCAGCAAACCAGTTGCAGCAAGCTGTGTCAAAAGAAAAATAAACGGCGGCAGTGAACCCGTTGCATTACCACGATGTGTTAAATAAAGAATAAATGTAGAAAGAAAGAAAACGCGCTTTCGCTCTAGCTGGGGCCTTCGGAGGAAGTTCGGGGAAGCATCGTCACCACTGAAAGGATGTCGCGCGACAGCACTCGCGGGTAGGGTGCCTCGATGCCCACTCTACTCACAAGGTGGGGAGGCCACGATTCGAAGAAATGAGAAGGGTAAGGAGGGGTCACGAAACAAGTTCTCGTGATCGGCCGGTTCCCTCCTTACCCTTCCTTTGTTCCCTCCTGCTTTTCGTCTTTCGGTCAAAATTTGACGGTGGCTGCGTGACCGAGTGGCTCGTTCACATTTCACATCGGCGCTTTGCGTAGTTGAAGTTACGCGTAACGTTTTTATAAAAATATGCATCTTATGTCTCCGCGAAGTGTCAGCAGCAACATTTAAAGCTTCGGAAGCTATGGTAAAAGCAAGATCACTGGTCCGGGTTTCAAGCATCTCCAAATGAGGACTCCTCTAGCGAAGACTAACCGTGGTGCTTGGGATTATTGGCACTTTGATGCGAGTGAATACGACGAATCTCGCAAGCAGTGCGATTTGGAATACGTGCGATGTGCTTCGACAATCGAGTGAACTTGCAATGACCCCTGCGTGACTTCGCCAGGTATCGTGCGTGCGTACTCTTCGAGATAGTGCAGCACAACAGAGACGTGCGCATTTCGCCACAGGATACCCTTCCACGCCTTGCTGTGCGAATGCATTGTCAACGGGTCAAGGTTCACCAAGGCAAGCATTCCAGCCAAAGATTGACTTTCCATTTTAATTTCCTCACCTTCTCTGACGCTTTGCTGTATAAAAGAAATATTTGTTTACTTGTGCTTTAATCACCCTAACTAATATAAGGAACGAATTTTCGAACGGTTATTGTCCATGCTCGTTTAATATTTTTTTTCCATCCGGGAGAATAAATTTGCTTTTATGAACAGATTGAGCGTCATTGACGGAACGCGATGATGGGACGCGATTTGGCCCTGCTTCCGAAGCACGGCCAAATCAGCTGAAAAGTGCCCAAATGAGTCTGGCTAAATTTTGTAGCGCTACTGAGGTTTCCGTGAAGGAAGGGAAGGACTCCTGTATTTTTTGGTAACAGCTACGCTGGTTTGCAATACAACCGCTATTAAAGAAAAAAGGCCTAGCGTGAGCATCGGCCACGCTATTCGCTGGAGACGGCGTGGTCTCCGGCGTGTTCTAGCGTTACGTTCACGCGGCTGCCGGATCTTCGAGTTTCCGCGTCCGGCGTGTACCACCATCCAGGTTCCCGTGAATTTGCAGCAGGCGCAGTGTCGCATGACGTGCGGTTGAAAGCTGTTTTCTACCAACAGAAATTATATTTCTGACCGTTTCCAAGTCAGTAAGGTCATGAAGCATACAAATAACGCGCCATATTTTGTTTTAATGTTTGGCAATGAAATAAAAATGATTTGTTTTGTGTAGCAGCAACATAAGAGGGCAGTACAAGAGAGCTGCATGACAAAAAGTGAAGCCATAGCAAGTTAAGCCATGACAGTGCCACGAACAGTGTTGTAAAAAGTGGAAAATAAAATGAATAAGCACCGCAAACTGCTTTTTTTCGGACTGTGATCAGGAATGTGCAGTCTGCGTAACATCAAACTTTTGTATTGCATGCATTTATGTACCACTTGTTGCATTGCTTACGTTGCCTTTTGGTACAGCTTTCTGAAATCAGTTATTCACTGAAAACAATTTTAAGCTTGAACCAGAAAGGCAAAAATCACCACAAATCCTTGTGTTTGTTGGTCATATTTATAATGAAATTGTTAAGCGCATCCTACATACTTCAGGTACTTAATAGAAAAAACATCACGGGAAGTAAATTTCTTATGCAAAACAAGTTGAAATTCCAGACATGACAGGATCTACTACGAAAACAGATATGCCAGGATTTACTACAGACTACAGAACAGGATTTACTACAGACTAAAAAACAAGATTTACTACAGACTATAGGGCAGGATTTACTACAGCCTTCAGGACAGGATTTACGACAGACTACAGGACTGGAATAACTACAGGCTACAGGACAGGGTTTACTACAGAATAAAGGACAGGATTTACTAGAGACTGCGGGACAGGGTTTACTACGGACTACAGAATGTCCCATTCCCTAACAGGATCATTCTGTCGCATTTTTCTGTTGCGTTTTTCGACTGGGATGTGTGTTCCGCTTCACGGATTTCAAAATCCGACAAAGGCTTAATCATTGAAACAATAAGTACAAGTACATATGGAATCACTCCACAGAAGTGCTACTGCCATACTCAGGAACAAAAACCAAAAACCATAAACCGCACCCTCACGATGAAAGAAGCCGGAGGTACCATCCATAGAAGAAAGAAAAATGTCCGTCCCGGGCCCTGGTGTCATTTTTGTATGGCCATCGACCAGTGCCATGTGGCATCCGGCCGGATGCAAGTTCTGCTTACAGGATGGTACTCTTCCTCACATCATATTAGAGTGTAGGCACAGCCCCTGCCTCCCCCCTCTTCCATCCCCCTTTCCACCCCGGAGCTGTGTGAGAACCCGGTGACCAGCAGCTATCTGGACGTCCAGACACTTTTGGAATGAGGAACGAAGGCTGGCCACTCAGCACATGGCTTCCTGGAATAGGGAACCGCTCCCACTTCGCCGGCTCAATAAAACGTTTTTCACTCACTCACTCACGCCCCTGCAACATCGCGGGAAGCGTGCGCAAGGTGGCAGTGCTCAAGCTGGCCATTTCGAAACACCCACACCAGTTCTCGAAACATACTCCTATCGCGGAGCTCCAGGGTCTTCCTCTTGCCCACAGCGCACTCCGGCCATTTTCCCTAATGCTGCCATTACGACCAAAATGCTACAAAATCAGTACAACTCAGACGTTTTCCTTACACGGCAAATGAATGTGTACCGCGAACGTGTTCAAACGCCAACCAAACCGACGCAGTGGCTCAATGGCTAAGACATGCTGCTGAGTTCAAGGACGCGGGTTCGGTTCCCAGGCGCGGCTTTTCCGCTTTTCTGATGGAGGCGAAAAGCAAACACGCCCGTGTGTACGAGATTTCGGCGCACGTTAAAGATCGTGAGGTGGTAGAAATTAATACGGAGCCCTCCACTACGGCGCGATGCGTCACATCGGCGCGTGAAACCCTACAATCAATGAATCAAACGCCAACCAAGAAAAAAACCGGGAAGACGGCCGTGATTTCTGAACCATGTCAGTAGCTTCTTTAAGAAAATTTGGCACTACAATTTCTCGCCTGATATGCCGGGAGGAGGAGGAACAAACTTTATTAACAGCGAAGTCGAGCGGGATCGTTGATTTGATTGATTGTGGGGGTTTAACGCGCCGACGCAACGCAGGCGATGAGGCGCGCCGTAGTGGAGGGCTCCGGATTAATTTTGACCACCTGGGGATCTTTAACGTGCGCCGAAATCTCGTACACACGGGCGTTTTTGCTTTTCGCCTCCATCAGAAAAGCGGCCGCCGCGGCCGGGAATCGAACCCGCGACCTCGTGCTCAGCAGCGCACGAGCGGGATCGTGGTCGGGGTCCTCATTCCAGGACTCCGTTGGTGCGCCCTGCCGTCTTCGCCCTTTCAGCGAGCCAAAGCTGCTTAATCAGGTCTGAGCTGGCAAGCTCACTCTCCCACTGCTCGTGAGTTGCATCAGGGATTGGATCAAGGTCTGGGTTTGACTGGCAGGCCCAAACCATATGGTATAGCGTAGCTTGGCTGCCGCAGTATTTGCACAGGGGGTAGTATAACGTGGGGTGGATGGTGTGTAGCCGCGTGGGGTGTGGAAATGTGTTGGTTTGAAGCCGTCGAAGGGTGACTTGTTGTTCTTTTGTTAGCTGGTCGGCCGGCGGCGGGAAGGTGCGTCGTGTGAGCATGTAGTGTTGGGTGATGTCGCTGTATGTGATGAGTGAGTGACGGGTCCTCTCATCATCCTCTTGCGGTGCCCGGCGAGCAAGTTCTCGGGCGTAAGCGTGCGCCGCTTGATTACCGCAAAGAGACGAGTGAGCAGGTGTCCAGATAATCTTGACTGTTCTCTTGGGGGGTTCTGGGTTATAATTCGTGCGGCTACCTTAGAAATTCTTCCAGCCGTGTACGTTCGACACGCCGCTTGTGAGTCCGTAATGATGGTCGTGGCTTGGGTCTGCGTTATGGCTAGTGGAAGTGCCACTTCTTCTGCTTCGAGGATGCCGGACTTACGAAGGGTGACACTTGTAATGAGAGAAGTGGGGGTGGCGACGACCGCTGTTTTAGTGTTTGCACGTGCGTAGTCCGCTGCGTCGGTGAAGACTGTCGTACTCGAGTCGCCGTATTGTCTTTCGAGGGCCAGCGCCCTGGCCGTTCTTCTGCCTTCGTGATGCTGGGGGCTCATGTTTCTTGGAAGTGGGGGAACGTATAGCTTGGATCTTATATCCCAGGGTATGTCTATCGCAGTGTCTGCTTCCGTTGGCGACATGAGCCCCACGTTCGAGAGTACTTGGCGTCCTGTCGGCGTAGTACTTAGTCGCGCTTTTTGGGCATTCAGGTGCGCTTCCGCAAGTTCGTCTAGGGTGTTATGTACTCCCAGAGCCATCAGGCGAGCGGTAGAAGTGCTGGTAGGAAGTGCGAGGGCTTGTTTGTAGGCCTTGCATATGATGGTGTCAATCTTCCGGCGTTCTGTTGCCAGGAGGGTGGCGTAGAGAACGACGTACGTTATTCTCGATATTATGAAGGCTTGGACCAGACGCAGCATGTCCTGTTCCTTCATGCCATGATTTTGGTTGGCAATGCGGCGAAGCATCCTGACAATTTGGGTGGTGGACGAGTCCAGTTTTTTTATTAGTTGGGTGTTTTTGCAATCTGCCTGATATGTCACGCCGAGTATTTTGATGGTTGGGGTGGGATGGATTTTTGTCCCATCCATTGTGATATAGATGTCCGTGGTTGTATCTCGGCGGCGTTTTTGCACCATGACAAGTTCCGATTTCTCAGGCGCACAGGTGAGACCACACCCTTTGGCGTAGGCATTCACCACGTGTGCAGCCTGTTGGAGGCGGTCCTGCATGGCTCCTGTGGACCCTTTGCTTACCCAGATAGTGATATCATCGGCGTAAATGCCGTGCTTAATATCCGGGATTTTGTTCAACTCTTTTGGCAGGTTTATCAGGGCTATATTGAAAAGTATGCCGGGAAGCCTATTACCGCGGGGGTATCAGGGGGTACCATGTGTGTAAACGGCGTGCTGTATACTGTACCGAGTGAAGGACACCTGCCGTGCTTGTTGGCCAGCCAAGTTCTTCGTAGATGATGGGGTGTGTGCCCTGCGTTCGCGGGCCAGACTGAGTGACCCGCAGTCCCAATACCCTTGCTGCCTGAACTCTTCGGTGAAGCCTTACACCTAATAAATAGGTGCATCCCCATCCTCCCGTCTACACCTGCATCTAAAAAGACGCAACACTGGTGGATAGCCGGATTTTACGCCAGCATCCCTGCCTGAGGCCAGCCCGGAAAGACCGCGTCTCATCGACAACCCGTTCGGCGCCGATAGGCAGTCGGCGCACGCTAGGCCTCACTCCTGTGTTCCAGGGCCTTCTTTCCAAATTTCCTACCCGTCGCCTCTACCCCTCCCCTATCCAGGTTCCCGTTATGGCCACACCTCTGATGACAATACAACAGCCTCGCAAACGTAATACATTCCACGTTGATGTATTCGAAGACATTACAGACTGTGTTGCTCTCTTCGAGCGCGTTGCCTGTTTCAATCAGTGGAACCATTCGCTCAATTTGCGAAATGTGTAGTTTTTGTTGAAAGACTGCTCTCATACTTGGTACGAGCCCTATGAGGCAACGTTGACGATGTGGCCAACTTCCACCAGCAGCTACCGTAAACGATTTCTAACATGAATCGTCGTGACCACGCGCGGCATTTGCTAAAGTCAAAAATCTAGAAACCCAATGAGTCGGCATGTTTGCGAAGGTCATCACATGGCTTTTTCGTTGCGCTGATTCTACCATGTGAACCGCAAAGAAACTTCTCTACCTGATGCATGGAGTCTGTGAGCAACTTTTTGCCGCCCTTGTCGGAAACCGAGCACGAACTGTGCCCGTCAGGCAGCCCACTGCTATCGAGTGGGCTATGCAGGAGCGAAGTCGCCAGTATTCTCGAACGTCCACCAAGGCTTCCGGGAAACAGCAAAGAATACACAGTAAAAGCAAAACACACATTTGTCCGGGTACGGCATTCTCGTTGTCCGGGCATTTGGGAGCACACGCGCTAATACGTTCTTTGCACAACGAAGGTGTAGGAAGGAACAAAACATCCTCAGCAATCACGAGCGCGCTCACACGCTCACACACACGAACGCACCATACACAAGCACGCTCACCAACGCGCACGCACATATACACAAACATTTGTGCGAGTGTAAAAATGCTTTTAAATCAACTATAGGTTACACTCACCCGGGATTTCACCTTATTGTGACAAAGCGCGAAGGAAGCGACGCCATCAAGAGGAACACTGACACAAACATTGGCGCCTTGGTGGTAGCTATTCCGATTCAGCATTCTGCTTTTGCGTTCAAATAAAGTTACTTTTACTGTGGTTTCTGTTTTGGTACGCTTCGTTCGCGAGAGAAAATTAGCAACTGCATGTTTACGGCCGTCAGTCAGTACTGGCATCGTGTTGACATCACCCGGAGGCAACGACGGGTAGAAAGAGTTTGTTGTTCCCAAAGGGAAATTGTCACTTATAGCGCTGCACTTTTTAGCCAACGCCTAAACCTGTACTCCAGGTGGCACCGCACACGATTCATGGGTGTTATCGGCAGCCACAGTCAACGAAAAGCTGGGAGCCATGTTCGCGAAATACGGAATCCGTGTGGAAGTATGCACCGATAACTGCTCCCCGTTTTCCAGCCGCCCATTCGCCTCCTTCCGCCAAACGGTACGATTTTAAACATATTGTGAGCTGAGTTTGTGTCTTGCTGCCTGCTAGGAGATATTTGTCCCAATTGGTATTAATCATCATCACCAGTAGCTTGCGGCTACCGCATCATCTGCTGTACATACTCATCATCACCGGCACAACCTCGTCTTCGGCTAATCATCATCAGCAGGGACGCTGGGTCGCCATCTTGCTTCGTCCCCGCCTGACGCTTCAGAATAAAGGAGCTGCGGAAGCAACGGTCCCGTCACCTTCTATCTACGGCCTCACAAGTGGTGGAGTTGCAACTCGATCCCGAGCTGTACCTCTCCTTCGACACCCCTGGAGCTCCGTTCAGGTCGCCGCTTACCCTCAGGACCAATGTCCATGTCGCAAGACACTCCGAGTAGCGCAGCCTCTGCGCCTCTGCAATGCATCGTCACCACTCCCCAGCGCGACCCGCCCGAGTTCACTGGTCTTCGGGGCGAAGACGTGGAGGAGTGGCTGGACAGCTTCACACGCGTCAGCGAGTTCAATAGGTGGGATGATCGCCTCAAATTGTTCAACGTTCGCTTCTCTCTGAAGAAGATTGCCGAGACGTGGTATTTAAACCACAAACATGAATTTACCGACTGGGCTGGCTTCACCACGGAGGTGCAAAAGATTTTTGGCTCCCCTAAAGCGCGGAGTGACAACGCGAGGAGGGAGCTGGAGGTCCGCGTGCAGCAAGCTAATGAGACATACACCTCATACATCGAGGATGTTATAGCGCTGTGTCGCCGCGTCGACAAAGATATGCCGGAGTCTGACCGTGTTCGTCACATTCTCAAAGGAATCGGCGAGTTCGCTTTCAACGCACTTGTCCTGCAGAACCTTTCCACCGTAGCAGACGTAAGAGCCTCCTGTCAGCGTATCGACGAACTTCAATCCATCCGCCTCCCACGGGACACGGCGTCTACTCCTCATCTTGGGAACGAAGACCTTCGTGCGATGATTCGAGCGATAGTTCGCGAAGAAGTGTACGGCAACACCTCTCATTTTCCGCATGGTGTTCGCCAAGCCGCTACGGCTCCTGGCCTTCGCGAGATGGTAAAAGAGGAGCTTGCGGCTATGCCTGTGCTAGTGCCGCCTGTCCATTCAGTTGCCCCATCAACACCGTCCTACTCGGATGTCGCTGGCCGGACACCTCTGCCGTTGTCCCCGATCATGAGCCACCCTCCGTCTGGCTATGTTGCGGCCATGCCCCACGCGCCGAGCTCAAAGCCCTACTTTCCACCAAGTCAGGATGCCTTCTCCAACCGGCCCGTGTGCTACTATTGCGGCATTCGAGGTCACATCTCCCGCTTTTGTCGACGCCGCCAACGGGATGAACGACGTGGCTATGCTGCCTATGAGCGCGAGAGCGTACCCCCGAACTACTACGGCTACCGGCGGCGTGCGTACCCGTCGCCTCCACGCCGCTCCCCGTCTCCGCCTCAGACTGACGACGTCCCTCGCAGCTCCCGTGCGCAACGACCCCGCTCGCCTTCGCCAGGTCGCCGTTCAGTTTCCCCCCTTCGTCCTGCGTCTTACATCGCTAACCACCGCCAGGAAAACTAGTTAATGCAGTTTTGGGAGGGAAAACTGCATCTCCTGCGAAGCTTACAAGTCCTCCAGAGCGTCCGTCGAACTTGCTATCTGTTTTGGTTGAAGGTGTTTGCGTCGATGCCCTTATTGACACTGGTGCGAGCGTTTCAGTGATAAGTGCGGAATTGTGTGCTCGTCTACGCAAGGTACGAACACCCTACACGGGACCTTTTCTACATGGAGCGAATAGCAGTGTGATTAAGCCATCCGGACAATGCACAGTGCGGATTGTTGTTGGTTCTCTTCGGCATCATGTTCAGTGTGCGGTGTTGTCCCCCTGTGCTCATCATCTTATTTTGGGTTGGGATTTTCTCTCATCCGCATCCGCCGTCATTTCATGTGATCACCCTGAAATTCAACTCACGGATACAGAGCAGCTCAGCGGCATTTCTGAAGTACCACAGCTACACGTCACAGCCAGTGAAGATTGTGTTTAAACCCCCGCCACGAGACGGTGCTTTCCCTCTGCTCAAACCGAATCAGTGACGGAGACGTGCTTATAGTTCCCTCTCCACGTTTTCTGCCCAAAGGTGTCGTCATCCCGACATGCCTCGTCCGCTTCTCACATGGATCAGCACAGCTTCTGGCTACAAACGCCACTTCCGAATCCATATTGCTCCCCGCGGGTGCTACTATCGCTTCTGTTCTGCCTGACGATACGCTCTCATTAGTTCCCCTGTGCTCCGTCTCTTCCGTTCCGACGCCTGCAAAATCTGAGCCAAATATTTCCACACTTAAGGCTACCATCAGCAAAGACCTCTCAGAAAGCGAAACAAACCAGCTACTTCAACTCCTGGATAAACACAGGGACACATTTGACTGCCTTTCTAGCAAGCTGGGGCAGACATCTGTGACAGCGCATCGGATCGAGACGGATGGGACCCACATCGTCCGCCGTCGCCCATACCGTGTGTCATCGTCCGAACGGAAAGTCATCGAAGAAAATGTAGCGGACATGCTAGAACGAGACATCATTCGGCCGTCTTCCAGCCCATGGTCTTCCCCCGTGGTTTTAGTCCGCAAGAAGGATGGTTCCGTGCGGTTTTGCGTGGACTATCGAGCCTTGAATAAGATCACCAAGAAGGATGTTTATCCAATGCCGCGTATAGATGACGCGCTCGACTGTCTGCAGGGGGCGGAATTTTTCTCCAGCTTAGACCTGCGATCTGGTTATTGGCAAATACCCATGCACGAGCCTGACAAAGAAAAGACAGCGTTTGCTACTCCAGACGGCTTATACGAGTTTAACGTAATGCCGTTTGGTTTATGCAACGCCCCAGCCACGTTTGAGCGCATGATAGACACAGTTCTTCGTGGCCTTAAATGGAAGACGTGCTTGTGTTACCTGGATGACATTGTTATTTTCTCGTCGAATTTTCCTGAACATCTCCGGCGTCTCGATGAAGTTCTGACCAATCTGGCCAAAGCCGGCCTGACTTTGAACACCAAGAAGTGTCACTTCGCCCGCAGATCCATCAAAGTTCTCGGTCACATTGTCAGCAAAGATGGTATACGGCCCGACCCAGACAAAATTTCCGCTGTGGCTAATTTCCCTCGACCTCAAGAACAAAAATCCCTTCGCAGTTTCCTTGGCTTGGCATCATATTTCCGTCGTTTCGTTCGCAATTTCGCCACCCTGGCCTCGCCCCTCAATCAGCTGCTGCATTCCGGTAACCCCTTTGTCTGGAGTGACGACTGCGAGAAGGCTTTTCAAAACCTAAAGCAAGCACTTACTTCCGGGCCTGTACTTCGCCACTTCGATGACACAAAGCCAGTCCTTCTTCATACTGACGCTAGCGGGCATGGAATTGGCGCCGTCTTGCTACAGCGCGATGCTCACTCGCGTGAACGAGTGGTTGCCTACGCAAGCCGCTCTCTGACGTCCGCAGAAAAAAATTACCCCATCACAGAGCAAGAATGTCTGGCTGTTGTGTGGTCTGTTCAAAAGTTCCGTCCATACCTTTACGGCCGACATTTCACAGTCGTTACAGATCACCATGCCCTGTGTTGGCTGTCTTCTTTGAAAAATCTGTCAGGACGACTTGGGCGCTGGATTCTCCGCTTGCAAGAATATGACTTCACGGTGATCTATAAGTCTGGTCGCAAGCATCTCGACGCGGACGCGCTTTCCCGGTGTCCGCTGGTGAAGTCTTCAGACGACGTTGCCCGACATTCTAATGTGCCGCCTTTGCCCATTGCACCCATCGATATTCCTATTAACGATATCCCCGACTTGGTTGCCCTTCAACACGCCGACAGTTATTGTCGGACAATAATCGATCGGCTCACCGGCTCCACACAACCACCGAATAGCCGCCTACGTCGTCAGCTGCACCAGTTCCAGCTTCTTGATGGCGCACTGTACCGCATCAACCACCACACCGATGGAGCCAGATGGGTTCCGGTTGTGCCCCGTTCCCTC
Source organism: Haemaphysalis longicornis (assembly GCF_048455015.1). Classification (NCBI taxonomy): domain Eukaryota; kingdom Metazoa; phylum Arthropoda; class Arachnida; order Ixodida; family Ixodidae; genus Haemaphysalis; species Haemaphysalis longicornis. The sequence goes on from NW_027526295.1 coordinate 78,089,869, forward strand.
CGTCCACGCATTTTGGAAGCGTTGCACGACGACCCAACTGCAGGCCACCTCGGATTCCAGAAGACCTACGACCGTGTCCGAGGGCGCTTCTTTTGGCCAGGGCTTTCTACGAGTGTCGCCAAATACGTCGCCTCTTGTGCGCCTTGTCAGCACCGGAAACGCTCCACGTCACCCCCTGCCGGTCTACTCCAGCCCCTTCCGTGTCCAGCAAGCCCGTTTGAAGTGGTCGGTATTGACCTTTACGGTCCCTTGCCGCCGACAGCGGCCGGTCATCGCTGGATAGTTACGGCAGTGGACCACCTGACTCGCTACGCTGAAACCGCTCCACTTCCTTCAGCTAGCGCCACCGAGGTCGCTCACTTCTTCTTAAACAACATTTTGCTACGCCATGGAGCGCCCCGCGTTTTGCTAAGCGATCGAGGCAAGACATTTCTGTCTCAAATTCTCGCCGACTTGCTTCGAGCTTCCAACACCTGTCACAAGATGACGTCCAGCTATCATCCCCAAACAAACGGCCTCACAGAACGCTTCCATCGAACTCTCTCTGATATGATCTCTATGTATATCCAACCTGACCATCGCAACTGGGACGCCATCTTACCTCCTGTTACCTATGCTTACAATACCGCAATTCAGACCACAACCGGATACTCCCCGTACTACCTTGTATACGGCCGCCACCCTTCGCACACTCTGGATACCTGCTTCTTCGCCGCTCCCGTGTCACCTTCTGCGACGTCTCCTGAACAATTTGTTGCTCGCGTTGAACACTGCCGCCAACTTGCCCGCATGCGCACTGAAGCGAGCCAACAGGATCGAAAGCAACGCTACGACGCTGTGCATCGCTCTCCTCAATTCCGACCCGGTGATGAAGTCTTGGTGTGGACGCCTATTCGTGTTCCGGGCCTATGCGAGAAGTTCTTGCACCGTTTCCTTGGTCCGTACAAGGTTCTCGAGGCGACCTCTCCTGTAAACTTTCGCGTCACACCGGTTTGCCCAAGTTCCGACCGCCGTTATCGTGGCACCGAGATAGTTCACGTTTCCCGGCTCAAGGTTTTTAACCGCCGCGACGAACTCTGAAACGCGGCCAGGTGGCCGCTTCTTTCAACGAGGGGGATAATAGTGTGAGCTGAGTTTGTGTCTTGCTGCCTGCTAGGAGATATTTGTCCCAATTGGTATTAATCATCATCACCAGTAGCTTGCGGCTACCGCATCATCTGCTGTACATACTCATCATCACCGGCACAACCTCGTCTTCGGCTAATCATCATCAGCAGGGACGCTGGGTCGCCATCTTGCTTCGTCCCCGCCTGACGCTTCGGAATAAAGGAGCTGCGGAAGCAACGGTCCCGTCACCTTCTATCTACGGCCTCACAATATAACTTCGAGCCCTGAGTTTCCACAGTCCAATGGGCTAGCGGAAAAAAGGTGGGCAAATTACAACGAGACTCCTAAAAAGACAAGAAACGCACGTGAAGATTTCTGGCTAGGTTTACTCGCGTATCGCTCTTCCCCCTTAACAGACGGACGCTCGCCAGGGGAACTGCTGCAGGGTCGGCACCTGCGCGCACGGCTTCCCGACTCCCCGGCCACGTTCACCGGTCAAGAAGCACCGCCAGCGGACGACAGGACGTGCACTGCACCCGCTTCAACCAGGACACCTGGTTCGCATCCGTAGCCCGGTCTGGTCTAAAAGGGGCAAGGTATTGGGTGAAGTTGCACCTAGGTCGTAGCAAGTTGCAACAGAGAATGGTGCAACACATAGGAAAAACCGCCAACACCTGCAGCCAACGCCTGCGTCCTTCCCGCGCACGAGCTACAGCGATGACAGCGATGCCGAATACGCCCAATCACACGAACCTGTTCGCGAAACTTCGCCCAGAGCATCGCCAGGCCCAATTAGGTCAGCCCGAGTCACAACTCAACCAAGACGCTTCGTATACGGTGGCAACTATGAACAAATATCTTATCAGTACAAGTGCTCCGATAGCAGTTATTCTTGTCAAATAAGTTTGTAAAAAGTTACGCCCACCTCCCCTCGCGGGAACCCTGGTGTGATGCGACACTGAGGGGGTTCAAGCGCAAGCGAAGATCAACCGTCGACCGAAAGGCTGCCGGGGAGCGGCACACCGGTTATATGCGCAGCGCGCCCGAAGGAGAGGAGACCGCGGAGAGAGAGAGTACTGCACATGCGCAAGCGCGCGCAGCGCCGCACGCAGGTGTTCGCTCTCACCTGGGCACGCGCCGACGCCTGCGCTAAGGTGGCTAGAATGGGGAGGTGTGAGTATCGCGGCGGAAGCGTGACTCCACAGCGCGCAGATGCCACGGGCGGCGCTGTTGACCAAGGCGCGGTAGGACGCGGTAAAGTGCGCGGCTGGAATGAGCGCACCGCCGGCATCGCGTCGGCTGCATTTCTACCATCAAGGTGGAAACTAACCCGTTGCGGTATCGCGCTTTTTGGAAGAGTAAAAGACGGAATATTTATCACTCAAAAAATTTTGTCAGCCCATTTTATTGCACCCGTGAAGTGTAGTTTTATGGGCCCAGTTCGCTTTGCAGTTTCAAAAGCATTTGCGCATTACGTGAAGTGGCTCCGCGTTCTATTTAAAAAAAACACTTGGGGTTGTATAATATGCACTGACACCACCCGGTACACGGGCGCCATGCATTTCGCCTCCCTCGGTATACCGCCGCCGTCTTCCAGATCGGCACTACCGTAGAGCCTGCGAACTGAAGGCGTCTCGACAGACACTGCAACGCTTTCTGCTACCCGGCCGTAACAAACTGGCAACCCGCACGCAGTTTTCCCGCTCACATCAGAAATTATGGTACACATTAAAGCAGCACATCTGGTCTCGTCATGAAATCGTTTATCTACAATGAAAAAAAAAGTTTTGTTCGCGGGTGAAGAAGATGCACACTATATTTACAGGTGGTGAAGAAACACAAGAAAGCATTTACCGGTGAAAAGAAAACAAAAAGTATTCAGAGGGGAATAACTATTTGCAGGTGAAGAAACAAAAAAAAATCTTTACAGTGAAGAAACAAAACAGTACAAAGTGGAAAAAAAAACTAGAAAAGCAAACTACTAACTGGTGATGAAGAAATAAAATGTATTTCCAGATGAAGAGAGAACAAAGTATATTTACTGGGGGAAAAATAAAAAAGTATTAACAGCGGACCTGTTGTGCAAGCCGTAAGTTTGCCGTTGCAGGAAAAAGATACAAAAAAATGCGGAGCCCTCGTGAGCGCGTGCCTCGCGACGACCACCGAGCGCCTTCGGCTCCCGCGGTGGCTTTAATAATAATGATAATAAAAACAGCGCTGTCGTCAAGCGCTACCGCCCATGTAAAAATAGATAAAAACTTTATCGCAATGTCAAACTTAAAAGACCCTGTTGGGAAAAGACCCTGCCGCATAAGCCATTATGGAAATAGAACACATGGATAGGAGTTTGCCCCTCATTCCCGAGACGAGTTGCAGATCCCGCCACCGCTGCATGAGAAGAGCATGGTGGAAGTCTGCAATGCTGAGGATGACTTTGCATCTATTACTCTCTGCGAAGAAAACGACGACCTCTTCAATGCATATGACGACGAATTACTAGCTCCGCAACTGTGCAAATAAACAATGATAATGAAACTTAACTATGGGTCCGTCAATGCCCACCTACAAGATCTTCACCATTCAAGTGTTGCGCGTAATGGCAAGCTTTCCTGAATTTTTTTACAGGTGAAGAATGAAAACAAGAATTTGTGAAATTCAGCTTACATGACGCAAGGCCTCACTGCTTTCAGTTTATTCTAATTACCTTGCTGGTTCACACCTTAAGTATAAAGTGTATCCTCGTAATGCAATAAAACCGTACAACAGTTGCCGTCAGGGCACCAGAATGCCCTGGGTAGGCAATCTGTGGCACATCACCCATTGACTACGAATTTCTGCCGCCGCTTTAGCATGCAAACGTTTTACGCTGAATGCGCGAGTTAGCTTGTTTTCTCCGTTTCTCTGCCTTCTTTGCTGTCGACTGCATTGCGCCAAGAATGGGAGAACGACGCGAGACAGTCCACAACGCACGACAAAGCTGGCCGCGGCAAGGGCAGGGCCAGCGCGGGCAGGACGGCGCGGCCGGCTGCGGCTACCGCGCCTCGACGGGCAGCGCCACATTTTCCCTGGTGTCATCCGTGCGCAAGGGAGTCACGCGCGGCCGAAGAAAGGCGCCGCGGTACTCAGACCTCCCCATTCTAGCCACCTTACCTGTGCGTCTGCCGCGGCAATGTCGCAACACAATCCAACACAATCCACTTTAATCCAATTCAATTCCAATCCAATTCAAGCCAAGCCAAGCCAATCTAAGGGACACCCATCCAATGCCCCTCGCGAGAGAGTGTTCGCCATCGGAGAGGAGAGGGGGGGAGTTGCGGACAACAACGGACGCACGCAGGAAGGACAGGGCCGCCGAGAAGAGATGCTCCAGGCGTCGCATCTAAAAAAAGATGGCAAGATGTACCGTGCCGCGCCATGCCCGAGTAAACATGTGATGCGCGGTGGGGTGCGTAGAGCGCGTTGGATATACATATGTAAGTGCACATGAATAAACCACTACTCAGTTGCTGTTCTGGACGGGAGCGTGCCAGACTGGTCTTCTTATCATCCGAGTTGCGGCTGAGCCACGTACGGTAGTTTGTTGGCTAACATGCAAGCCTCCCATTTAAAAGTGCGGAGGTACTGCAGTAGGAATACTGAAAAAAAAATGGCGGAGACAAGGCACTTGGCAGCGCGTTTTTAGCTACTGCAAACACGGGTTCAAGCAACCTAGGGAAATACATGTTTTTAACTGCGTAGCTGTTTGGTAAATCGTTATTTCTCGTGTCCGCATTTAAAAATAGGAAGGAAACGCCGAGCGCACATGAGCGCGTGCCTCGCGATAACCGCCTGGCAGTTCAGAAAGCAAGAAAACGACGAGCGCTCGTTTTAGTGCGGCTCGCGGCGACCGCCCATCTCTCCCCAGAGCACTTTAGTTAAGCCAAGCACCCATACAAAAATGCCTTATGGGCTTCTATAGAAAAATGTATGGTGAGCTATGGCCGCCTATGGGTCCCTATGGTCACCCATAAAAGTGCATAAATTAGGCTATAGCCAGCTATTGAAGTTTTTATGCATCCTGCACTAAAGAATGTAAACCACACAATTCTCTTTAGACGACTATAGAACATCCTAGTGTGTTTAGTCTATAGAGTTACAGCTATTCAGGCTACTGTAGCCACCTAAAAATAAATCCATCGCTTTAGTTCCATAGGCTAGCCGCGAGAAAGCTCTTTTGGCTGGCTATAGACCATTGTTTAGCTTTAAGTCTACAGACTTGAAACCATTCAGCTGTCTTTTACCAGCTATTGAAAAGAGTTCGTGGTAAAGCTAAAGAGAGAAAGCCATAAAAGCTCATTTGGCTGGCTATAGGCCGTTTTTTAGCTCTAACTCTACAGACTCAAAACCATTAAGCTGTGTTTTGCCAGCTATTGAAAAGAATTCGTCCTAAAGCTAAAGAGAGAAAGCCATAAAAGTTCATTTGGCTGGATATAGGCCGTTGTCTAGCTCTAAGTCTACATAATTGGAACCATTCAGCTGTCTTCTGCCAGCTATTAGAGAGAATCTGCCCTAAAGCTAAAGAGAGGCACCCATAAAAGTTTCTGCGGCTGGCTACGGCGCAATATATAACTGTCCACCTTTAGACGTGTGACAATTAAGCAACATTTAGCCGGAATTAGGAAAGCGTTTGGCGCAGAATTTGGAGGCTTGCATCCATAAAAGCTTCTTTAGCTAACTACATAGTGACATAAGCCTCTAAGTCTCCAGCCGCTAATAAAAAAGTGTTAGCCTATAAAGGTATAATTCGAGCGCACCATTGAATTCTATTCCGCTGGTTCCAATATGACTTATGACGCGTAATTTATACACTCATGATTTACCTAGCTACATCTACAACACAGACTGAATAACGATGATGAGGTTCATCGGCCAGTTATATGAAAGTTTTTGTTCAATAACGTTAGGTACCTAGTATACCAACAATACGGGAAAAGTACGATTATAGGCAGCTACAGACAGATTAACGCTCAAATTCAGGTTGCAACTTTGGATACTGTGCGTCGGCAAAGCTTGCGAATGAACGTCGACCGAAAGACTTATAAGTTCGGAGAATTCTTCCTCTGCGGCCCTTCGCTGCCGCGGTCAAGTGAAAAAGCGGGCTTCTCTGAAAACGGCCTTCTCAGCGTCGAAGCAAATTGGAAAGAACTTTCGCTGCCCCCGTTCCTGCGGGCGCAGTCAGATATATGGTGGCATCTGCGAACAACCGCATTCCTTCTCCCGCGGAGCTCACTTTGAAATTAGTCATTGAGAAAGGAGGAGAGCGACCCAAGCTGGACCGAAGGAGGCAGGGACAGGAAGTTCTGGGAAGCGTTGAAAAGGTAGAGGGGACCACGACCGGCCCGGGAGGTGCGGCGTGAGTGCCGCGCGCGTCGACGCTGTAGCCCGGTCGTGCGAAGGGAAGTTTTCGTGGAAAAGAGGGTCAGGCGTTCTGTGCTGTGTTAGTATTCGTGCGCGCAGCAATAACAGTGGCAGAAAATTTTCCCTGAGTACTGATAACAGATATAGTTTTTTCGGATGAAGAAAACAAAACGTTAAGCGATGTTGTATTTGCCAAATAAAATCATTACCAGAAAACGAGTTAGAAAAAGGTCGAAAGATGGGCACGTATCTCCGCACTATTTGCTAGCGCGATGGACCTGGTTATACCAGGATGTACTCAGTCAGCCACATCTCGTCTCCTTGCTCATGGGCGCGGGCATGGCACGTGTTGCCTAATGTTGGAAATTTACGACTCGACTACAATGTGTTTCGTGCTGATGGTGTGACGCCAAGCAAATGTGCCGCTTTTCGCTGTCGGAAATTTCGGTGTTTACGGTGACAGTGTTATGATTAATTCAACATCAACTCGAAGACATGCGAAAATGGATACCTGCGATACCGCGACAGGAATTTCATCGTACGCAAAACACCAGGGTGAGTGATCTTACGAACTGAAGAGGCTGTATTGTGCGAGAAATGCAGGACTTTTTTGGTGTTCCAGAATACGTTTCCAAGCTACCCTGCACCACATGGGCATTGCAATGTACTCAGAAGTGAAGATTTCGCCGCGGTGATGAGACAAATATAATTATTTTTTCGCGAACTGAGAAAACGTACAAGGAACTAATTGAACGGACTTGGAAAACGTTTTTTATTATTGCATTATGTGCGACCATCTTCATTGTTTAATTAAGAGTGCATTTCTATTTTAGCGACCATACTTGCAACTTCGTGCATTGCGTACTGAGTGAAATGAATGACTTCTGAGTTTTCTATTTTCTGTGGACTACCCAGCACCTGTAGGTATATGTGTCTCGGTGGGCGTTCGTGGAAAATGTGCCGCGTAGTGTGGCTGTCGAGCGAATGACGTAAGCTTGAGCCAGATTGTTGGAATGCGTGTGCTGTGTGTTTCGATCGGCGTATGTGAACAACATTTTACTGGCGGCGAAGTAGCCTAGATAGTAGCCCTTTATGTAATGAATGGGATGAATAAACCCCTTGGTTTTGATTTTCTTGTTTGCCTTTGTTTAAGCCTTTTGTGAATGAAAACTGGCGACGTGTTTGCAGTCGCAACCTTGCACTCCCCCTATATCACTGAAGTGTTCATGGAGCATATATTACAGAATGCTGATAGCCGCACAACCTAAGTGCCACAGGAGAAGTCCTAGAGATCCGCAAGGCTATATGCCGGCATGGCAGCGTGTTAATAATTTCCCAGAGGCTGCTGCTGTCGCTGTGTTTCAAGTAGTGGCGATTCTCTTCTGGCTGCAGCCCATGCAAAAATATCGTATGGTCGGCTATTGAAAATCCTTCTTATGGTTGTCTTTAGCTATTTGGCCCAATTATCTTTAGACATTTCTATGGCTGTTTTTAGCCATTTCTATGGATATTCATATGGGTGTCTTTAGCTTCTTCTATAGCCCTAGCGATATCGAAAGACCTAAAGAAAGCCATAGAACCGGCTATAGAAGAGGCTAAAGACACCCATAGAAATGTCGATATGAATAGCTCAAGACAACCATAGAACCGGCTATAGAAGAAGCTAAAAACACCCATAGGAATGTCGATACGAATATCTAAAGACAACCACAGAACCGGCTATAGAAGAACCTAAAGACAACCATAGGAATGGCGATACGAATCTCTAAAGACAACCATAGAACCGCCTATAGAAGAACCTAAAGACACCCATAGGAATGTCGATACGAATATCTAAAGACAACCACAGAACTGGCTATAGAAGAAGCTAAAGACACCCATAGGAATGGCGATACGATTCGCTGAAGACACCCATAGAAACGTCTAAAGAATATTAGGCCAAATAGCTAAAGCCGACCATAAAAAGGATTTTCTTTAGCCGACCATACAATATTTTTGTATGGGCATACTTGCTCAGGGGGATTGGCCATGACTGCGGAGGTCGCCCAACAGTTGTAAAAACAAAAGAACTGCGCAGCGCTCTTGCATGGGTGCCTCGCGGCGAACACTTAGGGTCCCCTCGCGCGTTGTCAAGCCCAGCGTACCCACTTCGGGATATTGGCCATGAGTGCGGCGATCCCCCGCAGGTAAATATACCAAAAATTGCCGAGCGGTCGTGTGTGCGGGCCTCGCGGCGACCGCCCAGCTTCTCCGGTATATGTTTTTCAAGCCAAGAAAAACAAACCGCTTAGGAAGATTGGCCAAGATTGTCCCGAAAAAAAACTACAGCTTTCGCCGGAATCATCGCAACACTTGCTCGAAATGAAAAAGACACCATCGTTCGCCGTAATGGTGGAAACACTTGCTCGGGACGAGAAAGAAACGTCATGGCGTGCGCCCTTCCAAAGTGATGCCGCATGATCATGACTTCGAAAAAATGAAGTAAGCGCACATTCTTATAAAAAATAATGGAGTAAATGTCGTTGCGGCAGCGAAAAAGACCGAAATCGGCTGCAAGCATGCACTTAAACCCCGTGATGGTCGTGAAGGCTGCGCACAGCTTTGCTACCTTCAAGTCTTACGCGGAAGTGTGAGCTTCCTTTGTTTTTATATACTCTTTAATGTGGGGCCACTTTCTCGACCAGCCCACAATTATTTCAGCAACAACGACGGTTTTCGCAGAATACATCTGTGTTCGACTTGTCGCTTTTTTTTCATGGTGCCGTCCTCTTGCGCGGTTTTATGTTTTTTAAATTCGCACTGAAGGTTTTCGCATTAAAAGTTGTGTGCTATGCAGCCGACGTAGTGGCCAATGTTCATACATTTTGGTTGGGGGGCATTTTCGGTAAAACAACAGTGGCAGACGTTTTCTGTAGCACCATTTTCTAGTTGGCAGCAGCGCACTGACGGCCAATAGGAATGTTGTCACGTTTTCAACATCCTGGTGAGCCAATAGCACAAAATAAATGCAACTCTGCGCAACGGTAGTGCTATTTGGTAGGCCAAGTTCTGTATGATTTTTTACAAGATTTATCTATTACACTGTATACTACACAAGACTCTCAAGAACATGAAGAAGAAAAAAATCCCGGGTCATCTACACTTACGCGAAACGTACGGTTGGGCGAAGCGTGCAGTGTATCAGTGTATTCTTGGCGCCTTGGCGTTTTTGCACACGGAGATTAAAACCATAACGTAAAAATTGCGGTGAGGCAAAGCATTCAGTATATAAGTGTACTCTTTTTCGCCTTGGCGTTTCGCCAACAGAGATGAGACCGTAAGTTGAAACCTGCGGCGGGGCGAAGCATCCTGTGTATAAGTGTATTATTGTCGCGTTACCGTTTTTGCACACGGAGGGGAGACCGCTGCGGGGTAGAGATATACGGCTTTGCTGTACATCTCGGGTCTTTGAAGCCTACAGCGTTCCTGCGCTAGGCGTGTTGGAAAACGTGTGGCCCTGTTTGTTATTTTAGGACGTGTTTTCCCCACGGAGATGAAACGTTCTAGTGCGAAGCGTTGGAAAACGAGTGTGCCTGTGTTTTAGTACCATGAATACATTGTATTACCACGACATGAGACGGCGACAGCCACAGCTCCTAACAGAATGGCCCCTAAAATGATCAGCTCCTTTTAAAAACAGAACCAGCGATCGAAGGGCGTTCCGGCCTTGTTGACACGACCACTTTTATACATTCGGAGGACACAGAATGTTACTTAAATCCGTCAAATCAGTTCGAGGGTGCGAAAAGGGGAGAGCGGAGCAAGATTGCTTAGTCTACTAGAGATTCTCGACAATTGCGTACAATGGTTGGTACCATGTTCATTTTAAAGTTACCTTAAATATACATGACTACTTCTCTAGCGTGGCAATGTTTCATGAAACGAAAATAGTGTCTTCGTGGTTCATTTAAAAGGTACTCCGCAATGCCTGAAGTATTCTCAATGCCTTAAAGCTGCTACCCTTCATTCTGTCGAAACTCCCGCTCTTTTTTATTCGCACTATTAGGGCTGTCAAGCGGTCTTCGTCGAGCAGTATAGAACGACGGGTGTGCACAGCTGTCCCTGTACAGACACCCGTAGACTAGCGCCGTCTTTGTTCTAAAGCCCACATCATCATCTCGAGCTCACTTCGTCGTGCCCCCTCCAATTCCCCCAACAGGCATCGAGCACTCCGTACCAATAAAGGCTTTTCTTTGCCTGCCTCCCTCGATGCCCCTTCACTTCCCCTCTCTCTTTGGATCAGTATTACTTTTCTTCGTTAAATGTTTCATTTGACGAATTCAGTCAAGCGACCAATCTTAAATAAACAGAAAATGCCGCTACTTCAACTGTTTCCCTTCGTCAGAAACCTGGCTGTTACACATTACATGGATTTCCGAAGCTGCCGCTGAAAGCTCTCTATGACTGGTAGGTCCGGATCGTTTTGTCCACAGGCTTTCACGTCTCTAACAACGCGGACCGCGTTAGCACGCGCTAGAACCGGAGGCGACCAGCTTCGCTAACTCGGCGCCAACTGGCGAAGAGAAGAGCGCGCAAGAGATCACGCCACGAACGCTGGGTAGACGGTTCTCGAAGGTGGAGTTGGTCGATGCCCGGCGCTCTACACGAGACGCACCCTCCTGCTCCCTTGGTATTTTTCTTGTTTCTGCAAACCCCTCACGTTGCGCAAGCATACGCGGCAGCCTGAACGGCGCCGGACGGTACTCACGAGGTGCACGCTCAAGTGCGCTCGGTATTTCTGTTTCTGGACGCCGCAACAAGCACCTTATTAAGGGCCTCTGCTGTTACAAAATCGTCGGGCAGTTAACGTTGCTTACGTAACTTGATTTCAAACGAATGCAAGACATAGTTAACGCTACGTCGCACTTCCGTCTTTGCTCCTTTTCTCCGTTTTTTTTACACGAATAAGACTGCGACAGTTAGGCTTTTGGCAATTCACGCTTCCTCGCTGCCAGAGCTCACCTCCTTGTGCGTCCGCGGCGCCAGCACCGGTGATGGCGCACGAACAAGGCAAATTCGTGCTGCATTCTTGCAGGATGCTGGGTTGGCGCTGTGGCTAGAGCACTTGCCATGGCGGCTGCTTTGGTGACCCCATTGCAAATCCCACACTAACCACATTTATTTATCTTTTAAGCTGCGCACATTTCGATACCATTCGTATTGAAGCCTACGTTGACGACGAGGATTACATATACAGTTACGGCTACGGTGGAGTTCCATATTTAATAAAACAGCCGAGGCTTGCTTTTTAATAAGAAAATTGTCTATTTGTATGTCTACGAAACTCACGCACATCGAAGGCCGTTCTTACATGACTGTGATAGGAGCGTAGGCGATCTTCGACAAGACGCACAGTCCGGAAGCCGCTCGCTCGGCGTCTGCACCATTGAAGGCTTCCGCACCCGCTGTCGGAAGGCGATAAGCTGTCGACAGCGGGCACCAACCACCCTCGACCAGGAACTAGGCCACAGGACATCCGCATGCCCTTCAACGTTTTCCCAATCAAATGCAGCGATCCCAGTTTACGTCGCGTGAACGTCCCACAAACGTTAAGTCGCCTTCGGTAGTCACAGAGAAGTCACAGCGTCAGTAGGCTATTACGCCTCATTAAGTCAATGCGATGTGTTTGCTGTAGCAGCGTAAACAAGGACAATGTGTTTAAATAATTAACGCGAAAAGAATTATCAGTAAGGCTGTCGGGGGCACGTCCCTCGCGTAGCCAATGTGGCAATTTCCGGCTTCTTTGCATAATCAATGAATGAGATTTCGGCCGTGTTGCACCTCAGGAAGTATTCGATATCACTTCAAAGAGCAGTGAGAATTACGACGTAGGCAGACAGCAGTGTTGTACGGAACGGCGTTCCAAGGAACGGCGTTCCTCGACTAGATCCTTTTTGGAGGAAAGCCACCATTTCATTAGGGGTGGGTGGAACTGTAGCGGTAACTCGTTAGATTTTTGAATGAACGGCAGGAAGGTCGTTCCTCCTGCAAACGTTACACCGCTAGGAATTGGGTGTTTTTGAAGCCAAGGCTCGAGTACAAAAATTCACAAGTCGCTGCTACGCTTGTCTTCCTGAGCGCTGGCCAATTTGCCCACCTTTCAGCGGAACGTGATCCCAGCAAGATCAAAGTCAGAAGAATGACTACGCAGCGGGCCGCAGCTTGTGCTTGCTTTCATGCCCGTTCGACAGGAGAATAGCGCAGACGCGAGAATTCTTTTTACTCTTCCTCGTTTATCCGGGGAGGCCAGGATGTGCATCTCGCGAAGTAAAATTGTTCCCCGCCAGGAAAAGGCTTCTAAGACCGAGTGGCACTGCAAGCACCTTGTGAAACCATCGTATATTGTCATGTGTAATTAACCGCATTAGTGCAACCGCCGCGGTGGCTCACTGGCTAAGGCGTCGCAGTTCTGAGCACAAGGTCGCGTGTTTTATTCCCGGCCACGGCGGCCGCTTTTCTGATGAAGGCGAAAAGCAAAAACGCCCGTGTGTACGAGATTTCGGCGCACGATAAAGATCCCCAGGTGGTCAAAACTAATCAGGAGCCCTCCCCTACGGCGCACTTCTTCGCCTGCGTTGTGTCGGCGCGTTAAACCCCAAAATCAATCAAATCAAATCAACCGCATTAGTGCGCCCGAGCCGCGGGTGACTTTTAGTCGAGAGAGTTGCTCCCGCTGTGAGGCCATTCGAAGAGTCACCGGGTCACCGGGAATTGTTCGGGATGGCAGGTTTGGACTCCTCATTGGAAGGCGTGTTCTCGTGGTCGTCAGTTGCTTAATCCCAAGACTTAAGCTATCATGGATCCCAGACAGTTCTAGGCGAGACAAGGAGACCAACGACATAAAGGTAGAGCTGGCCGCAGTGATATAGCCATTCTGCGCAGATTTTGCCTGTTCGTCCACGCCCAGTGATTTCTTTTCCTTCGGGCAGCAAACCCTTCCAGCCGAGGCACAGGATAAGCTGCCCGCTGTCGCAGATGAACAACTTCGGGAGACTGAACCAACGTTTGTTTATGTACAACACATCAGTTCCCTCAAGCGCTTCCGTGGAATGGCTCTTCAGTATTACCAACGAAGTGCTGACGAAAAAACGGGTTGGTTACTTTGTCTGACCCCATCAGGGAGATGCATATCTTTTTCTGAAATGAAACAAGAGATTCTACTTTGTTACGCCTATGCATTCCGGCATTTGTTTCCCACTAATTGTTTTCACATTCCTTCATTTGTTCAATATTTTTTCTCTTCCGCCATATCCTGTAACTTTTTTATGTACTTAACTTTTTTCTGCTTGGACAACAAAATAATCTGTTGCTTCGGTACCATGGTATACGTCCGCTGGGGCGGCCGCTTTTCTGATGGAGGCGAAAAGGAAAACGCCCGTGTGTAAGAAATTTCGGGGCACGCTCAAGATCCCAAGGTGGACAAAATTAATCGAAATTCCTCCATTACACGCATCCCGTCGCCTGCGTTGCGTCGTGGCGTTAAACTCTCAAATCATGGAATCCACCACGGTACATGGTTTTTGGTTTGCTGATTGCTATTTATTTAATAGGACTTGATTGCTGGCTAGTTGGTTCATGATGTTCGAGGTAATAAGTTTGCGCAGAAGACGAGGACGAAGAGACGAGGACGAAAAGACGAGTGGACAGGACGAGCATCCTGTCCGCTCGTCTCTTCGTCCTCGTCTTCTGCGCAAGCTTATTACCTCGTACGCTATTTATTTGTGGTTGTTTCTTTTGATTTACAGTGTCGCACTTTTTGTCCGACTATATTGTTTATAGTGTAAAAGGTTTTACGGCATGATTAGGCTCCGTGTTATTTCCAGTGCTTTTCCATTATGCGTATTTATCACCACCACAACTGATTTTTGCGTCGCGTCCCCATACTTGGCTATCTTTGGTTGTTTCATTTCTCTGCTACCTTGATTGTGTTCGGCATACTTTGTGATTGTGCGTAGATGTCGTGTGTGACTACGCAGTTGGCTTTTATTTTGTTGCTTGTTATCCTCTTCCGACCTAAAATTTGATTGCGAAACTCGCGGTGAGAACCTGATCCGCTGTGTTTTGTTACTCGCAAATTTCTGCTGTATGATCCGTAAAGCTTCACTTTTGTAACCCCCTTACATAATTACCTGCAAAGGGGTCTGTAAGTTATTTTAAACAAACTAATATGAAATCAGCATTCATTAAACATAAATGTATTGTTCCTTTCGACCCGGTTTCTTATGAAAGACATTTATTCACGTTTCTGTGAGTGAGAAACTTTGTATTTGCATATCTAAAGCGTCGTAACCCTACTTCGCATTTGTAAGACCGAAGTGGGAAGTTTCATGTGTGTTGCACATCTAATAGACGGGCACCAAATTCGCAGTTGGACACGTCTGAAGTTAGACAAGTCTGGAAAATCGTCTAGGAGCGTTTCTCTGGATTCTTTTATGTCCAGATAAACTGCTGCCGGCCGTGTTCATATTTCTATAATATGCGCTGTTCGACCTGCGGTTTAAATTTCTCACTTTATATCGCTCCAGGAATCCGACACCGTATTCTAATTTTAAAAATGAAATGTAACGTAATTTTAGCGACACTTTTCAATGTTCGAAGTGGAACTGCAACGCGTTCCATTCACAATAAAGGAACTTGTAACTGGAACTCGTTTCCAAATTGATAAAGAATGAGTAACGAGCTTACATCCTGTTTTAGAGGAACATTTAGAGGCAGGTCGTTGCAACAGCGCGCCGCAATTTCTCGACCCCTCGGTTCCTTTGGGCGTGTGATGTATGGCGCTTCTAGCTGCATTTCGCGAAGTGTCTTGTCAGCTCACGAGTAGAAATGCGTCCGTTAGAGATTACGCACTGAAGGTCGGGCATCCTGTCTGGCAGCTTATATTCGTGTGCGTGCAGGTCAGGGTTGTGGTTGTTACAAGCTATCGGTATGGCGTGTCGCAGTGTTCCCGTTACAGCGCTCGTCTTTTTTATCGTCTTCTGCGGAACACCAGGTAGGACTTATAAAATCTTCATTACAATTCCTGTACACACCACCGTATTTTTACGCAATATACTGAAGATCTAATCATTGTGGGTATTTCCGGATTCAAAATAGGCAAAATGAATTTAGTGGAAACAACATCTTTTTGCCAAGAACGTATCAAACTTATACTCCCTTTCTACAAAAACTATCGTAAAACACGAAGCTTTCCCCCATGCCACTTGAAGGAAAGCCACAGTCTAAAATCCAACCTCTCTATATCTAAACTCCCAACTGGCCAATTCAAAAGCCAACGTAAAACTCCACACCACCAAAGAATTTATTTATACTCAATCACCGTTAAGGCATTACCAAACTATATTTTGCGTATTACTGGAGGTCTATCAAGTATGCAAAACCGTCTTACTGTTGTGTTTTGTCGTGCAGGATTGATGCACGCTTTGTGAAATCCATCGCGTGAAGTTGACTTTTCTGCAGTGTGTTTTACTCAGACGCAAACGCCATCAAAGAGGCATAGGAAGCTACGCTCGAAAAAGTTCCTCATGCCGTTGTGTTTGAAACGTTCGAGCGAACTTTTGACACCGTTATTTTGATGAAACATGGCCGATTAATCGAACGAACCGGGAGTGCTGTGGCATGGTGGCGGTTGCAATGTGTCCCTCCGTGCAAGTTTCGGCGTCTGTGTGCGACAGTGGTCACTGTATTTTGGATGAAGGTAACTGCTCAGTACGCAATTCTATGCGGGAAAACGGAACCTTGGCTATGAGGTGAGCCGTATGTAAAAGGCTCGGGTCAACAATTACGGATTACTAATGGCTTTAATGCGTCCCAATATCTCTAAGTATGGGACATAACCTAGAAACGATACACCAAATGCCCGAGCGCCACATTTCTGCACTCTTAAGTACGCTACGGGCCATCCAAAGTGATTTGCAGGCCACCTTTTTAGCTGTGGCGTGGACAATACCCAGTCGTTTTGGCAAGGCCTGGCTCGCCAAACTGCAAGAGAAATGTCAGAGTGCTGTCCTCGGCGGATTTTTTGTGTAGTCTCTTTTTTGAACGTGCATTAACCTCATCATGAGAGTGTGAACGCTGGAAAAGTTCATTGGCAAGAGGGCGACAAGAGAAAGCATTTTTTCCCCTTAATTCACGAAGTGCGCATATTTAGAAGAAAGCATAAGCTTAGAGAGCATACTGGCAGACACAGGGTAGTTACAGAATACATTGAATACCCTTTCACAGTAAAGTGACTCTAAAACAGTTATGTTGCTGCGGAAACTGGTTCTGGCAATATGGATCAAAATGGGCCCATTGCTCCAAAAAAACATTTTGTCACGAATGCGTGCTGATCACGAGGGGCATTGTGACTTCACATTTAGCAATTTTTCGTGGGGTCTTCGGCCATCAGCCAGCTGTAAAAGTGTAGAGAATTGCGGATCTGAAAATGAAAGCTTGGGGGTTTGTTGATCAGGTATCAGTGCATTAGCGCTAATACATCTAAACATATTTCACCATAACTTATCGCCAGAAATCCTTCATGATTAGAGAAAATCTGATTACTCGTACTTTATTTAAACGTTTTTTCCATTATGTGAAGACGCTATATGTATGCATGGTTTCTTTGACCACGTACGGTGACATTGCAATGCGAGAACATTATTTGTCAGTCACGTTTGTATTCCTGATTCATTATACACCGGTTGGATGGTCCACATGGAATAAAGATTTTCGCATCACGCATTTCTGTATATTGCAAACCTTAGAGCTGCATAACAGCAATGTATCGTGAAAAAATGAATTCAGAGGACATGGTCACAGATGCTAGTTTACTACCACAGGGGTCAAAGACTGGCTTGGCGCACCGACACGTGATGTCCGTACAGTCAAAGCGGGGCAGGAAAATCAGAAACATGCAAGTTTGCGGCTAATTGTTGCAAAGAATCGGGCTACTTTTGTTACCAATGCAGGCTTGTACGCCAGCTTGTAATGACCCTTATTTTTATAAACTGATACAAATCTCTAGGTCTCGTTATTTGCTTCTCCTACCACAGAAATGTAGAGTCGTTAGTTATTACTAGCAGATAGAGACGCAATTGTGTCTACTAGCGGGATGACAACACCAGCAGATCACGTTCGAAAGTTTGTGTACGTTTAGCTCAATGTTTTTCACATGGAAGAATGCCTATTTTTAAACACCGTTGAAACTTCATTTGTAGAAAATGTTTGCATCTTTGTGGGCCCCACTCAAGCAAAAAAGTCACAACAAAAACAGATTCCGTCTCCATGAAAAGCAATAAATTAACGCTGGTAACTCAACGCAAACCGATATGGGCTCCCGAACCAAGTATGGGGAAAAGACTTGAATGTGTGCGTCAAAACGTGCGTAAAAACATTTCATTATGAATGAACCATTGAACATGCACTTGCTTTTGAACAAAACTTTACATCCCTTTCTTTTGCGATAATTCCCCCAAAAGCCGTTTGTGGCGTGTCATCTTTGGGGAGCAAGGAAATCCCGAGGTGTTCTTGTCCTATTCAGGATACATATAGCTCCGCAAGACCATTACTGAACCATTCTCTGGTGCCCGAACTCGCAAAGAGCGGCGTATCCAGAATTATCGATTACAACGAGCAAACTACGAGGACACCGGTCTCTTAGAGTGAATTCGGGAGCTGTCCCCTGTCCAGTGGTTCGCCCAAGCATTAGGAAGGCACCGGCCAAGGTAATTCTAGAATCGGTGGCCGAAGAGGGCAACAAAAACAACAAATGCACATGCCTGACCTCAGAAAAAAAAGAAGAAACTCACACTAACGCGTAAGACTTGAAGGCAACGAAGCTGTACGCGACCTTCACGACCATCGCGAAGGTTTAAGTCCGCGATTGCAGCCGATTTGCTTCTTCTTCCCTGCCGCAATTACCTTTACTACATACGTGTTGATCTAAGTGTGAGCTTCATTTAATTTTTGCAAGTGATAATAATTGAACATCATTTTGGATGGGCGTATGCTCTGGTGTGTCTTTCTCGCTCCAAGTAAGGGTTGCCGCAAATATGGTGAAGGCTGGAGTTTTGTTTTTGTTTATTGGGGGTGGGGTTACTCTTGGCTGATCATCCTAAGAGGGTACGCTTGACTTAAAAAATGTGCGAGAGACTGATCAAAGTTTATTCTGCAGCTGAATTCCGATCCGCGAAGTTATCACGCTTGGTAGAGGTGCAGAAAGTTCAATGTGGGCAGCCAAGATATACCACAGGGCTGCCCGTAGGTTTTCGGGGGGAGCGGCCCAGCTAGACCACGAGTAGATAATATCAGGAGGAAAGGGGCTGGGGAAAGAAATTTGGAAGACGAAGACTCGCGTACACAGCGCCAATATGTATGTTCATTGTCCGGATAGCCACCACATACCTGACGTTGCAGACGGCCTGGTGAATTCAGTATGTAGTGCAGGAATAGATCACAAGGGAGGGACAATGTCTGTGCCTGTCTAATATATGTAGCGTGCATTCATGACATAAATTTACATGGGGAGGGAAATACCATTCTTGTTATGCGGAGGTTGTCGAGATATTCGCGGCGCCTTTTGTGATGCATTGTTCTATCCTCTTTAGGGTTATATTCCTCCGACCACGGCTGAGGGCTTCCCCGAAAATTAAGATCGCGGGACAGAGCGTGAGCTCATTCATTACCCTGTATACCTGGGTGGCCAGGAATACATTCCAGGAAAACGTATAGGTGGGAATGAGAGTGCGTGTATGTTGTCAGGCTAGAGTGGACAGGAGATGGATATCATTCGTGGCGAAGCTTCGCAGTGCTCCCTGGCTGTCCGCGGACTGTAATATGGGTGGTCCGCTGCTGGTGAACTATAATGGCTTCTGCGATGGCTTGAGTCTCTGCAGCTGTGAGCGAGGGCACGTTGACGTCATGCCGTATGTGAGCTGTGCAGGGGCCAACCGATGCCGTAGTCGTTGTATGGTCCACAAAAGGGCGTCCGTATAGTAGTTGTCGTGGGTTGGTTCGGGCAGGTGTTGAGCGCGGCATGCTCTATGTTCTTGATCTGGGGCTCTAGTCATGTGTTTTGGTATGGGTTACACAAAGAGTCTTGTTCTACTTTCCAAGGGCGGTGGCAGGGGAGGGATGAGTGAGAGGTGGTCGGTGGAGTACCCGAGGGCGCGAAGAATTCGCGCCCTTGCATTGAAGTTTGTCGGTGGTGCTGAGCTGCATGAAAACTGATGCTTTTTCTTCAAGACTGTGGTGGAGGGCAGCGCATTAATTGATGCCGTGGGGGCGTAGAGAGCCACTCGTATTTGTATATGGATGCATTTCGTGATGGCTGTTTGTATTTTGTACGCTTGTGTCTTGGTAAGGTGCCTAAAAGGGTTGCATACATGACGCCTGAGAAAACGAGGGCTTTAACTACTGTGCGTAATTTGTGTTCTTGGAGGCCGTGGTGGTGTCGCGTCACGTGGCGCAGCATTTGGTGAATTTGGTTAATTTGACCAATGATGAATTTGACTCATTCTCTGCTTTTAGCGCCTTGTTCGAGTGACTGGCTCGGGACCGCCTGGGACACGATCAAGAATTATCTAAGTAAGTTGTTTACTGTCATAGGGATCAGGTTGCGATATCGGTTACTTTTATTGGTTCTGTTGTCCAACAAAACTACATATTCCGATTTCTCGTTTGAGCAGGTGAGTTCGACGTCATGGGCTTATCCGCTGATGATATCGAGCCTTTGTTGTAACGTGTATTACTGCTCGCCAGCGGTGCCCTTTGTAAACCAGAGTGTGATGTTGTCAGCGTATATGGCGTGTTGAAGATTTGGGATAGCATTCAGTTGGCGGGGAGATTCTTCATCACCACATTGCAGAGCGTATTGATAATATGGATCCTTGTGGTGTGCCTCTGTGAAGTGGACAAGGCCGAGATGGTTTCCCATGGGGTCACAAGAGGCAGTTGGTTCGGTCTATGAGACGTATACCCGGTCAAGTTTCCGTGAGGCTGAGAAGTATCGCGTCATGCAACACATTTCCAAAAGCTTTTTTATATATACTCCTAAGATGGTGCGTAATTGAGCTGCACTGGGCTGTGCGCGGACGTCCGCATGAATGCGTTTGGCTTGTACTATGTGCCAACACGCTTTTGAAATCAAACCATCGTGGCTGCAGGTGGCCGTTTGTTTCCAGGTGCCATTTCAGTCTAGCGAGCATCATCTTCTCCATAAGTTCTCCAACACACTACGTTATGAAGATAGGCCAGACGTTGGAGGGTGTGTTGGGTGATTTTCTGTTTCGGGGATGAGGGTAACAAGAGCTTTCTTTCTATTTGGGGTAAGGTTTTCTGATCTCTAAGCCCGATTGATATAGTTGACAAGGTCTTCAGGTTGCTCGTCAGGCAGGTTGCGGATCATTCCGTATGTAATTTTATCCTGTCCCGGGGCCGTGTTGCGAGTGAGTTAATGCAGCGCCGTGTTCAGTACTTCGGGTGAAAATTCCGAGTTGATTCCTTCATCCTCAACTTCTGGGGCTGATTATGTGTAAATGATGTCGACGCGTTTGGCACTAAAAGGGGGCTAGAGTGTGTTAGGGATCTGTTTTGTGATATCATGTGGTGTACCTCCTATCGCT
Organism: Haemaphysalis longicornis; assembly: GCF_048455015.1. NCBI lineage: Eukaryota > Metazoa > Arthropoda > Arachnida > Ixodida > Ixodidae > Haemaphysalis > Haemaphysalis longicornis. The sequence goes on from NW_027526295.1 coordinate 78,111,015, forward strand.
AAGTGAAGTCGTTAGATGTATTTTGTTTTTTGTTGTCCCAGTTGTTTGCGATACATTTGGCAGTCCCTTGCGATATGAATTTTGCCGTTGAGCCCTTCACATACTTGAAGCCAATTCTGTTTGGCTAACTTGTCGGCACGCTCTTGTGCTCCCTGGTTGAGGCGGGTAAGGCGCTCTTTGATCACGCCGTTACGCTTGTCACGCTTGCAGCGTTTGACAATAGCACGGCGCTTTTACCAGAGGGTAAGGAGGTGCTGGTCAATTTAAGGATTGGATGCGGTGTGGGCTATTCTTTTGGTCTGTTTACGTTCAACTGTCAAGATGCCTTCGCTCCATACACACTAGGAAAAAAGGCGGTTCCCGTGACCTTCTTCGGGTGGTATTTACTCACCGCAGAATTGACTCTTCCTCGACGCCCTTTCGCAGAGTCACGCCACTCTTTTTAAAAGGGGGTCATGCGGACCCCATTACAGTAGAGTCAGGGTAGACTATGGGTGACTATCTTCTAAGAGTAACCACTGACTGCCACGACCCTAACCTAATGAAAAAAGAGAGTCACAAGGATTCCTTCCCGATGATCATCGTGACACTGTAGCAAGAGTTGTGAGGACGCCATTTTTAAGAAGAGTCTCGTGATACTTCTGGCGAAAGAGTCGTGGAAGTGTACAGGTGACCCTCCAAGAGATGGTCAGTGCTACTGCCAGTGGAATCATTGCACCCCGCACGGGGCACCTTGAGTATTCATGGTGACGGTGAGCAGCGACACCGCGGACCCCGAGCTCCCATACATAAGCCGTGTACAACCGTGGCGAGGTGTTTAAAGGTGAAGGTTAGAAGCCGTAAACGTTGGCCGTCGGAGCCTTGGTCAAGCTCCGGTCGATGGGCTCCCTGCCTGTCTACGAGGCAGGGAGCTCCGGGACCTCTTTGACTACCAGGATAAGGTGAAAGGAGAAGGTTCCCCCGTCTCTCTGTTTTTGTACTATGCTATATGGTATTTTCAAAACCCCCCTCCAAATGATCGGGCTCTGAAAAGGGCCCGCGCCGATGCAACCCTGAAACGGCAACCGACCATTGACCTTCAAAGCAAGGGCAACTATCCTCACTTTCTCGTGATGCAATCTGTAAATAAAGAAACCACCGTAAGTGAAAAATCAGTCTTCCTCGTAGCAAACTTCATCGAGAGTGTTGCAGGACAGAACTACAAGGCAAAAAAACCTTCTTCTGGAAATGTGCTCGTTGAAGTCAGCCACAAAGAGCAGCGAATAAGCTTCTGCAACAAACCAGAATCCATGATCTTGAAATAACAGTCACTCCCCATAGAACTCTAAACTCTTCCCAAATCGTCATCTCTGAACTCGATCTCATCAATGAAACCGAAACCGACCTCCTAGAAGTACTGCGTGACCAAGGGGTCACAGCAGTGCGGCGCATCACAATAAGGCGAGACAACAAAAAAATCAAAGCAAAGCACATTATTCTGACTTTTGATAGAACCCCACTACCGGAAGCAGTGAGGGCAGGTTTCCTCCGATGTCCCACGAGCCCTTATGTGCCAAATCCACGCCGCTGCTTCAAGTGCCAGCCTTATGGGCGCGGTACGAACTCCTGCCGCGGCAATCTCAGATGTGCGAAGTGTGGGCAAACTGACCATCATGCAGATGACTGTCATGCTAGCAACTTCACTTGTCCCAATTGCCATGGACCTCATGCCGCTTTTTCACGATCATGCGATAAGTTCAAACAGGAAAAACAACTAATCACTTTGAAGGTCAATGAGGACATCAGCTTTCCGGAGGCCCGCAAGAGGTTTTCCCTCTTCAGCTCCAGAAGGTATGCCGACGCTGCTTGCCGGGGGGCGGAGTGGCACCTGGTTTCGGCGGCGACGCAATACAGCGCAGCTCATTTGCTTCCTTCCCCGCCCCCCACGAGGCTGCCAGTGGCAGCCGCCCCAGTCACCATGCCACTTCCCCAGTCAGCAGCGGCTGTGGTGGCTACCACGTCTGTTGGGGATGCCGCCGCGTCCACTGATTCGTCTCCACCGGTCCGAAGCACACGCAAGGGCATGGAGGAGACGGAGACAGTAGCGGTGGCCATCTCCCCTGCCTTACTGCCTGGGCCATCTTGGGTGCTCCCCACGCCTTCGGCGCTGGCAGTGTACGTAAAGAACGCCCGAAAGGGTACCAAGTCAAGGGGGCCCAGTCCGCTGGGAACCCCCTTGCCTTCAGATGACGACATGAATGTCAAGGCCTTCCAGCTTTCATCGCAGCGAAAGGAACGGGCTCCAGCATCCAGGTCATTAGACAGCTAAAAAAAACCCTCCCGTAAAGCTCCCGGACTACTCCGGACCAGAGAACACGTTACTTGACCGACCAATCACCGTCGAGGAACTCCGTGCGGTTGTTCAAAAGCTGCGGACGAAGTCGACACCGGGACCCGATAGCATATCCAACAAGACGCTTAGAAACCTCGACCAGCCTTCCCTCACTGCGCTAGCTAAATTCATGAAGGAGTGCTGGTTGAGGGGCAGCCTTCCAAAAATCTGGAAGACTGCAAAAATAGTCATGATACCTAAACCTGGGAAAAAGCTTCACATTGACAACTTAAGACCAATCTCTTTAACATCTTGTATTGGCAAGCTCCTCGAACACGTCGTTCTTAACCGTATCAGCAACTACATGGATGACAATGATCTATATCCGCACACTATGATAGGGTTCAGAGCGAAGCTTTCTACCCAGGATATTATGCTACAAATCAAACATCAAATAATCGACGGCGACAAAGTTTCTCCTTTCGACACAAGGGCAATCTTAGGTCTTGACCTCACCAAGGTATTTGATAGCGTCAGACACGAAGCGATACTAGACGGGCTAGCCAAGATAGCCCTGGGGAAGCGAGTATACAATTACATCCGAGAGTTCCTTACAAACAGGACTGCTTCCCTTTCCGTCGGCAACCTTGAGTCGGGTGACTTTGCCCTGGGGGGTAGGGGTACACCTCAAGGGTCTGTGCTCTCCCCATTTCTTTTCAATGTCTCACTCTTAGGCCTGCCTGAGAGATTAAGCAACATCAAAGGCCTTCACCACAGTCTGTACGCCGACGACATTACTCTGTGGATTGGCGGCGGCAGCGATGGCTACATTCAAGACACCCTACAAAAGGCAGTAGACATAGTGCAAAATTACGTTCGAGAACGAGGACTGGACTGTTCTCCTCAAAAATTCGAGTTGCTCATCTACCGGCCTACCAGTAGGGGACGGAAGAGAGACCCATCGAATCCCGACATCTGCGTCTACGCCAACAACCAGAAGATCCCAGTTGTCAACACCATTAGAATCCTCGGCCTACGACTGCAATCGAATGGTCACAACAAAGAGACAATCCTTCATCTCGAGAAGAGCACTCAGCTCACCATGCGACTAATCTCCAGAGTGGCAAACAAGAATAGAGGTATGAAGGAAAACACGCTCATACGGCTCGTACAGACCTTCGTAATTAGTAAAATCTCCTACAGCATTCCTTTCCTACAGCTCAAAAAAGACGAGAAAGTAAAAATTAATGGCTTAATTAAGAAAGTTTATAAACAAGCAATGGGATTACCTGTTACCACACCCAACGAACGCTTCGAAGCACTAGGCATCAGTAACTCGATTGAAGAACTAATTGAAGCGCAACAAACAGCCCAATTAGAACGGCTATCTCAAAGCAAAACGGGAAGACACATTCTGAAGTCACTAGGAATCCGAAGTGGAAGTTCCCTCCCGAATGAAGTTGACCTCCCACACGAATGGCGAAAATACATTCGCATCCCGCCACTACCAAGGAATATGCATCCAGAGCTTAATGTGGAAAGAAGACTAGCTAGAGTACGAGCCCTTGACAAACGTTTCCGAACCCATTGTGAGCCACAGGAGATTGTCTACGTTGACGCAGCCGACTACTACAACGGCGGCTCTTGTCTCAACGCCATTGCAATTGCAGTCGTCAGCAATGACGGCGTCAGGGTGACGTCAGCATCCACGCCGCCCAAACATCCCACTCAGGGAGAGGAAATGGCCACAGCCCTTGCTATAAATTCTACGCGCGCAACCACAATCATAAGCGATTCGAAGTCCGCCATCCTTAACTTCTCGAAAGGCAGGATCTCCCCTGCAGCAGCCTCGTTGTTAGAGAAGACCCCTAACCAAAGAAAAATTCTTTTGATATGGACTCCGGCCCACTGCGGCCTACAGGGGAATGAACTGGCCCACGCAACCGCTCGAACTCTGGTCAACCGAGCTGTGTTGCCTACGACGCCACCACAACCACCATCATCCCCGCACAAGACGTCGCAGGAAAGCCAAGAACAAGCACACGTTACGAGATCTCACAAAGACAGACTAGTCACATACAGGGATATAATAAATCACTACAGGTTATCAAGATGCAAATATCCACCGGCCCACCACACTCTTTCCAGGAAAGAGGCAGTCACGTGGCGACGGTTGCAGACGATCACTTTTCCGAGCCCTGTTTCCCTCAACCGCTGCTACCCAGACCTTTATTCAAACCTCTTCACTTTATGCAACAGCAGAGCCGACCTACACCAAATGATATGGTCCTGCCATAAGCTCCAAAAAAATACGAATGGCTATAATAGCAAATCCGATGTAGATACACTTAGAAGCTACAAAATTAAGACTGCAGAACAATGGGAGACTGTTCTGCTCAGCTCCACACCGGAGGCACAACTGACAGCAGTCCGGATGGCCGAAGCCGCCGCGAGGATCCAAGGAATCCTGGCTGACGGATGAGGGAGGGAGACCGTCCAAGTCGTCTACCCTTCAGAACCCATCTCGGGCATCAAATAAAGTCATCTCTCTCTCTCTCTCTCTCTCCCAAGAGTCCAAGCCCCGAAAGTCGACACATAAACACCAACATATTCCAGTTGCTCTAAACTTAAATAATGGGAAGAGAAAACATCATCCAGCGGAACTGTAGAGGCCTCATTAAAAATCTTGATGATATCTATGAAATATTTTATTCCAAACAGCCAAGTGGGACGTGCCTCCATGAAACGCATTTAAACTCGAAACACACAAATTTCTTAAACAATTACATATTATTTAGGAAGGACAGAGGTGGTGGTGGTACATCCTCAGGTGGTGTGGCCACCTGAGACTAACAGGAATGATACTGAATCACAACACGTTTTGTGTTAACCAGCTTTGCAAACCTACGGTTGCAAGGTTGAAGTGGTGTGAATATAAATTTCAATAATTTTTTAAAAGCTTCTTTCGTGATTGCTGTCTTTCTGAGGCAGACTTCTTACATAACAAGTCCATGAAGTCAATCCAGAAATCTTCACAGGCCACGCACAAATGCTGCAAGGTGTCCTCGGGTCCTCCAGTCTCGGACCAGGCCTTGTCTCGAACCTGCCAGAAATATCAATGAAAAGAAACAGAACGATAAGACAAAAGAAAGTGAAATTGTAGCCGGCACAGTAAAACCTTCAACATCAGGCTAGCTGCCCAGTGCTGACAAAAAAGAGGGCGAGAAGCGCACCTCTTGCCACCACATTTTCTTGCTTCGCCGTTCTTTTTTTATGAAATGTTTTGTATGGGGGAACATATGTAAAATGTATCAAGTTACATATGCACGCCCCACAAACGCAAAGGCTCCAAAAATTATTGCATTCCTAAAGGGGATCTTACAGCTACAGGCAGGGAGACTAAACCTTTAGGAGTACAAAAGGCTGCTACTCCCCACTTTTGATGGTATGAGAATATATATGTATGTTTAAAAGCAGCTTTTGTAACAAAGCAGTAAGTGCGCTGAGATACCTGCTGCACAAAGAGCATGCTCCGCACTCCAATACACAGAAGGGAGAAGAAGACTAACTCAACCTGTCAAGTAAAAATAAAAAGCATTAGGCAAGTTGGTAAATGGTTTTGAAAAAGTCAACTCCAAAGCACATGACAAAGAAGATAAGACAAGCACTTGCTTGCAACTAAGTTTATTGAATGCATCGTCTCAAATAACACAATTTATTAGTAGGCCGCACAATGGTAACAAAGCAATCATAGGGAAGTTTCCAAATATTCAAGTTAATTGACATACAGGTTCACTGTGCTCTTTTTCCTGATATAATAAACATCCAACAGCTCCCAAATCAGTGCTTTAGCTTCTTTCCAGAAGTCAAAATTTGCCCAAGAAAGACTTGTACTTGCATAATTCGCAATGAGTGGGTACATACCAAAAGCCTCATTGGCAAGAGACAAATAGGATATCGAATTCTCGAGATGAGAACGACACAGCATAGATCACCACCCCCCCCCCATTCTCTGGGCAAAAACCACTGGGTGGGCTGCTTCTTGCGCTTTTCTTTTGCTCTTAGGCTTGATAGCAATTTGCCTGACCCTTGAATCTACACTTCACGGATTAACTTTCACACTTTTTTACAGAGACAGACAACCGATTTTTGTCGAGTATATATTCTCTATCCCAAAATGAAAGGGCATCACCTAAACCACGTTGACGAGAAACGGTTTTTCTGATAACACCCTAGAACTTTTGAAATCGAAATTTTAATATCTACGAGCCGTATGTGTCCCTCTCAAAAATAATGCTCGCAACCAGGACATACAGTCGCTCGGCAACATACTTTTGTCTGCATGCGAAATGAAAAAAAAGCTATTTAAATGCTTGTCCCCAGCTACAAAAATTTTGAATAGCAGGTTTTCCTGTTCCTTTATGTGTTTTTTTAATGCAACGGTCAATTTTGCACGAAAGCGCCATCTGTTGGGATAGACAATTGGTAGAATCTGGCTTCACGTTGTGGAGGTGGGAAGTTTGGTTCTCCCCGGGTGCGATGTTTTTTTTAAACTGCCGTTGGCGTGTTCAGAAACTGAAATCGAATCTTTTGGCAGAACAAACGCCCTGACACAGGCAGAATCGTCAAAGCTCCTTCACTGGCTCTGTTTACTGAACACTGCCGTTGATTCTGGGCATGGAAGCTCAGTTCGCCACACTGAGAGCAACCCAGCGACGGCGGGCGGCGTGTCCTAAAAAGTTCAAAATAATGCTAAAAAATCGACGTACAATTTAACCTTGCACAAGCGCTTGTGATGAAAGGTTTTCAATACGTAAATAAACGTTTCAGCACTTACAGTAGTTGCTAGGTTTACAGGTCACTAGACAGGGACACATATTGTAGCGTCAAGTTTCGACACTACGAACCGCCACCCTTCCGATTTCGGGGAGTTTGCTGCAAATTAAAATTATTTTTGCCAATTTGTTCAGACATTGCTTGTGGCTACCGGGCTATATGAAACGCTGGCATATGAGCTAGAGAACATATGCGCGACAAAAATTGGTTGTCTGTCCCTTGAGAGTTATTCAATAAGACTGACTATATTAAACGCAGAGCATTTCTTTACCTCACGATGTCACCCGGCGTTGTCGGCGTGCCTCGGCGTCCGCAACAGCCGTTCCAGGTGCGCCCTCTCCCCCACTTCTCCTCTCCCGTATCACGCTACCCTCCTCGCTCTCAACAACAGAGCCGCACCCCTCCCCCTGCAATATATAAAAAAATATTACTTACCGGTGCCTGGTTTCGATCCCACGACCCTGCGGGCGGAACGCAAGGTACATGGTGCATACCCACTGCGCCACAAAGCCGACACAGAATGGAAGGCTACGAACGCGCCTTATATCCTTGACTCATTCAAACTACGTCAAGAAGCTGCTGATACAACGCATTCACTACCTGTGGGCGGAACGCGAGGTACGTGGTGCTCTTCCCACTGCGCCACAAAACCGACACCGAATGAAAGGCTACCAACGAGCCTTATATCCTTGACTCATTCAAACTACGTCAAGAAGCTGCTGATACAACGCATTCACTACCACCAACTCCCTAAACACTAAACGTTAACGCAATACACCCACCCCCTATGCGACGCATTTACTCGAGTCACCCTCGCGGGGAGATGGACCTTTTTTTTTTATTCTGCATGCAATGTCTGCACCCCGTTTAGTTGTTCCTTCAACAGTTGTAAGCTTAAGTGAAAGCATGAAGCACTAAATAATGCTTACAGTTATAGTTGTTGAGCTCACACTTAATACTGATGGAAAAGAAACGTGACTTGTAAGTCCAAAGGGCACCACTGCCGTGTTATGTGCCTCGGTTTCTTCATTTTTTTAGTGGCCACAAGAAAAAAAATTTAAACAACTTGTCTAGTTGAAATAATGTCAACGCATTTATTTTCCGTACCCTTATTTTTTAACTTCTCATATTAATAAATTTTGCACAAAACTTGTTCCAAAGTTTCTGATGCACTGGATGGGCTTTTCTGCATGAGTTGTGAGCGATTGAGTAAAGCTGACACTACAGCCTTGATGGAACATGCCATAATAATAAGTTTCCTTATCCCAATTTATTGACATTGGATGTCCAACGTTTAAATGCAGAGCATTTCTTTAACTCACGATGTCACCCGGCGTTGTCGGCGTGCCTCGGCGTCCGCAACAGCCATTCCAGGTGCGCCCTCTCCCCCACTCCTCCTCTCCCGCATCACGCTACCCTCCTCGCTCTCAAGAACAGGTCCGTACCCCTCCCCCTACACTATATAAAAAATAATATTTACCGGCGCCTGGTTTCGATCCCACGACCCTGCGGGCGAAACGCAAGGTACATGGTGCTCTACCCACTGCGCCACAAAGCTGACACAGAATGGAAGGCTACGAACGCGCCTTATATCCTTGACTCATTCAAACTACGTCAAGAAGCTGCGGATACAACGCATTCACTACCTGTGGGCGGAACGCGAGGTACATGGTGCTCTTCCCACTGCGCCACAAAACCGACACAGAATGAAAGGCTACTTTCATATTGACAGGCGGATTCATCGAGCCACGACACTGGATAAAAGATTTCCCCCTTCCCGAGCGACCCTCTATGTTGATGCCGCAGAATATCGGCATAAAGATGCATTCGCCATTGCTGTAATTCACTCCACGTCATCTCCTCCTCTTGCAACCCTCACCATTCACACCCGTCACCCGCATGTCGCGGAACAGGCGGCAATCGCACTAGCAATAACCCAAAGGCCCACCCCTGAAATTGTATTTTCGGATTCGAAAACGGCCGTCCAAAACTTTGCAAAAGGGCTCATTTCTGCCCCGGCACACAAAATTCTCGGTCTAAATTCGCCATCCGACGCGGTCGAACTCCAATGGTTCCCGGCTCACACGGGCATTGGAGGGATAGAGACGGCCCACACGGCAGCCCGAGCACTTGTCTCCCGGGCGTACGATGTGCACTCTTCCCTCCACAGAGCCAGATCGACCAGGGACAGTCTCCTCACATTCCGAGAGGTCACACAGCATTACCGCCTCTCCCGCCGCAAGCTTCTACCCGCTCACTCATCCCTCACTCTGGAGGAGGAACGCCTCTGGCGTCAACTCCAAACGGAATCTCTACCGTGCAGAGCCGTCCTCCATCATGTCCACCCCTCCCTCTACCCATCCTCGCTCTGCCCCCGCTGCGGTGAAAAAGCCACGGTCCAACACCAAATGTCGGCTTGTGATGAGGACCCATTCCCTCCAAATAATTCTCCTGACCAGTGGATGGAGGCGTTGGGCCGCTCGGACCCCCAGCTCCAGAAGGAGCTCGTGACTCGAGCGGCTGAAGTCGTAGCGACCCTCCGGGTCGTGCCCACCACGCCCTCACCCTTTATGTGAATAAAGTTATTTCTCTCTCTCTACGAACGCGCCTTATATCCCTGATTCATTCAAACTACGCCAAGAAGCTGCTGATACAACTCATTCACTACCACCAACTCCCCAAACACTAAACGTTAACGCAATACACCCACCCCCTATGCGACGCATTTACTCGAGTCCCCCTCGCGGGGGTTTGGGCCCTTTTTTGTTCTCAAACTTCTCATGCTCTACTGCGGCTTCTCTGCACAAATTGATAGTGATGCAGTAAAGCTGCCACAAGAGTTGATCTTGTGTTGACCAAATTGACCAGTTTTTAGGGCTTAAGAAAACATTTTTTTGCACCCGGAACCTCCCTCTCGGGTGGTTACGCTCAGCAAAGATGACAAATAAAGTTTCATCTCTCTCTCTCTCTTTGCTAAATGTATTGGTTAGGCACATCGTGCAGTAGCAAAAAATGCGGATTATTCAACGCCCTTTGTAGCACCAGCTGTGCAATATTTGCGTAAGTAATGATTGCAAAAAAATCGAAAAAAAACTTTTTGTCAACGTAAAGAAAATTGAAAAAAAAAATTCTGTATAACAAACCACCAACAGTGGAAAAAATTTAGAATACACATTTTGAAAACATTTTAAAAGCCTGTCCAAGAAAAATTCAGTACTGCAAATTGATTTGTCCCCGTGGGGCTTGCAGGCAAGGTTCCCGTGTCTCGTGGTGAAGCCTAAAATTTATTTCAAAATATGCAATTTTGGATGGTTCTCTGAAATGGTTTCATATTATTAGGGGACCACCTTAGTCCCCACGTGATGTAAAAACATCTTATTAACGACTACAGCAAGCACCAGATTCACAGCAAGCAAGAGATGCAGGGAAATCTGCTTGGAATTGAAAACCAAACTCAGTGGTGCATTTTTGTTGATATTCTGATCATCAGTTATCTACCAGAACTTTCACTTGCGGTTTATTGTCATCTTCTGACTCGCTATGGTAGCCGGGCTTGCAGGAATAAGTTGAGATGCACTAGAATTGTGTCCAGCAAGCTTTCGCACGACGAAAAGAGTGGTGCCTCACATTTTCAAAAAGACGCTTTGTCAAACCTTTTGGAGACTTCCAGAATAGAGAGTTCTAGTAAGAAGCAACACTGAACCTCTAAAAATAGCCCCGTTCTAACAAAACTGGCCAGTGAACAGCTGGCAGCGTTCAAGGCTGATTGGAAATATTTCATTGTCTGAACTGATATCCCATGACTTGGTGTTATTTTTGACTTTCACCTGGAGCTGTTATCGCAAAAGTAGGGCATGGGTGAAGCGATATCACGAAAGGCGTTCTTTTTTCGAGGAATAGTACAGGGCGACGGGGGGGGCTATGGAAAATCAACTTGAAGTTGGGTAACTCCGTAGTAGCACTGAATATGAAGTCTGCAACACACAAACAGAATGGAAACTGCTGGAACGTGGCTGAAAATGCGAGATCCACTTATTACACAAGCAGGGAACCTTCAGAAATAAGCTTTCACAAAATCAAACTACCCGCTGTCTGAACTAAAGCTCAGTAGTGGATAGCTGGTGTCATTCCTAGGTAATTATCATCTGTTTTTGTAATGTTTGGCAAACATTATACCCCAACCTTTTTAAAATATTGGCGAATGGGTATACACAACTTCTTTCTTATCTATATTTTCATTGTTTGGACAAAAGCTGATTTTGTTAATTTGCTAATCTGCTCTTCTTGGAAAGGGCATCGAATAATCTGCATTTTGAGCTGCTGCCGTATGTGCCTTATCAATATGTTTAGCACAAAAATATTTTTTTGGATCCCAAAAATTGGTCGACTTTTTGCGGTAAAAAGAAAGTTACCGTCTGCCTGTCTGCGTGCCATATTCCGAACTCTATCTTTGGAAGATATCCGCATCAACGCCAGAAGTAGTGTACTCAGCGAGCATCACAATTCATACGGCAGCTTCTGGATTATCGAACCGTCTCGAGCGTTTTGATATTGGGGTCAGGTTTTAGTAGTGGAAAGCATAGTTTCGTTCACAAAAAAACAATCACGTTTTATCTCAACTGTAATCAGCTGCCGTGAGACAAATTTAACTAAGCTATTTTTAGATGCGTCGCATCTCCTTCACTCGCATTGTCCCTCCATACATTCATACGGCGTCCGTCCGCAGCAGCAGCTGCGCCGCCCGCGCAACCGTATCGCCACCGTATCGGCGCAACCGTTTTAAGCACCGATTTATGTGATACCAGGAATGCTAGCACCACCGAAGACAAGGCTGCGAAGCGGCGTGAACGTGATGCCGAACGCAAACGATTGAAGCGAGCGGCCGATTCCGAACTTCGTAAACGTGATACCGAACGCAAACGGTTGAAGCGAGCGGCCGTTACGAGCTGTGTGAAATATAGAGGAATACATCGTACCCGTGTCGCACACGTTTACATGCAATTACATAATCAACCCAAACGGAAACACCAAGGAAACCCCCAAGATGCGACGCATCTCCACAGGGTTCCCCTTGCGGGAAGGTGGGCGTAGTTTTTTCTTAGAAAATTGTTATTAAAGACGTCTTTTTTTTATTTTATTCATGACTAAGCTGGCTGAAGCTGTTTAAATCGCGACTGTGTGAGAGCTTTTTATGAGTTGAATAAGGGAGCTCTAACCTAATTGCTTGTAGTATTAGCATCACAGGGCTGATCTGTAAGGTCATTTCGTGAAAAACAAGCGTTTTCACTGCTAGAATAGCTAAAAAATACAATGAATACCCACACACCAAGATATTCATTGATGCCAGGGTTCGTATGGGAAATTCAGGAGTTATGTCAGGCATTACGAGTGAAAAAACAGCGTTAAAAAAACAGGAAAAGAAAGGACACAGGAGCACGGCGCTGTGGTCCTGTGTCCTTTCTTGTCCTGTCTTTTTAGCGCTGTTTTTTTACTCGTAATCACGAACCAACCAGCCCAAATGCGTACCTTATTGCATATCAGGCATAAAAGCGATCGAAGCGACCTCTAACGCCCAAGTGTTAGAGATTTGTCCCCCGTTAAAAATCCGGATGGGATCAAAATTAATCCTGAGTGAGTCACTACAGTGAGTCACTACACTATCGCCTGTGCAGCGTCGGCGCATTAAAACTCACAATCAATCAGACAATTTTAATTCCTTATTACCTCTATTACTTTGCTGACTCTTCACTAGGTTGCCTACCAGTTGCACAGGAATATGCAGCTTACAGCTTCCGTGTACCGAAGTCAGCCAAGCGTCGACGGCGCTTGTGCGGACCTATGTTGGTTTCACGAACTTTACTAAAATTGATGCAGTGTACAAACAGACAAACTAAAGCCACATCCTGGGGAGCACAAGTCCATTCGTTGCTTAGAATATCGGAGGCCGCCAGCCGACTTACTCTTGAGGATGGTCGGCGAGCAGCGCAATGGGCGCAGGCAAACGAAGGCAGCAAGAGTAAGCGCCATACGGAAGGCCATGGGTACGATTCAAGCGAGGTGCAGAGTTCTGGACAGGACATAAGAATTGATTTTCCTACTACAATAATTCGCCTAAACACACCCAGAGGGTTTGAAACCTGACATATTTATTACACACTTCAATTGGCGCAAGTAATCCAACAGTGTGCGAATCACTTCAGCGTTCATTGATGGCTTTCGCTTTCAAAACTTGGAACAAGGGCGTCGCAGTCCTATAATATGATTTAGTCGCCGTTCGGCTTTATCTCCACACAAAATATAACAGGCGGTTTGAAACACAATTTACAGAACAGCGCGCCAAAATTCTGTTTTTCCCGGAATTGGGCGTTCATTTGATTGTAAGGTTTAACGCGCCGACGCAACGCAGGTTACGAGGCGCGCTGTAATGGAGGGCTCCGGAATAATTTTGACCACCTGGGGATCTCTAACGTTCGCCGAAATCTCGTACACACGGGCGTTTTTGCTTTTCGCCTCTATCAGAAGAGCGGACACCGCGGCCGGGAATTGAACCCGCGACCTTGTGCTCACCAGCGCAACACGTGAGCTACTGAGCCACCGCGGCGGGTAAATTGGGCGTTCCTACGCCTGTCTTTGACCGGCGGTAACAAGGTCATTTTAGAACTAATTTAAATTACGGTTTTATCTTCCTAAGGGTACAAGCTTAAATGTCTTTACAGCTATCAGTTAGGCTGTTTTGCAGGGAAGCTCCCATGTGATTATCGGATGTGTGTGCGTCTGGCGTAAAGAACATTTTAGTTGGCGATGGAGCAACTACGTGGAGCAACCTACATCACGTATGTGCAGCAGGTGTCGTTGCGTATACAGGACGAAGTCAGTGTCCGTACCGACGCGCGCTGCGAAGACATTACATCTAACGTTTTTCTAATGCAGAGCAGCCACTTTTTATGACACAGCCTCACCGGTTGGTTGCTCTCGAAGGCATCGGCCTTGAACCGAGCAAATGCTATCACGAGACCACCACTGGTAGCATGTTTAGGGCGGACACCTTAGATTTGTACCCATTATAACCGTGTGAGGCAGATACAGGCGGGCGCGAAAATAGGTGGAACTGAGAATTAGAGCGCCATCCGAAAAAGAAAGCAGCAGCGCTGGAGGAGGTTTCTGAGAAAGAGCACCCGACCATAGCGAGTTCTAGACCGGCCTATAAAGGCCGCGTCGTTGAGTCACAGCTTTTTTGCCCATCTCAAGAGTCAGGGCACTCGGCGGTGTTTTCATTATTAGGAAATACCGAGAAACTACGCCAACGCGGAAGAGGCTAGATAAGCTTCATACGCCACTCGACATCACCGCTGTCCGACATAAAGTGGCCATGAATGAAGCCGCGGGAGCCAAGCGATGGCACCAAGATCAACAGAAAGTTCAACTGACGCTTTACCAGCATTTACACAGAATCGCGTTAATAGTATAGCAAGCTTCACGCATCCCCAATTTTTTGTCTTCCCCAACTCACTCTGCCCCTCATGCAAACACCGGTGAAATGAAAACCTGTAATGCTCTTGCACCGAAATAGCTGCACCATCATCTTTATACGATTGTAACCGCAACCTGTGACACTCGACGGACTATACTGCGAATTACCACGGCTTCTGACGAACAGAACACAAACGAAGCTGAAATTGTTTGGCAGGCTAGTCGGGCCTTTATACGTAGACATCTTATACCTTTTCCATGTACGAGTTAACATATCTTTTTCGTTGCTCCTAATGCTACAAATGACCCTGGCACATTTGCATATAATTAATTTGGAAATCCATATTACGAATTTAATGATGTGAATAAGTAAGAGGGATATGTATGCTTTATTCATGCGGATATTTATACCAGCTTTACTTCCTTGCTTGCCGTATACCTCACTAACTTTGGTAAAGCGCAAAAATAGGCTGCATGCTCAAAGACAGGAATAACAAGGGAAGCATCGATTCTAACTTGCATTTTGAAAAAATAATAACTGCTTCCGACATATTTAGAACGAAAGTATTTCAGGGATGGCTCAAATGCCTGTGTCGAGCAGTGATGTCGGAATATAAGTTGGCAATATAACTCAAGGAGCTGTGGTTGCCCGCAGCGTTCCATAACAACGGTTTTTCCATTTTGCCTAATGCTTTCGTTTGTTGCGCTTATAGGCAAGATATTGTAAAATTGACTTAACCGTCTTACGTTTTTATTACTACATGTAAAACGTCTGCTCCCGTGTGTTTTTTGAGCATGTCAAAGGACCCAAAAAGCGCCCTCTTTAACAAACAATAGCACCATTTTGCTTGAGCGGTTCCTTTGTGATAGTGCGGAGTCATTTACATGTACAAGCGTTCGTGCTCGAGAGAGCTCTCTGCCCATGGCCCTGTGATTACTGTGTGCCTGGATGACTGCACCGAGGTTTCCCGTCAGCGTATTCCCAAACCATATCCCGTAGGGGCCCAGGCCGACCACACCCTTAATGGGGTGTGGTCGGCCTGGGCCCTTAGGGGTAATGATTTGGGAATACGCTTCCCGTCACAGAGAACCAGGCTTTTCCGGGGGCTTCATGGTGGCCAGGTTTCAAAGTGACATTGGGGGAAGTGACCAGATCCGGATCCGCCGCCCAGATCTGTTGAGCAAACCGGGGAAAGAGGGCGTGGTACACCCAGCAAGAACGTTACCTTGCTGAGTACCGGCTAGAGGGACAGGGCCGACCTCCTTTGCTCGGGATCCTCCGGCAGCGAGAAGACTCCTGTCCGAGTGGGCGAGGAGTTGGCGAAACGACGACATAAAGCGCATCGCACGGCTCATTTTATTGTCAGACTGAGCAGATCCCCTGAGGAGTTGTTGAGCTGAGGTGTCTAGCCTGCTATACGGCCCCTGTGTCACATGTTATTTCTTTACAGGTCGCATTGGCATAGACCGGTTCGTGACGGGAGAAAATTAGTTGTAGGCAAGGTAGATGAATGGGAATTTTCCTCATTGATGTGACAAAAAACTTGCCAACGTCTTGTTTATGCGGGAATCGGAGAAAGGGATAAGACGGCTAAGACCTAAACGACAGAAGCGAGACAGGCAGAGAGCACGATAAAACGAATGTGGTGGAAGAGCGGCTGTGAAGAAGACCCTGCTCCTCCCTGTTCCTTTTTAGGGCCACTTTGTGCATACTTGAGTCCTCCACGACGCCGGAAAGATACAGTGCGCCGCTCGCACAATACAGGCGGCCCACAATGGATTGGGAGAATCGCCTGGTTCCAGGTTAACATGTGTGCCTTTTTACCTCCATTCGGCTGTATCGGCTGTACACAACGAGTGCTTCAAGGATCAATTCCAGTCAGAATGGACAATTGCGGAGGAGTGGCTCGAATCCGAATATATCTGGAAGAATAACGTTTGTAGAGAGAATATTGAAGCAGGGGCGTATCACAACTAAAACATGCTGAAACAGTGGGGACGAAGAAAAACACATGGTTCTCTTTTTGTTGTTCAGAGCGGCTTTTGCGCAATTCAGTGTTGCCTAGAGCTCCCTATTAGGACTCTAAAAGACGTAAACGAAAGCAACGATCAAAAAAGCATGCTCTCTGCAACAAATAATTCTCGCTGCGATCGCACGCAGCGACAAATCCAATAGCTTGACGGTGTGAAGAGTAGCCACCAGGAATTTATTACGTTGGGTTGCAGAAAAGTGTAGTAAACGTTGAAACAGCGAAGCTGTCTTACTCTCACTGATGGCGCCTGTAGCGCAAAAACGCCGGTGAAGTGAAAGAAAAACATAAAGGAACTACACACCAACGTTTAAGACGTGAAAACAGCGAAGTGACCTTCTCGACCATCACGAAAGTTTAAAGGGACCCTCAAGTGAATTTGTCAAGCTCCCGGTTTTGCTTGCACTGCGTAGACTGGCTCAAATTAACAAACTTTTCATCGTTTATCCGGTTGATAAGTCGTTAATTATTTTATAAAGGGGAAAGAAGAAAAACTACCATGCGCGATCTGTGGCGGCCGCACCAACTAAAGGCTTTGACGTCGCTAGGAGCGGGCACCGTGATTGGACGATGTCCTTGGTTAGCATTCAAACAAGTTTCGGTTTTGGTTCTGTAAAACAACATGCGTGACATCCGACGGCCTCGTTGGATGGGCATTCGTGATATCTCAGTAATCGTCGTAGCTCGCTTCTGTCATATTTTCGGATGTCAAATGCCTAAGATAAACCTCCCAGGACGGCTTTGAATCGTAGAAATCACTAGCCGAGGCCTACGCAGTGGATGAACGCCCTCCGCGTCACCGCAGATGCTCAGATGCCATACGCTTTGCCTGCTTTGCCCGCATTTTCGGAGCTTGCCTCACTCATGCCTGTATCGCAAAAAGCGTGTTCGCACCAGGCCAAGGGTGCGCTGATTCAGGCCTGTGCCTACTGCCCGCAAGCAGTCGGTGCTTGTGGCAACAGCACGCGAACGCGAACTCACTAGCGCGTTATTGTCAGTCTGCGCGCGTAATGCGAACTCGATCGTGGAGCAGTGAACGTTGCATCCCAAAAACGGTGAACTCACTTGAGAAAGCATCGGCCGCTAACGAAAAATGAACTTGCAGAAAAAAAAGCCTGTACCCCCGAGGATTCGAACTTGCGACTTGCAAAACAATTACCCTAGAGCCTCAAACCACACGGCCACGAGCCGGCTGTGTTGAGGCTGGGTAAATAAGGTATATAAGGTAGAGCGAGTTTTCACTTTTATTTAGTTTCAGCATTTCAAGTACTTTGTGTGACTATTTGTTGTATAACGCTCGTGCAGTAAGCGTCCCCCAAACGTTCACAATATCTCACGTCTAGCAATTGCATTCTTTTGACTGAAAAGCGTTCGCAGATGAGCGGCCGTGAGCTGACCGCTGTGCTTGTTCACCCAGCGCAAAAACGTGCTTCCTGGTCCCTAGTTTTGTGCTTTACGGTAAAGTTTCAGTTGGTTTTATTTCCTTAGTACCTACATTGACTTCGCTGACTCTTCTCTCACCTTCAAGTGGCCTTAGATTTTCCTACTAGCGTAAAGTCAGCGAATCGTCTCATGTGCACTTGTCATTTGCCCTTGTGAAGCGCTTATGTGGAGCGACCCGGACTCGGAGCTTGATATTGTGTACTAAAATTAAAGAAAGACACATTCTTCCATTCAGAAACGTGTTGTGGCTTAGTTTCAACTGAGCGAGCGAATTGCGATGACCCGTCGGCGGCCGGCGGACTGAACGCTGGGCCGACTGACTCGGTCGGAAGGTCGGGAAGCCGTGCAGTAGCGCAGCCATTTTCCAGATCATCTCCTGCTGACCTCACACGAAAACGCCACAGAAAATGGGCGAGCGTAAAGAGAGAACGAAAGCATTTTCTAACTGATTTTTCTACTAAATAAATTTGCGTAAACACGCTCAGAGTGGTCGAAACATGGCCTATGGACCCCGGACTTCAATTTGCGTTAGTAATCCCGCGATGTTTACAAATCGCTTCAGTGTCCATTTAAATCAACGATTGCAGCCGATTTGCTCCTTCTTCGCTGCCGGAACGACCTTTAATCTATTTGTGCCATGAAGGGCGAGCTTCTCACTTTTTTGAAGTTATGATCTTTGGTCTTTTCCTGGGAAGGGGGCACGCCATGACGTGTCTTTCTCATTTCGAACTAATGTTTCTATGATGACGGTGAACGCTGCAACGTTTTGGCCAATCCTGGGCAATCTCCCTAACTGGGTATTGTTGCCTTGACAAATTTGCTCCGTGGATTCTCTGCGGTCGCCGCGAGGCACGCGAACACTACCTTTCGGCATTTTCTTGGCTTTTTTACTTCCAGGCTGTGGCGGAAACCTTCGCCAATCCCCCTAAATTGTTATGCTTGGCTTTACAAACGTGCGCTGGAGGAAGTGTAGGTTACCTGATCTCCAAGCCCCATTGATATAGTTGAGAAGTTCTGCAAGTTTCTCGTCAGGCATGTTGCGGATCATTCCGTATGTAATTTTATCGGGTCCCTGGGCCTTGTTGAGAGTGAGTTAATGCAGTGCAGTTTTTAGTTCTTCGGGTGACAAGTCCGAGTTCATTCCTTCATCCTCATCTTCTGGGGCTGATTCTGTGTAAATGATATCGACACGTTTGGTACTACAAGGGGGGTTGAGTGTGTTACGGATCTGTTCTGTGATATCATGTGGTGTACCTCCCATCGCTAAGTGAAGTGGTTGGACGGTGTATTTTGTTTGTGCTGTACCAGTAGTGTTCGAAAGAGCCCCCAGTCCCTTGCCATATGAAGCTTGCCGTTTTAACCTTTCACATACTTGAATGCAATTGGCTTTACTTGTGTCGGCGCACACTTGGGCTTCGTGGTTGAGGCGGTAAAGGCGTTGATTCAGCACGCCGCTACGCTTGTCATGTTTCCAGCATTTGACAATCGCACTGCGCTTTCTCCAGAGGGTAAAAGCGTACTTGTCAATGTACGGATTGGATTCCTCGCGGCCTATTCTTTTGATCTGTTTACGTACCACTGGCAGGATGACGTTGGTTCATTCAGCAAGGGGAATTCCACCTGTGTCAATTTCTTGCAGGTGTTTACGTATATTTGGCAAATTCGTTATATTTGTTGTGGGCCTGTTTAATCGGAGTGCCCGGGAGGCTTGGCGGTCACTGCTAGGCAGGCACACACGAGCGCTAGGCATTTTCTTGGTGTTGTTAACGGCCGGGTGGTCGCTGTGAGGACCGTGCACATGTGCCCGCGCTCGGCCATTTCTTGGTATTTTTAACTGTGGACACAAGAAATTACGATTTGCTGAAGAGCTTCTAACCTAAGAAGTAGTCGAGGGGCACGCCGTTTATGTTTTTTCTGGCCGATTGACACGCTTTTTGAATGAAATGCATGACTGAACGTCCCACGTTCCTCTCCACAGTTCGTCTCATAATATTATTACTAATACATTGGCGCCAATTGAAGTTCTGGGAGCAAAGATAGCGTGAAAGCACAAAACACCTGTGACGCCATTGGGGCAGCTGGTGCTGCGGTCACAAATAGCACACGGCGTTGTCTTCTGAGCACTTCATTCTAGACAAAAGCTTCGTATTAATATGAAATAACAATAAAACAGAATGCCCAAGTTAGGGCGTGGGAATATTTGCAATTTTAATATACTGAATCAAATAAAAAAGTACCCGCCGCGGTTGCTCAGGGGCTAAGGCGTTGCGCGTCTGAGCAAGAGGTCGTGGGTTCGATTCGCTGTCGCGGTGGCCGCTTTTATGATAGAGGCGAAAGCAAAAACGCCCGTGTGTACGAGATTTCGGCGCACATTGAAGATCCCCAGGTGGTCAAACATATTCCAGAGCCCTCCACCACGGCGCGCCCCATCGCCTGCGTTTCGTCGGCGCGTTGAAACCTACAATGAAAATAAAAAATAAAAAGGCATTCAATCAGCTATTAAACTTCAAAACATCTTGTTCGGTTTTTTAAGACTTAGCTAATACCTGGAAGGTACAGTTCTCGTATATGTACACCAAGGTCCCGATAGGAATACATTCAGTACGGGATACATTTGACTTAACTTGTAGTTTTTTCATATGCTTCGTTGAGCGTTCTTACGCCATATCAGCCGTGCTGCTGTGGTAGATATACCCCCATCGAAATGATTACAGGAGAATAAAAACACCACAGAAGTAAGTAGAAATGCCAGACAAAGTGAGTTTTATAATGACTTCTTTGATGAATCTTGCGTTTGTTATGTGAAGGCGATATATGGCACACTAAGGAACAACATAGTATTGGCTTAGCTCTGCTATGCCAGGAGATACGTAGCGTGAGCTAAGGTTCAGCAATCCAGTCCAATCTAGACCAATTCGGTCCAGTCCACTCCAATTCAATCTCACCCAGTACAGTCCAGTCCTGTCCAGTCACTGCTCCTCCCGCATGCTCAGCACGGCTATGACACAACACAATCCAAAACAATCCACTTTCATCCAATCCAATCCAATCCAAATCCAATCCAATGCCCCTCGCGGTTGCGCACACCGGCCCTTCATGGCATACGCGAAGCTGCTCAACTTTGGCCAGTGTAGCTTACGCTACAAAAGTCCACAATCAGCGGCAGGCACCAACCCCGTCAGAATAATCAGAAATACGCCAGAACTCACCTGGCTGCCCACCGTTTCCGTAGTGCGTGTGTCGATCATTTGAAGACGACAGAAGGAGACCGCGCTACCACGCAAATGCTGGGCATGCGGAGTGCCATTTGGAAAGCTCAGAGTGCGCGTTGACTCCGTTGGGCGTTCAACAAAATCGACAAATCATCTAGCGCTAACCGCGCTGGAGGTACCCAGAGGCGTAACGCACACCAGGTAGGGAGGCCGCTCCATACGGCAGTAAAATTCTACATTCAAAATGAATCTCTTGCACAGCAATCATGGTAACATAAATCTTCGAGAGACAGAACCGCACAGTTCTATTTCCAAAACTTGAAATTACTGCTATGAAAAAAACTCTAAAACATTACTCGCGGAGCGAAACTCGAAGACGCACGCAGCAGCATTTACTTGGAGATAACAAATTGCTGCAGTAAATTCTCAAACTTCTGTTTGTTTGCGTCGCATATACTGGCTGAAACAAACAAACTTTCCGTTTTTCCCGTAAATAAGGCAGTATTTATTTATAAAGCCTGAAAGGAGAAGTATTCTTGTTCTACATTTGTCGCAGCCGTAGCAATTACAAAAGTGTCACGTGTTCGTCTTGGGATGGGATTGGACGATCACATCGCAAGGTTCTTCAACTCCGTTCCGATTTTTTTCTGTGCAACAATATACAAGGCACACGACGCTACCGTACGGTGGGCATTCCTGATAACTGAAGAATCGTCATACCAGACTTCGGCCATGTTGTCTATAGAATTGGTCAGATAAGTCTTCCAGCACCGCTAAGAATGGTCACGTTCACCAGCCGAGGCTTACGCAGTGACTGAACGCCCTCCACCTCATCGGAGGTGCTCAACTGCGGGAGGCTTTGCCGCAACCTTTGCAACTTCTGTGGCGCGTCGTTTTGCCGTAAGAGCCGTGTGTTGAGGAACTTGGCCCTAGGCCATGGCACCGCTCAGAACGCCTTTATTCGCACGTCTTCCTCCTCTAACACAGATGGTGATAATGTCCCAAGCTCGTCTTCTTTCCTCAACACACTCCCGCCCGCGACAGTGATTCATGCACACAGACATACACAGGACCCGCGCAGAAAATACCACAAAGATAAAGTTCAGCATCCTGGTTATGATTCGTTGAGCCGGTCGGTCTCAGGTCGTGAGTTGTTTCCTTTTCCACCGGTGCTTCGAGGAGTGATGTAGCTTCCTTATACCGGTTCTGTTTAGCGCTAGCAAGGAATGTTCAACAACACTCGTTTCCGGGGTAGGAGTTAGATGGCGGGCGATCTTGGGTCGAGGTTCTTTGCAACGCCAGATTGATTGGTATTCCTCGGGATTTAGACGCCGTTTTAGTCGGTAAGAGTGCACAGTAGCCCTCATCGCCCTCCTTCGCGAAAATGGTTGACCTCTTCGTTGTTGGAAATCCGCTGCAGTTAGCGTTGGGACTTCAGCTCGAGGACTCCTATGTTGTCCTCCGGCACCCTGCCTAACCTTCCGTGTCTTGCGACAATTCCATTTGTTGTTTACGATGGCACCATTTGAATACAGAGCAGCCAGAACGGAATGTCCTGCTCTCTAGTCACACACTCGATGGGTTCTGTTTCTAGTTCATCGGCCTCTTCACCCTGTGGTATGAGCTCGCTCTGCGGCTGCAGCGTGACACCAGGTGCAGAGTTTACGACGCATACCGAAGACTCAGTGGTTGCCTCCAGGGTCGCTGCTGTCAGCGATTCGTTAGCAGGGACAAAGGGTTCTCCAAAGGCGACTGGAGAGGCGAGTGGAAGGCTGCGTGTCATTCGGAGGGATCTACCTTTAGTGACGGTTTCAGGGGGTCTCCACGAAGTCTTGCCTTTGCTGTCTTGCGGGATTGTACAAACGTAGCCATTTTTTGTTAACGTATCTCGAAGCAGGAAAATAGTTTGAAAAATCATTCCGAGGTATAAATCAGAATCTTCATATTCCTTTCTGTAGTCATCAATGTCCAATAGGTTTCTGACCTGATTGTCGAGCTGTACGAGGGTGATCTGTTCCTGCTGCGCAGATTCGTAGAGGGTTTTCAGCGTACCTGGTTTCACAGGGCGCTGATCCAATGCGTGGTCTGCCGCTTTCACGAGGTCTGAAATCTGAAGTCGTAGGGTGTCTCTGAGCCGTAGCAGTTGGCCCACATCCTCTGCGTCGCCTCCGGGTTCAGAGTGGGTGGTGTGGAGCGTCGAGCAGCCGGCTATGGCGGGCGCCGCCAAAGGGCAAGGCCTCCGAGATGAAGGAATCACAAAGTATCCAAACCAGGAGTTTTCCAGGCCTCGCGAGCCTCGTAGATGCGGTGCGCCGTCATGCAGTCCACTGGGGCGTTCCTCCCACGTTTCACGGCACCAAATGTTGAGGAACTGGGCCCCAGCCCATGGCACCGCTCAGAACGCCTTTTATTCTCACGTCTTCCTCCTCTAACACAGATGGTGATAATGTCCCAAGCTCGTCTTCTTCTTTCCTCAACACCGTGTTCACACCGGGACTGCAATCGGCTGACTCAGCATGTGCTGTGCCCGCAAGGAGCCGGTGCTTACATTAACGCCACGCCAAAGATAACTCTCTGCAGCTTCAAAATCAGTCTGCACACAGTCAGCCAACTCTGTTGCACAGCAATGAAACATGCAGCTAAGAAAACATTACTTAACTCAAAAGCAACTAACAAAAAAATTGGCGCAGCTTGCAAGCTTACATTAGTGGTGCATGGCTGAAGAAATAACAGAGCTGGCGGCACCTCTCCATTCGTCCAATACCCAGCTGGGGCTTTTCTAACGAATTTCCCAACTTTTTTTATTGCCGCTGAAAGCTCTCCATGACCAGCAGTTCGGGAGTGTTTTATCCGCAGCCTTGCACATCTCTCCCAAATAGCATGCGCTAGAATTCGCAGCAACCAGCTTCGCGAATTCGGTGTCGTAGCATGAACTCAGCGTCTGTGCGCATCACTTCAGGCGCGAAGGCACGCGAATTGAGGAGGAGAACAGCTCGCAAGATAACTCCACGAAACCTGGGCTGACTGTTGTCGAATGTCGAGGTGGTCAACCCCAAGCGCTCTATTTTTTCTTGTTGTTTTTGCGAACTCACGTGGCGCAAGCTGTCGCTCAAGCCTGGCCGACACCGCCCGCTCCTGACGCAGC
Organism: Haemaphysalis longicornis; assembly: GCF_048455015.1. Lineage (NCBI taxonomy): Eukaryota > Metazoa > Arthropoda > Arachnida > Ixodida > Ixodidae > Haemaphysalis > Haemaphysalis longicornis. Next base: position 78,135,462 of record NW_027526295.1, read on the forward strand.
GCATGCTCACACGCGCTGGGCATTTTTTGTTATTTGCTTCTGGCAACCATCAACGTTGGAACAAAAGCTAAAACGGCTCCGCTGTTAACAAAAATACACGTCCAATCGAGGATGCGAACCAGCTCATTGATTTTTTGTTTGATTGTGGGGTTTAACGCGCCGACGCAACGGAGGCGATGAGGCGCGCCGTAGTGGAGGGCTCCGGATTAATTCTGACCACCTGGGGATCTTTATCGTGCGCCGAAATCTCGTACACACGGGCGTTTTTGCTTTTCGCCTCCACCAGAAAAGCGGCCGCCGCGGCCGGGAATCGAACCCGCGACCTCGTGCTCAGCAGCGCAACGCCTTAGCCACTGAGCCACCGCGCCGGGTAACCAGCTCATTGAGACGAACTGCGAACAGTGCTTCAGACCAAACGGCCATACCGTGCATAGCTGTTGGGGAGGGAAATAGGAAGTGTATCCTATTGCCTCTCAATATTTTTTATTCACTCATTCGTAGCTGCTTAAATGTGTTTATTGAGCAATGGTTGTGCCGTAGGGGTCCCCTGATAATTTACGAATGTCTTATCACTAGCGACTACGTTCCTGAGGCATAAAAGCCATCGAAAAAATATGGTCGTACTGCTTAATGCAGTGTTAACTGACACGGCGCAAAACGTGCTTCACGTACCTCTTTTTTTTTGCTGTGCAAAAAAAAAAAAAATTCGCTTCATTTTAAATGCCTCCCGGCGGCTTGGGGCGCTTTTTTTGATGTACGCGAAATACAAAAACGTTCATGTGTTAGAGATTTCGCCCTAGCTAAAAGATTCGCAGGTGGTCGAAATTAACCGGAGTTATTTCCTATGGCGCGCTTTACCGCCTGCGCAGCTTCGGCGCTTTAAAACTGACATTGAGTGAAATTTATTTCCTTATAACCTGTATTACTTTGCTGACTCCTTACTACGTAGCGTACCAGTTGTACAGGCATATGCAGCTTACAGCCTGGGTTTAGCGAAGTCAGCCAAGCGTAGACGGTGCATGTGCAAACCTATTTTGATTTCAACAACCTTACTAAAATTGATACAGTCTACAAATAAACAAACTAAAGCCACACCCTGCTGAGCACAAGTCCTATCGTTGCTTATGGCGTATTCGGTTGGTCGTTTACGAGTGCTTTGGAGTGTTCTGAAAATCGGCTGCGCGTTCGGTTGGTAGAATTGCCTAGAACTACCTTCGGTTTGTTTTTTCGAAGCGTCAGCCTCCTGCTCCGCGCGCTCCCGACCGCTGTGACTTCTAAGTGAGAGCGTGGCACGATGTGGCCGGGAGGACGGGAAACGTGACACAAAACGGCGCGCTTTACCACAGCCGGACTGAATTAGCAACGAGCGCGCATGCGCACCCGCTTATAGAGTTTCTTACAATATACACTAGAGAGGATTCTTGCGCTTGCGTCTATGCGGTTCATATCTAGGCCGTCTGTGTCGTCATTTGCCGCAATTATACATTGCGCTCGCTTTAGTTTCATCGTTGGCTTGGATTGAAACGTTCTAGTGACCGCAAATTAAACAAAGTGCCACAAAAACGCGAAGAATGGTGTTCAATTATGTAAGTGGAAAATCAAAACAGACTGTTATAAAACTAAGTAAAAAAATTCCCGCGCCTTCCCGCGAGGGAACACGAGTAAATGCAGAGCATTGGGGCCGCACTACTGGTTGAAGGCAGCGTTGTTTCCATCGCTTCTTCCGTGATGCTGGAGTAGCAGACACGAGTAAACGTGGGAGCGAGCGTTAACCAAGGAAGGAAGGAGCAACGCAGCGACTGAAGCACGAGCGACCGCTAGCCGCTTCATATTTGCAGCGCGCGCAGTAGAGGGAGATCAGTACGGGGGGGAGAGCGCGCATGCGGATGCAGCGCGCGCCCTTCCACGCCCCACCGCGCTGCAATCACGCACCTGTTACGCCAAGACCGCGACGGAGCGAACGGGCTGACTACGACGCATCGCGCGCCAGCTGCTGTTGAGAAAGAGGAGGGAAGAGGAGAGTAGCACCTGCTGCGGACGCGAAGCTGTTGACGCCGTCCGACGCAGGAAGAGGCGAGGATAAGAAATGCTCTGCATTTAAAAGGAACTAAAGCGTGTTTCTGCCGGAACGGTTGTGCCTGCTCAGGCCAAGGTTGTACTAACGAACAAGGTTAATATTTGGGGAGAAACCTCATTAGAGACTCTGATGTTGTTAAGTTTACCGATTATTGGAACTAATTGGAAGAGTTTGGAAGAGTTTATTGGAAGAGTTTGGAAAGTTTTTTGAATGTGCCTATAAAAACATTGTCTTCGTGGTGAACCGGTGCCCCAACCGCCAAATAGTTTAACAAGAAAGAAGAAACCGCGGCGTTTAACAGTCGTGCACAATGACAAGATAGGACGCATACAAGCGCCCGTATCTGTCGTATCCCCGTGGTCTTATCTTGTCTTCGTCGAAGTACGTTTTGTTTCTTCTTTTCGTCGGCTACAAATTTCGCGGCGGCATATTACCCGCTCAGTCATGCGTCCTTCGACTGCGGCATGAGCAACGTCAGGGGCGATCCCGCACTGCCTGCTGCTTCACCAAACAGGGCTACTACAGAACAGGGAGGATTTGGGCTTCCTTGAAGCTCGTAAACATTTAATGCATAGTGAAGAAAGCAAATCCCGAAAACCCCTTAAGAATGCAATTGTCATGCCAAGACCAAGCCAAAAAGGGGGTCTTCCCATGAACCCTCACGACGGCATGGCTTACAAGGCGCAGTTTCCTCTCTAGTATACTTACTAAAAATCTCTATGCGCCCGCTGCTCCTCCAGCCCGGCCATGGGTTTACCCGACGGCTTCCCGCGCTGGCTGCTCGGTGGCGCTACAGGCGCGCTGCTCCGTGATTGCCGATGCATTCGGTTGTTAAGCTGCCTGTCCGCTCTGATTGCGAGCCGCCGTGGCATCTGGTGAATCTCAGCCAGGGGACCGGAGCGGCCAACCGAATACGCCATTAGATTACCCGGAGACCACCAGCCGACTTAGTCGTAAGGATGGTCAGCGATCCGGCAATAGGCCCAGTCAAGCCAAGGCAGCAAGTAAGCATCATACGGAAGGTGATAAGTAATGTTCAAGCAAGGTGCAGAGAACAGGACAGCACCTTAGAATTGATTTTCCTACTACATTAATTCGCGTTAACACACCCATAAGGTTTCAAACCTGGCCTATTTAATCCACACTTCAATTGGTGCAAGCAATAGACAATGTTTGCGAATCATTTCAGTGTTCATTGGTGAATTTCGCGTTTAAAACTTGGACCTAAGGCGTTCCAATCCTAAAATATGACTCAGTCGGCGTTCGGTGATATATCCACACAAAATATAAAAGGTAGTTTGAAGCGCAGGTTACAGAATAGCGCGCCAAAAATCATACTTTTTCCCGAAATGTGTGCTCCTACGCCCGTCTTTCACCCGTTGGTCATGAGGTAATGCCGGCTTTGTAGCACTAGTATAAATTACGGCTTTGTCTTGCTAAGCGTACAAGCGTAAATGTCTTTGCAGCTATCAGTTAAGCTGTTTTGCAGTGAACCTCCCATGTGATTATCAGATGTGTATGCGTCTGGCGTAAAGAACCTTTTAGTTAGCGATGGAGCAACTACGTGGAGCAACATACATCACCTATGTGCAGCAGGCGTCATTGCATATACAGGATGAAGTCAGTGTCCGTACCTACGCGCGCAGCGAAGACATTACATCCAACGTTTTTCTAATAACGAGCACCCAATTTTAAATGCAGAGCATTTCAGTAACTCACGGTGTCACCCGCGTTGGCGTCCGTAGTCCGCACGCTCACTGCGCATGCGCGTCGAGTCGAGGCGATAGCGAACACTCGCTCGCCAGGGGAATTGGATTGGACTCGAACTCTCTCTCGCGAGGGGCATTGGATTGGATTGGCTTGGATTGGCTTGGCTTGGCTTGGCTTGGCTTGGCTTGGATTGGATTGGATTGGATTTGGATTGGATTGGATTGGATTAAAGTGGATTGTGTTGGATTGTGTTGCGTCATAGCCGCGGCACGTTGCGTCATAGCCGCGGCAGAGGCGCTGGGGCGGGCGTATGTGCAGTACTCTCTCTTCCGCGGTTTCCTCTCCTTCGGGCGCGCTGCGCATATAACCGGTGTGCCGTTCTCCGGCGAAGCAACATCCGCGCTTGGCTCAAACACCTAGAGTCCACGCCGCTTTACAAGTACGCCAACGTCGTCGACTGGGACCGGCTTACGCAGTCCCCTCAACGTATATAAGCGGCGGAGCGCGCGTTCGGGATTCACTCAAGGGCGTCTTTGCTTGGCTTTCGCTTGACGTGACGCTTTGCTTGACTCGAGTAGATGCGACGCATTTACTCGAGTTCCCCCCGTGGGAAGATGCGGGCGGCTTTTTTTTATGACACAGCCTCAAAGGTTGCTTGCTTTCCAAAGCATCGCCCTCAAACCGAGCAAATGCACTCTCGAGACAACCACTGGTAGCATGTTTAGGGCGGACACCTTAGATTTGTACCCATTATAACCGGGTGAGGCAGATACAGGCGGGCACAAAAATCGGTGGAACTGAAAATAGGAGCGCCATCCGGGAAAGAAAGCAGCAGCGCTGGAGGAGGTTTCTGAGAAAGGGCACCCGACCATAGAGAGTTGTAGATCGGCTCATAAAGGCCGCGTTGTTGACTCAGAGCTTTTTTCCAAGTCGCCAAGAGTGAGGACGCTCTCCGGCGTTTTCATGAGTAGGAAATACCGAGAAACTACGCCAGTGCGGAAGAGGTGAAATAAGCTCAATATGCCACTCGACATGACCGCTGTTGGGCAGAACGTGGCCATAAAGAAGACGCGGCAGCCGCGCGATGGTACCCCGATCAACAGAAAGTTCAACAGAAGTTTCAGCAGCATTTACACAGAATCGCGTTAAGAGTATAGCAAGCTTCAAGCATCCCCATTTATTGTTTTAACTAACTCACTATGCCCTTCATGCAAACACGGGCGAAGTAAAAAACTGTGATGCTCTTGCACCGAAATACGTGCACCATAAATCTTTATACGATTGTAATCACAACCTATGACAGGCGAGTGATTATACTGCGAATTACCTCGGCCTCTGACGAACAGAACACAAACGAAGTTGAAATTGTTTGGCAGGCTAGCAGGGCCTTTATACGAAGACATCTTTTACCTTTTCCATCTACGACTTAAGCAAATATATCTGTTCCGTTGCTGCTAATGCTACGAACCACCCCGCACATTTACATCCTAGCAATTTTGAAATCCTTATTAGCAAGAAAATTATGTGAATAAACAAGAGGGATATGTGATGTTTTATTCATGTGGATATTTATACCAGCATTACTCCCTTGCTTGCCTTATACCTCACTAACTTTGGTAATGTGCAAAAATTGGCTACAAGCTCGAAGACAAGAATAAGAACGGAAGCACCGAACCTAACTGGGATTTTGTTAAAATTATTAACTACTACCAGCATATTTAAAACTACACTATTTCAGGATGGTTTCAAATGCCGGTGTCGAACAGATGATGTAAGAATAAAATTTGGTAATATAATTCCAGGAGCTGTGGTTGCAGGCAGCATTCCATTAGAACGGTTTTTCCATTTTGACTAATGCTTTCGTCTGTGGCGGTTATAGGCAAGATATTGTAAAATTGACTTGAGTCTTTAGTTTTTTGTACCTCTTGTAAAAACTTGTACTGCCGTGTTCTGGAGATGTCAAAAGACCCAAAAAGACCCTCTACATAAATAGGACCATTTTGCTTGAGCGGTTCCTTCGTGATAGTGCAGTGCGGAGTCATTTCCATGTACACGCGTTCGTGCTCGAGAAAGCTCTCTGCCCATGGCCCTGCGATTACTGTGTGCCTGGATGCTTGCACTGAGGTTTCCCGTCACGGAGAACTAGGTTTTTCCGGGGGACCTCATGGTGTCCAGGTTTCGAACTGACATTTGGGGAGTGACCGAATCCGGATCCGTCGCCCAGATCTCTGGAGCAAACCGAAAAACGAGGGCGCGGTACACGCCGCAGGAAACTTTTCTTGCTGAGTGCTGGCCAGTGGGACAGGGCCGATCTCTTTTGCTGGGGCTCCTCCAACATCGTAAAGACTCCTGTCCCAGTGGGCGAGGATTCGGGGGAAAGACGACATAAAGTACATGACACGGCTCCAGACAATCCTTCAAACGAGTTGCCGAGCAAACTTCCGTAACCCGGAGACCGCGAAAGACATGGAGGTAGCTCAGTACCGGGTTAGTGAAGAAAAATTACACCCATATCCCCCCCGGGAATGCTGAGTAGGATGCAGAGCATCTCGTGGGTTCCATTTCTGTTTCCGCTTGTGTTTGTACCTGGATTTGGTGTATATGTTGTCTTGCATCTAGTCTTGCATCGATCTAGCTGTTGCTTCCATCGCACTACATCGGAAGAATCAAGTCAAGCACGGAGTCGTCAAGCAAAGTCAAGCGCAGTCAAGCGAGAGCGGCCGCTTGACTGAACGGGGGAACGCGCTCCCCCGCTTATATTCCCGCTTTGAAGGACAGGAGACAACAGAGAAGATTCGCACAGCGAATGCGCAGACGCGCGCTTATGCGCCGAGAGTACTTGTTAATGCAGCGAAGCGCGCGCCCAGCGAGTGCAGCAGCTGTTGTTATGATAATGAGAGGAGAGAGAGTGTTGCACACAGCTTTTGGAGAGAAGAACGGAGGAGAGTTTGCGCACAGCTGGCGCATGCGTAGTAAGCGTGCGGACGCCGCATGCGACAAAGAGTGACAGGGTGCGAGTAAGAGATGCTCTGCATCTAAAAAATTTCTTCTCCAATCGAGGAGTACGCAAAGTGTTATGGGCCCACTGTGAGGCCGTGCTGTGGAACCGAGTGCTTGGGAAGGGGCTAAGGTTGCCACCCCCTGTAAGGTTTTTTTGTCTCCTATGGTAGGATTCCGGCAATGAGCACCTGTGGGTGAGCGGCAACCTTATTGCAGGGGACGCATCATTTTTTTTTTGGTATAGTCTGACGCCCTTCTGAGGTGGCAGATCGGACTTAAAAAGAAGTCAGATTTGTGAAGTCCAGAGCAAAACGTCACTGCCCCCATATCTCTTACAAACTCCCAGAAACCCCTCCCTTTTTTCCTACCCATTCTGTCACAACCCAGCCCATTCCGATACTTCCTAGGGGAAATTCCGCGAGCCTTTCCGGGCCCGCTCTCTTGGTCTTGGTGTCGCTTGAGCAGCTTTCACCCCTTTACTTTATCTCCGCCACTGGGTGGTCCCCATCTCTCTTGCTGTTTGCCCAGGTTATGTATGTGTAAATTGGTTTAAGCCAGTTATGCTTAAGAGGTTTGACGCAAGTTTGGTGGTGAAGGCAACTTGATTTACTTTCACTTCATAATCCTCAATTACTCAGCGTGGCTCTGATTTGCTTAACTGAAAACTCTCGGCCCTTCAAGCATCTCGTAAATCATATAGAATTCTTAGCGAGCTGCAGGTGCGGGCAAAACGCTGTTATTCTTGCTGCCTTTTTGGTGTAGTTTGCATTCTACGTAACAGAAATGCTTTGGTAGACCTCAGCAACTCACAGCAATTTTAATATCAATCATTACTACCATATCTCCAGTTGACGCTGCTGGCCTTGGGGGCTACAAATGCTATTTGGATGTCCTTTGGTGTTTGGCGGACGGCGTGTTTAACCCCAGCGAACCTAGAGAGGCGATCGACTTCCGTGCGGGTATTGAGAAAGTATGCAGGTAAGTAATTCTATTGGTAAGCGTTTGTCTCGAGAAGCGCTTAACGTGCTACTGCCGTAGCGATACTAAAGTGAATACCTTGGCGTGTTGGTTGGATATGATAAAAAGAAAAGATAGTGCAGCTGCAGCGCAGGGATTTTAAATATCGTATTTTGTTGCATAATGATCGCACCCGTGAAGTTTGTTGTCAAAATTCAGATTTTTTAAATTTCCACCGCAATGAACCCACTAATTCTTCAAAGCACTGCATTTTGTATCAATTTGCAAAGCGGCTGGCGGTGGTGTGCGGAGTTTTCATTATGTTTTGTATTATTTGTATTATGTTCATGAGACCTATCGTAAAAACTTGTGACCCGCAAATTGCTTGCGTTTTCTGTGCTCAATATATATATATATATATATATAGACAATATATGTGTAAATAATTAGGTATATATTCTTGTTATTATGCTGTGCTCGCTACCAGGCCCAAGCGTCAGATAGCGTTGTTGTAGTTATAAATACCCCAGAATGTAAAGGAGAACGCAGCCGCCCAGATAGCCGTATAGGTAATGCATTCGAGATCAAATCGAAAGGTGTGGGTTCGGTCCCCACTCTGGGCGCGTGTTTTCCTTTCTTTATTTCTTTCTTACGTCTACTCGAAAATTATGGTAACTTCAGTAACCGTAGTTAAAAAGAGCCAGCAACACCCCAATGCCTCCTCTGGCGTTGAACACTGCCGACCTATCTTTCTGTATTTCCTCAACGAGCCCCATATTTCCTAACTACATTCTGCGAAAGCCTACCGAGAGACTCGGTACTGGCAGCCTTGATACCAAGGTCCCATTAGGAGGCCTCGTGCCAGTCAACCGTCATGACAGGCTGTAGACGTTTGAGTCATGCCCCGGGGGTTGAAAAGAATGTCCCCCTCTGCCCGTGTAGCCAGAGTGGCGCTGCCGATTACCCTTAAGGGTCAGATACAGTTGTTGTAAATATAAATACCCCAGCAAGTGAAACAGAGCACAGTCGCCCACATAGCCGAACTGTAAGGCATTCCAGTTCAAATCGAAAGGTGTAGGTTCAGTCCCCACTCTTGGCGCCGGTGCTTCTTTCTTTCTTTCTTTTTTCTTTCTTTCTTTTTTCTTTCTTGCCTATGTATATTTAAAAAGGTTAACTTCACTAGCCGTAGTAAAAAAAGGAGCGTAACAACACAGCTGTGTCTTCTTTGGTGTTGTAGACTACATACCAATCTTTCTACGTGTATATCATCATCATCATCATCATCACCAGCCTGTCTACGCCCACTGCAGGGCAAAGGCCTCTCCCATTATTCTCCAATTACCTCGTTCCTGTGCCAACTGTGACCAATTTATCCCCGCAAACTTCTTGATCTCATCTGCCCATCTAACTTTCTGCCGCCCCCTGCAGCGCTTGCCTTCTCTAGGGATCCACTCTGTTACCCTTAATGACCAGCGGTTATCTTGCCTTCGCATTACATGCCCCGCCCAAGTCAATTTCTTCTTCTTAATTTCTACTAATATGTCTTTAACACCAGTTTGCTCCCTGACCCACTGCGCTCTCTTCTTGTATCTTAATGTTACACCTATCATTTTCCGCTCCATTGCCCGCTGAGTCGTTCTCAAATTAAGTTGAACCCTCTTAGAGAGCCTCCAAGTTTCTGCCCCTAGGTGAGTACCGGTAAGATACAGCTGTCATACACTTTCTTCTTCAACGACAATGGTAGGCTGTTATTCATTATCTGATAATGTCTGCCATATGCACCCCACCCCATTCTGATCCGTCTAATTATCTCTGCCTCATGGTTGGGATCTGGGGTCACAACTTGGCCTAAGTATATATATTCGCTTACCACTTCCACTGTCTCGCCATCTATCTCAAACTGCTGTGCTGTCCCGGGGTTATTGATCATTACTTTAGTTTTCTGCGAATTAATTTTCAGGCCCACGGTTCTACTCTGTTCGCCCAGTGCGGAAAGCATGCTTTGCAATTCGTCCCCCGAGTTACTTAGCAAGGCAACGTCATCAGCAAATCTGAGGTTACTGAGGTATTCTCCATTAACCCTTACTCCCACCTGTTGCCAATCCAACGTTCTGAATACTTCTTGTAAGCATGCTGTGAATAACATTGGAGAGATTGTGTCTCCTTGTCTGACACCCTTCCTTATAGGTATTTTACTGCTCTCCTTATGGAGGATGATGGTAGCTGTAGACCCATTATAGATATCCTCTAGTATTCTTATATAATGCTCATCTACCCCCTGGTTGCGTAATTCCTGAATGACTGCTGGGGTTTCGACCGAGTCAAATGCCTTCTCATAATCTCTGAAGGCTATATATAGGGGTTGAGTATACTCAGCGCACTTCTCTATCACCTGATTGATCGTGTGAATATGGTCCATTGTTGAATAACCTTTACGGAACCATGCTTGTTCTTTAGGTTTACTGAAATCTAAGGTTGCAGAGATTCGGTTAGCGATTACCTTGGTAAATACCTTGTAGACGATTGACAGTAAGCTGATCGGCCTGTAGTTTTTCAAGTTCTTCATGTCGCCTTTCTTATGGATTAGGATGATGACCGCGTTCTTCCAAGATTCCGGTACCATTGCGGTCATTAGGCATTGCGTATACAGGTTTGCCAGTTTTTCAAGTACAATTCTCCGCCATCCTTCAAGAGGTCTGCTGTTATCTGATCCTCACCAGGTGCTTTGCCCCCTTTCATTTCTTTCAAAGCCTTCCTTACTTCTTCGGTCGTTACTGGTGGGATGTCTATCTCCTCTGAAGTACTGTCTCGTTCGGCATTATCCTGTATGTCCCGGCTACTGTACAGATCCCTATAGAGCTCCTCGGCCACTATGACTATTTTATCCCTATTTGTGATGACATCGCCTTGCTTATCCTTAAGTGCATACATCTGATTTTTCCCCACGCCAAGACGTCTCTTTACTGCTTTCAGGCTACCTCCGTTCTTTACAGCGTATTCGATCCTCTCCATATTATACTTCCGTATGTCAGCTGTCTTGCGCTTATTGATTAACTTCGAGAGCTCTGCTAGTTCTATTCTGTCAGCTGCGGTTGAGATTCTCATGGTTTGCCGTTTCCTGATTAGATCTTTCGTCTCCTGTGAAAGTTTACCAGTATCCTGTCTAGCTATAGTGCCTCCGACTTCTACTGCACACTCCGTGAGAATGCGTGTAAGGTTGTTGCTGGCTTCCTGTGTCGTAAGCTCGGCTTCCTCGTTAAGGGCTGAATATCGGTTCTGCAGCGCGATCCTGAATTCTTCTACCTTACGTCTTACTGTTTGCTCATTTATCGGCTTCTTTCGTACTAGCTTGTTGCAGTCCTTCCTCAACTCTAGCCTAATTCGAGATCTTACCATACGGTGGTCACTACACCTTACCCTTCCGAGCACTTCCAAATCCTGCACGACGCCAGGGTTATCGCATAATATGAAGTCTATTTCATTTTTGTGCTCCCCATTCGGGCTCCTCCAGGTCCACTTCCGACTCTCCAGTTTACAGAAGAAGGTATTCATTATGCTTAGGTTATTCCGTTCTGCAAACTCAAGTAGTACGTCCCCCCTGCTATTTCTACAGCCCAGACCATAGTTCCCAACTGCCTTGTCTCCAGCCTGATTCTTGCCTACTTTAGCATTGAAGTCCCCCATAACTACAGTATACGGCGTTTTTACTTTAGCCATTGCCGATTCCACATCTTCATAGAAGCGTTCCACTACTTGGTCGTCGTGGCTGGATGTGGGCGCGTAGCCCTGCACGACCTTGAGCTTGTTCCTCTTATTGAGCCTAATTACAACAGCTGCTGCCCTTTCGTTAATGCTGTAGTATTCGTCTATGTTGCCAGCTATGCTTTTATTGACTAGAAATCCCACTCCCAGTTCTCTTCTGTCCTCTAGACCACGGTAACATAAGACATGTCCATTTTTCAGCACCGTAAGGGCTTCGCCTGCCCTCCTAGCCTCGCTAAGCCCTATTACATCCCATTTAATGCCCTCTAATTCCTCCAACAACACCTCGAGACTTGCTTCGCTAGATAAGGTTAGCACGTTAAACGTTGCCAGGTTCAGATTCCATTGGCGGCCTGTCCGGATCCAGTGATTCTTAGCACCCTCTGCTGCGTCACAGGTCTGACCGCCGCCGTGGTCAGTTGCTTCGCAGCCGCTGGGGACTGAGGGCCGAGGGTTAGTTGGCGTATTCATGGGAGGTTGTGGGCGGTACTACACCAGGGTGGCCAATCCTGCTCTGGTGAGGGAATGCATTACCGGCAATGGTCGCCGGGGTCAGGCCGCACCCAGAGCCCCTTTGTGCAATTCCATCAATACGCGGATTTTTTTTAATCCGGTGGGAATTGTCCGGCACCGGGATTCGAACTACGGTACTTCTGCACGCGAGGCGGGTGTTCTACCTCTACGCCATCGCTGCATATTCTGCATATTCTGCATCGCTGGATATTGACCGCAGCCGTGGCCAAGTGGTTAGGGCACCCGCCACGACTGCGGGAGGTGGCAGGATCGAACCCCACCGCCGGATACCCACCGGTTGATCAGGGTACAAGCGACCCCCGCCCCGGTGCCCGGGCTTACCTAGCGGAGTGTACGCTTGGGGGAGGTTCTCCAGGTATGTCGTCCTCAGCGCTCGGTGGGCTTAAGGCGCTCTGATACGTGTATATATAAATATATATATATATATAGTAAATAATGGGTATAGCTTCTAAAAAACTTCATTTGTCGACATTTTGGTCGGATGCCGATCTTTATCAAGAACACATTTCATATTTTTCAGTACGTGTTTCTAAGCTTGTCGTCCAACGATGCCGAAAAAAAAAAGAGTTGTGGGATTTGGGGTGAAAAGCAACAACAAACACACACTCTCGGCGAGGTGAGGTAAAGGGTTACAAAAAAAGAGAAAGAGAAAAAGAAAAAAAGAATCAAAAAGAAACATAAACATGGAGAGGGGAGAGAAGAGCACAAAACCCTTTCAAAACGCTGTCCTGTATCGTATGTCGGCTTGTAGGACGAGTGACAGTTACCTCCCGCTTCAGAAGGGCGCCGCTACGCTCAACAAAGGAAAGCGCAAAGAAGGAACATGAAGGCTCTCACAAAATCACTGGGGGGCACCAAATTCCAACGCTAACTGACATTACGGGAAGAGTTTAAGGGAACTGGTCGCAGTCGCACACATGTTTCTGTGACGCCAACCCTACAAATAAAGAGGAAGGTTGGTTAAAAGTGTTGGTACGATCTCCGCACTGTGGCTCAAAACATGCACTATTCCGTCGACCGGCAGGACGGGCGGGCGGGATTCACGATTCTTAGGTCAATTCTTCCGCCTTGTTCGGGCAGCCGAAGGGGTCGTCCCTGACCATGAACCCAGGTAAAGGCGCTTAACAAAACGTATAAGTAAACCCTCCACTGCTGCTGTTAAGGTTTGTTACTTTGTGCCAGCATTCCATTTATATATATATATATATATATATATATATATATATATATATATTAATAACAAAAGACAAAAGGATAACGAACAAAAGTATATTAACGTTTCGGCTTGGGGCAAGCCTTCATCAGAAGGCTTGTCCCAAGCCGAAACGTTAATACACTTTTGTTCGTTACCCTTGAGTCTTTTCTTTTACTGTACATTTTTACCGGCCCCATCGCACCCTATTCCTACGCATATATATATATATATATATATATATATATATATATATATATATATATATATATATATATATATATATATATATATATATATATATATATATATATATATATATATATATATACCCAGGCAGCACAGGATTCTTTGGCCTAAAATAGGGCGGTGTACTTTGGCCGGTGATTTTCTGGCCGGCCGTTTTCCGGCAGCCATGTTCGGCCCATGTCCAAATGTGGGCCTTTTGGCCGTATACGGCCGTACTCCCATGGCTGTCCAACGGCCAGTGTCCGTCAGCCAGTCGACCGGCTTACGGTCATACGGCCAGATTCCAGCCGTAGGGCTCCGGCCATTCCAAAGCAACCCGTGTACGGCCGAAGTACGGCCACCGGAGGACAGCCGCGATGCGGTCGTCGGACTCCAGCCGGACTAAAGCTACCGGAAATACGGCCGTGCTACGGGCATTGGAGTTCAGCCACAGTACGTTAACTGTACTGAGGCCGGTCACTGCATGTCGCGCAAGCAGATGACTCATTCGCGCAGTGCAGAAGCAGCACAAACCCAGCACTTTGGGTCCAATGCAGCCACATCAAAGTGAGCTCGCGCGCAACCACCAGCCGTCAAGCTTTCAGCGCAGCCTTCCTTAATTACCAGCCTCTGTTGACAGCAAAATTCATTTATTAAACAGTGCTCACAAATTTTCGTTCCTTTAATTGCTGTGCCTCTTTTACTACCGAACACAGAAAATATTCAGTTCTTTGTAGAGCTTGAATAGATGTATTGTCCAGGTCCTGATATCCTGTGTGGGGCGGCTTACCTGTAATGTCTTCCGGTGTGTCTTATGATGTTTCTGGCTTGTTGCGACAATTGCTCCTCCTGGGAGGAGACATTGAGGCCAATCCTGCTCCTGACACGGCTAAAATTGCTAAACAGCTAGAAAATATACCTGCTGACATAAAGCACATAAAAGAAAAGCGACTAACCGATATAGAGAAAAAATTGGACGCCTTGGCGATTCTGGAGGACAAAGTTGCTGCTTGCGAAACTCAAATAGCTTCTATGAGTACCCTAATTCAGCAACTTGAAAAGCAAGTTTATCAGCTCGAAAACCATAGTAGAAGATGAAACCTGATAGTGTACGGCTTACCGGAAAATGAAAACGAGACCAGTGACACACTTGAACATGTTGTCAACAAAGAAGTAATTTAAGACATACTTGAGCTTGAACCAATTAAGATTGAGCGCATCCATCGAATAGGTAGGCCAGCACCAAACAAAATTAGACCAGTTATGTTTAGGGCAAAAGACGCAAACGACAGGATCTCAATTCTTAAGCAAGGATCTAAGCTGAAATATTCAGATTTCTCCATTGGTGAAGATTTCTCCCGTAGAGTGCGAGACGTCAGAGGTAAACTGTGGGCAAGTTCGAAACCGAACCGCGACAAAAAAGAAAACGTATCGTTAGTTTTCGACAAAATATTCATCAATACCAACGTTTACACTTCGGATACCGAAAAAGATGAACGCATACTTCTACGAAAAAACTACGAACGAAAGCCAAATCGTCCAGTGACGAGGCAACATGCACAGGCACTAAACCACGCATCGTGAACAAAAACATTTCCACATGGCCAATCATCCAAAAAACCAGGAGCACCCCTAACAGTAATGCGAACACAACCAAAGAAAAGCAACTGCGCCTGCTGAACTTGAATGCTCGTAGTCTAAAAAAATAAAACTGACCAGTTTGAAATTATTTTTCTTCAAAATGACCCGCACATTGTCGTAGTGACAGAAACTTGGCTCCGAAGCGAAATAACAGATGATAGCGTCTTCCCCGCGTTATATCGCACAATACGTAAAGACAGGGCTTCCAGAGGCGGGGCCGTGGCCGTTCTTTTAAAGAACAACATACAGGCCGTTTTGTTGCCTGGTATCGATGAACTTGAATGCTTGTGCATAAAGGTTTGGTTTGGGGGGTACTCATTTGTTCTTTACGCGTTTTACAGGCCTCCTGATCCCTCGTCGGAATATCTAATTAAACTTCGAGAGCACATGTCAAAATATATTAACAGCAAAATTTTTCTGATTGGGGATTTTAACCTGCCGGGAATTGACTGGAAACGATTGATGGCTTGTTCAGAATTTTTGAAGCACACAAACAGTGTTTGACATGATGCTTACACATAACCTAATTCAAGTTGTAAACGAGCCAACTCGTGTACAGGGCCCCTGTAGTTCTCTTTTGGATCTTGTATTTATTCCCCGCGATTTTGACAAATATTCTGTTGCAATAGAACCAGGAATATCTGACCACCGCTTAGTATGCGTTACTGTACCCCTTCTCAAGTTAAGCTCCCAAGATAAGTCCACGACGCGGTGTTTCAAAGATTACTCACGAGCTAACTACAAATCTGTGCTTGAATATCTAGAAATATGTCTTGCTGATTTCGGCGGGGATGACGTTTGCAACCTATGGGACCGGTTTAAAGACATGTGCCATTACTGCCTTGACAACTTCATATCGAGCAAGCGCAAAAAAATCGCAAGCGTACACCCTGGATAACACATAAAATCATTCATTTGAAACGCAAACTCAAAAGATTAAAGAAGAAGAATGCACAGCCTGACGTCATCAGATAGATTAAAAATGCTTTGCAAAGCACAGTGCGCTGCTCAAAGGATTACTACTTTGAAACACTCCTGCCAAACTTCATGAAAAATGATCGTGATAAATTTTGGCATTATATTACTCACAAAAAGCAGCCTGTAAGGGAAATAAGAGTCGATGGGGACCTAATTTCTGACCCTGGAATCATTGCTCAACATTTTAATCATTATTTTCACAGTGTGTTTTCTCCTGCGTGAACGTGTCCACTGTTAATATCGGATCCTGGCATTTATGACGCTGATTTTGTATCTTACTCTGGTCTACTATCTATGCTGTTAAATTTGAAAACCAAGTCTTCTTGTGGTGCAGACAAAATTCCAAACGTCTTTTTACGCAGATATGCCGAACTACTTGCTAAGTTTCTGGTTATATTATTTCGCAATTCTTTGTCCACTGGGAAGCTACCGAGTTACTAGAGGATGGCTCTGATTGTTCCTGTTTTTAAAAAAGGTGACCGGTCCAGCTTTCAAAATTACCGTCCGAGATCTTTAACGTCTCAATGCTGCAAGATCATTGAACATAATATTTCTAAACAGATTTTTGAATTTCTAGACGAAATCGCCATACTAACAAATTTTCAACATGGTTTTAGAAAAGGTTATTCCACGGTAACACAATTGGTGACAATAATTCATTCATTTGCAGCGTGTCTTGACAACAATGGCCAAATTGATGCTATATTTTTAGATTTCAAAAAAGCCTTCGACAAGGTACCACATGACAAATTATAGCAAAACTTAAAAACATTCACATTCCGGATATTTTTGTTACTTGGATTGCAGCCTACCTATCCAACCGCCAACAGCTTGTAAAAATTAACGAAGAACAATCTCAGTGTCTTCCTGTCACCTCTTGGGTTCCACAAGGTAGTGTTTTGGGATTATTGCTTTTTCTGTTGTATATTAACGATTTAGTAACTGTTGTTGACCCTACTGTTCAAATTCGATTGTTCGCTGACGACTGTGTTTTGTTTCGGGAAGTCACAAGTACTAATGATCAAAACGAACTCGAGAAAAACATTGAAAACGTGCGTAAGTGGTGTGTAGAATGGGGAATGAAATTAAATTTGGAAAAAAGTGTATATCTTTGTGTAACAAGAAAGAAAAACCCCAGTGAACATGTGTATAAATTAGGATCGTCTTCACTCACACAGGTTGACAGCTATAAGTACCTCGGCGTTACATTAACAAGCAACTTATCATGGAACTTCCACATAGATAATATTTGCTCGTCTGCCTTCCGGAAATTATGCTTCCTAAGATATAAGCTCAGAAATTCCCCTCCAAACGTTAAGCTTCTTAGTTATTTTTCTTTCGTTAGGCCGAAGCTGGAGTATGCGAGTATCGTGTGGGACCCCCATACTAATCAAAACATTAAGAAACTTGAAAGGATTCAGCGGAAGGCCATTCGGTTTGTTTATTCTAGGTTTTCGCGAAGGGACTCCCCCACAGACCTAATGCTAGCTAATAATATTCCTTCCCTTCAGGATCGTAGAAAAAAGTCCCGCCTTGATTTTTTCTCTCTTATATATAATCGCAAACTTGCCCTTGATCCAACCCCTTTTCTTTCTCCATTAAACACAACACCGACAAGACATCACCAACCAAATGCACTAACTCCGTACTTCGCGAAAACGGACACGTTCAAATTTGAGTTTTTTCCACGCACCATTTCAGACTGGAACCAGATAACCGAATGAAGTACTTGCGATACTCAGTAACTGTGCATTGTTTTTTGTGTATGTTTTGTTGTGTTGCTCTTTGCATTGTACCATGCCCTCCTGCATGGACCTAAGTGTGGTCCGGAGTGTGTATTAAATAAAAAAAAAAAATAAACGGGGAAAGAGGATGGGGACGGGGGCGGCAGAGGGCGCATACTTTAGTGGGTTGAAGTTCAGGCAGATAAATTGCGCCGCTTCTAGCCAATTTCTTTTAGGGCAATATTCCGGAACACTTTCATGCTATGACTACATAAACTATTTTTATAACAGTTGCTTGACCAATTTTGATGTATATAAAACCGGCGTGAATGCCTTTACGAAGCGTTTTGGTTCTCAACAAAACACTCAGGAGCATTTAATATAACTCCTTCACAAAAAAGTATGTCCAGTTTTTGCCCATTTTTCTTGCAAAGACATTTTCTACTCGATCAACTTTTCTGATGATCTTGCGCAGGGCTGATCCTAAGAAGGAGCGAACAGGTACTTTCATTTTCAATCTATTTTAATGTTGTTTTCATGAGTATACGTCCACACCACTTAATAGTCCAAAAGAACCTAATTTTCTTCTAATGTCATACTACGTTCAAAAAAGTCTAGATGCGTTGCGAATGACGCCCTGCTTCAGGTGGCTGCAGTTGTATCCCTCTGTGTTCACGCAAGGAAAGGCGTAAAATTAGAGTTACATAATTTGTTTCAAACCAATAACATAGCAATGGTAGCATGCATACAGGAAACCTTGCATACTGCAACAAATAGGGCAATAAATATTTTATTGGTCAAGGTTGAATGCGTAGGGTTCTCAACCCGTCGGAGGCAAACTTACGCCTCTGGAAGTTTATTTATTTATTTATTTATTTTTATTCATTTATTTATTCATTGTTTTATTTATTTATTTATTTGTTTGATGACTGCTTGCCTTTGCATGCATTACAGAAGGGAGATACATAACATTAAATATGAGACACAATAACAAAATAATTCTACAAAGCGGACTGAAAATCGTCAATATAAACAGTTAATGCAATCATACGTGGAAGATAATTACACTGCAGTATTGATGTAAAATAAAATGAATCGCGCAAGGCGTCACCTTTAAAGGAAGTTAATAATTTGCTTTAAGCTAGCGGTCCCACTTTGCGATATGTAGAATGGCGCTTGGACATACTTCTCCCCTTCTACTAAAGTTTTCGAATGATAGATATTACGAAAAAAGTTCAACCTGTGGTTTCGTCTGTGATCTTTCACGACCTGCCATTTCAGTTTACTTTTACTTTCTCTCATGCTAAGTTGAGCGTGCCAATTACCTAATACGAATCGCACTCACATATTCTGCATGTTTTCCAGCGTATCAACCAGCTCTTTGGTGTAGGGATCTACGAAAACACATGCGTACTTCAAGATTGAGTGCACATGAGTGAAATACGGTTGTTCTTTTCAGTTAGATGGAGGTTCACTGAAATTTCGTCTCAGAAAGCCAAAAAAATACGCAGCCGTAACTTGTATGGTGTGAACCTGCTATTTAACCTCTAACCACTCCCTAAATAAACTCCTAGTTATTTATATTGCTGGGCTGTTGTCACAGCAGCATAATTTACGGTATACGTATTCAATTGGAATCAAGGTTTTCTTGTAAAGGTGCCGTAACACACTGTTTAACATACAAAAACATTTCTGAATCATCACACCAGGATGTTATTAAATTCGAATAAAGCTGCAGGTATACGGAATTATGTTCATTCGCTATAGTCCAGTAAACTACACAGTACTTTTGAACAAAGCTATAGGGCCAATAGTAATAACAATGCGAAAACCGATTCATTCAGTCCATAGGATGAAATGTACTACGCAGAAGGTGATATGGAACACCATCATTTGCTTTTTTGCAGTCAACCACTCCGCTCACCAAACCAAACTCCTCAACCAGTCAACCAGGAGTTTGGTTGACTCCAGTCAACCAAACGGTCAACCACTTTAAGCTTATGTATTGCAAGAGGCAAATCGTGCGTGAACTCAACAATCTGCGTTGAGCAAGAAAATCCTGACAAAATCCATGTTTGCTAGGATGCTGGCGATTATGTTCAATTACCTTCAAACATCGATTACCTTCAAACATCGCAACTAAATTTATAGCTAATCTTCGTCAGTGACAAGGCTCTGTTGTTATCGCAAATTTAAAATATATTTTTTAAATAGGCAGTCATAAAATCCCATGAAGTAACATAGTGCAGGGCATGAAGTTGATCCTACCAATGCACGAACGAGTCTCTTATACGTTTATCACCAACAACATAGTGCAACATTGCTTGTCGCAGATTAATTGTGAGCAGAATAACATGCGCTTTTGCTCGCACTTGCCTTTCTTTTGTGGGGATTCCTTGACATGGTGGTGGTTTAGCTCCTGTGTGGTGGCCGCTTGCTCGACGCCCTTGAAGGCCAGTTATTTTGGTAAACCATCTCCATCTCGGATCGGACATCTCTGCCGGGTCGATGTCTCCAATGCTCTCCATATCTTGAGGGGGCGAATAGCCTCGAGCTGATGCGTCGGCGAAGCCGGCGGCAGAGGCGTGGTAGCAGCGATGACTGGTGAGGCTTAGCTCACCCGTCGGTGTGGCACAGTCTTCTTGTGGCAATAAATGACATTTCGATGGCCTAAAAGGTTCCCTGCTAAAGTCCAGTCAGTCCTTGCACCTTGCCCGTTCACCGAGAACACTCATTACTGCTTGACAAACGATTTTCGTTCATTTAAAACGTAGAAACACGGAGCGGGTGAAAAACGCGTCCGCGTTGTTCGGCTCCCTAACGGCTTTTTCTCCCCCCAGGAAAAAACCGGTCGGTCTCCTTCCAAACACGTCTGTGCATGAATTCTCGGTGCCCAGGCGCGTGCCGTTGTTCGGCTGTATGCCGTTTGCCGAAAAAATGACGTATAACCAGATACCTTACGTAGACCGGTCTCCTCTTGAACACCGGTTGCCAAATATTCTGTGGCCGTTCGCTTGCCGTAATTCGGCCGAGGACAGCTAACCGAATGAAAGATGTATATTCTGGGGCCATACGTCGGCCGGTATCCTTCATAACACTGGTTGCCTGAAGAAAACGAATATTCTACCGCCGGACGCGTGGTTCACCGTTGAAACAACGAATGCACGGCAGCCGCGCTCCGGCCGGTCTCCTTTCGAACACACACTGCCGCAAGAATACGCATATTCTGTGGCCGGTCGCTTGCCGTGCTTCGGCCGATTACCGCTTCCTGAAGAAAAAACAGATGCCCTAAGGCCGTACTTCGGCCGTTCTCTTTCTCAACATCGGCAGCCGTAAGAGAACTGAATATCTGGCAGCCGGTTAGCTGCCGTTGTGCGTCCAGACACGGGCGGACGGAAAAATACCGAAGCACTGGTTGCCGAATGTTGGCCGTTCAACACATGACCAGTGGCTTCCAGAAGCCGGATGCTGGCCGGACATGCCAGAAAGCGGCCATAGACCGGCCGGTCATGGGGGACACTTTCTGTGCCGCCTGGGTATATATATATATATATATATCGTAACTATGAGTATGAGCGGACGCCTCAGAGCACGTCGACCTAACGTAGCGCTATCCACCTAAGAGGGTATGCGGTGCATCGGTGCAAGAAGTAGCAGAAGAACGCTCAGTGTCTGGTCTTGCGGAACCCTGCTCTCGGCCCCTTGCGTGTGCACGTCTCGACCGTGAATATACCCATCTCTAGGCGGCTACACAGGTGTCGGCAATCTCCTTTGCAAGATATATATATATATATATATATATATATATATATATATATATATATATATATATATATATATATATATATATATATATAAATATATATATATATATATATATATATATATATATATATAAATATATATATATATATATATATATATATATATATATAAATATAGCAGAACAGAAAGATACGGGACGAGGAATTCTGTAAGGACATATATCAGGGTTGCAGTCGTCATTGCCAGTGCTATTCGGCTGTTTCCGAAATATTTAATAGTGCCGAATGACGTGTATTCGTCATGTTTCTTTGATACAGTAATAAATAGGCGAAAATATAAGTCGAGAAAAAATCCGCCTTTTTTCCGGGAGCGGGAGTCGAACCCACATCTCCGCATAACGCGTGCGGTGCGTTAACCAATTCTATATATATATATATATATATATATATATATATATATATATATATATATATATAATGTTAGTAGATTGAGACACATGAGAAGGACATTAAACATAAAAATGAAAGTTTACTGACGTTTCAGGGAGAGGACTCACTTTCTTCAGAGTACAAAATAAGTTCGTTTCAGAGTTATATATATACAGAAAATGTAGCAAGGGCGAGGGCAAGGTAAGAGGAGGGGAGTTTGTACAAATAAACCATGGTTGGTGGGTAGCAAAAGAATGAAGAGAGAGCGGGAAAATAAAGTATATAAAGAAAAATAAGAACTCACAGTCACGCGGTACGAACATGGGAAAACGAGAGAGAGAAGAACCAAACACAGAGAAAAATACATAATTTAAAAATAAAAAGTAACAAGGTAAGCAACGGGGGGAAAGAGGGGTCTAAACAAGATATGCCCATACACGTGTTTGATATGGGCAAAAAGATTAGTCACGCGGAACGAAGAAGTTCCAAAGAAGATATGCAAATGCACACAAAGGACGAACATCTTCCCATACGCACCCATTCTAGGAAACCTGGTAAGGTCATTGAAACAAGAGACACGTGGCTTCTGTTGGTGGGAGGCATGGTTTGCTCCCAAAAGCAGTAGGACAGATAATTTCTACAGCAAATGAGTGTACATTGGTATACAAAGAGCGGGGAAAAAATTAACAAGGTAATTTTTCCCCACCCCCCTGGCAACGGGGGTGAAAGAGGGGTGAAAACAAGATATGCCCATGCACGTGTTTGACATGGGCGAAAAGATTAGTCACGCGAAACAAAGGAGTTTCAAAGATATGCAAATGCACACAAAGGGTGAAACTCTGCCCATACACACCAGTTCTAGTTATCGGGTAAGGTCACTGAAACTTGAGACAGGTGGCTTCTGTTGGGGGGAGGCAAGGGTCACGCCAAAAAGCAGTAGGGCAGGCAGTTTGGACACGAAATGAGTGTACATTGGTATGAAGAAAAAAAGAAAAAAAAGACAACGTCAAACAAGCCATGAAAAGAAAGAAAACAGGCGTATGACGCCTGTACACGCAAAAGGTACACGCGTATGACGCGGCAGCAGGTGGTATTCATATGGCCGGGGCATGGTGCCAGTTCAGGGAATGCCGAGGCGGTCAGCAACCAATATTAAAAAACAACAATAAAAAAATAAAGAGGACACGAAAGCAATCACATACGCTGGCGTTCATATATTAATTACGAGGTGAGAATATCAAAGCTACCAATGGTACTGCAGCCTTCTACCCAGAACACAATGTCCAGACTTGTTCGTCCAATTTGTTTCAGTGAAGCCATTGTGCTAAAACACGTCGTGCTAGCACGAAACTATAACCAACTACGGGAGCTCGCCAACTCAAGGGAGAATATTATTGAGGGAAAGAAATGAACAGGCATAACACCAGCCTGAGAAATGCAGCCGAAATTTTAATCGGAGGAAAGACACGTTAATTTCCCATAACTTTCATATATGCCAAACGACGCTGATTTAAACTTTTAGATAAGGTAGGGGTCACGAACCTCGCGATCGTGATGCGTTTTAAAACTAGATTCAAGAATTGTGGCCTTCAGTTGTTCTAAAGAATGACAAGGAGTGTTAACATGCTTTGATAGATGCAAAGAAGGGCAGGGTTTTGCATGAGAGCGGTGATTGTTAAACCTCAAACGAAAGGGTGTTTCAGTCTGGCCGATGTATTGTTTGCCGCAGAGGTTGCATTCAGGTATACGACGTTGGCGGAATCACAGTTAAAGTTCCCTTTTACATTAACATAATAGTTTGAAGCCGTGCTGGCGACGCGCTGTGTGGTGGTCATTTGTGGGCATACCTTACGCCATGGTTTGTTACAGGGCATGCAACCAGTAGTCTGTGGTCAGCTTATGCGGGATTTAGTGAGAACGTCGCCCAAATTTTTGCTGCGTCTATAAACAACACGTGGCGGTTCGGGGAATATTCTCTTTAGGCGTTCACTTTGAGCAAGAATATTGTGATGTTTCCTTAGTATGGATGCAACTTTCGGAGGAGAGGCCGAATGGGTCAAAACGGGGTTTGTTGGTTGATTGGGTTTTGGTGCTTTTTTTCGGCGAATTTCGGTGCGGTTCAACTGGTTAGCTCGTGTAATCGCGTCATCGATCACCCGCTCTGGGTATTTTTGATTCAAGGGCGCGGTTTTAAGTTCTCTGCAGTTAGAATCAAAATATGCGTGGCTTGTGCAGATTCGCTTAAAACGGTGAGATTGGCTGTAAGGTAATGCAGTCTTGCAGTTCCTGACATGGCTGCTGCTGAAGTGCAAATACTGGCGCGTGTCTGTAGGTTTCCTGTAGAGATTAGTGTGAAGTCTGCCCTGAGAAACTGTGACAGTAACATCCAGAAAATTTATGCTGTGCGTAGAATAGGAATGAGAGAGGGAGATGGTGGGATGCGCAATGGTAAAAGCCTCAATAAACGCAAGAAGTTCCATTTCACCGTGCTGCCAAATCATAAATATATCATCTATATACCTATTGTAGTACAATGGCTCCAAATTTTGTTTCGAGGAAGTTTGGGTTGTGAGGAAGTTGGGTTGCGAGGAAGAGGAAGATGTTCGCGTAGTTGGGCCCGATTTTGGTTCCTATTTACGTTCCGCTGATTTGCACGTAATTGACACCATCTAACTCAAAATTGTTAAGTTCAAGGATAAGGTGAAGGAAAGTTTCAAGGGTGAAAGAATCGATAGGTTTGTCACCCGCCGACCCCTTATACGCACATGATACAGCGGTGATCCCATCGGCATGCGGAATGTTAGTGTATAGTGACACGACATCTAGGGTAACAAGTAAACAGTTGTTAGGAATTTCCATCTTCATGATATCGGAGAGAAAATCGTTTGTATCCTTGATAAAGGATGGAAAGCTGGGGGGAATGACGCAAATCAGAGAGTCGACATAGCGCGAGAGGTTCTCGGTGACAGTACCAATGCCAGAGACAATGGGGCGACCTGGGTTGTTATTTTTATGAATCTTAGGAAGAGGAGGAGAAGGAGGAATAAACTTTTATTCAGGCCCAATCTTAGGAAGAAGGTAGAATCTACCGGCCACTGGGCTTAAGGGGATAAGAGAACGAGCAGTCGTTTCAGTTATTTCCTGATTTTGAACAAGCTCAGTGAGTTTTTCTTTGACAACTAGCTTATAATCATTAGTGGGATCGCTAGGGAGTACTTTGTAGAACGCAGATTCTGATAGTTGTCTATCAGCCTCGTTGACATAGCTTTGTCGAGGATCACGATGGCGCCTCCTTTATCGGCCGGTTTGATTACTATTTCGGGGCAACCTGCGTGTTCCTCCAGGGCTGTCTTCTCCTTGTTTGTGATGTTACAGCGGAAGGGGTATGCTTTTGGTATGCGGCTCGTACATCGCGTTGAACGGCTTTAATGTACATGTCGAGGCATGTATTGCGCTGCGTGGGAGGGGTCCAGTGCTTGTGGCTAGCAATGCGGTTCGGGCTTCGTCGGTTGGAGGACGGTCATGGAAGTACTCTCGCAGTCTCATATTTCTGGCGAAGTTGTGTAAGTCCTTAAAAAGTTGAAATTCGTTGAAACCGCCAGTTGCCGGGCAAAAATTCAGACCTTTTGACAAGGCTCTCATCATATCTGGTGACAGGGTAATACTAGAGAGGTTGATCACATTTCCGGTGAGATGTTTGTTAGTTTTAGTAGCCTGGGGAGAGGTTACAGAAGGGGAGTAAAAATTTGCGTTTGCGTTGGCACTCACTAGTACTCGCACTAATGAGACCTTGTCAATGGTTATATTTGGCGCGTTTAAGGGGCGATTTTCATATGCATTCACAGATAATGGGAAGCCATTAGAAATAGGGCTAACTTTATTCTTGCGGGTGTAGTCATTGCTAGGGATATTATCCCGGGAAAATTTACGTACTTTTGTTTCGAATATAGCGGGTGCCTTTTTGGATTCGTAGCTGCGTAGAAGGCCCGATTCTGTTTCGCTTAGCTCCTTACTAAGAATTTCCTCTTCCTGGCGGAGGGAATGGGACATAGTCTCGTAGTGATCTAGAATTATCTGCGTTAATTGCAAAGATGCGTTGTCTAGTACTTGTTGATACTTTTTCTTGTTGGAAGGCGACAGTTCGGAAGTTGCAGGTCTCAGCCTAACCCTCAAACCCATGGGAGCTGTCTCGGCAGACAAATACTGTGAAAGTGCGGAAACGTGTATTTGGGAACGTGTGCGTTTTTCAGTAATCTTTCTTAATATTAATAACTGTTTTGATACTGGGTAGGAAGCTGTATTACCGGGTTTTCCGAGTCCTAGTCAGTTTGTCGGCGCAGATGACACTTCCTTTTGGAGGTTGTACGGGTCATGGGCTAGCTTCGGGGCGTCCGAACGCAGTGCGGATTCCCTGCTTGCGGTTTCCCGTGGCTCGGTTGTGGCCGGGGCTCCGGTGGCTGCTGTCGATTTCGAGGGCGGACGCGGCAGGCTCTGGGCGCGCCGCACTCTCGGGGTAGGGCTGCAGGCGATGCGTCGGTGCTCCGTGGCCGTGGCCTTTGGAGCACGTACGGGTGGCAGGCTGCGGCGTGCGTCCGGGGACTCCGGGGGGCAGGTCCCTGGTGCTCAGTGCAAGGTCCGTGGCCACGGTGGCATGCGGGACTGGCCCGTTGGCCCATGTGTCCGGGGACGTCGGGGAGGGTGTTGAGCTGGAGGGGAGCAGAGGCAGCGGTGGGAAGTCACTGTCGTATGAGGACACTGCGGGAGTTTGGGTGGCGGTGCATGCGTCCTCGCACCATCCAGGAGGGTTGCAGCGCTTTTGGGTGAAGGAAAGCTCGCGGATGTGGCTAGCAACGACAGCCACACCCTCAAAGCTGGGGTGCAGACCATCAGCAGCAGGGACTCGGCGGGCGGGGAGGTGCTGGAAGCCGTGGTCAATGAACCGGACACAGCGAGAGTGGCGGCAGAATTCGCGCAGAAGAGAGTTAAACCGTCGTGCTTTTGCGTTGCAGCCAATGGCAAAGCGGGAGATGCGGTAGTCACGGCGGCGGTTAGCGAAGCGCGGAAGAATCAACAACGGTGTAAGGTACGCCCACAAATGACCACCACACAGCCCGCCGCCAGCACAGCTTCAAACTATTATGTTAATGTAAACGGGAACGTTAACTGTGATTCCGCCAACGTCGTATACCTGAATGCACCCTCTGCGGCAAACAATACATCAGCCAGACTGAAACACCCTTTCGTTTGAGGTTTAACAATCACCGCTATCATGCAAAAACCTGCCCTTCTTTGCATCTATCAAAGCATGTTAACACTACTGGTCATTCCTCTGAACAACTGAAGGCCACAATTCTTGAATCTAGTTTTAAAACGCATCACGATCGCGAAGTTCGTGAGCTCTACCTTATCTAAAAGTTTAAATAAGCGTCGTTTGGCATACATGAAAGTTATGGGAAAATAAACGTGTCTTTCCTCCGATTAAAATTTCGGCTGCATTTCACAGGCTAGTGTTATGCCTGTTCATTTCTTTCCCTCAATAATATTCTCCCTTGAGTTGGCGGGCTCCCGTAGTTGGGCATAGTTTTGTGCTAGCACGACGTGTTTTAGCACAATGGCTTCAGTGAAACAAATTGGACGAACAAGTCTGGATATTGTGTTCTGGGTAGAAGGCTGCAGTACCATTGGTAGCTTTGATATTCTCACCTCGTAATTATTATATGAACGCCAGCGTATGTGATTGCTTTCGTGTCCTCTTTCTGTTTTGTATTGTAGTTTTTTAATATTCATTGCGAACTTGCACCATGCCCCGGCCAGATGAATACCACCTGCTTCCGCGTCATACGCGTGCACCTGCCTGTTTTCTTTCTTTCCATGGCTTGTTTGGCGTTGTCTTTTTTTTTCTTTTTCTCTTCATACCGATGTACACTCATTTCGTGTCCAAACTGCCTGTGCCACTGCTTTCTGGCGTTACCCTGGCCTCCCCCCAACGGAAGCCACCTGTCTCAAGTTTCATGGCCTTATCCGATAACTAGAACTGGTGTGTATGGGCAGAGGTTCACCCTTTGTGTGCATTTGCATATCTTTGGAACTCCTTTGTTCCGCGTGACTAATCTTTTTGCCCAGAGAGAGAGAGAGAAGGCTCTTTATTGGAAAAGCAGAGAGGTTTGCCGGCATTTACAGAAACCTACATGCTTCTCTGCTGTGGGTAAGGAGGGGGGAAGAAAAGGCCCAAGGAAGAGCTGGGCAGAAATAAAAGGAAAAAAAAACTATCGTGTACTTGGCGCGGTAGCGGAGTTTTGTTCTGAGCTTGGGCCACATAATTTACAATTTTGAAATTAGGCCAAGTTCATCCAGATAAGAGGATAAACTTTGTAGAGCTTGGCGCTGCTTTGACGGATGAATCCATGGTCGCAAAATATTTCTGAGAGTAATTGGCCCCTTTATAGACGTTCCATTCTTTCGAGGAAGTGGGATCTCGGTTCCATGTAAGCCGCACATTCTAATAAAATGTGTTCAATTGTTTCGACGCAACCACAATTGTCGCAGTGCGGATTTGGCGTCGCTCCAAGGCGAAATAGGTAGCTATTTGTGTAGCCACAGTTCAGGCGTAGACGATGGTACAACGTTTCCAGGTTATGAGGAAGCTGTGTCGGGAGTCTTGACGTTAATTCTGGGTCAATAGTGTGCAAAAAGCATCCAGTATTTTGTAAGTTGCTCCATAGACGGCTTCTTTCTGTCACCGCAAAGTGGTGAGCCATGGCAGAAGCTTCTGTTTTCGTGAAATACACCTTGCGGTATTTTCGGTAAAGAAGGCCCTTACGGGCCGCTTCGTCGGCTTTTTGGTTACCTTTGATGCCGCTGTGTCCAGGTATCCACTGCATTTTAATGTTGTGTCCAGCAGTGCAGGCAAGATGGTGAAGGTAGGATATATCACAGGCTGCGATTTGGTGGGGGGAAAATCTAGTTATCCTACATAGAATTTGCAGAGCTGCCTTGGAGTGCATGAAGATACTCCATTGGTGCGGCTCGTGGCGCAGGATGTAAACAATTGCCTCCTTCAGATCGTAGAGCTTAGCCGCTGTCGACGATGTTTGTCGCTCAAGACGAAATGGAAGCATTTCACCAGTTTGTGGTATGTATAGACCTGAAGAAGAGCTTTGCATGGTTGATGAACCATCGGTGAATATGAATGTTCTTGCTGAATGCGTTCTATACATGTAGTCTAAAACGATTTGGAGGATTTCTGACAGAGGGATAGTCTTTTTGGGGCCAATTCCTGGGATACAACATTGAAGTTGTAGGGGAGCAAGGTTCCAGGGACGGAAATGTGGCGGAATAATTGGTGAGGGCTGGGTTGGAACAGACAGTGGTATGCTCTGAATGGTCTGGGCGAATCCGGAGCTGTTGCACTTGGAGGAGAGACGACTTAGGAAATAATTTCTTGCGTGTAGACGATGCCTCAAGTGCACTCGGAGGGTCTCCCGTTGTCTAATAACTTCGAAAGGCAAACAACGTGCCTCTCCCATGGTTCCGACGCTCGAAGATCCCTTCGGAAGTCCAAGACAGGTGCGTAGGTTGTTGTTTCTTGCTGCCTCAAGGCTTTTCTTGCTTGTCTCAGATATTTTATGCAGGATAGGGAGGCTGTAATGCAGCACTTCATCCACATAGCTCTTGTGCAGCATAACCATTAAATGGCAATCACTGCCCCATCGAGGACCCGCAAGACATTTAAAGACCTGAGCGGCCGAAGAAATGCGGCTCCCTATCCGTTTGACTTCCGGTGACCAGGTCAAGTGGCGGTATATTAAAACTCATAGAATTTTTTTAACTCGTGCATACGAAAGTATGCGCCCGCCCAGTATCAATGGATAGCGATCCATGTTTTTTCGTGTGAAAGCCATAGCCACGCTCTTACCTAGAGAAAGTTGAATGCCGCGGGCTGCGAGGTAGTTAGAAATGTTGTACAGGGCTCTCTGTAATCGCTGCTGTGTACATCGTCGGGAACGAGAAGCACACCACACACAGATATCATCTGCGTACAGCGTGATCTTAACTCCACGCGGAAGGATTCTTTTGAGTGAAATGAGGGTCAGGTTGAACAGCAACAGACTTAGTACGGCACCTTGTGGTACACTTTTTTCCATGGCATAATGCGATGTTGAGCCTTCCGGAGTGGTCATGAAAGTTATGGACTACCTTGATGGTCGATACCTTTTTGCCCATGTCAAAGACGTGCATAGGCATATCTTGTTTTGACCCCTCTTTCACCCCCGTTGCCACGGGAGTAGGGAAATATTACCTTGTTAATTTTTTTCCCGCTCTTTGTAAACCAATGTACACTCATTTCCTGTAGAAACTACCTGTCCTACTGCTTTTGGGCGTGACCCTTGCCTCCCCCCAACAGAAGCCACGTGTCTCTTGTTTCAATGACCTTAACCAGTTTCTTAGAATGGGTGTGTATCAGCAGATGTTCGTCCTTTGTGTGCATTTGCATATCTTCTTTGGAACTTCTTCGTTCCGCGTGACTAATCTTTTTGCCCATGTCAAACAGTTGCATGGGCATATCTTCTTTTGACCCCTCTTTCACCCCCGTTGCCATGGGGGAGGGGAAAATTACCTTGTTATTTACTTTTTATTTTGTAAATATTTATTTTTTCTCTGTGTTTGGTTCTTCTCTCTCTCTTTTTTTCCCATGTTCGTACCGCGTGGCTGTGAGGTCTTATCCTTTTTATAATTTATTTTCCCGCTCACTCTTTATTCTTTGACTACCCCCCAACCATGATCCATTTGTACAAACTCTCCCTCCTCTTACCTTGCCCTCGCCTTTGCTACATTCTCTGTATATACATAACGGGTTTAGGCCACTCGTCACAAGTCCACTCGTCATAGGCCAACTCGTCACAGGTAAACTGGTCAGGAATGTCAACTCGTCACGGGGCATTTCGTACCAGGAATTCTCGTATCACCGGAATATTCGTCACACGAAAAACTCGCATTAGGAGCTTGTTTTCGAAAGCGATGTTTCCGCCTGCTATATATACGTCGCCTATTTGAAAATGATGTAGGCGAGCGAGTGTTCTTTCAAAGTTTTTAATGCAGGAAGTTAGGTAAATATACCGCCATACCCCGGTATATTAAAATGAGAATAGCCTGCAAATTTGTATTACATGGCACAAATTGTATTACATGGTACAAAAGGTAAACAAATTGTTATAAATGATGCAGTGAACAGGTTGTACAAAAAATAAAAAAATGTTTATTGCACTTTCTTTGCACTATTGTACTTTTTGTACTATTGCGCTGTTGTCTCGTTGCGTAGGCGTCTTCAACGCTGGGTTGCGACGTTGTTCACTTCATCAGTACCGGAAGCGGATGTTGCGGGCAATATTCCGAAGCGTATTGACTGTGGCTCAGCCGTCGTGCTCAGCCAGGATTCTTGCCATGCAATCGTTGACATCTTGGTATTTGCGAGCGAGCCATAGGGGGGTGCCGTCCGACGATGACTACTACCACCACCGTGAAAAGCGACAACGGAACAGATTAACAAAGGGCCCCACAAGATTTTTTGGCTTGGTGTGGCCCGAATATGTATTCAGAGCAGTAAAATAAAGATTATTATAATTATTTAAAAAACAATTGCCCGCCGCGGTGGCACAGCTGGATATGACGCTGTGCTGTTGAGCCCAAGGAAGCGCATTCGGTTCCCGGCCGTGGAGGACGCTTTCTGATGGAGGCGAAAAGCGAAAACGTCCGTGTGTTCGAGATTTCGACGCACGCATATTACACATCCCCAGGTGGTCAAAATGATTTCGGAGCCCTCCACTACGGCGCGCCTGGTCACTTGCGTAGCATGGGTGCGTTAAAACCCACAATCAATCAAATCAACAATGTCAAACCTAATGCAATGCCTGGTGGTGTGTCCTTCAGTGTTTATATAGAAAAAAAATCCTCCAGCTTAGCTATGGTTCAAGCCTTGCGCGAGTTGGTGCAAGCTTCACCAATTTTTATTTTTTTATTCGCAGACTGAAAGTGGGGGTGCGGGTTGTGTGCAAGGGCAGGTTATACGCGCGAAAATACGGACGTACGCCAACCCAACACCGCTGACGATCAGCACTTGAAGAAGTGCAAATCGCGTTGACCTCTCCCCCCCTACACAGCAAAAAAAAAAACAGCTCTTAATGCACACCTGCTGCTCACGTAGACCTCCCCACGCCCTCCTGAGCAGCCATAACAAATTTACCATTGTAGAAACCAGCCTCAGACCGGCTTTAAACGCCAATTTCCGGTCAGGGCTTCTGGGATTTTGTTCAAACCGCCGCGGTGTAACGAAATCCATGTGACGAGAAGGCACCTCGCACGAGAGTTCCTATGTCGAGATGGCACTGTACGAAAAGGCCGGTGTGACGAGTTGGCCTACGACGAGTTTTCCGGTGACGAGTGGGCTTGTGACGAGTGGGCTCGTTCCCATATATAACTCTGAAACGAACTTATTTTGTACTCTGAAAAAGGAGTCATCTCCCTGAAATGTCAGCAAAATTTATTTTTATTTTTAATGTCCTTCTCGTGTGTCTCTGTCTCTACTACCCTTATTTTTTCGCGCTCTGTGTGAGTTTTTGTTTCTAGACTCTCTCTCTCTCTCTCTCTCTCTCTCTCTCTCTATATATATATATATATATATATATATATATATATATATATATATATATATATATATATATATTTATATATATACATATATATTGTTACGTAGCGGCAGTGCAAATGACTCGAACCATGTTGAAAATGAAGCGATGTATTAAAAGGTAGAGTGATCTATGTACAGTATGGCTTCCATTAGAGACCACGCGCCAGAAACTTCGTTGTCGTCGTTATCGTCGTAGTCCTAATTCGGTCATGACCCGGTGGGGCATTGTCCGCCTATATGTGAGTACCGTGACAATATATATATATATATATATATATATATATATATATATATATATATATATATATATATATATATATTGTCACAGTACGAGGGAGGTTTATTTTCTGGACAGGACGGGGAAGCTTCACAGGAACGAACGGAGCTCCAAAACCACACGCCTGAGGATTGTTCCTCTTCCTCTAGCCCAGGCATTGCCCATCCGTCAGGTACATGTCAAAGTGTGTGAAGCGTTACGATTCCCCCCTTGACAGACGAAACCCAAACGGTGAGTCACTGTTCACAGCATGGAACGAATGGCTTCAAGCGGGTGATGTGAGCCAGTGGCGTATTGTTGCTCCGGCGTCCAGTCGTAGTTAGCCGTGACAGAACGTACGTAACGTCGCTCACGGGATCAACAATAACGATTGGGAATCTTTAGCGTTACGGAAACTTAGTGCACAGGCCGCGCGTTCGTATTGGGGTCCATCGCAAGACCAAGTCACCTTTTGCATAAGAAACGAATTGGCGCCGACTGTCGTAGCGTTTCTTAGAACGTGCCTGCGATGTCACAGTTCAGAGTCTTGCAAGGTGGCGAGCCTCTTCGGCAAGGCACAGCGTTTTCGCAACCGAGGGCTCCAAATGCAGCGAAAACTGCAAGATGGAGTCAAGAGTATTATGACGAACACGAGCGTACAGCAAGAACGGACTATAACCGGTGGTTTCATGCATCGCCATGTTGTATGCGTACGTGATAAAAGGCATTAGCTCGAATTCTAATTGTTTTGGCCCGAAATGACGTAGATGGTGAGAATGTTAGCAAGAGTTCTGTTTGTGCGTTCGGTCATGTCGTTTGTCTGAGGTTGGGACGGCGCTGAGTGACGGAAACGGGATGTACAAATACTTAGAAGCTCTTTAATGATCTCTGCAACGAATTGGCGACCGCGGTCAGTGATTATCACCCGAGGAGCACTATGCCGAAGAATGACAAAAGGCAAAATGAATAGGGCCAGTTGAGCAGTTTTGGCAGTCGGAATAGCCGCGGTTTCCGCGTATCGCAAAAGATGGCCGATGGAGACGATGACCCGTCAATTACCAGTGGAAGAGCGCGTAAACGGACCTAGCAGGTCCATGACAACTTGCTCAAACGGAGAACTTGGAGGTGCAACTGGATGAAGTAGTCCGGATAGAACATGGGTAGGGCGCTTATATTTCTGGCAGTCTTGACAACTGGCTACTTACTGTGGTACAGTGCGATGCGTATTCTGCCAGAATAAGCATTCTGTTGTTGGATGCAAGGTGCGTGCCATTTACTAATGCTGCAAGTAGCCTAGCCGTGCATTGTTCGTAGATCTTCCGAATGCAAGCGTGTTGCACAACAAGAAGAAAACGGCTAACCCACGGGAGGTAGTTCATCTTCCAAAGCTGCCGGTCGCGCATAACGATGCAACGAGACGAATTCGAATCATGAGCAGCTGCAAACAGCGATCGCAGGCTGAAGTCATTTTGCTGTGCCACGCTGAAAGTTTCAACATCAGGAAAGTTAAAGCTAACCACTGTCACGTAATCAAGTTGTAAGCGCCTGCTTCGGGTTCAGGCGCCGGAAGCCGAGATAAGCAGTCGGCGTACGCGTGTTGGCGGCCGCTCTTGTAGCACACAACAAAATCCTATTTTTGTTGACGCAAGGCCCATCGCGCTAGACAAACAACTGGATCGTGAAGCCCAGTGAGCCAACATAAAACGTGGCGGTTAGTGACCACAGTAAATGGGCGTCCGTATCTGTATGAGCAAAACGTCTGGACAGCAAAAATAACTGCCAAACACTCTTGCTCCCTTACAGTATAATATCGCTCGGCATTGCTCAGGCATCGGTTAGCATAGGCGACAACATGCTCAACATGGTTGTTTTTGAACCAGAACCGCGCCAACACTTATCCCACTCGCGTCAGCGTGTATCTCTGAGGGCACAGAAGAGTCGAAGTGACGCAGAATAGGGCCTGATGTAAGAAGAAATTTGAGCTGAGAAAATGACACCTGACATTATGGTGTCAACTGGAATTGGACGTTGTCATGTAAAAGGTGCGTACGTAATGTAAAAGTGTAAAGTGCGCAAGTCTGCGCAGCGAGGAACGAAGCAACGAAAGTATGAGCACAACCTCAGGAAGCTGCGGAGCTCGCGCACTGAGCGTGGTTGTTTGAAGTTGCCAACAGCTTGAATCTTCCTAGAATCCGGTCGGAAGCCATCCTTGTCAACCATGTGGCCAAGAACCAGCGCTTGACGCTCGCCAAAGCGGCACTTCTTATTATTCAGCCCGAGGCCAGTACACTGCATGAAGTTCAGGACGGTATCCACGCGGCAGTTGTGCTCATCGAACATTTGCCCGAAAATTACTACATCATCAAGGTAACACAAACAAATTTCCCACTTCTGCCTGGTTCTGCCAGCACACAGTTTTGACGTGTTTCTGCCAGCACACACAACATCGCCCATCACGCTGACAGCATCTGCCATCCCTGACCGCTCCCTGGACGACTTTGTGGAGCCACTTGCCGGGAACGTTGCAAAGAAAGACGTTGAAAGACAAAAGAAAAACAATGGTCACACTTTATTGTGGGCGTTGAACTGCTCCGCTAATAACGTAGTTCTCCTAGAGGCATTAAACCTGCCTGCTTTGAGGCTCAGGAAAGCGCGTCTGTTGCTGTGGTATATGAAAGTGAGCCTCAGGTTGCCACTCGCTGCGTGCCTGATTCTAAATTTCTGGGCATGATGGACAAATCCCTCTTCTCGGCTGAGCGTCCTAGGCTGGTGACCGTTCTATCCCGACATGCTTACGCATACGTACGCAATATTACAGCGGATCAGGTCAAAGAAATCCTGAAAAGGGGTGTTATACAAGAGTTGTCTAGTCCGTGGGCTGCACCTGTCATCCTTGTCAAGAAGAAAGATGGGTCATGGTGATTTTGCGTGAACTGTCGGCAACTAAATTCCATTACGAAGAAAGACGTATACCCCTTCGCCTGTAACAAGACTGCTACGGGGAAAAGGAGGTTTATTTCCGAGACGATGCAGCGATGGCGTAGAGGTAGCACACCCGCCTCGCGTGGAGAAGGACCATGGATCGAATCCCGGTGCCGGACAATTCCCACCGGATTAAAAAAAAAAGTAAATCCGCGTATTGATGGAATTGCACAAGGGGGCTTGGGGTGCGGCCTGACCCCGGAGACCATTGCCGGTAATGCACTCACTCACCAGAGCAGGATTGGCCACCCTGGTGTAGTAACGGCCTCAGGCTCCCATGAATACGCCAATTAACCCTCGGCCCTCAGTCCCCAGCGGCTGCGAAGCAACTGACCACGGCGGCGGTCAGACCTGTGACGCAGCAGAGGGTGCTAAGAATTCCTAGATCCGGACAGGCCGCCAATAGAATCTCAACCTGGCAACGTTTAACGCGCGGACCTTATCTGTTGGAGAAACCGGGAAGGAAAAGAAAGATGCGTACAGAAAAGATGGTGGATGCCGGTCATACACGAGGAAAAACGGTGAAAATCCAGTGGTACTTTGAACAGCAGTGTTGTAGGCGTATGTGACAAAGGGAAGATTGGCGGCCCAGTTTC
The DNA here is from genome assembly GCF_048455015.1 of Haemaphysalis longicornis. Lineage (NCBI taxonomy): Eukaryota > Metazoa > Arthropoda > Arachnida > Ixodida > Ixodidae > Haemaphysalis > Haemaphysalis longicornis. The sequence goes on from NW_027526295.1 coordinate 78,171,976, forward strand.
TGTGGTCGGGGTTGATATAGACAGAAATCATATCAGACAGAGTACGATGAAAGCGTTCTGTCAGGCCATTTGTCTGAGGATGATAGCCTGACGTGGTCTTGTGGATGGTACCGGCAGCCCGAAGAACTTCTGCAAGGACTGCTGAGAAGAATGTGCGTCCTCGGTCACTTCAAAGAGTGCGAGGTGGTCCGCGACGTAAAAAGATGGCTTGCTGAAAAAAATCCTGCGACTTCGGAAGCGGAGCCGGTACGCCGCGGAGCAGTTTCGGTGAGTCGAGTCAAATGATCTACAGCAGTCACAATCCATTGATGGCCAGTCGAAGTTGAAGGCAAAGGTTCACATAGGTCGATGCCAATGACTTCGAAAGGAGCAGGAGGGCAAGGCAGGGGCTGTAGCATCCCTGCAGGGGCTGAGGTTGAGCGTTTACGACGCTGACAGGCAGGACATGATGCAACATATTTTGCGACGCTGGTGGAAAGGCCTGGCCAAAAGAACCGGCTCCTTATGCGGTCGTAAGTTTTGTTGAACGCAAGATGGCCAGCCATGGCGTCATCATGAAAGACTTCCAGGATTTGGTTCCGAAGACAGCGAGGGATGACTGAAACCCACCTGTCGCCGGTAGGGTGATAATTGTGACGGTAAAGCGCTCCACCATTCTAGAGGCGAAATTTGTTTATTCGGCGGCGGGAGCGGCCATTAGGTGGTGAAGCAGAACCATCGAGTTGTTCCATGAGGTGTCGGCGGTACGAGTCGGTTCGTTGAACAGATACAAGGTTTGATGGAATATCTTGTTCTGCTGTGCGCAAAGGCGCCATTGTCAGCGTGGGAGAAGAGATGGCAGGGGGCGTGGTATCCTCGGGGGACGGCTGTGGGCAACGGGACAGGGCGTCAGCGTCATTGTGAGTCATGCCCGACTTGTAAGTCACCGTAAAATCGTACTCCTGTAAACGGAGAACCCAGCGGCCAAGGCGTCCAGATAAATTTTTGAGCGAGGATAACCAACAAAGCGCATGGTGGTCTGTCACTACGGAGAAGTGGCGCCCGTACAAATAAGGACGAAATTTTTGCACGGCCCAGACAAGCGCGAAGCATTCTTTCTCAGTAATTGTGTAGTTCCGCTCAGCGGGTGTCAGAGTGCGGCTGGCGTAGGCGATGACGCGCTCCAATGACGAATCATTGCGCTGCAGAAGGACCGCACCAAGACCATGCCCACTGGCATCAGTGTGGAGAATTGTCGGTGCCGACTCATCGAAATGGCCGAGGACAGGTCTAGATGTGAGAGCTTGTTTGAGGGTTTTGAAAGCTGTTTCGCAGTCTTCGGTCCAGAGGAATGGGTTACCGGATGTCAATAGTTTGTTCAGGGGCGAGGCTATTGTTGCGAAATTGCGAATGAAGCGACGGAAATAAGAAGCCAATCCAAGAAAACTGCGAAGTTCCTTTTGACGGAGCGGCCGAGAGATGTTAAGAACCGCGTTGATCTTGTCCGGATCCGGGCGTATTCCATCCTTGCTTACAACGTGGTCCAGGACTTTGATGGAGGTACTGGCAAATCGACATTTTTGGTGTTGAGCTGAAGACCAGCGTTGCGGAGGCAGGTTAATACTTCCTCAACACGTTGAAGGTGCTCATCGAACGTGGACGACAAGATAACGATGTCATCAAGGTAACAAAGACAGATCTTCCATTTTAATTCACGCAGGACGGTGTCAATCATGCACTCAAAGGTGGCTGGAGCATTGCGCAGTCCGAATGGCATGACGTTAAACTCGTAAAGGCCATCGGGTGTGGCGAAAGCTGTTTTTTCTTTATCTGATTCATTCATAGGGATTTGCCAATATCCCGATCGAAGATCAAGGCTCGAGAAGTATTGGGCGCCGTGAAAAGTGCTCAGAGCGTCATCAGTCCGGGGCATGGGGTAAACGTCTTTTGTAGTAATTTTGTTAGGCGCCCGATAGTCCACACAAAAGCGCACGCAGCCATCTTTCTTGCGGACCAAAACAACCGGTGATGACCAGGAGCTTCCAGAAGGGCGAATAATGTCCCGCTGAAGCATATCGTCAACATTGTCCTGAATAATTTTGCGTTCTGAGGCCGAAACGCGGTAGGGACAACGGCGAAATATACACGAACCATCTGTTTCTATACGATGAGTTTGCGCTGATGTCCGTCCAAGAGTGGAAGAGTGGCAGTCGAATAAGGCCTTGTGTTCCGTAAGCAGAGCGAGGAGCGCTTCCCGCTTTTCTAAGCTGAGCTCAGGATTGATGGTAGAAGTAAGGCACGAGACCGTAAGCTCTGGATTACAGGCACACTGCACTGACGCAAGAGGGCAAAGTGCTGGAGAGGTAACGTCGTCCTCGGAAATAGTGGCAACGGTAATGCCTTGTGGAAGGAGAATCAGCTCAGAGGCAACATTCAATGCGGCGATTAGAGCTGACCCCGCGAAAAGCGAACGAGACATGGTGGTATTATGGCTCCTTTACAAGCGAAACTCCCAGCTAGTGTGACAAAGACATCTCTGTCGGCGATGTTGTCGCCGGCCACAAAAAATACAGTTTCTTCACCGGGAGGCAGAACACAATCTTCGGAAGCTACCAAACGCTGTATTGGCACATCTGAAACACAGGCAATAGCTGTCTCGGTGAGGTGAATAGCCGGTTGTCGGCAGGAAATTACCGCGGACGATGCTGATAAAAAGTCCCAACCCAGAATGACTTCATAAGCACATAGAGTAGGCACCGCACACTGAATGTGATGTAGAAGCCCGTCAATCATAACACGCACTGTACAGTATCCAGAGGGGCGAATGTTATCGCTATTTGCTCCTCGTAAAGACGGACCGGTATAGGGAGTTCTGACTTTTCTGAGGCGGGAACTCAACTGTGCGCTAAAAACCGAAACACTGGCTCCCGTATCCACAAGCGCATCAATACACACCCCTACCACTTCTACGGATAAAATGTTCGACGGACAGTCCGGAGGAGGTCTGGCTTCTGGGAGCAATGGAGTTTCCCCTCCAAAAACTGCAGGCGCTAGTTTTCCGAAGCCTGGTCAGTGGGACGGGAAGCAGGTCGAAGAGGCGACAGTGAGCGGCAATACAGCGAGGGTGATCGACGTCGTGCCGTGCGATTACATGAAATATCGGTCGAGTCTCGAGGAAGTGAAGGACGGCGAGGAGGCGAAACGTACCCATTACGATGAGCCCCGTAGACAAAGCGGGTGTCATCCCGTTCATCATGCGCGTAACCTCGTCGCTCATTTTGTTGGCGTCGCCGGCAAAAGCGAGAAATGTGACCCCGAATACCACAGTAGTAGCAGACGGGGCGGTCCCGCGGGAAAAGCTGACGGTCGGGACGAACGTGCGAGTAGTATGGCTGAGGATACGGACCTGTTGAAATTGCTGTCAGATGTCCGTGAGAAGGTGGTAGCGGGGGAGCTTCCACTCGCATAGGTGGTTTCGAAGCGGTATCGCAGTATGACATGGCGTGGATGGTAGAAGGGGCGGGGTTAACAGATGGTACCGCCGTCATGAACGCAAGCTCCTCCTTGATGAGGTCTCGCAGGAGACGCGTTCGGGCGACAGTTGTCACGTGGGGGGCACGGTGAGGTACGGTTTTGTGGCTCCTCACGGATGATACTACTTATCAGGGTACGTACGTCCATGTCCCCATCCATGCAAGTTGACGAGGGCTCAGGTTGCAAGCGAAGAGACTGCAACTGGTCGAGACGTAGGTAGGTTGTTCGAACATCATTTACGCTTGCGGGGTTCTGAAGAGCAAGGGCGTTAATTGCGAAAGGAGCAATTCCCTTCAAGATGTGGCGCACCTTGTCAGCCTCGAGCATGCTTTCGTCCACCCTGCGGCATAGGGCAAGAACGTCCTCGATGTAAGAAATGTATGTTTCTTCGGGATGTTGTACGCGAGAGTTCAGCTTCTTTCTGACACAATCTGAGCGAAGAGACGGGGTGCCGAAGGCCTGGCGTATCTCATCCGTAAAGGTGGTCCAATCAGCGAAGCGTCCTTTGTTGTTGTAGAACCACGTCTTCGCCACCTCGTTTAGAGAGAAGGGGACAATGTGCAGCTTGAAAACGTCATCCAACCTGTTAAACTGGCTGACGCGGTTGAACTCGTCGAGCGAGTCGTCGACATCGTCCCCGCGAAGACCAGCGAAGAAGGGAGGGTCACGCTGGGGGCTTGTTAGCAACCACGTCGACGCCGTTTGAGCGGCGGACTCCGACCTGGCTTCTCGCTGCATCGGCGGAGCTGGTAGCAGGATGCGTCGACCCGAACGGAGCTCCAGGGGTGTAACGGGGAGCGGCGGAGGACGGGGTCAAAAGGCAACTCCACCACTTGAAAGGCAAAGTCACGGGGAAGCACAGACCGTTTATTCCGGCTTCGCGAAAGGAACAACCCGCAGAGACTCCGACGAAGAAGACGGTCGCACGAGGCACGCGATATCAGAGTGGCAGCCAGTGGCGCGTGAATGAAGATGATGCTGATGATGGGAGTTTTTCTAGATTCTATGAATGGGGAGAATGACCACTGTAGCGATTGGTATGAAAATATCGCTCACAATATTATTACGACAAGAACGGGAATTTTATTAGTTCGCACAATATAAACGTTTGGGACAGTTTTCTTGTTTTTATCTTCACTATTATTCAAAATCCCGCTCCGTATCTCTTGCCGTATCTTCCGTATATAGGGAATTCATACGGGCAATGAGTTCGCGGTTCTAGAAATCATACAGAGTCAAAACAGGTGTCAAATTTTTGAATTGGCATGCACTGGTTCATTCTCATAAGCTTCTCAAAAATCTTTTTTGTTTTGTGGCGGCTTCGTGTCATGCTAAGAATGTACTCCGCATTCCAATAATTCCGTATATACGGAATGTTTGATAAGGGGATATATATATATATATATATATATATATATATATATATATATATATATATATATATATATATATATATATATATATATATATATATATATATATATATATATATATATAAACGTATACTCAGAATAGAAAATGAAAGGCTCGTTGATATAAGAATTAAGGAATAACGGTTGGCGATGAGGAAGCCCAAGGAAAACACAGGGGAGAATGTGGTAGTTCATTTTATTATGCTTGAAACGGATGCACAGTTTTGAAAGAAAAAAAAGTGGAGAAAAACATATCCGCCGGGTGGGATCCGAACACACGACCTCCAGAATACGCGTCTCGCGTGATGACCACTTAAGTCAACGATCCCCAAATTTCCAATTCTGATTTGCTATTGGTGAGGGCATGGTGACGGTCTCTATTCTGGTGGTCTTTGTGGTCGAACGCTGGTGGACCACTTCGGCATGTCGAGGCGCTCGAGGCATGGCCCGGGGGTTAAAAAGAAGGTCCCCTTCACCCCGAAAATCCGTGTGGTGCTAGCTACAACCCCCCATCCCGACCGTAGGGAAAAATTACCTTAACATAAATACCCGAGAAAGTGGAGCGGAGAACCGCTCACTAATAGCACGATGGTCATCGCAGCAGACACGTATACTGAAGGTCGTGGGTTCGGATCCCACCAAGCGGGCATTTTTAGATAGGAGGCTTCTTATGCTCGGGGCTGTGTCCCTCTCTCTGTTGTCGGTGTTTGCCGTGCGCACCCCCACTGTGCATGCCTGGCCAGGCACCACTGATGATGACTGTGGCAGGATGCCACTAGGGATGGGCCAACCAAAGAATCGATCACGAGAAAGCTTCGCGTTCAACCACCGTCGTCATCTTCCCGTAGGGTAACCCCTTATTGCGCATGCCTGGCCAGGCACCGCTGATTATTATTGTGGTAGTATGCCCCTAGGGATTGTCCAAACAAGGAATCCATCACATGGTAGCTTCGCGTGGAACCACCGTCGTCATATTCCCGTAGGGTAACCCTGAGTAGTATGCGAGCAATTCCTCCTCTCCTCTCCGGCACTCCTCTCCTCTCCGGTATTCCTCATCTCTTCTTCGATGCTGCTCCCCTCTCAGAGAGAGAGAGAGAGAATAACTTTATTGTGTGCCCGGTGGGAAAAGGAAGAGGTTGGAGATCCTCCTCGGTCTTCTTCCCCTTTTTAGGCGGCAGCCAGGAGTCCTTGGACCCAGGCGGCGTCTTCAGCCATCCGGACGAGTTCGACTTGAACTTCAGAGATTGCGCATGAATGCAACACCTGCAGCTCCGCGCGCGATAATGTGAAGCAGCTTAGGGTTAAAGGCGCGATGATAGCCGCTGCATACTCCTCTGGGGGCGCCACTGTAGCTCCGTGGTAGAAATGACGTGCACTCTGCTCTCTTCATTCTCCTCCCGCAACGCCACGATCGCACTGAAAATTAATGGGAGCTTGAGTCGACTCCATAGCTGCTTCGCATACTACTTAGGGTTCCCCTGCCGGAAGATGGTGAAATTTTTTCCCCACTTTCTTCTTGTCTTTCGGAAATCTACGTCTACTTCAGCATAAAAAAATGACCTGCCGCATACTCCGCTTTGCTTTCTTTGGAATTCTTGAGTACCAACCCTTTTAGGTCTTTATTGAACGAGTCCCTTATTTCCCATTCTGATTCGCTACATGCATAGCGAAGGTCTTTCTTCTGACAGTCTTGGTGCCATAGGGAGCTTTAGAGGGTTCAACGGTGGTCTTACACTCTCCACATGTCGTAGACGCTCGAGTCACGGCCCCGGGAGTCAAAATGAATGTCCCCTTCACCCAGAGTAGTCCGAGTGGCGCTGGCTAACACCACCAAGCGCAGGCAATAAATACCTTAAATAAATACCCGGCAAACTGCAGGATAGTGGTCTTCGCACCAGACGAGTATTCTAGGTGTCCTGGTTTTGGATCCCACCCAGCCGGCGTTTGCTCCCCACTTTCTTTCTGTCTTCCAGAAAATCTGCTTCTGTTTCAACGGAAATAAATGACCTACCGCATGCTCCCATTTGCTTTTATTGGCATTGTTAATGCTAACAATTTTCTTTCGTGTATAAATATATATAGATATCGCACCACACCGGTATTATAGAGGTCATGGGTTCGGCTCCAACCACAGCCTCCCCTTTGCTTTCCGCGGTTGTCTTGACTGCCAACTCTTATTTCTGCCTCATTTCAACGAGCGCCTCATTTCCTATATATATATAGCGTCAACTCCATACCTTACATTGTATATATATATATATATATATATATATATATATATATATATATATATATATATATATATATACATATATATATATATATACTGTAAGGGATGTAGCTGACACTCCGGTAGTAGACCGAACGCCGTTTATTGGAAGGAGCAGAAGCAAGGCAGCGTAGGTACAAGCGTGCAGGCGATGGCAGATCTCCCGCGCCAGAACCTTCTGCCATTTTTCTTCTTCCGCTGCTACCAGCCTGCGCGCATGACATCGTGTATAGATTGGCCACGGTCGCATGGCCCTCTTCCTTGTTATGGTGCATACCCCGATAAGCTGATGGTGTTACAAGAGCTGCTCATAATCTTTGCTACCATCGCATCCGGCAAACAGGAGGCAACCTGGCGACTTACGGAGAGGATGACACCAAGGGGTCGTAGTAGGCCTTCAGTCGTTGAACGTGCACGATTTCACGCAGGTCAGTGGAGGGGATGGCTGCTTCCACAAGGTAGTTTATGGGCGAAGTGCGGGAGATGACCTTGTAAGGGCCGTGATATTTGGCTACAAGTTTTGAGGATAGACCCGGTATTGGGCAGGGTATGCAAAGCCAGACATGCGAGGTGGGGTCAAATTGCGAACGGGTGGTTCAATCGTCACGGCGAGCGTCTGGCGCTGTTGATCTGCAGTTTTAAAGGAACGAGTGTGTTTGCGACAGCCTTTTGGGTGCTGCGCTAGTTGCGAAACCGCTTTAAATTGTTTCACGTCAGGGTTGTAGGCAGGATGGCGTCCACTGTGCAGGTCGGCTCGCGTTCATAAAGTAAGAAAAACGGGAAAAAATCCGATCGTTGTCTGCGTAGCCGTGTTATACACATAAGTTATGACCGGGAGTACGAGATCCCAATTGAAGTGATCCGACGACACCTACATTGAAAGCATATCTCCCAGGGTGCGATTGAACCGCTCTGTGAGCCCATTGGTTGGCGTGTGGTACGAGGAGGTCGTGCGGTGGCAACGTGGCATTCGGCGAGTAGAACTTTGAGAACGTCCGATAGGAAAACGCGGCATCGACCACTCAGAAGTTCCCGAGGCGCTCCGTGGCGAAAGACAAAGTGACGTAAAAGGAAAGTGGCAACGCCACAACCCGTGGATGCCGGCAAGCCAGCTGTTTCGGCGTAACTCGTGAGGTGATCTACCACAACTATTATCCACCGGTTACCAGCGGCCGTTAAAGGCAGTGGCCCGTACAGATCGATGCCAAGGCGATCAAAGGGTTTCGCAGGGCATGGTAGTGGTTGCAATGGGGCCGTAGAGCGAGTAGGCGGTTATTTGCGGCGTCGACATTCCGGACATGAGCGCACGTACTTCCGCACGTAGTTATACATGCCCCTCCAATAGTAACGTAGGCGGAGTCGCTCGTACGTTTCCAGGACGCCAGCATGTGGGCAACTCGTTTCGCCATGAAAGGCGGCGCAGATGTCTACACGCAGATGACGTGGGATAACTAAAAGCCAGTTGCGACCATCTTAGTTATATTACCGATGATTATATTACCGAGGAGGTCCCGCTTGCGGTTTTTATAACCATGGGACCTCCTCCTGTATATACTGTGTACCCATATCATGTTTGTTTAATAAAACTTATTTTCAATTCAAAAAAAAAAAAAAAAAAGAAGCTCTTCACGCTATTGGTAGTGAGAGACTTGTTGCCGCAGTGCCCTGGGTGCTCCGGTAGCTGAAGAACGAGACAGGACGCCGGATTATGGAAGCTATCCGCTGCTCGGTAGCAAAATTGGTGAGGCTGAGTGACGGCAAGCTATAGTACGCTGTGGCAACGTGGGACACGTCAGCCGGCATTGGAGAGCGGGAGAGTGCGTCAGCATCAGAATGTTTGCGGCCGGAACGGTAAACCACCCGGATATCATATTCTTGCAGACGAAGAGCCCACCGCCCAAGAGGACCTGAAAGATCCTTCAGAGAGCCGAGCCAACAAAGCGCGTGGTGATCGGTCACCGCGTCAAATGGGCGGCCATACATGTACGGGCGGAACTTCCCCAGCGCCCATGTTGTGGCCAAAGATTCATTCTCAGTGACGAAGAAATTTGTTTCTGCTTTCGTCAGTGCCCGACTTGTGTACGGAACTACATATTCCTCACTGCCGGATTTCCGTTGGCGAGCACGCCACCAAGGACAATCACGCTCGCATCAGTGTGCACTTCGTTTGGGGTCGACGGTTCGAAATGCCGTAATATAGGCGGTGATGTTAACAAACAACGCAGTGTCGCAAATGCCTCGTCGCAAGAGGGTGACCAAGCAGAAATCCCGCTGTCGTTACCGAGCAGCTTGGTAAGAGGCAAAATGATGGTCGCAAAGTTGCGAACAAAGCATCGAAAATATGAGCACAGCCCAATAAAGCTCCGAATCGCCTTCAGTGTGGTCGGCTATGGGAACTCTGCAATGGCTCGAAGCTTTGTCGCGTTCGGTCTGATGCGGTCTTCGGAAACGGCATCGCCCAGGATGGCAAGCTTGCGTGCGGCGAAGTGGCATTTTTTGAGGTTGAGCTGTAGCCCAGCGTTCTCAAGGCAATTCAGGAGTTGTTCGAGGCGAATCAGCTGTGTCTCGAAATTGCGAGGAAAACGACTGCGTCGTCCAGGTAACAGAGGCACGTCTTCCACTTGAGGCCACGCAGGAGACTCCATCATTCTTTCTAACGTGGCGGGGGCATGCCAAAGCCCGAATGGCATAACGTTAAATACGTAAAGGCTGTCTGGGATAACCAATGCCGTTATTGCGCGATCAGCTTCGGCCATGAGAACTTGCGAGTACCGTGAGCGTAAGTGGAGTGATGAGAATAATTGCGCTCGCTTCAGACAGTCCAGCGCATCGTCGATACGCGGAAGTGGGTACACGTCTTTTCTCGTGATGGTATTCAAGCGACGATAATCAAAACAAAACCGAATAAAGCCGTCTTTCTTCTTAACCAGAACCACCGGTGAAGCCCTCGGGCTCTTCGAGGGACGAATATTACCTCGTTGAAGCACATCCGTGACGTGGTCTTCAATGGTTCGCCGTTCTGTCGGAGACACAGGATATGGGCGCTGTCGAAGTGGAGCATACGATCCGGTGTCGACTGAGTACGTAACGGTAGACGTGCGGCCCAGCGAGGTCTGCGTGCAATCAAAGGAAGAAAGAAACTTTGAACGCAGTGAAGAAAGACGTTCTCGTCGGTTTGCATCCAGATCGGCGCTGAGAGAGTGGGCAAAGGCATCGGGTGGCAATAGCCCGGGCGAGCACGGCGAAGCACTCTGTTCACTGATCTGAAGATGGGTAAGATCACCTCAAGAAAACCTCGGAGAGCAAAGTGGTGCTTGTTGTGGATCATAAAAACAGATGAATAATTTTTTGAGTCGGAGAGGAAGTGGAGAAATAATTCCCGCCTGTTGGGATCCGAACCTACGACCTCCACAATAACGTTCTGGTGCGAAAACCATTGCGCTACCGGAGGGGCTGTTTCCTCACAACTTTCTCGGGTGTTTATGCTAAGGTACTTTTTGTTTCCTGCACTTGGGGGTTGTAGCCAGCGCCACTCGGGCTACTTAGGGTGAAGGGGTCTTTCTTGTTAACCCCACGGGCCGTGACTCCAGTGTCTCCGACATGTCGAGAGTTGTCGACCAGGGCTGAACCCTCTTAAGCTACCTTTGGCACCAACACTTCCAGAACTGAGGCCCTTGCTATGCATGTAGCGAATCAGAATAGGAAGTGAGGGGCTCGTAGAAATAACACATAGGTCATTCAAACAGATAAATAATTTTGAAAGAAAGAAAGCGAAGAAACAATGCCTGCCTGGTGAGATGCGAACCCACGACGTCCAAAATACCATAACATAAATAACCGAGAAAGTGGTGGTGAAAGAGCCCCCCAACCCGGTAGCGTAGTGGTTATCGCACCAGAGCTTCTCTGGAGGTCCTGCGTTGGGATCTCACCCGGCGGAAATTTTGTCACCACTTTTTTTCTGACTCAGAAAAATTGTTGATCTGTTTCTGTGATCCGCCACAACATCCCCTTTGCTTTCCGAGGTTTTCTTGACTGGCAACCCTCATTTTCTGTCTTATTTCACTGAGCCCATGATTTCCCATTGTCTGATTCGCTACATATTTATATATACGTAGATACATATATGTTTATATATATATATATATATATATATATATATATATATATATATATATATATATATATATATATATATATATATATATATATAAATATATATATATATATATATATATATATATATATATATATATATATATATATATATATATATATATATATATATATATATATATATATATACATATTGTGAGCGATGTTTTCATATCGATCACTACAGTGGTCATTATCCCCATATATAGCATCTAGAAAAACTCGCATCATCAGCATCCTCTTCATTCACGCGCCACCGGCTGCCACCCCTGATTTCCTGTGCCTCGTGCGACTGTCCTCTTCGTCGGAGTCTCTGTGGGTTGCTTCTTTCGCGAAGCTGGAATAAACAGTCTGAGCTTCCCCGTGACTTTGCCTTTCAAGTGGTAGAGTTTCCTTTTGACCCCGTCTCCCACCGCTCCCAGTTGCACCCCTGGAGCTCTGTTCCGGTCGACGCATCCTGCTACCAGCTCCGCCGATGCAGCGAGAAGCCTGGTCAGAGTCCGCTGTTCAAACGACGTCGACGTGGTTGCTAACAAGCCCCCAGCGTGACCCTCCCTTCTTTGCTGGTCTTCACGGGGACGATGTCGATGACTGGCTCTACAAGTTCAACCGCGTCAACCAGGTTAGGAGATGGGATGACGTTTGAAAGCTGCACATTGTCCCCTTCTCTCTACACGAGGTGGCGAAGACGTGGTTCTACAACAACAAAGCACGCTTCACTGATTGGAGCACCTTTACCGATGAGATACGCCAGAGCTGCGGCAGCCCGTCTCTTCGCTCCGATTGCGCCAGAAAGAAGATGAACTCTCGCGTGCAACATCCGGAAGAAACATACATTTCTTACACCGAGGACTTTTTTCCCTATGCCGCAGGGTGGACCAAAGCATGCCCGAGGCTGACAAAGTGCGCGAAATCTTGAAGGAAATTGCTTCTTTCGCATTTAGCGCCCTTGCTCTTGAGAACCCCACAAGCGTAAATGATGTGCGAACAACATGCCTACGTCTCCACCAGTTGCAGTCTCTTCGCCTGCAACCTCAGCCTTGGTGAGCTTGCATGGATGGGGACACGGACTTACGTACCCTGACACGTAGTATCATCCGTGAGGAGATAGAAAATCGTACCTCACCGTGCCCCCCACGTGACAACTGTCGCCCGAACGCGTCTTTCCTGCGAGACCTCAACAAGGAGGAGCTTGCGTTCATGACGGCGATACCATCTGTTAACCCCGCCCCTTCCACCATCCACGCTATGTCATACTGCGATGCCGCGTCGAAACCACCAATGCGAGCGGAAGCTACCCCCTTACCACCTTCTCACGGACATGTGACAGCGATTTCAACCGGTCCGTATTCTCAGCCATACTACTCGCACGTCCGTCCCGACCGTCAGCTTTTCCGGCGAGACCGCCCCGTCTGCTATCACTGTGGTATTCGGGGCCACATTTCTCGCTTTTGCCGGCGACGCGAACAGTACGAGCGACGAGGTTACGCGCCTGATCAAAGGGATGACACCCGCTTTGTCTACGGGGCTCGTTGTAATGGGTACGTTTCGCCTCCTCGCCGTCATTCCCCTCCTCGAGACTCCACCGATCTTTCTCACAATCGCGCGGCACGACGTCAATCACCCTCGCCGTATCACCGCTCACTGTCGCCTCTTCGACCTGCTTCCCTTCCCACTGGCCAGGCTTCGGATAACTAGCGGCTGCAGTTTATGGAGGGGAAACTGCATTGCTCAGAGAAACCAGAACTCCTCCGGACCGTCCGTCGAACACTTTATACATAGAAATGCAAGGGGTGAGTATTGATGCGCTTGTGGATACGGGAGCAAGTGTTTTGGGTATTAGCGCTGAGTTGAGTTCCTGCCTGAAAAAAGTTGGAACTCCTTATACTGGTCCGTCTTTACGAGGACCAATGGTGATAAGATTCGCCCCACTAGATACTGTACAGTGCGAGTTATGATTGACGGGCTTCTACATCACATTCAGTGTGCGGTGCTGCCTCAGTGTGCTTATGAAATAATTCTGGGTTGGGACTTTTTTTAGCACCGTCCGCGGTAATTTTCCGCGGACAACCGGCTATTCACCTCAGCGAGACAGCCATTGCCAGTGTGTGAGATGCGCCAATACAGCGTTGGGTAGCTGCCGAAGATTGTGTTGTGCCTCCTGGTCAAGAAACTATTTTTTGTGGCTTGCGACAATATCGCCGACGGAGATGTCTTTGTCACACCAGCTGGCAGCTTCGCTTGTAAAGGTGCCATATACCCCCATGTCTCGTTCGCTTTTCGCGGGGATCAGCTCTAATTGCCGCATTGAATGTTGCCTCTGAGCCGATTCTCCTTCCACAAGGCATTACCGTTGCCACTATTTCCCAGGATGACGTTACCTCTCCAGCACTTTGCCATCTTGGATGGTGCGGCATGGATGAAATTTTAAAAGCATAAAGGAGATTTGTGTATGCTCGCTGACGTTGTAGGTTCCATTTGTTGCACTCCACATAGAGGCTTTCTACCGGGCTTGTGCGGAAGGCGCCACATGCCAGGCGGAGCCTGAGATGGAGCACTGGGTCCAGCATTTTGAGGGATGTTTTACTTGCTGACCCATAAACAACGCTACCATAGTCCAATCTTGAACCTATCAAACTTGTAAAAACACGTAAAATAAGTTGTTTGTCAGCACCAAAAGAGATGTGCGACGGAACCTTCAGGATATTCATGGTCTTTAAGCATTTATGTTTTAGTTGTTTTATGTTTGGGATGAATGTGAGCTTTTCGTCAAAGATAATACCTAAGAACTTGTGTTCTTTTTTTACAGGATTAGAGGATTGTGTTCCTTTTTTACAGGCCACACCTCCTGAAGAGTGGGTGCAGCCAACCCTGTCCTTTCTGAATACCATGTACCTATTTAAAAAATTTGTTTAAAATTGAGGTGGGTTTCCCGCAGACACATGATACTTGGCTGACTGGCTTGCAGAATCTCATACACATCGTCAAGATTTTTAAGGAGGCCTCTGCAGTTCCATTGGATGATGTTTTCTGTTCCCATTATTTAAATTTAGGAATGACTGGAGTGTGTGTGTTCGTGTGTTCATGTGTCGTCTTTCGGGGCTGTTACTCTTGGATTAGGCTTTTTAGGCCTTTCTACTGGCTTGGCCGTCGGAGGCCGCTCCTTGCGCTGCGTTGCAGACAGGAATTGCGCGACGTGCATTTCGTCATCAGATGTCCTGGGGGTGCCCGACGGACCGGGCCCCCCTGACTTTGCCCCCCTCTGGAGCCCTTCGTTTGAGCCGCCACCACCGAGGGCGTCCGGGGCACCAGAGGTGGCACGGGCGGTGCGGTGACGGTGGGAGCCGATGCGGGGCACCCGATGTTCATCCCCTCGACCCCCTCCAACGCACTGGAGAACGGGGAGGCAGCGGCGGGAGCGGCACCGGTCCCAACGGAAGAGGTTGGCCCCACAACCGCTGCTGCCTCAGCAAGCGGCATGGTGGCGGGTTGGGCTGCCTGAGGCAACCCAGGGGGGGGGGGCGAGGGACCAGGTCAGACACGCTGAACTGGGTCCCTGTGGAAACCAGACGCCGCTCCGCCCCCCGGCGAGCTGCGTCGGCGTACCTCCCCAGGGGGAAAGAGGCGAACCTCTTCCGCGCCTCTGGGAAGGTGATGTTCTCAATTACCTTGATGTTGATTATCTTTTTTCCAATTTGAAATTTTTCGCACTTGCGGGAGTAGGCTGCACGCGCGCCCCGCAGTTCACATAACCGAGGGTGTCGGATGGACAGTTGTCGCTTGGATGGTCATGCGACGCGCATTTTGCACACGTCGTTCGGCCCCGGCAAGAGTTTGTACCGTGCCCGAACCGCTGCCACTTAAAACAGCGCCGCGGGTTCGGGATGTACGGACGGATGGAGCAACAGATAAAACCGGCATTTATGTGTTGTGGAAGAACTGTGCGGTCAAAAGTCAAGATATTGTGCTTGGTGAGAATCTCCTTGTCGTCTCTGCGGATAGTGATGCGTCTCACGGCAGTGACGCCCTGATCCTTCAAGCCGGCAAGGAGATCCGCATCCGTTTCGTTCAGGAGATCCGTCCGGATATCACGCCCTGCGAGCTGTTGAGGCTGCGATGGGGTGTGACCCTATTGTTAGGTCAGCCAGTATAGTCTGAGCTAAAAGCTTCGTGGACTGCTGCTTGTCATTTATTTCGATGAGGAGTTCACTAGACCTCTGTTTTTTGCACTTATATGATTTTCCTTTTGTGGGTACAAGATATTGTGCAATCAAGAAGACTGAATGAAATGCAAGAGGGTGGGTTGGATTAAGGGATTCCATGACAAGAAATCGAGAAAAATTATCCGGTTCAGGAAATGTCAAAGATGGCAATGAAGGAAAAGATACTTCGGTGCGGCCCCTTTTCAGGGACCGATCACGTTTGGGGGAGGTGTTTAGAGAATGCCATATATCATAGTATAGAAGCAGGGGACGTGGGTAGTTTCTTCTTTGACTTTACCCTCATGGTCAAAGAGGTCCTGGAGCTCCCTGCCTGGTGAACAGAAAGGGAGCCCATCCGCCGGAGCTTGACCTGGGCTCCGACGGCACCGTTCGTTGTTTCTAACCCTCCACCTATAAACACATCACCACGGTTGGATCCAGCTTATGTTTGGGGGCTCGGGGTCCGCGGTATCGCCAGTACCGTCACCAAGATTGCTCAAGGTGCCCCGTGCGGGGACGTCGTGTACTTGTTCTTGCATGGCTTGTTTCAGGTGGGCTGCATGCCATTGCACAGCTTGCACCTGGGTTTCAAGATCTCCATGTGTCCTTCTTTCGGATTCTTCATTCCGCAGTCGAAACACACTCGTTCATTTGCGGTTGCGCATACGCCTCTTCTGTGGCCTACACGTGTTCACAGATTGCGCAGAAATGAGTCTTTGGGATACAAACTACATTTCATTACACCCGATACGTAGAAGAGCATGTTTGGTACCTTGTCACCTTCGAAGGTGACGATGACCGTGGTTGTAATTCCAATTCGTCTAGCGCCCATTACTGTTGGATTCTTTTCAGTTGTGGTCCTTTCAATTATCTTTTCTTGCGTGTACTGTATTGGTACTCCTCCGTTTACTCTTTTCGTCATGCTATCGGGGGCCGTTGCCTATGGCCATACCTCGTGTTTCTGTCCTCTGATGATCATCTCTTTAATTTTTCAGCACCTGCATTCCTTATAAGAGTCCAGGGTACTCACAATTGCGATGTTTTGCTTGTTGTTGGTTAGAAAGGTGTCTTTTGCGACTTCTGCTTTTGTGATGGCGGCCGCTGCTGCGATCGCGTCCAAGATGATCGCGATGGGTGTCTTCGCAATGCACAGTCCACCTCGCGGGCGCATGACCACTTTATTGTCCTCCTTCGGCAGCACGTTAGCCATCCTTGCTGCCATCGTTGCCGCTACTGCTGATCTAAGAAAAACAGCGCAAACGACGGGACGAAGAAAGGTAAGACTAAACACAGGCGCTGTTTAGTCTAGAAAGACTACTGCTGCTTTCCTTGTGAATGTCTTCGTGTCCGACCGCGTCTGGGGCGAAATCACTGAGCAACAATAAGATAGGACGGGAAACGAAGCTTCCTAGCGCGGCCAGATAATGTAAAAAGTGCCCGTGAGACGTTAAGCTAGCGACATCTGCAGCGGGCGAAGTAACTGCGCGGCGACCGCGATCGGCATTGCACTGCACGGCCACGAAATAAATTGTGGCCGCTATCAATTCGTCCATCAGTGGCCGCTAACCTCTCCTTCGCCGTCGCAGCTACTAAGCTTGGCAGCCCGCCTTGGTGTTTATTATGACATTATCTGGTCGCTCGCCCACGCTTGCCGCAATGGTCCGTTACTCTTCTTATGTATTCTTGCTCTGTGGGCGAACTGCCATGCACTCGTTCCTCCTTGGGCTTTTATTGCAGGTGACTACATTCCAACCCACCTTTTTTACGTGATCCTCTGTCGTCACTTCCTCTCCGGTAACCTCAATGAGCATCCGGCCCGATTCGTCTACGATCGGCATCGATGACTCCTCGGGTGACGTCGCCGTTTCGGCGAGTCCAGACGCTGAGCTTTCTTCTGCTTCTTGTATCTACACTGATGCACCACATACTCGTGTAGGCGGATAGCGCAGCGTTTCGTCTACTTGCTCTGAGGCGACCGCATTTACAATTTGCTACAACATAAATAAATAAATATATATATATATATATATATATATATATATATATATATATATATATATATATATATATATATATATATATATATATATATATATATATATATATATATATATATATATATTGTAGCGTTGATTGTGGACGCGATTGATGTAATCATCATAGGCGCTCGTGCAAGGACAATTCCCCGTTGGGGATATTCGGCTTGGTGCACGCCCGACGACGAGAAGGCAGAAGTATCGCTTGGCGCACGGGCCGATCGAGTATCGCGTCGGACACAGCTTGCTTGGCACGAAGAACCTCGGCTTCTTCGCAGGTCTAACTGCTCGTTAGTGGTCCAATAAACCACGCTTCAGCTTGATATTCGCCCCTTTTTGAAAAGGAGCCATCCTGGCGACTCAAGGTGACGAGGAGACCACAGGATCGTAATACTCTTTCAGCCGGTTGGCGTGAACTATCTCGCGTCCACGGTGTCGACGGTCGGGTGCGGGAGCAACCGGTTCGACGAGGTAGTTCACTGGTGAAGTTTGCTTGACGACTCTGTAGGGTCCATGATATTTTGCAACAAGCTTCGGTGAGAGACCAGGTGTAGGGCATGGGACCCAAAGCCAGACAAGTGAATCAGGCCTATAGGTTGGAACCGCGGTGGAAGCGTCGAGATTATGCTTCTGGTGTTGCTGGTGTTCAGATGTGAGCGAGCGGGCGAGCTGACGGCACTCTTCGGCATGCTTGACTATTTCCGAAATGGGTGCGAACTCGGTCTGATGTGGGCGATAGTGCAAAATCGTGTCAAGAGTGCATGCCGGCTCCCGTCCGTAGAGCAGGAAAAAAGGTGAGAATCCCGTCGTCGTCTGCGCGGCCGTGTTGTAGGCGTACGTGACAAAAGGAAGTATCACGTCCCAGTCAGAATGGTCCGACGCCACGTACATCGAAAGCATATCGCTCAAAGTGCGGTTGAATCGTTCTGTGAGTCCATTGGTTTGCGGGTGGTAAGACGACGTAGTTCGGTAAATAATTCGACATTCCCGCAGGAGGGCTTCGATGACTTCCGAGTGGAAGACGCGACCTCGGTCACTGAGCAGCTCTCGAGGAGCACCATGGCGAAGTATGAAGAGGCGTAACAGGAAGGACGCGACGTCACGTGCCGTGGCAGTTGCTAGAGCAGCGGTTTCTGCATAGCGCGTTAGGTGATCCACCGCCACAATGACCCAACGGTTGCCAGCGGCTGTGCAGGGTAGGGGACCGTAAAGGTCTATCCCAATGCGGTCGAACGGTCTTTCGGGGCACGGCAATGGCTGCAGCGGGCCCGCCGCAGGAGTAGGAGGGGATTTGCGCCGCTGACAGTTGATGCATGACCGGATGTACTTGCGGACGAACGTGTACATTCCCCGCCAGTAATACCGTAGGCGAAGCCGCTCATACGTTTTTAACACACCGGCGTGCGCGCAGCTGGGGTCAGCGTGGAAGGATGCGCATATGCCCATGCGCAAATGGCGAGGTATCACCAGTAACCATTTCCGACCTCCCGATTGGTAGTTGCGCCTGAAGAGCATATCGTCGCGGAGTGCAAAGTGGGCAGCTTGTCGGCGCAGCGCACGCGACTCTTGAGCAGAGGGCACGCCTGAGAGGAAGGCAATAAGCGAGGCAATCCAGGGGTCCTTGCGCTGCTCGGCTGGCATGTCCGTGATGTCGAGGGACGACAGGCCGGCATCAACAGAAACGGAACACGAGTCTTCCGCCGGTAGGGGGGAGCGGGACAGAGCGTCAGCGTCTGAATGCTTCCGGCCGGAGCGGTGCAGCACACGGATGTCATGCTCTTGAAGGGGCAGAGCCCAGCGACCAAGGCGGCCAGATGGGTCCTTGAGCGACGACAACCAACGCAATGCGTGGTGGTCCGTCACGACGTCAAAAGGACGACCGTACAAAAATGGCCGAAAATTTGTAAGCGCCCATACGATGACCAAGCACTCCTTTTCCGTGACCGAATAATTTAACTCAGCTTTGGTGAGCGTACGACTGGCATAAGCGACGACATAATCGTCAAAACCAGCTTTGCGTTGGGCAAGCACCGCACCGATTCCGGCGCCGCTGGCATCCGTATGGATTTCTGTTGGCGCGGTCGGGTCAAAGTGTCGCAGAATAGGCCGGGAAGTAAGGAGTCGCCGTAACTTCGCGAAGGCTTCATCGCAATCCCTCGTCCAAGCGCCAATACCGCTTTCCTTGCCGAGAAGCGCCGTCAAGGGCGCAATTATGGCGGTAAAATTGCGAATGAAGCGGCGGAAATAAGAACATAGACCAATAAAGCTCCGTAGAGCCTTCATGGTGGTCGGTTTAGGGAACTCGGCTACCGCATGAAGTTTTGTGGCGTCGGGAAGAATTCCCTCCTTCGACACAACGTGGCCCAGTATGGTCAACTTTCGCGCCGCAATGTGGCATTTCTTCATGTTGAGTTGCAATTTGGCATTGGCAAGGCAAGTCAAAACCTGCGCCAGGCGCCTCAAATGAGTGTCGAAGTCGGGAGAAAAAACGACTATGTCATCGAGATAACAAAGACACGTTTTCCACTTCAGGCCGCGCAAAATAGTGTCCATCATCCTCTCGAACGTGGCAGGAGCGTTGCACAGGCCAAACGGCATGACGTTAAATTCATACAGGCCGTCAGGAGTGATGAACGCCGTTTTCGCGCGATCGGCCTCTGCCATGGGTACCTGCCAATATCCAGACCGCAGATCAAGGGAAGAAAAAAACTCGGCGCCTTGTAAACTGTCAAGGGCATCGTCGATCCGTGGTGAAGGATAGACATCCTTCCGCGTTATGCTGTTCATACGGCGATAATCTACGCAAAAGCGGATGGAGCCATCCTTTTTTGTGACAAGCACCACGGGAGACGCCCAGGGACTGTTGGAGGGCTGAATTACTCCCCGCTTGAGCATATCGTTCACCTGTTCGTCAATAGTACTGCGCTCCTTCGGCGACACACGGTACGGTCGTTGGCGCAGGGGTGCATGCGAGCCGGTGTCGATGGAGTGGGCAACTGCAGATGTTCGGCCCAGCGGTGCCTTTGCGCCGTCAAAAGAAGAACGGAACCGATATAGCAGAGCGAGGAGCCTCACTCGTTGGTCTGATCTGAGTGTAGGATCGATCGAAGCGCCAATGTCCGGAGGCGACATGTCTGGTGTTGACGGGGCAGGACTTAGTCCAGCCACTGGAACCCATGACGGAAAGTCGTCTGTTACGGCGGTAACAAGCTGTGGCCGAACAACTTCGACGCAGACAAGGACCTCACCGTGCAGGAGACGAAGGGGCTCCAAGGACTCGTTGGTGACTACTATGGCGCTCGTGCCAGCATGAACTGTCAGTAGGGCGAATGGCAGGGACAGCGATTTTCGATGGAGAAATAAGGGCGACGGCGTAAAAAGAACAGGTGCGTCGGGAATGGAGCAGCAGCAGAGCGGTACGAGAGCAGCCGAGCGTGGAGGGATGTCCGTGTCGTGAGCCACGGTGAGCTTTGCTGGGGTAGCGGACTGAAGGTCGTCGTAAGGCGCGTCCAAGCGAGAATCAAATTCTACTTGCGCACGCGCACAGTCGATTATTGCGCGATGGCGAGATAAAAAGTCCCAGCCTAAAATGACGTCATGGGAGCAGGATGGCAGCACGAGGAACTCAACGGGGTACACGACGTCCTGGATCGTGACACGCGCCGTGCAGGCTGCCAGAGGTTTTACAGGTTGCGCAGTTGCTGTACATAACGAAAATTGCGGCAGCGGCGTCGTAACTTTTCTAAGCGAGCGGCA